>NC_042292.1:15072588-15750588 GCF_901000725.2 Takifugu rubripes | reverse complement strand
ATTCTTCCAGAGCCGAGTTGACGTCACAGTGTGAAAGTACAGAATAAATCCTTCCCAATCTTACTGTCCTTGCAGGTGAAGACTTGTTGGACTAAGGGGCAGAAATATAAATGAAACAATTTGGACTTCCTATGCAGAAGGTAAAGATTTTTTAATGAAAAAAGAACATGTGTAGTAGCAGAATCACCTTGCTCTTCTGTTGGCTCGTCTCTGAAGTTGAATCCTTCTTCGCTCTTGATGTGGAAGTTGACGGCTTCATCTTAACTAGCTCAGCCAGTAAGGCAGGAGCAAGCGTTTTAACCACAGCTTCCAGGTCAGACTGTTGGGTCAGAGACTTTACCTCTGAAGGAATCGAGACAGAAAAGAAAAATCAGGCAATGCTGTAAGTTTTCTAGTTCCAAGAATCAGGGTGTGACAGGGGCCAGAACTGAACCCACTTGACAAACACTTTCAACAAACACTGTTATTTGAAAAACACTTTGTAATAACGCGTGTTTCACTTGATAAACCTGAATTGTCCAGCAGCTTTCTCGCCAGTTTCTCTGCAGTGGTAGAGATCCGTTGTGGGGATGACTCCTTTGTAGACGACCGCCTGTCACGTCTCCTCGATGGCGACTGCTCCTCGCTTCTCCTCGGCGACCGCCTCCGCTCATGGCTCCTCCTGGGTGGCGACTGCTCCTCACTTCTCGACGACCGTCTCCGTTCGCGGCTCCTCCCCGGTGGTGGTGACTCCTCACTTCTTCTCGACAACCATCTCCGCTCACGGCTCCTCCTCGGTGGCGAGAACTCCTCACTTCTTCTCGACAACCATCTCCGCTCACGGCTCCTCCTCAGTGGCGATGACTCCTCACTTCTCCTCAGTGAGTACCTCCACTCATGGCTCCTCCTAGGAGATGATTGTCTCCTCCTCATTAAATGATGACGATCATCTCTTCTCCTGGGCGATCTCCTCTCCGGGCTGCTTGATTGTGACCTTTAGTGTCACACCAAGGTGAGTGAGACCGTGACATTAACAAAACACTTACCCCTTTTTATTTGCCCGCCTTGGTGTTTACCTGCGACTATATCTGGAAGAATACGGTGAGCGTGACCGGCCCTTACGTCTACTTTCATAACCACGGTAGCGATGTTGATGGCTGGAAGAATTAGAACGAGACCTGGAACCAGAGCGAGACCGGGATCGTGAGCTACTTTCATGCTTTTCTCTCTGGTGACGATCCTGGGATGTTGACGGCTTGGAGTCGTCCTTAGCAATCCTGAGAGCAAAAGATAAAGTATGGTAAGTCACATCACATATTTAAGAGAAGTTATTTATTTTAAACATAAGACAATGACTAGACTTTCAAGAAGACGTAGGCTTATAATAAAAGAACAATCTCTTCTTTGTAAGATGACCTTGATATTTTTAGGTTTGACAAATTGATGCTGGTTTCAAGGCCTGACTCAGGCAGAACTGTGTCCTGACTGTTCCTGAACGGTTCTGGTTGTTTCATAAAATACTGTATATCACTGGTTCTCAACTGGTGGGTCGCAACCCACTTTTGGGTCATGGATCTGTTCCAGATGTGTCACAAAAAGTAACGCTAATTTAATGAGCATCTGATGTGGGACATTTTTGTTGATTGAGGACAGAACCCCCAAAAGTGGGTCACGAATTAATGACCGTGGGAAAATGTGGGTCCCAGAATGAGACCAGTTGCGAACCCCTGAAGTAAATGTGTTGTACTTGTTCAATGAACGTGCATTGCACAGCCCAATTTACCTCTCGCCGAGCGTGATCTCGCCATCCCAATTTGGATACCTGTGAAAATCAAGTCAAAAACATCCATTAAGAGTGGCGGTTCGATGTCCATAACAGATGTTGTAGTATTCCCATCTCTCAGTAAATATCCAGCATTTCCAAAATAAGACTGACCGAGTTCGCAAGAGTTTGCAGTTGGTAAGGTGAAGAACGGTATTCTGGTGTGCGATCCAGTCCTAAAGGGTAGAACAAAATGGAGCAAAATTACTTTCAGTCCATACACGTTTTATGTTTATGGAATAGGCGTTCACCAAAGTCTGATATATTCACAGCAAGTAAAAACACTTTTAATTGTGGAAGATGGCAGATAAACAAAAGTTGGACATATGTAGAACATTGGGAATGTTTTTTTTTTTCATTTTAGAGAAATCAAATGTTGTCGAGATTTAATATTGTGCCGTCAAGAAGCTTTGAAGTTTTCACTTGAGCTGAGATATCCATTACAAAATGAAAACAAACAGGTTTCTTTTTCTTTTTAAAACACACACACACACACACACACACACAGAACTTGGATCTTCTGGTTTCTTGAGGGTCATCTCAACAGGTCCCAGTGGTCCGGATCAGGTGTTACACACAGGTAACATGGCACATCGGGGGAAGGAGCAGTAAACTGAAGAAATGTAGAAATATGCCAGGAAATGTGGTCCATGTAGTTTTGTCCCGGCAACAGGAATCCCTTCATCTCGTCTTCTTTTACACAATTTTCCCAGGTATCTGGTAATCTTCCAACTTCATCTTCAAAGGCTCCGTCTCAAGGCACCAAGAATACTTTATTAACTCCAGGAGATTGGCCAGGATGGTCTGATTAGCCATAATCCTATATTCTGTTAAAGCTCCATCACTTTGCTGTGTCACAACTGGAGGAGAGGAATGGGGGAAAACACCATCTCCTAAAAATTACATTTGTTTTAAAAAGAAACAAGAGAAAATAAAAAAAATGGCTAAAAGAAAGAGAAACCTTGTTCAGGGAACGACACAAACCAATTGGTACAGAATGTTGACTGTAGGGAAAGTAAAAAAAAAAAAGCAGCATGACAACAGAGTGCACTCACCTTCATACGGATACATTCTGTCTTACACAGAGAACAGGTATGGGGAAAGCTTTTCGGAGAGGTCGCCGCGTAATCGTACATCATGGCCAACGTGGGCTGGGAGGAGGAGGCTTCCAGCTTTTCTGCAGACGGTCCGCTGCTGGTCGCCATCTTGACGTTCGGATGACCGAAATTCATCATCTGAGGCAAAGCTGAAGGCGGAATAACGACAGGAGGACCACGGGGGATGAAGGCCGGATTACCCATGGCTGGTGAAGCACCTAATCCAGGGTTATGAGAAACCAATCTTGAAGAAGAAAAAGCTGGAAGCCACGTCGCTTGTCCCGGCTGAAACCCTGGCTGGTTGGGCTGCTGCACCTTTGGCTGCTGCTGCTGTAGCAGCTTTAATTGCTGGTCCACTGGCTGATGCTGGGTCTGGGGCTGCTCCTGGGCCTGCCGGTGGATCTGGGGCTGCTCCTGGACCTGCCGGTGGATCTGGGGCTGCTCCTGGACCTGCCGGTGGATCTGGGGCTGCTCCTGGACCTGCCGGTGGATCTGGGGCTGCTCCTGGACCTGCCGTTGGATCTGGGGCTGCTCCTGGGCCTGCTGCTTTTTAAACTGCTCAGCACCTGTTGGGACTTTAACTTGACTCTTATTCTGAGTTTTAGCATCCCTGTTTTTACTGTCAAACAGCACAACACCAGTAACAGTGGGAGACATCCCATGCCCTTTGCTTGTGGGTTTAAAAGCGGGTTGTATTGTTTTTGTTGGAGGCCGATCAGCCTCCAACTCTTTCGAAGGAGCCAGTTTTGAGGCTTTCGATTTCAGAATGCCACCGCCTGTGTCCTTCAGGGAATAAGGAGAGAATACCTCCTGAGAAGGCTGGAGTTGTCGGGTTTGAGGATCGACAGAGTTCAGTACTGACCGGTACAAGGAGCTTTGACTGGTAACCGAACTTTCCTGGTCATGAGAAGCACCCAAGGCAGCGCTTTTCATCTCTGTTCTATTTTTTTGCAGTGGTTCTTGCTGGTCTCGGCCATGGCTGTAGGGGTCCCTCAGCAGCATACTTCCACTTTCATCATGTCCACTGTCACCGGTCCTTCCAACTTCATCTGTGATGCCTCCAGTATATCTGCTCACATGTCCATAGTCAATCACTTTGCTTTGCAGAACACCGCTTGAAGACATTCCTTTATGACTCGCCGCTGTCGAAGAACTCATACCGTGGCTTTCCAATCCACTCCCACTCGTTGTGGCCCTGGGATCAGGGTAGGGATTTTTCTGACCTCCAGCTGCTGTTTTTTCTTTCTTGATGCGAATTTGGCGTAATATAAATGGGAGATTTGCGGGCGTGAGCTGGTCTTCGGGATAGGATTTGAGCTCATTCAAGTCTTCCTTTTCAAGTCCAAAAAAGAGCAGGATATCAGCAGCTGACTGTGGCGAATATTTGGGTATCGAAGACTCGGAGGTAGACACTGAAGGCATTTCTCTCCCAGCATAGTCATAATCCTTTGAACCTGCCCCAGAATGCATTTCACCTTCTCTTTCACGGCGGGTATTATGGCGACTATCGCCACTACTTGCGTATTTAAAAGCAGACGATGAATAAAATTCCGAGTTATCAGAAGCCGGCCTTTCGTAACTTGACGTCCAGGCGCTACCATCACTGTCAACATCCGAGCGCCTGTGTTGTCCTGAAGCCGACGATGAGGACATTGGGTAGTGCATTTCTCTGCCCGTTGAGTGGAATTCTTCTCGTTGTGTGGTGGTGAAGCGAGTGCCCTGGTCCGTGGGTTGGTGTTTGCCGTAGCCCTTCACCTCCTCTCTGGCTCTGCTGATTTGTATTTCCACAGCCCTCTCATCGATGTCATCCATGGAAGTTCTACTCTGTTCGGGCCTGTAGCTTACTGTCTGTGATAACAACGATGGAATACCTCTATCAGATCTTTCAACCCTCGACGAGGATGCTCCAGAAGAACCGTAACTGGAACCAGGTCCAAGGTTAGACCCCCAACGGTGCTCCCTCTCCGACTGCATACTCGAGTGGTCGTATTGCCTCTGGGCAGACGTTGGCCTCCCAGAGGCATAGTGGTTGTATTGGTGATGAGACATGATAGTTGAAGTCTTCAGGTTAAAAAATGACCATCACAGCATTTGGGGGGACAAATGTGCAGATACGTGGAGACCAGGCGTGCCAAAGTTACATGGGTGTTCAACAGCAACACCTGCTAGATTTATGTCTGTGCTAACGGCTCAAATTGGGGCTACACCATCACAGTCAGTCTCTCACAAGCCCTCAGAGAGGAGGGCTTTTTGGAGGCCCTTGTTTAACAGGAGAGGAGCAAAGCAAAGCTGAAACAAAATTAAGAAATGATTATAAATGTAGTATTGACAATGGGCTTCTTGGGTGGAGAAGATCCGTCATCGGGGGCGATGTGTGATGCAGCATTGCCAAGAACTTCCTGTTTGACACCTTCTGGTCTTTCCTAACAGAACAAAGAAAGCAAACGCAATAGGGCACACAGAAAAATACAAAAAAAAAGCAGGCTATTAGAGGGAAACCCATAGTTATATTTCTGTACCTGTCCAGCAGCGGCAGGAAATTGTGTCAAGAGAGTTTATTGACCGTTCTTTTTCATTCCACAACGTTAGGCAAATGCCGTAAACGAACTTGCGCACAGACGCGTGTTCTATTGGGCTCTGCGGACATTGAGATGGTTAGCGATAGCCTACCTCAACCGAGAGAAGCAGAGAGAAAGCCCGAACCTTCAGATACAGCCGTTTGCACACATGTAGTGTTTTATGCTTTATTGATAGTCGCTGCGGTTTAAAAACAGTGATGGGTGCGTTCCTATTTCAGATGCCACTGGGTTTGCAGCTCCAGGATGCGCCCACACAGGCCCGGGCCCCTTTCCTCACGGAAATTAAGACCTAAAATTAGTTTTGCTGCCTAACACAAACTCTTTTACTCATAGACACACGTATATGTTGGATAAAATGGCAAATGGGGTCTATGTGAGACCAAAAATGGCCGTTGTCGGAATCGGCAGCATCTAAACACAAGGCTACAACACCAAACAGAAGATAAATTCCTGTTTACCAACACTGCAGCCCGCTTCGTGGTATTAAAATGCTGATTTTGAAAGCATACCTTCTGTTGTTCGTCAAGACAGTGTCGCCAATTAGCTGCTGCTCCTCCGATAGTTACTTTTGTGGTTGATGGCAAGAAAAGGAAAACAAATCTTTGAATTCTCCAAGGAAGGATCCGTTTTTCCGGTGCAGATATTCAGCGTAAAAGCTTCAAGATATATTGGCTTCAATTTATTTATTTATAGGTATTTTGATGCTTCGCGGTGACCAGAAAGTTTTAAATTTTCTTTAATTGAGAGTCACAAACTCAACAAAACATTGTTTCTCACTCAGTAGTGATCGATACGATCGGTCATTGCCGCGTCGTTTAACATCTATCGACGTGTCCAGTATTTTGAAAGAGTATTTTAGCTGTTTAAAATCGTCATGTTTTCGAGCACTTCCGGCATCCTCGGGCAAACGGTTTTTCAGGACTGTACCACAGTTATATTTTATTATCCCCGATAAACATGTCAACAATTTGCTTTTAGCCACTCTTTGTATTATTTTATTATTAGATTTTTTCCCATTAAAACACTATAGGGCCTTAAAATAGTGGTTGTCATAAATGCAGTAAAAAATAAATGAAAACAGCAAAGAAATTCGATGGAATTTTTCCTTTTTTAGCTGCAGTTGCACTTCATTTTTTATTGCTTTTATAGCGTTAAAGTGACCCTTTTATAGGTAAACAAATCTTAAAATAGTTGAAAATTGTAACACTAGCAAGCGTGCACCTTAAATATGTAGTTGACATGACAGAGGTCAGTAATACAGACTATAAATAGAAAAGCAGCAGAAATCCCTACCTCCCCCATGTGCTAACATTTGTAATGAACTCACATTCTTTCTTGTTACTGTGCTTTTATGTGTCTCTATCATGTCACTGTGAGCCTGTAATCCATGTGGAACAAGATCTCAAACCTGAAATGTCACATGATTGTGACTATTATGGCTTTTCTCTAAAAAATCCTCATGTGACGGAGATTTGCTTTACATAACACAGTCACAGGAAGGATTCAGATTTCATGATACCATTCCAGGTTCTCTAATGTTTCATACCTCTACAGTCCACAGACTCAATAGAATTTCTTTCTTATCTTCACATATTTCATTAACATTTAAATGTTCTGATGCTACAACTTTCCCATGCATATGCTGCATGTACAAGCTTTTGTTTTTGGATCAGAATCATTAACACACTCATATTAGAGAAGACAATATAGTTGTAGTAACTGCAGCATATACAGTAGATCTTGCATGACAAAACTCTCAGACGTTTCTTATGGTTGTCAGCTGATTCAGTTTTGTCAATGTGAATCATTCAGTAATTCAACATTTCCCTTTAGCAGCCCCTCAAAAATAACAGTTTAATTTTCTGTATTCTGCTTCTGACTGCACAAATCTGCACTGACAGGCACATTTTGCCTAATACACTTGTCCTTTGTCTGGATGTGCGTCTGTTTTCATACATATGTGGGGTCCCAACTTGGATAATCCTCTTTCACACTGGGGTCTGTTTATCTTTGTGGGTTCAGGGTAAAGACATATCAAGAGTTAGGTATTCATTTGGAGTAGGGTCAAGGGTCATGGTTGTGGTGTGGACTAGGGTGCTCAGAATTGTGGTCACTTCCCACAAAGTTAATGTTGTTTGTTGGAGTTTGGGGGGCTGTCAAGTTCCAATGAGGTTTGTTTGCTTTATGACATTATGCATCAGACATTATCATGGCAACAGACCTTGATTACCCTAATTGGGCACTACAGATTGCTCCTAAAGTGGCACATCATTGGTTCACATATCAGTGTTTTGTGTTGTGGGGCATGCACGTTAGCATGTACAGCTAAATAAAATGAAAACAATATTCCAATAAAGCTAGGTATGCATAAATGTATGTGGTTTTCTGTCCCTTTAAAGCCACTGTGATTGAAGGGACAGACTGTGTGTGTGTGTGTGTGTGTGTGGGTGTGTGTGTGTGTGTGTGTGTGTGTGTGTGCATGAGTCAGCCACTGCAATCGGCTCGCTCTGTGTGTGTATGTGTGTGAGAGCGAGACAGAAACAGGGCCAAGTGAGACAGCTGAGAGCTGCAGCATTACAACTTGCTCTTTCAGTCTCTGTTCACCCTCTGTGCCTCTCGCCCATGATTCTCTCTCCATTTATAGATTACGGCTCATAAGGATATTGATCTGGAGGCCCGTACATGGACTTAACATCGTCTGCCGGGACAATCTGACGGACCGCTGCTGCGTCCTCTAAACTATGCTGCGTGTGTGCATTCTGTGTGCGGAGCGCCTGCAAACGCCGGACGATGACATCAGCGACGCGTACTGCACCATCACCTATGACGGTAAGACTGGTGTGGTTGAGAGGGCGAGTGTACGTGAGCAGGAAAGTCAAGAAGCAGACTGAAAGATAAAGTTCATGTTCAGGGAAACATCAAACCCCCTCCTGTCTTTAACAGCTGAGGTTATTATTGGAACGACTCCGCCAGTCTTGTTTCATGGGTTCCAGTCTGTTTAGGGTGGGGTTGGGGGTGGGGGGGGGGGAGCCGACAGAGAAGTGATGATGGGAGGAAACAGTAGCTAAAACAGGGAGGACTTGCAGTGTCGCGGTGTGATGGTGGTGTTGGTGGCTGGAGAACATGGCTCTCCCTGTTCTTCTCCCTGAAGAACTGACCCCCCCAGGGGTGTTAGAGTGTGTTGTTTGTCTTTAAGACATCCGGTTAAGTCAGTTAATTATTCAGTTCATCTGAAGAAGCCTTTTTAGTTATATTTGGAACGAATAAGCCAAAAAAACGTTTATTTTTTCCCCTTAATTTGACATTTTGAGCGATGCAATGTTAGTGTTTTTGAGTTGATGTGCTTATATCATTCCATCCTCCTCCTTAGTGTACTAACCAACAACTAGGAATGATTGACCACTGATGATGCAGTAAGCTCAAAGAAATATTTTGTGTATAAAAAAAAAAGCCTTAATGAATTTATATTGGGAGAAAATAACTCTTAATATATTTTGATTGATGGCAAATTTAACAACTATGCTGTGATTCACCAGATTCATTCATCTCATCTCATCTTAACCATTTTTCCCTTTCGGGGGTCACGGGGAGGGTACACGGGGAGGGTACACATACGGGCGAAGGCTGGGTAGATCCCTGGAGGAATAGCATTATCTGTGAAGGCTATTCACAGATAACGTATATATTTAATTTGTTTTTATATATTTGTGTTGAATGATACATAAACAGGAAGTACTTAACACTCAAAATACTGTTAACATATTTTCATTCTTTCTGCCTTCTTTTAATGAAATAAAAAGAAGAATAAGAAAAATGAAGTTCCAAAACAGGTGATTCTATGTCTGACCTCCTGCAGGTGGCGCTCTCTCACTGCACCACATTCGCTGACAAGTGACCCCTTTGTAATTGTCTCATTTTTTCCCAGTTTTTCTCATCCAAATCTTGTTTGGAACCAAATACTGTCATAAAAGTGATATTTTTAAAAGTTGCTTTCAGCCACTTCTGGTTGTTATTTTACAAAAGCTGTACCTTATCAGTAGTTCAAATTTATAAGCACCCACATGCACCCATATTCCCAGGTAAGCCCATGTTTTGGAATCCTCAAGAACCTTACACGGTGCACTGAAAACACCTGATCTCCCTAAATCCACAAAAATGCACAAACATTGATGAAGCAAAGATAACAGGGTCACGGGACAAAGGGAATGCCAAACGGAGAGGCAAAGATGTGGGCAGAGCGGGGAAACAGCCAGGAGACAGGAGAGGAAAGGAGAACAGGAAATGTGGAGATTTCCTCTGGATGTGAGGTGTGCGTCTGTTCCCGGCACACTTGTTCTTTTGCTCCCACCCGAATGCGTTCAGGTCAGGGTGACACGGATTTGGCTTTAAGCAGGTATATCAGAGCGCTCCAGTCGTAGACAGAGCCGGAATCATTCCCTGGATAGCTGCTTTTAAGCTTCTTTTTGGGATGTAAGGACCCCCTGGACACCATTCGAAAGTCTGGACACCATTCGCCTTTGATGGTTCCATTTCATATAACTGATTGTCCATATCGGCTGGGGGACTGATCTGTCAAACACATTTTTGAGCGTCCGTCAGCGTTTCCAGCCATGTTGCGTTGTCTTCTGCAGCGAGCCAACAACCTGAGACACTCTGACCCCTTGGCGAGCGTCACCTTTAGAGGTAAGAGGTTCTCTGCCCATTCGGGTGGCAACATGCAAGGACCCCTCTGTGGCTTCCATACAGCAACATCATAATTCTAAAGACAGAGAAGCCTGGAGCCTTTTGATCTTTGGAGATTTGCCTGATCTCATGTGTCTGCATGGTTTTTTCTGATCTTCTAAAATGAGATCAATCAGGACAAACCTACACATCAGGTTGTCCTCTGATGACCCGTCCAGGCTAAATCTCCTGCAACAAAACGCTGAGATAGGCTGTCGCACCCCCATGTGTCCATTCAGTCTGTTAATTCATCAGTTTGTTTTTGTGCTTTCCACGAGTCAATTTCTGTCTTCCTAATGAAGTGAGCTTTGCTGCTAGCTTCCTGCTTCGGTTCCTGACATTGTTTCCTGGTGCCATCATAAGGAGCAACGAGGAGGGGTGAAATGTCAAACAGAAAGTTAAACGGGCGATTCTGAAAGGAAAAATATGTCCTTTTAATTTCACACAGGTGCCTGGGCTCATTGTGTTGGGGTTGATGCTGTTTTCCAACAGGCTGCAATCCTGCTGATTGTTACATTATTTAATGCTTCACCTATTCATTCATTCTGAGCTTCATATTTTCTGGTAGATCTCTGCAAAAATGAGCAAAGATGGTAGGAAATTTGGCTCAATAATCCAGTGAGTCTTTAATTTTATTTGATAAGAAAAAGTAATATCTTTTTTAGTTTTATGTGTAGTTTTATCTTTTTTAATGTTATATTATTCAGCAATACTGTCCATTGTTCTCATGTTAGTGCTACTCAAGCACTGGAGCAGAAGCATCGCATCAATTACTTGTTATCTGATTAAATCGAACGTGTTTATCATCATGCTAACACACACAGGCACACACACACGCACACACGCGTATCTAAACTTAGCTTTCCCATACGTAGTTGACAGTTTTTGTTCTATTCTTAACTTGTGACAAAACCTGTGCTAAGCTGATCCAGCTGGGAAGTTAATGCGGCACCACTTCCTGTCTGATACCAGCCTGTCCCTCCTCTCCTGCCCTCTTGACCCATCAGGGGGAAAGGGTGGAGGTGTTTTTAAAGATATCTTCCAAGAGCGGAGGTACACTTACGCAGGCACTTGTGTGGATGTGAGCGTTTGAGTGTGTGTTTGTGCAGTGTTGTTTGTGTGTGTGCAAAGGTAAAACAAGTGTTTTCACATCGCACGATGGCTCAAGGGGGAAAACAGGAAAGCAAACAACCATTCATCCACTTTTTTAGGTGTGTGGAAGCAGAGAGAACGTGTGTGTTGATGGATTATTAAACATGGACCGTAATCTAGACCTAACCTGCCATGACAAGTTTCAGTAACTAGTTATACAGACACCAGAATAAGAGAAAATCATCTGGTCAGATCAAATGCAGCAGTAAAATTTAGGTATAATCTCTTTTTTGGACTTAAACCTTTGTTAGAATGGTTAAAATGATAAATCTGATGCCAACACAAGAGCACAGCCTGAGCTAGCTAACTGTGCTAGTGTAGTAAATGATCTCTCTGCTCGAAACACCATGTGTCTGAGTCTCCCAGAGCTGCCAATGTGCCCTTTGTTCATCTCTCAAACTCAAACTGTCCCATGGAAATTAATGAGCAGCTTCTAAAATCAGACAATAGTCATTGTTCCTGTTTCCTTTAATCTGGAAAGAACATCTCAGTCCCTGGTAAAGCTTTTATTCTTCTTTCCCCCCTGACATTGAATGGAAACGATGTCAATATCCAACCTTATTTGCGTCATTTGTTAATATTTACGTCAGATGTGAATAAGTGCCTGCTCTGATGAACTCCCTAAAGCAGTTAAGGATGAACACGGTAGTTTATCGGTCCATGTTGTGCCCAACTTCCTGTTAGAACGTCTGACAGACAGGAAATCAGAATCCATGTTGCAGGAAGTCACAAAAGACACCCCCCCTCACTCACACACACACACACACACACCCCCCCTCACTCACACACACACACACACACACACACACACACAAAAATCATTACTGCCTCAAGGTATCACGGCACTTATTAGAATTTAAGCAAATTATGATTGTTGTTCTGTTGCCTCACACAAACTGTGATGTATTAAGGTGTTACTTGCTGCCAAAGTTGTTCAATATTTACACTTTTGCATCCAAGATAGATCATGATTTGCCCCTTTTTGCTATTTCATTCAGGTTCCAAGAAGAAGACAAAGGTCATCAAGAACAATCCCAACCCTGTTTGGAATGAGGTAATTCCTGTACACAAGCCAGCGTTTTAAATGTGATGCTAACCATCAACTATCAGTTACCTTTACATTGTCCTACATCCTTATGTTCATTCATTTTCTTTGTTCTTTTCCTCTCAGGGCTTTGAATGGGACCTGAAGGGAATTCCTCTTGACTATGGGGCAGAACTCCACTGTGTGGTCAAAGACCATGAGAAAATGGGGAGAAACAGGTACTTCCTCCTGCAACAATTAGACTGATAAATGCACTTTCAGTATCATTAAAAATGACTAAGCAATTGCTCGCAATAATCTCATTAGAATGTCCTCCTTTTCCAGCACACTGTGTTTTCAGCACCACCATGTGGGTGTGAGTGTGATGTTGGACAAAGTGACTTCATTCAGTACAACCATCAAATCATATGTCCCTGCTATTCACTACACTCATAAATCATTCCGAAAGAGTGATTTATGGAAAAACTGATATGGCTGGTTATTCCTGGATCATTGCACTTCATCAAAATGTCAAAATTATTATTGTTTCCTTAGAGGAGAGAGTACAGGCGTGATAGAATCCAGCCATCATCTCTTTGTGTTCACGTGGAGTTTGTTTTTTCACGTTTCCACCAATTCACACACGATGTGTGTGATTCATTTACTGATCTGACCGCTCGGGTTTTCTGGGGAAAAAGACCTGTCACAGTGGGGTTTCCTGATAATGGAAAATGCCTTTGTGGTTCAGATTTCTGGGTGAAAGTCGTCTGGCTCTCAGAGATGTGCTCAACTCTCCCAACCTGGCCGCCTCCTTCACAATTTCTCTGCTGGATACCAAGAGAAACAACACAGGGGTGAGTGGTACAGTGAACCAGAAATGCTTTTACATTCCTGCTTAATCGATCTGTACAGGTCAGCCTTTCCTTCCTGGCTCGGAGCCGAAAGCACAGCTCCCTGCATCACAGCTTTGTGCCTTGAAGGGGATCCTTCAGGATGTATTCTATTATTCTATCTCTCTATCTTTGCACTAGGCCACACTGACCCTGCAGGTTTCCTACATCCCTCCTCCTGGTTCAGCTCCCATCTTCCAGGCTCTTCACCAGCCTGAGGTTCTGCCTCACACCAACCCCAGTGTGGAGATGGACACTGTCACAAGTGACAAAAATCTGTCATGTGTTAAATGTCTGGCTGCCTGCGTTGCTTTGGCTTTACTGTTGTGTTTTTAAAACAGTGATTTCTCTGGACACTTTGGGTGAGGAGGACACAGAGAGCATGATAATGCTGGAGCCAGCAGAGGACCAGGGTGCTGATGACGGACACTCCATGGTCATTGTGGGCCCTCAGGGGCCCACAGGGCATGAGTCCCCAGCCGCCCAGACGCCTAAACGTTCGCCACCATCCAACAACACCCACGGCGGGCTGAGGAAGAGGAGAAGGGGATCCAGCGGACAGCCCAAAGCTTTGCCTAACAAGCCGCAGGACATGCAGGTATGCATTCCCTATACCGCTAACATTAGCCAATATGGCCGCTGTGGTGTAAACAATTCTGACGTGCTGACCAGGTTCGCGTTCGAGTCATCGAGGGCCGACAGTTGCCAGGCATTAACATCAAGCCCGTTGTCAAGATAGTGGTAGGAGGACAGACGAAGAGGACTCGCATCAGGAAGGGAAACAACCCAATATTTGATGAGGTGAAAAACAGAAAAAGCTCCAATGATTTAGCTGTGAATACATTTGCAAGGCACTAATTCATTTCTCACTTCCAACAGACCTTTTTCCTGAACTTCTTTGAGACGCCATCGGACTTGTTTGATGAGCCTATCTTCATCACTGTGAGACTGGTTTCCATTGTTCTAGCCTATGTTCACCCCTGCCATGGTGTGTATCGTATAAAGATGACCGTAATGAGTTATAAATAAATAACCATAACCCTCCCCTCAGGTTTGTGACTCCCGGTCACTTAGAACTGATGCTGTGATTGGTGAATTCAAGGTAAACTTCTGACTTTAACCTGCCAGTGATGTAAGACCTTTGGCTCAGACTGTATTTTCTTCTATGTTCGTGCGCTGTGCCTATGCTGCAGTTGGATGTCGGCACCATCTACAATGAGCACAGTAAGTCCATGAATTTACGCCGAAGGTGCACGTCAGCTGCAGTCTCAGTCTCTTCAATCATTTTTAGGACACTGTTTCTTGAGGAAATGGCTGCTGCTCTGTGACCCCGATGACCTCTCTGCCGGGGTCAAAGGATACCTGAAGGTCAGCCTGTTTGTCCTGGCAGCCGGAGATGAACCCCCAGTGAGTGTAAAAACGTCTTGGAAAAACAATGTTGAAGTCCATTGTTAGAGATTCTCCTCTCCATATATATGACTTTAAATTCATCTAGTATATTTGGCCAAGACCTGAACCTCTTCAATAATGACCAGAAACGTGTTTCCACCCCATCGTTTTCTGTGTTTCCGTCCGTGTCAATGCATTTGTTGCTCTTCAAGGCTGACAAACGTGAGTGTGTGGAGGATAAAGAAGATATAGAAGGAAATCTCCTGAGGCCAGCAGGGCTTTCGCTGAGAGGAGCTACTTTCACCCTGAGGATCTACAGAGCTGAGGACCTGCCACAGAGTAAGTGAGTGTTTGTGCTTTAAAGAGCGGAAGAATGGAATAAAAATGGTCTTCATTTGTTTGTCTGTAGTGGATGATGCCTTCATGGACGGAGTGAGGCAGGTTTTTGGGTTTGACAGTAATAGGAAGAACCTGGTGGATCCATTGGTGGAGATCCACTTTGCTGGCAAGACTGTGAGTACAAAGTCCTGCTGCTTGCAATGAGCATCTAATCTCATGTTGGAGAAAGGACCGTGTCTATCTTCTTATCTTCTGCTTTAGGTCTGTACTAAGATTCTGGAGAAAAATGCCAATCCCCAATGGAACCAGAGTTTGAACATGCCCATTAGGGTAAGGAACTTTCATTTTCTTTACATTTATGACCAAATAGTCTGAGTCCTCAACATTTTATCCATCGTCTCTCCCTTTAGTTTCCATCCATGTGTGAGAAGATGAGGATCAGAATTCTGGACTGGTGAATCTTTACAAACATTACTTTACGCCTACATGACAACCCGCTGAAGCTCGTGGTGCAGCTATTCTGATGTGTTCAGCTCTCTCACCTTTTATGGTTCTCTCGGATTATTTCAGGGACAGAGCCAGTCACAATGACGTTATCGGCACCGCTCACCTGTGCATGTCAAAGATCTCTGCCCCTGGTGGTGAAATAGAGGGTGAGTTCAAAAAAATCCAACCCAAAAACCAATTTAACTGGGTCTGTTTTGGTGTGGAATTCATTCATGTCCACGGCACAGGGTTATTTGCACTTGTCTTGTCCTCCGCCTATATTAATGAAGTAGCTTAAAAGAAAAGGTTCAAATATATAAGCATCATTTTAAACTTCATATATTACCTTTTGAGTTTGTAAAAGACCTGACAATCTTCTAAAACCACACAGATCTGTGGTTGGCAAAAATTGTGCATTTTATTTTTTGATTTGCATGAAAGCCAGTTCTTTGATGTTCAATGACTAACACTGCTTGAATCCTTAATGGCCACCTTAAATCAGTGATTAAATCATGTGTTTTGGAGCTTATTTCAGAGAAAATGTACCTGAATCTATCAGGTTAGAACAATGAGGTCAGAGATTTGGACCTGAACCTTTTAATGTGTTTAAAAGTTGTTTTTATTTGTCATCATTGGCTTTGACATAAGTTCCCATTGTGGTGCATTGGTAAGCCTCTTTATGTGCTGCTATTTAGATAATGTTAGAATTTCCTGGGTGTCTGCAGCGGTGGAACTTTTGAGCATCATCTGAGGTGATGAAGCAAATGAAGCTTGTGTTGTGTTGTTCCCCTGCATTTGCCTGCTTTCTTTTACACGTGTGTGGCATTCAAAACATCTCTTTCATTTCTGTCTTTTATTCTAAATCAATCCTTCCTTTCTACGCACTCAGATGACTTGACTCCCCGGACCTTCCCCTCCGGCAGTATGTCCAACACCCTCTCTAAACTATTTTCACTTCATTTTTGTGACTTGTCTTCTTTATTCTGCTACATTCTCTTATGTTTTGCCATTTGTGCCACTCCTTTTTCCTCTTTTTCATCGTCGCTCATTGGGTCCCGTTTGGTTTAAAAACCTGGCGGCCATTTTGTGTCATTACAGTGGATGACAGTCTCGGTTTCCTGCCAACATTTGGTCCGTGTTTTGTCAACTTGTACGGCAGCCCCAGAGAGTTCTCTGCCTTCAATGATCCGCATGAAGTGCTTAACCTTGGAAAAGTACTTTTTTATTTTCTTACACTTTAAAAATATTCCTGTTAACAATCACTTTTAAAGATCTGCTCCTGTCTCTCAGGGGGAAGGTGTGGCGTATCGAGGACGGGTTTTACTGGAGCTCACTACAAAACTGGCAGACAAGCCGGAGCACAAGAGTGACGACATCCCATCAGATAACCTGCTGGTGGTCGAGGTGAGGCGCCGCTGCCATGAATCCCAACATTCATGCAGGCAAAACTTCCATCAATGTTTTCCACGTTATCCCACAGAAATTTCTAAGGAAAAGGAAGTTCTCCCTCTTTGTTGAGTTTTACTCAGCCACACTCCTCCAGGACGTTGACGATGCCATCCAGTTTGAGGTCAGCATCGGTAACTATGGTAACAAGTTTGACTACACCTGCCTGCCGCTGGCCTCCACGACCCAGTTCAGCAGGGCTGTGTTCGATGGTAATTCCCAAATAATGCGCAAGTTAATTTTTTAACTGAAGCACATTACTCATTTGTGCAACATGTCTTCCAGGTTGTCACTATTATTACCTCCCGTGGGGAAACGTAAAGCCAGTGGTGGTTCTATCGTCAGAATGGGAGGACATCAACCCGAGGATTGAGGCTCTGAACATGTTGCTGGCAATCATAGACAGACTGGTGCGTCTTTATCCACTGTGTCCATGGTGTTTGTGCAGAGTGGGAACAAGCATCTGTGTGTATGTATATTCAGGAGGCAAACCTGCAGCGGGTGCAGCTGGAGGTGAAGACAGGCAGTGAGCTGGAGGAGGTGGAGCTCCGAGTGATCGAAATGCTGGATCAGGTCATCGCAGATTGCAGGTAAAAACTGTAGAACCCTCAAGGCTATACAAACCTCCTCCCTTCTGTAGATGGTGGTTCTGTTGATTTAATCCTTTTTCTATATTTTGTCCCTTTCTCTGTTGCTCTCAAGTGAGGAGCTGCCCTCTCTGAAACAGTGGCAGTGTGCGACTCCATTGGATCACTCTTTGAGGCACCTTCGTGTTCTCCACCTACAGCAGATTGTCTCTGCTGCAAACGCTTTAAAGCACGGCCCAGCAACAGAACTCTCTACGGTCATGGAGCAGGCAGAGGACTGGGCCAGCAGGCTCAGGACCATGGCCGAGGAGGTGAGACGCTCTCATAACTGTGTGATGATTTAAATACATGTGACGTAGGGACTGATAGGTGGCCTGTATCTCCCATCCAGCCTCAGAACAGCCTCCCAGACATTGTGATATGGATGCTCCAGGGGGACCGCAGGGTGGCCTATCACCGCATCCCTGCACACACAGTCATCTTCTCCCAGCAGTATTGTGGAAAACACTGTGGACAGCTGCAGACTGTCTTCCTCAAGGTACACAGATACACACATATGCACGCATGTTGTTCTGGACTGCTCGTCTCACTGGCGTGCGTGGCGTGTTCTTCAGTACCCGCAGGGCACTGGCGGAGAAGCTAAACTTCCTGGTCAGCTGAGAGTGAAAGTCTGGTTTGGTTTGGCTGCTGATGTCAAACACTTCAACCAGTACGCTGAGGGAAAACTGTCTGTCTTTGCCGAAACAGTAAGAGGCTCCTTCCAGATGCACAAAATCTTAATAGTATTGCTTCAATATGTGATTCTAGATCAGATATGTACCTACAAAGCATCTTGTGTATCCAGGGGCAGCCCATAAACATTTGAATAATACTGATAGTGTGAAAGTAAATCTAATTGTCTTTCTCCATAGTATGAGAACCAGACCCGACTGGCTCTGGTGGGAAATTGGGGGACAGCGGGATTAACCTACCCCAAGTTCAGCGACATCTCTGGAAGAGTTAAGCTACCCAAAGAGAGCTTTAAACCCTCACATGGTTGGAACTGGGCTGGGGATTGGTTCATTAGCCCCGAGAAGACGTAAGTGTGCGTCTGTGTTAGCAGCTGCTTCCCGCCGCTGAATTACATCTGACATTGTTCCCTCAGGCTCCTGATTGATGCAGATGCTGGTCACATGACCTTCACTGAAGAGGTTTTTGAGAACCAGATGCGGTTACCTGGGGGACAGTGGATTGGCATATCTGAGGGGTACACTGATGTGGTATGTGTGCATCCATGCTCTAAATGTGTGCCTGCACGACGCCATACTAAAACGGGCTTGCCTGTCAGAATGGAGAGAAGGCGGTCCCAAAGGACGAAGTTGAATGTCCACCAGGTTGGGTGTGGGAGGATGAAGAGTGGAGTGAAGATCTCAATCGTGCCGTGGATGATCAGGGTGTGTGTAAATACACACAAATACATCTGCAATCAGAGCCAAATCCAATTCTTATCTCGTACTCCATTTACATCCAGGCTGGGAATACGGAATAACTATTCCTCCAGACCGTCGGCCGAAGTCGTGGGTACCATCAGAGAAGATGTATCACACCAACAGGAGGAGAAGGTGGATACGACTGAGGAGACGAGACCAGAAGAAGATGGACGCTCTCAGAAAGGTAGAAGAGGATCCATTTGTGTTTTAATGCATTTTGTTATTTTTCATTCAGCTTGGACAATACAGAGAGGTTTTTTTTTTTTTTTACAGTAGATAAAATTTGAATTTTTCCTTATTTGAGCAGATGATTTTACCTATATTTGACACTAGATGGCAGCATGGGTGCATAAATGAGTTAGAAACAGACTGCAGCTTTTGAAGTATGTGCGTGCGTGCGTGCGTGTGTGCGTGTGTTTCTTTGCAGCAGCGTCCAGATGAAGCAGAGAGGGAGGGCTGGGAGTTCGCATCATTGTTCGGTCTGAGGTTCCACCTGAAGCAGAAGAAGACAGACTGCTTTCGGAGGCGCAGGTGGAGGCGCCGGATGGAGCCGCTGGAGAAGACAGGACCTGCGGCAATCTTTGCTCTGGAGTGTTCTCTGGTGAGAGAGAACCTGGTCCAAGAACGTCAACATTATCTTTCCATTATACTGATGAGAAATATATAAGTAGTAGCTTCTAAAACAGTCATTTTCCTCAAGTAGCTACAGGTGTTACATAGTTGCTTTAATTCAGAGCTGTCGGTTCTTGTCCATGTGTGACCTTCAACTTTAACCCAACCCTCATCCTCACCCTTCCACAGAGTAGTATAGAGGACAAGAATGATGACAAGTCTGTCACGACGACCTTTGGAGTCACCAGACCCACCATTTCCTGCTTCTTTGACCGTGAGCCTCTTTTTCTCTGAACTTTCTGCCTTTCAGTGTCAATGTAAGAAAGACTGCCGTATGTCTGTGTTTAGGCGGTACCCGATACCACCTGCGCTGCTACCTGTACCAAGCCAGAGACCTGATGGCCATGGACAAAGATGGTTTTTCAGGTATTGTGGCATAAGGGAAGATCGCGAACTATAGAATCTGTTGATGCCTATGATCAAATGATGCCAACAACAACAACAACACCACACACTTGTAAAAAAACCCAAAACACCTCCAGAGACACAACTTAGGTCTGAGCTGGTCTTCAGATATTTGTGGAGCTGCTGTACAACAAAAAACCCCACTTTTTTCAGTGATTGAGTGTCCTGCAGAGAATTCAAAAGTACTTATTTCTATATATATATGTATATAGAGTACGTATTTTTTCTAAAGGTTTTTGTCTGGTTCATTTTGTACTTTTACATGATTGAAACATGTTTCTTTTGGCTCAGATCGAGCAGCTCTAAGATACTTTAATAGTATGTGTAAAATTCAAAGGAAGGAAAACACAAAGATATTGACCTTAAAGATGAGTATATAAAGCCAGTTAAAGAGGGGAGAGTAAGGTTACATAAAGAAACAATGACCGAGAAATGGCAGAGAGAAAGAAACGATGTTTTTCTTTAACTCGGAGAAGGTCATGGAAACTGTGGCTACTGTGCGAGCGTTAATCAGAAACCCACCGCAGATGTAAAAATAGAGACGGAGCGTTCGAAAAACAGTGGGATGAATAGACAGAGGAAGAGGGCAATGATAGATGATGGAGGGACGTTGGTTAAGGATGGAAAGCAAAGAAACAGACACATATACAGTGTAAAGGCTGAGTAGAGTTGATGGATGGGGCCTTAGCTGTGTGTTAATGTAGTGATAAATGGCGGCTGGCGGGCGTGATTAAAGGCTAAGTCAGCAATCTAACTTTCTTTCTTATCCCTCTCTCCTTTTTCACAACTGATTTTCCATCCTTCTTCCCAGTCATTTATGGTGCTTTTTTCTTTTACCCCAGTGGCCCCGACTGGGGTCTCAACTGCTGCTGTTTCCCTTTACACACGTGAATGTTCTCAACCCCCCTGAGCTTTTTGTATTGCTGTTTATATGAGCTAATGTGCTTTTGGGAGAGTGATGTAATTGAATGGGTCACCATGGGTGGTGTGTTAGTATATATTCATGTATGTGTGTGTGTCCATGAGTGTGTCCGAGGTTAATTGAGGACTTGTGGGAAAATGCAACTTTGCTTCTGTTTACTCAAATACTAACGGCTCCATAGAGACTCTTTGCTCGACCTGAAATAATAAACGAGCTCTGTGCGTTTGTGTGTGTGTGTGTGTGTGTGTGTGTGTGTGTGTGTGTGTGTGTGTGTGTGTGTTACTGTATTTATGTGTTTTTAATGCATTTGTTCTTCCCCAGATGTCTGTCAAGCTCAGCATCCCTGAGCGGTTGATGTCACTGTTTGGAATACTGATATATAGCACACACACACACACACACACACACACACACACACACACACACACACACACACACACCACACTTATAACAGACACCATGAAATGAGACAATAATCTGTATCATTTTAATCTGTGTTAGTATGATGCTAGAGCACAATCATGGACATCTCTCTGCACTAATACAATCTTTACACACATGTTAATTAAATCCGCATTACAGATTATGATTATTAAAATCTCTCAGGGGTATTCCGTAACAGTAGAGGTTAGGCAGGTTTAAGTAAGGTAAGAGTAAATGAGGTTGAAAAGTTTAGATGTGTACTCTGAACTCATGTGCTGCTGGCATTCTATTCCACAAACAACAAAAAAAAATCTCTGCTTCATGTTCACACTGTAAGAATTTTGCAATTATGATGTCAGGATAAGACACAGAGAGCACAAAACGACAGTGTTTGGATGCTCCCAGGCAGACATTACACACTGCTTTGTGTTGCCAGTGTTATTGGCGTCTCTGATTCCAGTCTGCAGCGCTCGCTCCACGCTGTGTTGGCTAACGATGGCGCTTTCACAGTCAGTTTTACTCTGTAAACACTCCAAAATTCACAGCAGTGACGACAAACTGGAGCCAATTAGTAAAGCGGCATCTGCTGTAAAAGGGCTGCTGTTGTTGGACCAGACAGACGTGCATCCACAAATATAATGTTTGAAGACCGTGTTGTTCCTGAGGTTGACAGAGGACGCCGTCTCTCTCCAGACCCCTACGCCATTGTCTCGTTCCTCCACCAGTCTCAGAAAACCGTGACTGTACGTAACACCCTCAATCCCACCTGGGACCAGACGCTCATCTTCTACGAGGTGGAGATTTTCGGCGACCCAGAGGTCACGTCGGCCACGCCGCCCAACGTCGTGGTGGAGCTCTACGATGCGGACACATACGTGAGCGTCTGTCCCTCAGCTTCTGTGACATTAAGAAAAATGCCGTTTAAAATTCTTGGCCATGCATTCTCAATCTCCAGGGTGCCGATGAGTTCATGGGCCGCTGCGTGTGCCAGCCCTCCCTCACTGCCTCCCCATGCCTGGCCTGGTTCCCCATTCGCCAAGGAAACAGGAACGCCGGCGAGCTGCTGGCCGCTTTCCAGCTCATATGCAGAGAAAAGGTTGAAAAAAAGGGAATAGTTTGTTACCTAATGTTTTTTGAATGTATTTAATCTCATAAATGACATAACTTCTTCTTCCTGTAGCCTGCAGTTCATCATATTCCTGGACTAGAGGTTGGTTTTTCCTTTTCCTTCTTCTCTAAGTATAATTTATTACTCTTAACATCTTCTTATCAGATCCTGTCACACCCACAGGGGGATGTCGTGACCTCCATGAGTGTTCTGGATGAGGTAATACAAATTGAAAATCATGTTTATTTGTGAAATAGGCACAATAATCATTGATTTTTATTTTATGGATCAATGAAAGAAGTAGTTGTGGTAGCAAACATGTTTCTATCACTTATTCTGAAAAACTTCTTCCAGTGTTTCTTCTTCTTTTAATTACATTTCTGCTCTTTCGGGCTCGTTGATCTTCATCTCCCTCTCTGTCCTTCGCTTCCTTAGTTGATGTTCCCAGGATTCCTCTTTGAAAGTCTGCAGGAATGGGTACAAACACAACGGGAGACATTTGAACACACCATCCTGTCTCGCGTCTGCATGATCTTTATTATTTATTCATTTTGGAGCTCATAATAAGCTAAATAGCATGTTAATGGGAAACATACCAGTAAGAGTAGAGCAAATACGTCTTATGAGTGTTGTCTTCAGCTGCTTCTGGGGAAAAAAATCTGCACCTATCTTAATCTAAATGTTTCACCCAATTGTCTTCAACACTACAAAACTCATCTAACACGCTAACATGATTGACCAGTCATTGAAAACAAGAATGCAGCAGCATGGCTCATCCTTACGTCTGTGTCTCCTGATGGTGACCTGTCACTGACCCTCAACTGTCCTACTGTTGGCAGCCGGATGAGTCCGACCTTCCCCACCCACCTCCTCAGAGAGAGCCCAATGTCTTTGTAATTCCTCAGGGAATCAAACCTGTTCTGCAAAGAACTGCCATTGAGGTACCACAATATGTGTTGTATTAAATCCTTTTCAAGGAATTCAAAGATAATGTGATGGTTGAGACTAAAGCAGTGACGGATCTCTGCTCCGCCCTTTCAGATACTAGCGTGGGGCGTTCGTAATCTCAAAAGCTTCCAGTTGGCCAGCGTCAACTCCCCCAGCCTGCAGGTGGAGTGCGGAGGGACGGTGGTCCAGAGCTGCGTCATCCGCAGCGCAAAGAAGAAGCCCAACTTTGACGAAAATAAGCTCATCCTTGATGTGGTGAGAACACAGAGACGCACATGCTCACATTATGTAGATGTAATCAGCACAGAGGCTCGCTGCTTTCATGGCTAATGAGGCCCTTGCTGTGATGTGGCTTTGGCCAGTAATTTATCTTCATCAGTGATGCCACAATAGTGTACTCCAGTCCTCTGCGTTCTGTTAGCCATAAAGCAGGAATTTTGTCCACAGATGCTACTTTGTAAATCAGGTTTCTGCAGTTAAAAATAGGCCACAAGCCCAAAATTACTAACACTGGTAGAGTCAGAAATCCTGCTTTTATCCTAAATTTCACTTTAGAATTCAACAGAAACAGCAAAAAAATCTTAATTGGACTATCTGTGTTGGTAAATCATTAATTAATTCACTATTTGCACACATGTTATTCAAGTGTACCACTTAAATGTTGATTCTAATCAACATAATGTCAAGTGAGATTGGTCTCTTGTAGTTTCTGTTCTTCTAATATGAATCTGCTTTCTGTAACGGTTCATTTTGGTGCCTATCATTCTGCCTAAGGGCTTTCTTTATGAACTCCAAAGCTTAAATGTGGAAATATTGCTCTCATTTTTCCAAATGGTGACTCCAGAGAGCTTAACGTTAACAATATTAAGGTCTTAAGTTGATCATTTCACAGTTTTATTGTGACAGCTTTAAGTGGATTATGGAAATATTCACATATTTTCCCTTTAAATACAGGTCCGCGCATTGGCACCAGTGGTTTAACGTTGAGATTAAGGTCCTATTTTGACCACGGCATGAGCGTGACAACCTCAACTGGACGGTGGAAATATGCACTTAATTTTCCCTCAGATTAATTCAAACTCTGAACTCAGTCCAGGCTTTTAATGTTAACAATATTAAGGTCTGAAATTGACTGCGTAAGTGTTTTTGTGTGGCACAAGGGCATAAGAAAATGTCATGTGCATAGTTTCCTTAAACTCAACTCTTCAAGAGTCTAACCACTTAATGTCGGTTCGCTCTCTTTAATGTGCAAGTTCAAGATCATCAGTCCCACTCAAACCTTTTCTAAATGCCAGACAGGTCAACCAGATCATTTTGTCTGGATAAATGAGGCTATAATTACAGGGAAGCCCAGTCACGGCTATACATTTTCTTGGATTTATGAAAACGTGGTGGTGCAAAGTCAGGTAATAAAACTTGGGAAATAAAAATATTCTGAAAATTACAGACATTAACTACAAAACTAATAATTAGAATCACAGTGTGTTTGTGCCTGTCATATCAGTATAAATCAATATCTCAGTATCATCTATTTTGAAGAAAAGGCTAGTATTAGCATGTTAACCAGCGGGCTGATGAGTTAATACACCAACATACCATCTAGCTGTTTACTTTAGTTGCTGCCAGTCTTCCTTGTTTTTGTCTGTCCCACTGTGAAGTTCCCAAACTTGAGAACAATGCCACTTCCTATTTCCTGACTCCGCAATGGCCGCTGTGCCAAAAAATACCTGTTTACTCCGAGATTAAAGAAAAACAACAGTAATTATAACCAATCAGCATTCAGGCGGCCGATCACAAGAAGCCCCTCTTATCTCTGCAGAGGCTTCCCCGGGAGGACCTTTACATGCCGCCCATTGTCATCAAAGTCATCGACAACCGTCAGTTTGGGAGGAAGCCCGTGGTTGGTCAGTGCACGGTCCAGTCCCTGGAGGAATATCGCTGCATCCCTGACGAGGAACAGGCAGTCGAGGAGGAGGGACATGAATGGAAACGTACGTGTGGTGAGAACACAAGCTGGCCCAGTAAAATAACCGAATTAGGAATGAAGTGTCTTTCCCTGCTGTGTGTGTGCAGGTGAGATGCCCCACTCGGCCTGCGGTGATGTTTTTATTGACATTGATGACGAGCAGCCCCTCATGCCCGACCAGGTAGAACCACCTGCAGACATCCACAGAGGTTTCAACACACAGAACCAATCTTTATCTCTTCGGGAAGACTCATGACAAAATATACAGTATAATATAAATAGTGGTGTACTTATTGAAGAAAGCCAGCTGAAACATGTTATCAACTATGGAAACTTTGATTGGAGATTGTCAGAAATTGAGTGAATTGTTAGCGCTGAGTGGGGTTTTCTGTTTTCTTCTGATATTTGTTGTGGCCCGTAGTGATTTAAGCATACGTCTGCCATTTTAGAGAAATCTGTCGACCATAGAAAATCTTGGAAAATGTTCTGTAGGCATGTTGAAAGTGTTCTGGGTTTGATGTTAATGGGCTACAACATGGAAAACCACCGAATCCGCCCTTTATATTGAAGTTCAAAGACCGCTCACCCACCGAGGAGTCCTCTTTTTTTCATTCCTGTCAACCTCGTCTCCGAGGATACAATGAATCAAGGCTTCTGTTCTGGGGTCTTTCTCTGTTTTCTATACTTCTCATCACTTTTTCCTCTCCATTCACTTTCTTTTCACCTCCTTTTGGCTGTCATCATCCTGGTCTTTTTCCCTTCTCCCTATCGTCTCCTTTTTATCTCCAACCCCTTAACCCCTTTCTCATATTCTGATCTCCATTTTATGGCTCTACATTCAATTCTCCTGTAATGTCATTTGCTTTTATTCATTTTCTCTCCTTTTTCTCCTACTGTTTCAGTACCATCTCTTTTATTTTTTGACACATGCCCTCTTAAACACATAATTCATATTCGACATACTCTCATTCTGTGGTTTGAAACCTTTAATTCATTTTCCTATTTCTTTTCTTCACAGACACCTGATGTGTTCATGTTAAAATTTCCTCCTTGTTTCCTGTAAATTGTTCATTCCTGTTTCATTCCTTTAACATTACACGTCCATTTAGGCTTGTTCTGTACACTGATATCAGAAGTCGGAATGATGTTGACAGCTGAGTGCGAGTCCAGTACAACTGGAGGACCACATGCTCAACAATGATGATGATGAAAACTTGCATATATGAACACCGTCTTTCTAATGTTTGTCCGCTTGACATCCAAAAGCTGGCGCCAGAGAGAGGAAAGGTTTCAGTTGGGCCCAGTTATCCTAGTTTATTTGGATGTTAGCTCATGTAAAAGACTTGGCATCTTATCTAATCACATGTGTTTGTTGCTAACAGGTGTGTGTTGTGTTGTCTCTGCGTGCATGTTTCCTGCAGCTTGCAGACGGGGCCAGCTCAGCTATCATTAACCTCTCCACCTCTAGTTCCAGCCTCCATGTAGGTAACATCACCATCATTTAACTCATCCACCTGCAGTTAAACCCGTTAATGTTAAACATCCTTTCTGTGATTCCCTTTCACTTCCTGTCCTCTCTGTCTCAACTTCCCTTCTCCACGACATCCACGTTCCTCTAAACCCATTCAAACATGCTAACATTGATGTATTTTGTAAGTGTTCACACTGGCAACACTGGCTCTCTATAGGTCAGAAGGTCCAAATATCACCGCCCTTGCAGAGCTGCAGACTTGTGAGCTTCTTGTTGACATTTCTTCATTTTGGTTCAGAATCTTTGTAGAATGATCCACAGTACGTTGTGCATATTTGACACAAAGAACTTAAAATGGCATGAAGTACAAAGCGCTACCAAGGATGTTTGAGAGACAAGTGTGAGACAGTGTTATGGTCACTTTATTGCAGTTTTTAGGGTTTAATTCAGAAATACTGCCTTATTTTTATCTGCACCACCTTAATAAGTTGAGCTTTCGACTCATCCTCTGATATAAAAGTAACAGTAAGTGAAATTTAAGTTCCACATGCAGAATTCCTTCTGTAAAATCAGAGAGTCTTCAATTAAATGACTGAGATCTAATATTTAAGCATTCGCACACGTTGCCCTAATACCCCATGTTCACTGGAAGCCCCATGATGGTTTATTTACAAGACTGTAGCAAAGATCTAATCTCAGAGAGAATTCCCTGCATTTATGAAGCCTGTTTAGGTCCAGCAGGAGATGTAGTTTTCATCTAGATGGGGGGATTAAATGTTAAATTGTAGAAAAACAGAGTTATTCAGAGAGGTCTGCACACTAAGTCACATGTTTACCAAAGATATGTGAGCCTAGATTTGAAAAGGAGACATTGCTCTTCATTATAGGTTTTACAAAATTGTTATTTACCTAAGCCAGGTCAACCTAAAGGCCTTACTCACTCAATACACACTTCCAATAGGACTCTCTTTTCTACACTCAACAGTAATTGTGGGTGATTTCTTTCTCTCTAAACAAAGATATTTGTTTTTATTAGGGATCAGATATTGAAACAAGTCAAATTAAAGGCTCAGCTTTCCTCCTGGCAGGGGCCAAAGTCAACAGAGCTTCTATAGAATCTCTACGCCACAAACGTCTGTAGGCAGACTGCTACTAAAGGGAGGGACAGAGAAATGAGAGAGGAGAGAAACTGACTTTAAAAGAAACAGAGGGAAGGAAAGGAGGCAAAAAAGAGGGACTTCTAATATCTCATGGCACCAGAAGAGGAAAACTCCCTCTCTCGTGTGCTGCAAAGCATCTTAATGTCTCCAGAAATCAGGTCGCAGGCATATGACGGTGATTAGCAGATAGCCGCAGCAGTGTGTGTCTTTAGACTCCGACTGCTAGCATAAACACAATAGCGAGAAGAGGCTTTTCTGAAATCCTCCAAAAGTGAGGCGAAGTGATGTGCTGGTCACCTCCAGCACCTGAAGGCTGAATAGATTTGCTGCCTGGCCAAAAGTGACTGCACAATCCTGGGTGTGTTGCTGTACCAGTCAGCCTCGCAGGCTGGTTTAACAGTTCTGTCTGTACTCGTTTTCACTTTTTAATCTGCCACAAAATGAAAATTCAAAGCTCGAGAATATGAGCAAAAGAAAGCGAATCCAGACAGAATGTCCTGCCAAATGCACGAAGACCACGTTGCCGTGAGCGTGAGGCCGACGCGGTAGCTCCCGTTTTTATCAGGCTCTCCTGGAAGTGGGGATTCCATGATTCAGCGTTGGCCATCGCTGCTCACTTCTTCTTTAGGTTCTTCCAGAAAAAACTCCTGGTGTGCATCATTCCCACCACATCAGAAGACATTTCGGGCAAATTAACCGAGACTGCACAATAGTGACCGGGAAAGCTTTCTGAAAAGAGATGTGGAGTGAAGCGCCACTGTGCAGCATGCAGCCAGAGATGCGGATTTAGACGACAAATGCTGCCCATTTTAACTTGGGTTCGGAGGCTTTTCCTTCTACCAGGATCCTGGGAATGCTAAATGAATCTCAGCATTTTAGCCTCCATTAAAGAGCCTTCAGGGTGTTTAGTAGTTGTGAATCATGACAGGGCAAATGCCCTAAACTCTCTCCGACTTTCCCATATTAATTTTTTGTTCCTGGTGCTGACATTACCTGGGATCAGCTTGAGTCTTGCAAAAAAAACAAAACAAAAAAAAACAGTTAAAGGTCATTATTCCTCATTTCCAACAGCATGAATACATATTTTGTCACATCTTGTGTGTTATTGTTACCATGACAGCCGTTTTCTCCCAAACCGCAGGGTTTCCATCGACCTACACAAGTTTTGTTTGAGCTCGAGCCTACCCAAACTTTAACAGTAGTCTCATGATAAATCAATTACTAATTGAAGTTATAGCATTCTGGTTCCAGTACTTTTTTTAAGTCTGTCTGCGGGTGACACTGAAAAGAAAGGTACAAAGTAGTTTATAAGATAGTTTGAATTTCAGAGTTTCAGACTAATTTGCAAACATGCCTAGTTCACTTGCTTTCTTGCTGGTCCTGCTAACACTGCTCTGAGAGGGATCCCCTCCAAATAAGCCTTTATGAAGCAGCTCAAAGTTCTTATGTAAATCCAGACGCTGTGCTCTCAGTTCTTGGCACTGCCAGTCCCTTTTGGTTAGCCTGGCTGCTCCTCCAGGGCGTAATGATAGGCTGCAGACCGCAGCGACACCCTGAAAGACCACTGCATGTGTGCGTTTGTGTGTGTTCGATGTCTCGGGCACGCGCAAAATGCCCACTGCAGTCTGGAATTCTCCACTGACAGCCTTAATCCGTCTGAACCCAAAGTCGGGACTGCGCACACCTGGACACACACTGGAAGACGCTCGCCGTTCCCGGCGCCCCACTCCTCAGTGCTGGACTCACGGCACCGCGCATGCATGTGTGTGTCATGTTCTACTTAAACCCCACGTGCTGACCTTTTCCATGCCAAGCTGCCACTTTGGAAGGATGAGGAATTCCATAGTTTTCCACTCTCGGTTCGGCGGGAAGCGGGAGAAAGGGGATTCCACCGAGAGCCGGTGCCATAAGAGCACTTTTGTTCTACATTTATGTATATGCTGCCACTAAAACACACACAAAGGAAAAAGTGGTGAATGCGTCACAAACGTGTGTGTTCACTTAGAGTGTTCCTCAGTGGGTTGAAGGTTGCAGGGTGGGGACAGGTCTGTGTGTGTGTGTGTGTGTGCGTGTGTGTGTGTGTGTGTGTGAAGGGGAAAGCTGGTAGATCTTTGCTTGGTGTGTCCCGTTGGTATTCCCCATCTTTGTAGTCGATGTTTCCTCAAGATCAGACCTAATTAATTATCCATCACATGCACACACACACACACACACACACACACACACACACACAGACACACACAGACACACACACACACACACACACACTCACACTTACAGAACTTCTGATTAGGCCAATTAATGTTGCCAATGTGAACAGACTTTACAATTAAATGAATGCTGTTTCCTGGGTTTCATTCGAAAATGATTTATACCCACCCCCTCAATGAGAAACCGTCCATCAAATAGTCATCAGTGGACATTTGAAACACACCGTTTTTATCCACACACACAGCACAAAACACAAGAGCTGGCCTTAGGCTGACTCGCAGTTGTTGCAGGTATTGCCAGTAGTCATTTAGCAATAAAGTGTTGAATTATTTCTAATCTTTTTAATAGTCTATATTTCATTTTGGAATGAAACCTTTAGTGAGAATAAGTGCTGTGTGCATGTTAAATTTAATATGTGCTTGACCTCCTCTTGCTATTAATGCTGACGCAAGATGGTGCAGTGGGTAAGTTTGTGAACACGTCTCTCTCTAGTCGTACACACCGGTCAAACCGTGATCGAATGTGGTATCTCTTGTATTTGTAATGATTGGAAAGGTGCTGATGAAGGTGGGAATTTTCTTCCTCTCGATTCTCCATCATTTTGACATTGGTTGTTTTCATTTGGCGGTTGCTGAAACCTCTTTTTGCAAGGGAAACAATGGAGGCAGATGTCCTAGTCTTACATCAGAAAGGTGTGCTTGGACGTGATGGCTGACATTGACTGATGTGTTTGCGGAGTGCTGCTAACCAGTGCACACGTGATCTCTGTGCAGGGGTCATGTCCAAGACCTGCAGCTCTGTCTCATTCACATGAGAACAGAGTGCCCCTGTTGAAAAGAGAGAGGAACATAATAACAGTGCAACTTCGTTAAAAGTGGGCATCATTCCTATAATTCAGTCAAAACGTAAATGTCTTGATATTGTGTTTTAATGACGGATGGACGAAACCGTGGATAAAAAGGGATCACATCCACTTTGTGCCCGTTGCCGTTCTCATATTGCCCTTTTCCATTGCCTCAGAACATCCATATACCATGACCTTAGTGCCACTAGAGGCAGCTTTTTACTTGTGTTGACGTGGGTTGGCTAATGCCATGTTGCCATGCAATCACTGGAAAAAGCATGAAAAGCAGGTCATTTCCCAGCCTGGTGGCGTGTTGCCATACAAAGGCTAGCTCTACTCATTACTGCCGTTTTCATACCGTTTCATAAAGGTTAAAGGTTAACACAGCAGCCAAGATCATTTGCAAAATCATACTTGCTAATGATGGTCGGGTGGCCACAGTGACCACAGAAATAGAGGGAACTTTGAGGTCATTTTCTATAAAATGGGAGTTCAATCCAGAGAAAAGGTTTGAGTGATTTGAATCATAAAGCATAAAGCACATTCAGAAGTGAATTATTTATAAGACTGTTTCCTAACCTCCCTGCTAACCCCTCCGACCTTGTGGCCAACAGGAGGAGGAGTTCATGGACTGGTGGAGTAAATTCTACGCATCAACCGGCGAGAAAAATAAATGCGGCACATATCTGGAGAGAGGCTATGACAGTCTGAAGGTAAGACCGTGCTGTTTATGTATCCATTTGGTCCAACGTAAATGACTTCAATGAACACACTGAGGACCTAAAGGGCATGAAGTCAATCACGAAACACTCCAGTCCTCCATCCCTCCCCACCTCCCCCTCTCTTCTCATGCCCTGTTCTCCATTGTCTGCCATTTTCCAACGACTCCAGTGAGTCATCTGTGTTGAATTTGCTTCTGCAACACCACAGTGGGACATATTTGGAGAAAAGGCCACTCTCCGATGTTGGCGGGCGCCACTCGAGGGATCACGTCAGCTACTATCAATATATGACTTTAGACTTGTTCTCTCCTTCTGCTGCGGTTCTCCCGACATCCCAGGAGCTTGTCCGCCATCGCCCACGCTCGGTTCAACCCTTATCCCCATTCTCTTGGCCCGACTGCGGACCTTTCCCTCCAGTGGGACTCAGAGAACACGTCAATCTTCTGCATCGTACCCAAACAAATGACTAATGATGTCTGAATTTGGCAATTTTCTTTACTCTTATTCTGGACCTATAACCTTTCCCTCGAACGCCATTTTGCATCACTGCAGCAGATTTAACTCTTTCCTCTTTACGTCGTCCCACTTTCTGAGAACTAAATGAACAAAATGCTGTTGGCCCCGTGTGTTTTTAAGGCTCTGTGGTATAATGGATAGTACATTGGACTTCTAGGAGGTGTTTGAAGCTATTCAAAGGTTGTGGGTTCGAGTCCCACCAGAGTCTACTTTTATGTCCTGATATTGCCAAGTAACTACTTGTTTCATTATCACCTAACCCTCTGATCCTCATCGCTCCTGGATTTACTGTGGCAGCTCCATCTTCTCCCAGATTTCCCTTTCCTGCTTAAATGAGCAGCATTTCCCAAACCTTGCCTCCATTTTGCCTTCCTTTCACCCCCATGCTGATCCTTTAACCGTCATTGAGCGACTCCTGTCTGATCAGACATTCAAACCCCACTTTCACCCCAGGTAAATCCATCATTTGCGCCTTCGTTGCAACTGTGCCGTCTTCAAGGGCTCCTTTCTGTTTCCATCTCACACAGACGTTGCTGTTGCATCAGCAGTGCCGCACAGGGTTTAGCTATAAAACGAGCTTTATCCTCCTCCCCTGTCAACCTTTCCCTCATTTCTTTTGACCAAGGGTAGTATTGCTTTTGCCACAAAGATGCCGTTGTTCTCCTCCGTGTTTTGACTCGCTTCAACTTTTGTCCTCTCTTTTTAACCTCCCCTCCCTCCTCCATCCTTTCACATCCCCTCACGTTGCTCCCCTGGTGCCTGCTGTGGTGCAGGAGAACCGGGCCTGCTTGTGTTCCAGCCTTGTTTTTCATCATCCCAGTTTTCACACCTCCCAGCCTCCTTTGATTTTTCTTTTGTTTTCTGTTTCATGCAGCCGAACCATCATTCTGCTTAGATTAGAGTAAGATTCCCTTTTACATGTACTGTCAGAGCGTGCGGTGGAACACGTAGGAAACTTGTAGATCTGACGGGCGATCTTTGCATTTTCTGTCATCACCATATCAACCACAACCACTCATGCTGCGTCCAAGCGTTCTCCCCTCTCCTCTCCCGTTTCCCTCGGTGCTGGGTTTGGTGCTCAAGTACTGAAATGAACCCCTGTTTCCAGACCTCAATTTCATTTACATCATCCCCCTTCGTCACTCTTACCCCAGACCCCATCCCTCCTTTTCCAAAATGTTTGCCTCTCCTCCACCCAAAATGTTGAACCTTGTTCTCTTCCTCATCTCCTGTCATTTTCTCTAGTGTGGGATTTTCATGTCCAACCTTCTCCTCTGGTGCTCATGAGCTTACTTTTAGCACCTTTACAGTTTTCCTTGCTAGTGCGGCCCTGAAATGAAACACTCTTTCCAAAGAGCTCTCTGGGAGTTCACCTTTTCAGCAAGTTGGTGCAGAACTGTTGTTATTTCAAGTTGGGAAAAGAGTGAGGGAACTTCTGACTGGTGTAAACAAACATCACTAAAGACCGGGCCTGATCTGAAATTCCACTAGGAAAACCACTGGAACTGATATTTAACTCTTTTGAGATAGTGTTTTTTCATGACATATGTAGAACTTCAGCACTGCTCTGTGTTCTTTCTCAGGTGTTCGATCAGGAGTTAGAGAAGATCGAAGGCTTTAAAGGGTTCTCGGATTTCTGTCAGACCTTCAAACTATACAGAGGAAAGACTCGCGATGAAGGAGAAGATCCGTCAGTGGTGGGAGAGTTCAAGGTAAAACTGTCCTTCCAGCTGTTCTGATATAAAAGGCGTCACACTGTTCCGAAACAGAGCTCAGTTAATCCTGCAGTACCTCCTCCTGACCACAGGATGGCAACTGTAATACACAAGTTTCAAGAAGTCTACATCATATCCTTTGTTAAAATGAAGAAATGATACACACCGCTGAGCCGATGACACCCCAAAACCTTCTCGTTAACAGGGAATGTTTAAGATCTACCCTCTGCCAGAGGACCCCTCCACCCCTGCTCCACCCAGACAGTTCAGAAAGCTTCCCCCCAACGGCTTAGAAGAGTGTTTGGTCCGAGTCTACGTCATCCAGGCTCAAGGACTGCAGCCAAAAGACACAAATGGGAAGGTAGCATTTCTATTTTGTCGCCTTTTATGCTTTATGATTTTTTAAAAACCCATAATTAAGACTTGGCTGATAAGAATTCATATAAACTTTAATTGCTGTAGTAAAGTGAAAGACAATGGGTGCATGGTGATGGATATTATGTTAAGTTTTAGAGGGAGATGATTAAAAGTTATTGAAAACTTGGTCCTGTCTTCCAGTGTGACCCCTATGTGAAGATAACTTTAGGGAAAAAGACAGTGAATGACCATGAGAACTACATCCCCTGTACGCTGGACCCCATCTTTGGCAAGTGCGTACTGATTTCTTTGACCACCTCACTTCATTCACAGCACCAGATCGAATACATCAGCCAGGATTCTGCCTGGATCATTTGCTGAGGATCCGCCACATTGGACACAAACGTCCATGGGGACGTGTCAACAAGGCTAACGTAGTAATTACTAATCAGATCACAACTAACACAACAGAGACGCATCACTGAAGAGGTGACATGTTGCTTTTCCCCTCAAATTCCCTGGTGAAAAATGAGCGCTGGGTCCGCTCTGAGTGCTAGTTTGTGTGCTCTGGCGTTGGTTACATCTCCTAATGTGTGGAGGCAGTGTTCAAGTTCAACCAGGTGCTAAGCCGTCCTTTTTGTACCAGAGCCTCTCTAAACCCAGAATGTCCCAGAATGTCTGGGGCCCCAAGAAAAACCACCTGTTACCTCGGAGCCTTTTGGCATCTCACTCGTCTTAAGTTAACTGTGTGGCATAATTGTGGTTTGAAAAGTGAAAACGTAGCTGCAGAAAAGTCAAGGCTATTCTGATGCTCTTTAAACATGGGAAATGATGGGCGGACGTCCTCTTTCCAGCCCAAACACATGACTCAGGTCTGAGGTGGGGCAAACGTTTTCCATGATGACATCGGGTATTGTGGAGCTAAACGCATTGTTGATGACATGATGGGGTTCAGCAGGGGAGTGAATGAAGTGCTCGCTGATGACCCCGTGGTCCCTCCATCTTCTCCCTCTGGTTTGTTTTTCTTACACCAGTAGGGGTAGCTGCATTCCCAGCAAACAGAGCGTCATGGAAGCGCTCTCAGAGTGAACTCACACCTTTGCTGATCTGTTGCCATTGCAGGATGTTCGAGCTCACCTGCTCCCTCCCTCTGGAGAAGGATCTTCGGGTGATGGTTTACGACCACGACATGCTGACCAAAGACGAGAAGATCGGGGAGACTGTGATTGATTTGGAGAATCGCTTCCTGTCTAAATACGGAGCCCTGTGTGGCCTGCCCCAGTCCTACTGTGTGTGAGTTGAGACATGCGACATATTGAGGATCCTAATATTCCTTTGTACACCACATCCTGTCAAGATCTCCACCAGTCAAAACCAGTTTGTGCGCCTCACACCCATCATGTCTTTCGCCTGTTAGATCGGGTGTGAACCAGTGGCGGGACCAGCTGACACCCAGGCAGCTGCTGCACAGAGTGTGTGAGCGGAGAAACCTCCCCAAGCCCGTCTACCAGGAGGACGCCGTGCACTTCAGGGGGCTCCAGTACACGGCAGCTGACCTCGGTGAGTGACACATGCTCACAAAACCTGGCACGGATTTGGAACTTTAATAAACGCCTTGTTATTTTAGACTTGGTTGATTCATTACTTGATGAATGTGTATTTGTCCTTGTATTTGCTACATATCAAGAACCAACACAGTAACAGGATATTTTTACAAAATGCAGCCATCTTGGCTGGTCCCCAAAACTTCAGAGGACTGTTCGCAGGTCAAAACATGGTTAATATTGGGTTCACGTTGGGGTTGGAGGATTAGTTGGATGGTTAGGGTTATGGGATGGAGCTGGGTCGTGGATTACATCTGTGAAAGTCCCCACAAACACAGAAATATGTGGGAGTGGGTGTTCAGTGGCACTAACGGTGCCTTAGTTCAAATGTTCCAGCCTTTCACTCTTTTTGACTCTGCTCATCCCACACACACACACACACACACACACACACACACACACACACACACACACACACGGCTCCATCAGACCTTCACCAGCTTGAGAACAGAGTCTATGCTTGAGTGTTTTGTGGTTCAGTAAATTCACAGCAAATAAATCACTCTACACTGTACTCCCACTCCGCCCATATCTGTCCCTGTCTTCTCTTTTTCTCTATATTTCCCTTTTCTAACACTTTTCTGACTCTCCACTCTCCTAAATGTTATGAAGTAACCAGCTGATTCAGGGCCAGCTGCACTTTAAAATCAACGTGTTTTATTTCCAGATTGATGTAAAGAAAAACTAAATTGCAGCTGTATTGCGTTTGACATTTGGTGTTTTCCTTGGAATTGAAATGGCTTTAAAAAATATAGTTTGATTATGATAATCTGGGAGGTTTATACCTGGAATGATGTAAAGTAATGTTGTACTGGAGAAGAATACACAAAATCACACTCCAACACTATTTTGGGTTAAAATTTTCCTCGTAAATTTAGTCTTTTGTCCATCTGTCTTCATGTCAGTGTGTACGTTCTTGATCAAGCATCACTCGTGATATGATTGATTGGGGAAGCTCCTTTATCTTCTTCTGCAGTTGTTTAGTGGATCCTCACCAGAGCATTAGCGCCCCCTACTGTTTCTTTGTAGGGATTTCCGCTATTGTTTTTAGTTTCCTTCAACAGCAGCTAATTTTAAATGAAGAGTATGGATTTTCTTCTGTGTATATTTCTTTTTTCTGATTCCCTCCCGGCTTTTATTCTATGTTTTTCTCCTTCATTTCTTGTTTTCTATGCTTCTTTTTGCATCACCTCTTTCTGGAAGTGGAAATTAAAACACTGGGCCACCTGAAATGTGCAAAGATCACACACACACACACACACACACACACACACACACACACACACACACACACACACACACACACCAAAGAAACACATGTTCCACGGCTGGTGCAACCCAAGGTCATGGTTGTCGTTTTGGTGATTCACGGTACAGCTCAGTGCAAACGTGCACGCACGTGAGTGTGAGAGCCAACATCAACATCGCGGCCGTCTCCTGGTTAGCAAGGAGCCACCGGCGCCTTTTCTTTCCACGGCTGCGGCGGTCAGCAGTGCGTCAGCCTGCTGTCCATCAAGAAGTGACTGATAATTACCTGGGGGTTTCACTCTTCTCCTCCTCAACATTTTTAATTCCTTTTTTATTTTGCTGCTGTTGGTCCTTTGTAATATTTTGCCTAATTTTGGGTCTTTTGTTCAGGTTTCTTATTTCTCAGTGTCTATTCTCTCAATTATTTCAAAGATTCTTGATCTAATTTTTCATCTAATTGTCGAATTAATTGTCTTTCATGGGTTTCATTGTGGGTATTTTTCTCTTGCATTAATTAAATGAAGTCACTCATTTTGATCTATGAAAATCCACAAATATTCCAAATGATTCTCCTTTTTTTCACTTTTGGTTTTGCCTGGAAGCGACGCTGATTTTCCTTGACTGTGATGTGAAGTCCAGCTCTCCCTCCCAGTCCTCCCAGTTTCCATTTCCACTCTAAGAGCTTTAACAGCCTCATGAAGAGTACCCTGACTCCCATTCAAATCCAATGATATTTGTTTATTTATTTATTTCAGAGGACAAGAATGTATCCAGACATCACCTCGGCCCGATTAAAGAGCAACTGGCCCTTCATATTTTGAGATCTATGGGACTGGTCCTTGAGCATGTGGAGACGAGACCACTGTACAGCCCTCTGCAGCCTGAGATAGAGCAGGTATATAATCTGTGCGTGTGTGTTTTCATGTTTGTGTGTGTGTGTGTGTCCTGATTGTTTTTCGGTGCTGTTCCCTCAGGGCCGTCTGATGATGTGGGTGGATCTGTTTCCCAAGTCCCTTGGACCACCCGGACCCCCGTTCAACATCACACCCCGCAAAGCAAAGAAGTACAAACACAGTCGATGAGGCGTTGCCAGACGAAACCTTTTCCTTTTCAAACCTCCGTATCTGATACGCTGCGTCGTGGCTTTCAGGTTCCTCCTGCGCTGCATCATCTGGAACACCAGCGACGTCCTCCTGGACGACGTTAGCATCAGCGGCGAGAAAATGAGCGACATTTACGTCAAAGGGTAGGTTACTCCTACCTCTTATGTCGCTGTCACTCATGAATAAAACAATTAAATCAACCCGCGGGACATTCTCAGCTGGCTGGATGGACACGAACACAACAAACAGAAGACCGACGTCCACTACCGCTCGCTTGGAGGAGAGGGGAATTTCAACTACAGGTTCCTGTTTCCGTTCCAGTATTTACCAGCAGAGCAACTCTGTGTCGTGGACAAGAAGGTAGGAGCAAAGGTCAGGCGATGCTGACAAATCTTCTAATCAGTGCTGTGAAACGACATAAAAAAAGATCATAAATCCAAGCAAAGCCGCTGCGGAGGGGAGACGGAATAATGTGCAGTTCCCTGAAATTAATGAAAACTATTAAAGCAACATTTAGAAGATGGAGGGGCAATTAATTTGCAGAGTCTCAAAACTCAACAGAAACTTAAAGTGAAGCACTAGAACAACATCAGATGGAAAACTGGGGGAGCGCTTGCTGTTCTTGGACGGGAACTCAGCCTCTTTAGCCGTCTGACCGCCGACATGCTTTACGGCGGCTCCCGTCCGATCGGAGCAGCGTCCTCAATCAGCGAGCCACCGTGCAGAGGAGCGGGACTTTGGAATAAAAGCTCTGCTGGGCGGAGAACTTTCAGTGCAAACAGAGCCGGTGCCAGAGAGCGAGGCCAGGAAGCTCAGCGGTTAGTGATATAATGACTGAGTCACAGGCGTTGATCAGCACCACTGTCAACACTCGGGCCCACGTCCCTCTCTGCTTGATTAGTCCGACTCACAGAAGTTAATGTACGACTTCCCTCCTGGTTTCTGTCTCTATTGTGTCACAAAACAGAAAGCAGGGGTGCCGCTCTGATGGAAATGACATTTGTGACTGTTTTTTATTGCCCTACAGCACAATTTACAACTGAAAATGAGCTTTTCTGTCAGGCTGAATGACTCCAGATATTATAGCCTGTGAGATAGGGGAGACGGCTCGTGAGAGAGGCAAGGGAAGAGTAGATTCAGACATGCTTCATCTTCATGAAATAAATCATGTGAGGGTACTCAGCACGGAAAATGACCCGAGCTGACACTGGAAGCCCGTTTGATTTGATAGCAGAGGAGACGGAAGGAGAGGAAGACGAATGGGTGGAGGAAATGAGGCAGAAGCTTGAACAAGACTCGGCGTGCTGGCAACTCCCAGCAGCTTGATGGATGTTGATAGATATTGCAGAGCTCACACACTCCCGTTGGAGTGTGTTTAAGAGTGTTTTTGCATCGTTATGAGGTGAGAGCATATAGGCTCGGACGTTTGCCTCCTCAGCATTCCCATTATGTTGGGTAGAATTACTGCAGAGCCGAGCTCGTCTGACAGGGCAGACAGAATATTCAGAGGAGCTTCGGGAGTCGGGATCAGTTCCAAACCTCAGAGGAAGAATTCTGCATTAAATAAACCATGTGACCTAATGTCCTGCTCAAAGGCTTTATGTCTTTTTTGGGGGGTAAATTTAAAACCAGGGAACACCTGAACCTTGGTGCACATCCACAGCAGCTATGCTAATTTCATTTTGAGGTAAATTCTGCTTTTTCTGCTGCTGTCGAATTGTAGCATAATTTGGGAACACCACCCGGCAACGGTTGTCAAAACCAACAGTTGTGACATTGACCTGCAGCGTAATCCCCCGGCCCCAGGGAGAGAGTGAGCTCAGTCCGGATCATTGATTACTGATCCCCTTCCTCATCAGATCTGATGGTTGATATCCGTCAGGGAGGAGCTGGCAGCGTTCATCGTCATGGAGATTTGCCTGATGGCTTCGGCTCCACAGCCCGCTGTAACAAATCTAGGATTTACGATGAAGCGCTTTCCTCTTTTGTTTGTCCGCAGGAACATTTCTGGAGCATTGACAAAGCTGAGACTAAACTGGCCCCCAGACTGACCATCCAAGTGTGGGACAACGACAAGTTTTCCTTCGACGACTACCTGGGTAAAGCCGCAGGGGGCTGTGGTTTGAGTGAAATCAGGAGAATGCTGCAGTTTAACGGGCACAGACGCAGACGTGGTAGTTGAGAAACTACAGCTAATTTACTGTGGGAATTATGCAATGACGCGTGCGTGCTAACGTTTGTCTTCAGAATTAGCGCTCGTCCTTTTCCACTGCGCTGGCACATTTCAGAGCGAGGAAGGGCCCGTTTTATTTTTCTTTCTCCAGAGCTCAAGCTGTGAAAACGTTGCCTTTCTTTCACCCCGGCGCTGCCCTCAAAATAACTCTCTCACCCCCCCCCCCCCCGCACACTTTGCGTCTTCTTTTTCTTTCCTCTGGCAAAGACAGAAGGGATGACGGTCTGCGGACTGGTGCGTCTGCGGTGTTTTAGCCTGGGGGGACAATGAGGAATCCAGACTCTGATCCGTCACTGTGCTGCTCTGCCACGACGCGCTCGCTCCAACCGTCCTACACCCGAAGGGGTGCGAGACCACCTCAAAGCATTTTCTCCATTCCCGCCTGTCCTCGGCTCGTCAGCCCGGACCACACGATGTTAGTCTTACGCTACAGTCTGAGGGTCAGACACGAGCCAGTCTCCCTCCTTCATGCTGGCAAATTGCAGCTAACTCTGGAAAAGCAATTCTCGCGTCCAGAACAATCATCAATCATACAGAGCCTTCTCCTAAACTACTGTCTAATAACAGACTCGGCGTTCAACCATAAAACAATAATGCCTCATTCACTTTACTGCAGGTCACCTGGTGATGGACCTGAACCACATGCTGCGTCCAGCCAAGTCCCCTGAGAAATGTAGCCTGCAGCTTCTGGACCAGCCCAGGGACAAGCTGGTGTCTCTTTTCGAACAGAAGACGGTCAAAGGCTGGTGGCCCTGCACGTGCGACAAGGACGGGGAGAAGATCATCGCTGTGAGTGACGTCATATTCTAAACCAAGAAGGAAACGTATCCTCTGGAGGGAGCTTTGCCACCTTATGTTGGCACCTTCCAAGCTAGCAGCTACCGGTTAGCTGAACGGGGTTTGTGGGCCTGTGTCTTTTGTGTCCAGGGGAAGGTGGAGATGAGTCTGGAGATCGTGACAGAGGAGGAGCAGGAGGAAAGACCAGCCGGCCTCGGCAGAGACGAGCCCAACATGAATCCTCACCTGGAGGAGCCTCAGTGGGTCTCTCACACATGCAACAACACTCTCGTGCACACAAACACTCATCCATCTGTCCTCCCAGGCGCCCAGAGACCTCCTTCCTGTGGTTCTCCTCCCCCTATAAAACACTCAAGTTCATCCTGTGGAGGCGTTTCAAGTGGGTAATCATCCTCTTCATCATCCTCTTCTTTATTGTGCTCTTCCTCGGCGTCTTCCTCTACTCCTTCCCGGTAAGTTTGAGACCGTCAAAGATCTGAATCCTTCCTATGAGGAATCTGAACTGGGAATTTTCCACTATCATCACATTATCAACAATTCTCACCCTCAGAACTACGCTGCCATGAAGATGGTGGGGCCCTTCGGACCAGCCAAGGCAGCAGAGTGATGGAAAGAGGAAAGAGACAGAAGAATTTAGCAAATATTCATCCTTTTTTTCTTCTCTCAGTTCTCCCTTCATCTCTCCAAATTCACTCGCTCCAAACAGCAGCGCCCAGATCAGGAATGGTGCCTCATGTTCAGAACCACCCCTCTAACGTGTGCAAATGTCTTTTATTGTGCCATTTCTACATCGGCAGCAGAATTTCAAGCTTAGCATGATCAGATCTCGGCACGGGACGCCCTCTGTGCCTCCGCTCTTCCTCTCATTGTGACTAAAAGCCTTCTTAAATGTCAAAAACAGCCCATGTAGCATCAAAGTTTGTGACGGGTGATGGTTTTTACCGCCCGCTGGTTCTGCTTTTATGAAGAGGCAGGTCAGGCAGCGGTGAGGGACTCGGAGTTTATCGCTCAAAAAACAGGAGGAGGAACCTCTCGGAATCACTTCACCATGATGCCTTCGAGGCAATTGGAAATCTCCACCAGATGTGCTCAGCCACAATCACAATATCTGCCTTATATCAGAAAAAAAAGAGGCGCGTTGGCTTCCTGGCATCCTTTCCTTCACCTTTTCCTCTGCTGTTGGCTTTCCTTCCTTCTCCCAGAAACCCTCCCTCCATTTCCTCCTCCCGTCCTCCCGCTCTCTCCGGGCGGAGCAGGTTAAGTCTGCGGATTTGCTCTTGTTGGTCTGAGGCTCTGACTGGTATTATTGCAAAGCCTGGCTTTAACTAGATGTGTGGAGATAAGGACACAGAAACCAAAGAGCCCAACTTGTGACGGACTGAAAACAAACACATTTAAACTATTTATTCCGTGTGTGTGTGTGTGTGTGTGTGTGTGTGTGTGTCTGCAAACATCAATCAGGCCTAAATTCAGAAGCATCCCTTGTTTATGGGGGCAGGGACACATGCTTGATTTATTTGCTTTAGTCTCCATCAAAGCTGAAATTTTGGCTTTGTTCTCCTTGGTTCTTTCGTTACCCACCAGTTACCAAACATCAAGTTGTTTTTTCTTTTGTCCTTTTCAAGGAATTTGGTTTCGGAATCTTTTCATCTGTAATTTTGATGCCTTTTGTTCGTTTATATCGCTGCAAAAACAATGAAAAAAAACCAATCATGTATTCAAACCAGATTTAACAGCAATAACCATGGAAACAGTCCTGCTGCTGGTTACTCTTGCATTTTTCAAAAAGCCTTAAAAGAGTGAAAGATTGTTTTCAGCTCAGCACTTATCTGCCGCTGCCAGTAAATGTGCCTTTAGCATTTAGCCTTTAGCTTCACGTCACTCTGGATTTCTTCTGTTTTGTGAAATTTAAACTTCGCCTCAAAGAACGGCCAGCGATTGGAAAATTGGAATTGAATTTTCAGGCTACTCTTCCTCTCCTGACCACGCCTCTGTCACCTGCTGTGATGTCACGGATGTGGGCGGGGCCCGATTCAGTGGCTACTGTGCAACGCTAACTGCGACAAAGGCCCGATGCCACGAAACTGCACTACCCTGTCAAGAATGTGTCTCAACTGCTGTCACGTCCACTTTACCCATCGCCATGACGATTTCTTCTGCGTTTTGGTTTTGTTTTTTTTGCAGTGTTGGTCAGTATCAGAGCCTGAATCTATTCCCCTGTGTAACTGTCCAGCACAACACATGCAAAGAGTAAAATCACGTGCACGGTGTCGTGTTGTATCCTCATTAAAACCACATTTCTGGCAACCATTGTTTTGGGTTTGTTTATTAACATAAAGTGACTGTTGGGTGTAAATACCAGACTGTTGGGTCTGGTATTGGTTCACATTTACGGTTCTCTCATTTATTTGCTCTCTTAAAGCATCGACTTCGCTAAAGTTCAAACACGTCATAGGATGAGGGTGATTTTCCTGATTCTGGAGGGACTTTGCCCTTTGATCTTCAAAAAACAAATGTCGTGGGGCTTTGATCATGAAGCAACAATGTTAAGTAGCCTTCTCTCGCTACGTACAGGTAGATACGCTAAACTTTGGGTGTAGGTCCCGATGTGTGGGGACCCGACCTGCTTGGTGGAGGTCTGCGCTCTCCCAGCTCGTTTCTTCCAATTAAAGCTTGTGATTGTTAGCAAATGTTTCCACTCTGCTGCCATCCCTCCCGCCGTGTTCTTCACTCCTGCGCTGGGAATAAGCAGGAATTTAGGTTCAGGTTCTGTTAAACTGGTCTGAAGTCTTGTCAACTCTTAAATACCTGTTTGAACGCAAACCAAAGCCTCGCGCGTGCGTCAGCAAAAGACTACAATTAACACGCGGGTGCGATTCCACGCGTGAGTGTTGTTCACTGACCTTGACACGAACCGCAGCGTCTGCAGAAGCCTGACTGATTCCTCTGGGCTCCCGCAAGCCTAAATTATCACTTTCTCCTCTTTCCTCCCTCCATCCCTCCTTCCCCGCATCCGTCCCCCCTGATACCACATCGCCCTGCTCTCCGTTTCCTCCCCTTGTACAGTGTGTGTTCAGTTCTTCCTCCGGGGTGTTGTCATGGTCAACATGAACTGCAGGTGACCTTTTGACCACTGTGTGTGTGTGTGTGTGTGCAGTATGGGTGGGCTTTAACGGTGGTCCGTTCTAGGGCCTCCACCTCTGCCTCCTTTTCTTTGACCCCACCATACACACCTCTTCCCCTCCTCACCTTGCCGTGACCTCCTCCTCCTTAAATGTCTACTTGTGTTCCTGTGCTTTTCTGACTTTGAATCGCATCGATGATGTCATTATTTAAAGAGACAGCCCACCCTATAAAAATGGCATCAAGTCATTTGTGGTTTGTCATCAAAGGGGTGAGTTTGTTTTGCCCTGGCATCCCTCATGGATCCATTTTGGGACCTTTACACATTAAAATGTACAACGCTGGCGTCCCAGTCCCCAAAAATGTTGGTCACTTCTTTCTTCTTGTTGTGGAAGGTGTGAGCGACACGTTCTGTGTGCGAGTTTGGGGCAGCTTTGAAGGTGGACGGGGTCAAAGGGCGCCAGATGTGACGGATAATGACCAGAGGGGATGCTGGCAAACAGGATTCCAGTTGTTTCACGACCACCAGCAGCACGCAGACACGCACTCGTATGCAAAACAAGATGTAGAAGCCCCATCTGTGCCGAGCCCCGGCCAAATGTCAGACCGGTGAAGTCACCTTATTTACTCACAAACCTGCACACATGCGTACAGATGTGCATAACAACAACAACACGTCTGAGGCTCATCACAATGCGCTTCCCCAATTCAGCCCTGACTCATTCCAGGGTTGATAAATGATGCCGTTTTCTCATAGCCTTCAATTCCACAAGGTATATTTTGAAATTTTTATTTGTGTTAATTGCTTATTTGTTTCAGATGCAAACAACAATATCAAATAAAAAAACAAAAACAAAAAAACAATTGTCCAGAAACTAGCAATGACGTAGATTAACCTGATATGACAGCTAACATGATATTTTGTCATTGATGTCCCCAAGGTTTGTCCATGTTGTGCTGTTCAACTTTATTTAAATGCATATGTGTTTTTTTATTTTAACTTTTGCAGTTGTTGTGTTGTTTACGAGTACCCCCGAGGCTGTAAAGGCCTTTTTACGCGCCATGCTTCCCTCATTAGGCTTTGTGTTAACTAGCGGTAAGGAATGTAGTCGAACAGCCCGGGTGGAAAAAGCCATATAATTTAACAAGACATTGATCATCAAATAGTTGAGGAGTTGAGTCAGTGCGTAGTTGTGTGAGGTGACGTCTCTCAGGTAGGGAGCTGCTCCATCACTACCTCATCTTTTGATTCATCTTTTAACAGCTGGCGGGGTGGCGTCTGGGTTAAAGAATACCGTGAAACTGAGCATCAGAGCTCCATTACAGCTGTGTAGCACATCCCAGGAGAAGAAGCTGGGTACATTTGCAATATATTTATATATATATTCTATGGTATTTCAACTGGTGACCATAAAAACACATAGGCTAGTTAGCTCTATTGCTAACTGAGCTAAATATGGGAGATATTTAATCATTTACTACGTATTGTGACATTACAGAAACATTTTGACTGGGATGATCCATCAGATGAAGACTTTGTTTGTTTCTTTAGACTATCTGCTCCAGGTTTGATTCTCATCCGTTCAAGGTTAAAGAACGGACGAGGTCTGCCGTTGCCAGGGTAACGCTCGGCATCTGCGCTCCATTGGTGAGGTCTTCGTGGTGTCGTGGAACTCGGACCCTGTGTGGACCCTGTTTGGACCGAGGTAAACCGGCTGTTCTGGAGCCGATAAGCGGTCCCCATTACCGAAACCGAAAAGTGTAAGTCAAATGTGAGTTTTAATTCTGGAGTTAACGGTTCTCACCATCAGTTCTATTTGCATTATTCATGATGACGCGCATGGGACGCTCCCTCACTCGCATAAAGAAAAGAAGCTGTAGGTTAGAGACGAAACTTTATTATAACTTTTAACTGTCCTGTAAATGTGGTGTATTAACCATTTAGCCACTACTTTAGCTACAGGCAAACCTCGCGCACCTGCTGTGGATTGCTCAGCCCAGACACACCCATACTTAATTAACTAATTAGGTCTCTTCTCTAGTCTTCCCACCCGATGTAGATTTTCTTCTTCGTGTGAAACGCTCAAAATAGTTTGATATAATTTTATAGTCACGAATTAATTCAGTTTAAATAAATAAAAAGCATACAGGTGAGTGCTGTCACGTGACATGTCAAACCCGGAAGTGCAGCTGAAGATATCTTGTGTATTATATCACAGACGATTCATTGTTTATTTATTTCCATTGCATTTAAACAAAAAGTATCAAGTGCTATTTTCGTTTTCAGCAATTCTGCACTGACATAAGTCAAATTCCTAAATTCCCCTAAGATCCTTTTCTCTTGTCCGGTTTCTCTTCCTCATCGAAGATGCTGCGACCTCCTGGGCGAGTTCACACAAGTCACGGTGGAGATCTGAGCCGGAGGAGGAAAACGAGCGTGAGAGTAAATTAACGGATGTCCTGGCTTATTCTGAAGGGACCTTTAAAGGAAGCAACTGAGACACTGAGAAGCACAGTGAGTGTAAGCTTGCAGACACACGCGCGCATTCAAAGGTCTTTGACAGATGTCACTCACACGTGCACACACACACACCACCACACTTACCAGCCATCCCATAATGTCAAAGATAGACACTGGAAACGTCATGTTTCCTGTGCAGGACAGGAAGTTACCCTGAGACAGACAAAAGAATCAAAAGATGTCCTATTTTTAATGTTTTGCTGTACACATCGTAACTGTTTGTGTGCGCCGTGCATTGTGGGAGCTCTAAATCTTTTTCCTGTTTCACAATGTTACCCCCCCCAGAGTCCCAACCAAACAATACCTGCATTTGTACGGTCTGGTGACGCCCTTGTGGCTTTTACTATGCTCACGCACTCACTAGGGGTGAAAGTTTACAAAGTCAGTGTCCCGCGTTCACAAATTAGCATCAGCGCTAATTGCAGTTTTGGCTTGTTAGAGGAGAAACTTTTATTGCTAATGGTTGACTGTAAAAATTCAGTTTCTTAGCGTGAAAAGGGAATTTTCCTTTCAGCTGTTGCTTGTCGGGCGTCGGGGCCCGGGTTTCTGTAAAGGACCTCGACTCCATTTCGATTGTAGCTATATAAATCAAGAGGAATCGAATTGAATTTGTCTCTCTTTTCAAGCGTGCGGGCTTTGTCGTGCATCCTGGTGGTCGGAGTTACACAATAAACCTCTGTAGAGCTGGCTTCATACTGCGATGATTGCTCTGTAAATCTCAGCTGGGTTCCTGAGAGCAGCTCATTGTTCATTGTCTCGCCACTGCGCCCTGGTCCACGCGCGGAGGGAGAGTGCCTCTTATTGATTCTTCAAAGGAAATATTGACTCGCAGCTAGCGGAGTTGCAGAGTAGCCCGGTGCTAATTACATTAGTTGGACACCAGCTCAGATCGAACCACGTGATGCCAGGATCCCGGCGTCTGAGCGAGTTAGTGGATGCTAACTACAGCGCGTGCTACATGTGTCTCATGTGTTACATGTGCTACCTCTCAGTCGCTATAGCAGCAGACCACCATGAGTGGAAATGAAAGATGTTTCCAGGCCTGAACACGCGATCGTATGAGTTACCGCCCTGCTAGCCTGCTGGTAGCGTATAGCTGTAACTCCCTAATTGGTTTCGGTCTGGACAAATCTCGTGCCAGCAGTGACAGAAGAATAGCTTGAATGCTGTTTTATCTAGTAATGTTGTGGTTATCCTAAAATGTTAGCAGGATGTGCAGCATGCTGCGAAACAGCCAGACGACATCTCAACCATAACTGGCTCGCTTCGTTGAGTCTGCTCTTTTTTTTAAGCAGTGTAATTCCTGCCCCCCCCCCCCCCTCCTTTCATTCCTTTGTGCTCTATTTCAATTGAGTAAAAGCTCAGTTTATATGGAATCCCTAAAGCCAGAACTTATAGCAGGATAGTTAAAGTTCTGTCAGCGTGGACGACATGTAATGAAAATGGCCAATCAAATCCCGGGATGCCGGCCAGCTCCATGATATAATATCCTGTAGGGTTCAGTTCCTTCACTTGAAAGCACCTTTTGAATTTCTCCATTTTTTGCTGCTTTCTTTCACACACTCTGCATCAACCGCGGGCCCAGACTGCTTTTACTGCCGCGATTATTAGATTGCGGAAAGTAATCCATGTCAACAGGGTTTACTGTGTGTTTTCTTGGCCTGTCGCAGAGGGACGATGACGAATGCGCGCGTTCCTGATACATCCCAATAGTTTCAAAGGCACCGGCCACAATAGAGCTATACATTAGTGCTAATTCTGTTCCACAGCTCCGCTCAGTTTCCACCAGTGACCACTTAAAGGTTACGACTATTTCCCTGACTTCAGCAACTGCATCGTCCGCTCTAATCTGTGTGTGTGTGTGTGTGTGTGTAGCATGTGTATTTTCCACACATGGTACCTACATGATAAATGGGTTTTTATTTGTTTTTCTTTCATTTCTGAAGGTAATAATGTTTTCAGGGGGTTTGCAGTGCCTCTTTGTAAAAATTCCTACTGGGATTGATCTGATCGGCGTCCATCAAGGCAGAGTGTTCGTGACCCACCAGTTCTGACCTTTGGCCTTTTAGACACAGCACCTAGAGCAGGGCTCAGCCTTGCCCTCCTGGCTGGAGCTAGACGAACGCAACTGAAGTTTCAAGGACAACGAAAAGCTCGGAGTCTATTGCTTCCTTGTTTTTACTGTGTGTCACTGGAGGTGTGGCAAATAAGCCCTAGACCGCCGCCAGCAGTTGCACCACAAGGCCCATTGTGGGCCGGAGACCTCCTACTGTGGCTGTTATGACTGGAGCACATGTGGTCGTCGCGCACACGCGCCGTCCTCCCGCTGTTTTAGGAGCGCAAGGACAGCGAGGCCTCGTAGCGCTCGCTGGCAAATATCCAGCAGCCAATCGCAACCCCTCGCCAATTTAACAGCCAAGGGTGCTGGAGGTGTATTTTACAGGCTTTTCTGCGTTCCCGCAGCAACGGCCAATCAGGAGGCTCGAGGGGTGAAGGGAAACGTGCACACAGTGAGAATCTGGATTAAATGGAAGAGAAGAGTGGGTATTTTAAGTAGCTTTATCAGGTAATTTCATAAAGTCTCTGACACGCGCGTGTTGCTTTGGGACCGGCCGAGGCCCCCGCCCCCCCTCCTATCGTGATCAATCACACTCCAGAGGTGGACGCTGTTGTGAGCATGTGTGTTTATGGAGGCAGTTGTGTAAGTGCTGCCTTTGTTTTCCATCTCACTCAGAAAGTTCAGCCCCCCCGGGAGTCGTCAGATCGGCCCCTGATGTTAATGCCTCCGAGCCGCCTCTGCCTTTGTGTGCCCGCGTGTGTGGAGTCCTTTTTTTGTGCCTTTACCATCATCAAGGAGAAACGAATGCTGTTGTGAGATGTCGGGCTTCTGTGGGACATCTATCTATTTATAGTGAGGCATGCTGGGTAATGCTGCCGTTGGAATATATTGAATTAAATGAAAAAAAGGTCACCAAAATGAAAAATTTAATCTCAGACGTGCCTTTCAGACTCTGACCATCATTATTAATGTACCAGCGGGGTTTTTATTAGAATTTGAGTGAACTCTGTTGTGTTTTACTGCCTGGTTTACTTAAATTTAACCTTTTTCCAGTTATTGAAAGAGGGCTAAATGGAAAACGCAGCGCTGTACCTGAGCTGCTATTTCAATCACGCAGCCTGCGCTGCACTTTAAGAGCAGGGAGGGAGAAAGGATGCGATAGGGAAAGGAATGGCAGACAAGTTCAGCGGAAATTACAACTCGCAGGCGTCAGTCAGTTTGTGGCGTCCATGACCTTCTCATCCATGGAACATAAGAGCACCAGCAGAGGGCGATCTTTGGTCTTATTCAGGTCGGCTGTCATGGCAATTTCACCCCATCAGGACTTTTTTTGGTTAAAATGATTTAAAAAGACAGTAATTAGTGCTGCACGACTTTGAATGGTGGTATAAAACCCAAGCGGATGCAACAGGAACTCTGTACTTTAGGGAGGAAATTCAACTGTAAAGTGCTCCCTTTTTTTAAAGTGGAAGTTTGGACTGGCTCCCCGCCGACCTGCGCTCGTCGCCTGTTATCTGTCACGTCTCCATTTCAAAGATGAGACGGCGGCTCCGAGCGCTAACGTCGGCCGCGCGCCCACATCTGCGACGGCGGCGTCGGGCCGGGGCCAAGGATTCGGTGACATTGTGGCGCAGCTGTGCAACACATGGAAGGCCGTGAATAAATTAAAGTGCAAAACCACGGACAAGCGAGAGTGAGAAACGGAGACGAAAGGATGCGGGGGGCGGGGGGAGGCCAAGGTTGGACTGGTCCTGCGGTTTGACTTGAGGAAAGGCGTGGGAACCGCACGAGCCCGAGCCCGAGCCCGAGCTCCTCGCGCGGCTACAAATGGGGTCCCGCGGGTGTGAATCATCACATGCATCAGCACCAGCGAGCGTAGGCATCTCCTGTCGCTGCGCCTGGGCCCCGTTTGGACTGTTTAGAACCGCTCAAGAATGTTCCGGCGCATCGATCTATTTAGGTTACAAAGAGAAGCCTTAACACGAAAATCTGGCGCTCCCTCTGAACATCTGCCAGATGTGTGCGTCGAGGTCAGGAGAGCGTGTGTGAAGGACGAGCAGGAAGAGACGGGATCCTCCATCTCTGGGTTCACGGCCGGCGTGCGCCGCCCTGCCCTCCCTTTACCTTCCTGATGCTCGGCCACCCTGGGAGATCTGCCCGGACACTTCAGACGTGCACATGAGCGCCATTTCCTGTCGTTGGTCCGTGGGCGCTTCCGTTTGTGCAAATGAGAAGGAAACGCCATCATCGTAAAGTTAAGTGATTTATAAGCGCGGCTGACTTTTATCACTGCGCCGATATGTGAATTAATGCGCGGACTAATTCTTTTTATTGCTTTACTGGAAATAATCCCCCCATAAACATGTAAGGTAAAAGCTTGTCCCCTCAAAGGTGTCTCCCAGTTTATACCTGATGACGACAGGAGTCGGGGGGGCGGGGGGAGCAAGCGTCACCTGGAGCGACCTTCAAGGAAGCGCATTGATCAACCAGGAGCCACAGAAGGGTCGGGGGCCGGACTCTCTTTTTATTATTCACTCCTGGACATCCATCACAGGGACTGAGCTCTTCTTGTTCCTGACAAACACCGAAAAGCTCTCTGGCTGTTATTTACAGCTCATCAGAGGTCAAAAGGTCCTGCCGGACGTGGTGACATCACATCCACGGGACGGAGAGCGTTGCCATGGAGCTCCTCCACCCACCATAAACAGGCCATTTAATCGTGCAAAAATACTCCCACTAATATCCAATCAGATATATCTCTTTTTACACCTCCATTTATTTTAAAGAGCCTCCGTGCATCAGGGACACACGGGGACGGCTGATAGAATGAGATTACCCAGATCAGCAGATCCACAATAAAACAGAAGTATAAAGATAAAACTGTCAGCCCACAGACGTGCACAGACACGCTCACCGTGGGGGGCTTTGATATACAAGGCTGCGGTCATGCGCATGGCTCTCGGGTGCCGCCAGTGGCGATTAAATCACTGACCGCAATGATGTCATATCTGTCTGGCTTGATAGTGTGTTTGAAAGCTCCGAAAAAGGACTGACCTCAGCGTTACAGTAAATCTCCCCCATTTCGTCTCCGCTGCCTCAGTTCTTCAGCCGGGAGACGGGACCTGTAGCCGCATGTGCAATTAGTGGCAGTAAACCCTGCCTGGAGGGTTGATGAATGGAGACTAACGGGCTGCCTCCTCAGCTTCTGAAAAGACTCGCTCAGATTTACAGTATTAATGGAAATCAGTGCCGTCGGGGTTTTTTTTAAAATAAGGGCTTTGGGGAAAATTAATGGATTAATCAACATTTATTACCTCTTGTTTTAAAGCCAGGATGGAGGACGGGGCTGTTTTCTAATTGACCGAGCTTTGCCACGAGTTATAGCGCCGGAGTTTTCCAAGGGTGACGCTCCTTTTTTTTTTTTGCAGGAGTTTGTTGGATTTCAGGCATTTTTTTCTGATGTAATGTCCAATAAAGTCCACACCTTTTTTCATGGGTGGAACAAGAGAAGGTTTTTAGCTCCATCTGATTCCTCGGCATATCTTCCTGCAGGTGGTCCGCCTGCTCCCAGCCTCCGCAGGTGTCTTAATAGCGCCCCATTGAAAGACGTGCCAGATTCCTCCAGGGATGAGGGCTGTTATGGATACCCAAAGACAGATGCACCCTCTGATAGATGTCCTGCAGGCCGTGCTGTAGGAATTAGGGTCAGGTGCAGCGGACAGATGGGTCATTATCACGGCCCAGCTCCTTTTAATCAGGGTGTCACTCATCCTTTTTCCTCCCGCTTTTTTCACCTGCGTCGGTGGATCCTCAACAAATACCAGCACGTCTGGAAACGATGCAGCGGCGGTAATGAGCGGACAAATGGAAAGAGTTTAAAGGAAAGCACTGACAAATATTGGACCGGGGGCTTTTCATCTCCCTTCACTTCCCCGGCGATGACTTCTTCTTGTCCACCGACCTCTTTGATCGTGGCGTCGTCCATCTCTCCGCACCTTTGTTTCAACATTTTCTTCTGAGGCGGTTTGTTCCGTTATGACCTCTTCATCCACCAGCCTGGCAGGCAGTAGCGGGTTTCCTGCCCAGACCAGTTGAACCTTTGCAGAATCCCCTTTCAGCTCCTTGAACCTTCACCCGCGTGAAGCCCCGTTGCAGCACAAATGCCATACATCATCCTGGACGTTTAATATTACCGCCGGTTGCACTTTTAGGGGTGCAGAAACCACAAACGTCTATTCTAGTGTCAACTTTCTGACAGGCTTTCATATAGGAAGTGGCAGGGAGGATTAAATTGTCCAGATGCTCTGCACATTTGTGAGTTGAACGCTAATACGCCGCACCGCTCTTTGCTTCTGCAGCCCCAAACAGCACGTGTTTGGTCTAAGGCTGGACTCTGAACCAGATTGAAACACCTACATGACATTATTTACCTGGAGCGGCCTCTGGGGGCGTGTTGTCCCCACTTGCGCGCGTCCGCCCTTCCTCCGCTCCTGCCCTGCATCTACTCGAGGTCAGATATTCGCTAGCTCTATTTTTTCCAGCAGCTTTGCTGCACGTTGGCCCTCTTCTTCATTCCATTCGTTCCCTTTCGCTCTCTGATCAGAAAACGCTCTATTGTGGCTTTGGTGTTTTGGCAGAGTTATCCTGCTTACCCCCCCAAGCTTTGGCAAATGATGGAATAATCCAAGAGCAATTCCTCTGTGCTAACCACAAACATGCCCTCAGTGCTCAAGCTCTGAATGTGTGTTTGTGCTCGGTTGGGAGTGAGAGCTCCCTGTGCCTCTCTCTTCACTCTTCCATACTGGTTGAGAGGGTCACATGGGTGGCAGAGCAACAAGGATAGTGTCACCTGATGAGCGACAAGGGTTAGCAAGGGTATACAGAAGTGTATATATAACTTAAAATCTTGCAAAACAAGCATATCAATTTGTAAACTGGTTGTGGTAGACTGTGTCCCTTAAGGTCAGAAGCAGGAGGTGGGTTTGGGGTGCAGGATGTTACTATTGTTTCAACGTGACCGGTCGGGGTTGCATTTTGGGTCTGGTTCAGAGTAGACTTGGGTCCGTGCCTGCGTACCGAGTATTGAGAACCAGCTTTAGCTTTCTAAATAATTGGGGTGGTGTCGCAGCCAGTGGCACAGCCAATATTCCATGTTGAGAGGGAAAAATGGACTCAATCAATTCCAACACTTTATGGAAACAAAACCCCCCCCCCGCTAAACTTGATATGAAGATGGCTCCAACAAATGGTTAGCAATCCTAAAGTCCTCTCAAAGTTCATGGATGGATTACCTCATGAATGCTGGTCCAAGCGTGTGTCAGCTGTCGAACGAAGGGCTGAACGCTTGAGGGAACCTGAAGATCTGCGATGGCTCAGGTTGACGGGTTTGGAGCGGTTTGACCGGAGTTGATAAGAAATGCAGCCACTCTGACATCAACAAGACTCAAACATGAGGTTGACAGCTGCACCGATATCCTGTAGACAGCTTAAGCACTGGTCTTCCTCCAGACTCTTTGCTCTCCTCCGTCCCCACCCCCCCCTTCCCTCCCTCCGACCGTGCAGCTCACTTTTGTCCGTGACTCTGAAGGCGAAGCTGCTGTCCTCTGCACCCCTGAGCATTTAGGTAGAGAAACGCGGCTGCGATGGGATAAAAGTATGTGGAAGGAAATGAGAAAAGGAAAGCCCCAGACGGTACCAGTGGCTGTTTTTTTTTTTTTTTGTACTGATGTGCTCTTTTAGGAAGAACAAGGTGAAAAGTACAACTCAATATTGGAAACAGGATCATCCACTGAGATTAACGAGCATGTTGGGCCCCTCTCGCCTTTGTGGGTGCGTTAAACACGCTGACCCGAAGCTCCCTGTCAACAGGAAGGGCCGATGAACCCGACGGGCTGGGAAGAAGCCAAGGGAACATGGAAAATAATCCTCTTGATTACGATGCTACTCTGGAATGCCAACACCGTTAAGTTCTTGCTTTTGGATTCTCCACAGAACGTTGGCTGGTGCGTCCAGAAACAAATGTCAATCGCTGTGCTGCAGATTGTCCTTCAGTAATTTACATACTAAAGTCTCGCCAACTATTGACCTGGCAGAGTTCCTGACCTTCTGCGCTTGTAACACAGGCCTAATGAACCTTCGTCGCTGTATTACGGACCTTCGCCGCCACGCCATGAACTCCCCGCGAGCCCATCACGGTCACTCTAACGAGCCCCAGAACACCGTTTAAACTCTAAGTTCCCAGGCAGGCCTTGGGATGCTGAAGCCCTCCTGTAACCCAAACTGACACAAAAACCTCTCCTCCTTCAAACAGAGGGCCCGCTATGTGGTTTGGAAACTGCTCTGTGGCTGCAGGTTCAAGGACTCGGTCTCTGTAGCGGCCGCCCAATAAGCCTTGACCCCGGGTCGGACCCTTTGATGTCATCGTTTTCTATCGCCAGCACTGACATGATCGAAACAGTGGACGGATTAATAAAATAAGTTGGCGTGATTGAGACCGTCTTGGACAGAATCTCTCACGGGTGCCTTTACTGACTCTGGGCCCAGGCCTGACCTTTGACTGCAGCTTCTAAAATGTCAGAAATGCAGCACCGGGGATGAGAAAATAAGCCAGGTTTTCTCATTTCCTCAAAAATGGCCTTTTCAGAGTCGTATAAGATTTTTGCAGGATGCTAATGATTTGTTTTAGCGGTGGGGGGGTTCCATGGTAGCGCGCTATAAATACCTTACAAGCCCCTTAGCGGCAGCTTACAAGGGCCTTATGAACTTGTGGTGAACCCTGGCCCTTTTCCCAGCACCTTGGTGTAAGCAGCAGGGAGGCCCCAAACCCCACTTTGCTGACCTACTTATTTAGATCGATCAATCAGCTGTAAATACTTAAAAACAAGTGCAATCGGACGTATAATTCTGACTATATGATATCAACATTCTCAGCAACATTACCTTGGGTTTAGCCGCAGCTAATCATGTGAGCATTAAAGTTAGGCTTAGGTTAGCTCATTTAGCTGGACACAGGCAGGAATCTGTGAGGTTAAAAAGTCGTAAAGTAGAAACTTAAATAATATTTGGTTATCTCCGCTGGGTTCACTGCACCTCCACGACGGGGCCACTTCTCCACCGGTTAGCCTCGTTTCTGTCCTCTTGTCCGACTACATCACCGATTTTTTTTCCATGTTACAAGCTAATTGGTTTGCCATAGTGCCCCTGTCTGTCTCCTCTGTCCCCCCATTCCTGTTTAATATGCCCAGAGAGCCTTCTTACATGCATGTTCCTTTTACAAACACACAAAGAGGGTGTGAAAGTCAGAACAGAGGATGTGAAGTCCATGTTAACAGTGTGAGAGACACGACTTTCCCACTCGTATACTCAGACTGTCAGACGAGGGTCAGAGCTTTAGTGTAACATGTGTAGGTGTGTGTGTAGGTGTGTGTGTAGGTGTGATTCGTCCATCTAAGGGCCGATCTCGCTGCCAGCTCTCTGTTCTGTGTCCGAATTACAGAGACGCTCGGTTTGAACACGTCATTAAAACTCAATAAAAAAAAAAAAGAAGCCTTTATTCCCCTTCAAATTATGAGAGCAGCATGTGTGAAGCGACGGGGGGAAAAGTGTGTCCGAGAGTAAGTATAGAAACAGAAGGAACGGTGAGAAGAGGGGGAAAAAAAAGGTGTGTCATAAAGCCACTGAGGAGAAGGAGCGAGAGAGCATTTTTCAAGTGGAAAACGGCTAAAATGCTAGCTGGACCAGCTGCTCGCATACCGGGACAGAACTCAGGACGGGGATTTTTAAAAGGTGTCATCTCTTTGGACATTTCGTCCCGTGTGGCAGATGTGCATTTGAATAACTGGCAAACATGTGGAGGGACACGGATGTTTGGCGGCGTCCGGCGCCAGCCATCATCAATTAGCCTTCGGCACGGGCATCCGTCCCACCTGACGCCCGGCTCTGCCGCTCTTCCGTGCTGGCACCTCAGGAACGGTCAGGACGACAAACGCACCCCGCTGTCCCTCATTAGTTAGTTCCTGTCAGGGTCACGGAGGCCGTATGACAGCGTTCCTGAAGGGCAACAGCTACAGCGCTCCACCCCCCTCAGATATTCCTCCCCCCTCTACATGCGGGACATCTGTCTGCACAGCCTCTCGATGCTCTGAGATGATTCCTTTTGTCACAGCCGATGTTGAACATATTGCGAGTCCGACGCCTGCAGCTTGTTTAGCTGACAGACCTTTGTTTTCCCCCCTTGAACCGCTCCGTCAATAAAGCCGCGGGCGAACGCGAGGCCGCGGCCAGATGTTTGGCTTGGCCCGGGCGCATCGCGCGGAATCCAGTCAATAAAACTAACTTGGAGGTGAGACAAGGCTGAAGTTCTGCAGGGATGCTTCATAGATGAGATGGAGATGGTCGAAGACCTCCAACTGCGAGGTATCGCTCCCGGGTAACGGTCAGAAATGGCGCGGTATCGACTGCTGATACCTCGGAGCACCTGTAACTATTCTCAGACCTAGGTCTGCCTGCTTCGGGCCGGTAACAAGAGAGGTTTTATTTTTCTTCTTTTTTTAAAGCAAAAAATCGTATAAATGTTTATTTTCCCCACTCTGGCCTTTGATGGACAACTGGATCCATATGGGTGGATGTTTAGCTGTTGAGGACTCTGGCCTGTAAACTGTTTTCCACATGGTCAAAAGCACCGGGGTCAGCAGTTCAAGTCCCGATCTCAACTTGTTTACGAGCGTTTCATCGTGTCTTCCCACATCTTCACATCCCGGAGTGGGGGGGCAAAGGTTCCATTTAGGGCTTTTGACTTTCTATTTCTTATTACAAGCAGCAGCGTTTCATGTGGTCTCTTTTGTTTTGTGTTTCTAATCTGACTCCCCCCCCCCCCCCCCCAAGTGTTTTCTATTAAAAAGGGCCGCGCAAAACCACGAGTGGCGAAGGGTTTACATCCCAACATTCTGGATTTCATTTCATCTGAAGGACTGAATATATTTTTCACACATCGAAATGTAATTAGAGACGATGTGTGGGCAAAATGTCAGACTTTGCAAGCTTGAAAGGAAATAATTGGGTTCGGACTCGAACATTTCAGTGATTTTACTGGCCCCCAGAGAGACATAAAGGCTGCAGGATCCATCGCTATCTGCCACCTCCCTCCGTCCGACCCGGCCGCGATGACAATTGAAATGGAAAGAGCGGCGCTCGCGTGAGGGTTCGTTGGATTTAGACGTTCCTGACCTCTTCATGACACGGCAAATTTAAAATCGGCCAATTACAAAATGCAAAAAGCCGCGCGCTCTGTGAACCGTAGCGGTCGGCTCGTACGACGGCGCAGATTAGAAATACAATTTAAATAATAAAATAAAATAAAAAAATCTTAATTCTTGGTGGCCCTTAAGTTCAAACACACACTCGGTCTTAAGGAGACAAGAGACAGAGCAGTGGAATCAAACTTCTGGCAGCCCCACAAGACTTTCTGGTCGACTGCAACATAGTTGTTGAATTGGTCCAGAATTTAAAAGTGAATCTATTTAGATGGATGAAATTATATGTAAAGTTCGACAAAGTTCAGGCGATGAATTCCAGCTGTTGTCGGCAGCGCACTGTCGGAGACGTTCGCCCTCCTCATACTCTGCCAATAAGGCAGAACGGGTTCAACACACGTTCCCCTTGTGGCAGGTTGGAGCTCAGAGGCTCCAACCTTCTGTCACTGGGTTTCTTTCCTACCTGAGTCTGAGGGGTTTTACACTGAATCAGACTTGATTCGGCTCTCATAAGGCCCGATTACGTTAGCTTCAGTAAATTAGCATTTCCTGTTATCTATTGTGTTGTACTTAAAGAGAATGATTCATTCATATCTTCAGCATCGGGCTAGCTGTACACATTTGTCTGTTTCACCCCCTTCAGTGAGTATTGTGGGCTGTGATCATGAAGGGTGCTCTAAAAGTTCAACTTCCTCACTTTAATGTTGTTTAATGCTAACTTCCCACCCTAGACGGACAAAGTTTTGAGGCTGGAGCTCCAAGAAATCTCCGATCTGCGATATATTTGACCGTAAATATGAAATCTAAGCAACGGAAGCCCCCCCCCCCCCCAGCATTTCATGTGTGTTCCTCTGTGACGGTCTGAGATAGCTGAAGAAGCTCTGGGACATTTCCTTAACGTGCACCACCCGAGTTGATGGAAACCAGAACGCTGCGTTTTGCGCGCGGCCCCGTGCTGCTGCCAAGTGATGCGACCGGTTTTCCCTGCTCGCGTTCCTATTTGTGGCTTTCGGCTGTTTGGAGATGAGTCAAACACGGTCGCTGTCATCGCCAAGACAGACACGCTCGGCTTGGAGAACACAATCGCCCTCATTAACTCCTCTCTCGCTCTCTCCATCTTAATTCCTTCCTTCTCTGTCTCTCTTCAATGATGTGATAAACATCCACAGATGTGGACTGCACCAACGCGCACGCACGCACGCACGCACGCACGCACGCACACACACACACACACACACATATCCTGTTGGTGTATTGTGATGCTTTATAATTGGACCATTTATCTTGTTAGTAAAATGTGGTGGAGTCTTTCAAGCCTCCACTGGAAGACAATCGGTTACATATGTGATCAGGGCGCATCCTCACACACACACACACACACACACACACACACACACACACACACGCGCAGCGCGTATTCTCACTCTAACATTAAACATACGCCTGTCTCTGTCTCTTTCACACACCTTGGCGTGCAGCTCGGCGTCTCTGCTGGGACGGCCCGGAGGTTGCACGCCATTTCATCACTGTCTTCTCACCCTCGTCTTCCGTCTCTCCTCGTCCGCGTGTCCTTTGGATGACCTCTCCCATCTTCGACTCTGCCTCTGTGCACTTTTTAGTTTGCCCTTCTTCAAAGATGGCTCCTTCAAACCTAGTTTCAGGTTAATTTGCGCATATTTCAGATGCTAACTCCACCAGAGGAGTATTATCAGCACCTAAACGGGGGCCACCTTTAGGGTGGCCCCCGTTTCCAACTCAATGACTCAGTGGAGATGTCTACATATTCAGACGGTGAGCTCGTCCCGTACGTCCCGCACTGATGTAAAGGCGTGTCTGGGTTGATGGACGCGAGACAGCCGTGATCTGGACCCCTACCTGGAGTTCGCTAGGCCAACAGCATCGACAGGTTTTTGGTTTCGCTTGGAAACCGAAATGTTCCAGAGGGGAAACGATGGAAAACCGAACCCGGATTAAAAGCTATAAACAAGACGCACAGCCAAGAAGGCTCTCAGCGGTCGGCGTGTTGAACCCATCGCCGCGCCAAGCTGCTGCCGAACATCACACATGGCGAGAAACGAAGCGCCTTTCTCCGTTCACGATCCCGTCGCCGTCCAAACCGGGTCGGCTCAGTCCCCACGCAGGTTTCCGCGGAGATGGTTGTAGATGTTGCGCAGCACAACAACCACCCCAGGCAGAACGATTCAACGGTTACATGACGACTAATCTGTCAGTTTCCCGCGGCCGTTCTGTCTCTGCGGTCCTTTGGCGTTGTCCTCAGGCCGTTATCACACCTCTGATGCCGCAGCAGTAACGTTTTGTCTAGTTTTGCTCCTTTAAGAGCGACGTAAACAGGTTTATTAGCAGGTATTTAAGTCAGCAACCTTGTGAGGCCAAGGCTCCCTCTCTCCAGGCTCCATCCTCACGTCACTCCTCTTCTCCCAGGTCAGGCTCTCCTGCTGCTGAGCACATCCTCTGGTTGCTGCTGGGCACTGCTCAGCAGGGTCGTCGTTGGTCCGCCCTCGGATCTGCTGATTGAGCTGTGCAGCTGATTTTCCTCTCTACTGTTTGTTTTTTGAGTGAGGTCCATTCTAGATAGCACATGTTCCCCTGTTTACTTCTTGTTTTGGATGTTTTATTCCTGGGTGATTATTTGTTGCTGTAAAAATCAGGGAAAACGTGGTGATTGACATGAGTTTTGCCTTTGCGGCGCTAAAATCTGTGTAATTCTGTATTTTTAGTTCTATCTTCCATATACACATATTTGTTGTTGCGAAATAGTGGATTTTACCAGCAGATGTAGTTTGTTTTTTCCCCATTTGCAGAAATGTTCCGGCTTAAGGAGTGAACTTTTGACCCTTTTTGGATGGAAATGCTGCTCAGACATCCAAAACGAGTGAATGAACCTGAAGCAGCATGTTTTGATGTTGCACTGGGAGGTCACCGAGCAAAACATGATTATACAATCGCCCAAACCGCTTATGAGAAATGTCAGAAAGAGTCAATTACACAAGATCACAGTGCAACAGGAGGGCCTCCGACTCCTCGTCTGTTCCTTTTCCCTCTATCGCTGCATCTGGAAACAGAGATGTTCTCCTGTTCAATTTGTTGCACAACTCCTGTGTGTGTGCGTGTGTGTGTGTGTGCGCACAGAGGTTGAATACACTTGGCTGGTTGATGTCGTCTTGGATGGGAGATAGAAAACGTTTTTAAAACCTGCCAATTCGCTGCTGGAGAAAAGCAAAATCTGGTCTGCATCATGCATACAAACACACACACGCACACGCGCACGCGCACACGAGTGGGCCTTAAAGTGGTCAGTGTTTGGATGTAGAATCCCACAAATTATTGCTACCATATCTGTTTATTTACGCATGAAGACTTCTGTTCAACATACGTTTTTCCACATCAGAGCTGCAGCTGAACGGTCGGTCCCACTCTGCTTTATACTAATTTAATCCCAAACATATTGGATTTCAAAGGACAAAGTTGGGTTGTGGTCTGAAGAATGTCTTTTTTTAATAGTATAGCATGTAGATTTCTATTATATGCAGAAGCAGTTGTTAGACTGACCAGATTAGTTGTTTTCCCCAATTGAGACCTTTTAATTGTATATTTTTCGACTTCCTCTTACAATGAATACAATATCTACTTGTAGCTTATCATATAACTCTATAAACCAGTGCCTCCGGTAGTGCCACTGTTGTGATCTGCATGTAAACAGGGAGGTTAAACAGCGAAGTCAAGCCTTTAAATTAATCAGGATGGTGGTTTTTGGTGATGATATGGAAACAGTGACATGTTTTCGATCCCTTCTCCCCTCACTGGGTCAAGTCTGTTCTCCAGATTTGTCCCTATGAGGTGATTCTTGCTCCAGCAACAGATAATACTCGGCCTGTTTTTAATCCCAAAAATGTTTTGGAAACAGCTGGATGGAAAATTATGGGCTCATTAAAAAAAATAAAAAAATAAAAAAAAATTCAAAAGCTGGAGATGTGTTTGGTTCAAAAGCCCAACATTTCCAAAGCCATAAAGTGTTTTTCATGTCCAGGCTTTTGGGTCATTAATGAATGTTTTATTATATGAGCTTGTGTGTTTTACATCATTGTTTTATGTCTCATCTGTCCTGACTCGTAGATCTTGTTATTTATCCATACGTTTACCGATGAACTGGGTTTACATTGAAGGCTTCTCTGCCCAGACATGCTAGCCAGCCGCTCTGACCCCGTTCTGATCCGTCCAGCTTCCCTAAGCTTGTCTATCATCCACACATGGGCCGAATTTCCATCTCGAGGAAAGAAGGCGAAGTTCTGCTGAGTCGCCAGTTGCGTTTCTCTCAGCGCAAAACGGGATCCGATTTCCTCAACCAAGCTCACCTCAGACTCCATCTGTCAACAGTCTGCCCCTCCGCCAGACACCAGAAGACTCCGCCGGAGCCACGGCTGCCAACTCTGTTCACAAATGTTACCTTTTGCCGCACCCGTTTTTCTCAAACTTTTTTTTTTTTTAATGTTGGATGTCGTGGGTCGTTTCCGGTGCATTTTGGCGTTGGGTTGGTGAACAAAGCGGCGCCGCGGGGCCGCCGCCGCAGCAGCGGCAGCCTGGATGTTTGGGGGCTACAGACCTGTCTGTAGCCTGGTGGAGCTGGCAGACAGGCCTCCCGTCTGGGCCTCCACGCCCCGGTCAGCCCTCCCTTCCTCCAAAGTTCAAATACACACCTTCACATAAATGCATTATGGGTACACGCATACCTCGCCTGCGCACATACCAAGCACTTAGCCTCCGGCTGTGGGCCCCCGAACATACAGGTAACTGTGGGCATCCAGTGGGTACCAGCTGCTTTCAATTTGGGAGGAGAACCAGAGTTGGTTTTTTTGTATTTTTACTGTTCTTTTTTAAACTTTTACCCCAAAACCCTTACTGTATGCTGCTAAAACAGCTAATTAGCAAACGCCACTTAATGTTGCATCTATGAGGATTCAAGCTAATAGTCTTTTATTGTCTCGGAATTCTTCTGTTTGCTGGTTGGTGTGTGTTGGCACCATCGGATTGACGGATCCAACCAAAACGAGCTTGGGTGTTTCCTTTGCCGCAAATGACCACAGACGTGCGCTAATGTTGCTAACGCTGTCTCCACTTGGCCAGATGACCAACGTCTGAATATTTTGAAATTTCTGCTGACAAAAAAAACCACTTTAATTTGAAAAAGAAACTGAATCCGAACCAATTGGGATTGATTCAGCGCAGATCTCATCTCGTTAGATCGGAATCTCTCCCTTGGTCGTTTTTCCTAGTTCGAACCCAATAATAAACCCATCCATCATGATGAAGCGACAACTCAACTGAGCTGAATGTACAGCTTCAAAAGCTTTCAACAGCTCCATCCCGACAACAATTAATTATATCTCAGCAACATTCGCCATCTTGCATCATTTTATACTACCTGTGTGTGCTTTATGTGCTCTAACATGGCTGCAATTATGTTTTATTGCGCACTCCTTTAAAGCATTCAATTGCTTCCAGTGAACACGGAGCACATTGTTGGCCTGGAACAGCACACCCACATGCACGCACACGCGCTCACGCACAGAGGAATGGGGGTCTTAAATATCTGCTGCCTTTTATAAGACTGGGGTCAAAGATTGAAGACTTTGTGAGTGTTTGCAGCCTCCCAGGACAGTAGCAAGCTCACCTGTGTTCTCGGTTCCTCCACTAGGGGGGGTAGAAGGTGTGGCCGGAGAGTGGAGCCCCCTCCAGTGACGCCTGTAACTGGGATGTGTTAGGATACTGGGTTTGATGCTTCCTGCTTTTGGTTGGTCAGTGCTTTGAGATGAGTTATCAGATTTAAATGTCAATTAACCACTTGACTAAGCGACTAAAATGTTTAGTTATGATCTGGATGCCAAAACAAATATTCTGAGTAAAGACATTTGATTGGAAATCTAAATGCTTTTGTAACAGTTCAAGGCACAATCACTCAACTGTGAGTCGCGTCAATGTGGCAGACGAGTCAAAAGCCCTCCAGACAGAAATGGTGAGTGAGGAGCTGTGGAGGAGCCAGGATTACAGGATTACAGGCTGATAAGGCCCACAGGGAGTCGGAGTGTAACGACCCACCATTACAGCCTGCTGATAGCATTGACAAGTGCCGCTGTAATCGAGAGGGGGGTGATTAAGGGACAAAACCTGGGCGAAAATAAAGTCTAGATGTGTGACTGAAGTTTGGAGACCATGCTAACATGCTAGCTTGTTGAAGAGAGTCAGACTGTGACCAGCTATTGTCCACTGACTGGTTTACACCCTACCAGCGAGGGATCCTAAACTGGCACATCTGGTGCCCTCTGTGCACGACTCCAACTGCCGCCTGCCTGCTGGATCGGGACACATCTGGATCCCCCTCTTTACACAGGCCTGGGGCTGTGTTTAGTCTTCAGCTCTCGAAAAGCCCCCGAACAGTTAGCAACCACTGACAGTGGTGATAAAGACAAGCGAGCCTTTTTACAGGCCGGGATGCCTCGCTGCTCCGTTTTCCCTTTTTAGCCGTAGCAAAAACTCCTCCGTGAGGAATTCAAGGTGACCTTGTGAGGGCTCTAAAATGCCCACACGTAGGCAAACAGAGAAAAGGAGAGTAAAAGCATGTGGCACAGGTGTCTGCAGACACAAACGGTGAGTTTTAGCAGAGTGTTTGCACTGGTTGCTTGGCAATCAATCAAATGGGGCGTGACTGACACCGAAGGCGACACACAAATATACACCCGTGTGTACGCAAACACGCGGTATTTTCGCAGGGTTAATTCGAGGAAATGGCAGAAATGTTTTCAAGACCACATGCACGCACGCACACACACACACAGGTGTTTTAATTGAGTCGTTGCATGGACAGTGTAAAAGTGACTGCGGCGCCGTGGGAGGTTCTGAACGAGATGGCGGTGAGCGAGAGCAGGCTTCGCCGGGATTAAACGTCGTTACCGTTGCGTTAGCTCGCCGTGCTCGACGCTACGATTTCACAGAGGATCGGGAGGACGGGAAGAGTTGTGCGATCGTGTAGGTGTGAACTCCTCCGCTTTTATTGTGCGCAAGTGTCCGTTTACACACATTCCTCCTTTTAAAGTAGATCCCTGGTCCGGGCCGAGAGGGGCCCACCTCGCTGCCTGTTGTGTCCCCGGAGGAGTGCTCTGACCGGGGTAAAGGGAGTGAAAGCACGGCGTGGTGGGGGTGTGCTTTGTGCTGGAAGGCACAAAGAACAGTGTAAGGCAGGAAGGTGAAGAGGAGGGCAGAATGGTACAGGAGAGGTGCAGTTACCCATCCCTCAGAATGGCAAAGTGGATGATTAGCAAAGCAAGGTTGCTAATTAGATGCAGGAACCTCGATAACCAAAGGCAACAAATGATGCAAAGAGTTGTCTTTGCAAAACAATGACTAAACCCATATTGGAACGTCGTTTGACAGGAGAACTCGTGCGTGAGCCAGAAGGTGGCTGGGTAAAATGGACAGGTCCTCCGAGTCTCCAGTGTGGGCAGGAGAATGAGCACATCCTCAGCAACAGCTTCCTTATTTACTCCAGTTTTCTTCACGTCTTCTTCTGCTTCTGCTCTCACTCATGTCCATGTTGCATCAAGCAGGCCAACCTCCCACTGAACCCTGATGGGTCTGTTTCCCATACACACACGGATACCTGAGAGACAACCTGTGTGTGTGTGTGTGTGTCTGTGTGTGTGTGTGTGTGTGTGTGATGAGGAGTGGACGTCCTGCCAAAAGAGTCTCACTGACCTCGTCTTGTGAGACTGAATGAATGTGGAGAAAAGAGAGTGGAAGAGTGGGATGATAGGCGTCAGGGGTCTGAGAAACTGTCTCTTACTCATGCACATACACACACATGTCCATGCACTCACACACACTCTCACACTGTGTCTCTGGCCTCAATTGTGCATCCAGAGATAAACCTGCTTTCCCCTCTTATCTGGTGGAAAAGAAGGGATTCTCTTACGGTGAGGAGACAGTTTTTATCTCCTAACATCCCCTCTTTAAGCCCCTCTCTCCCTCTCTCTGTCCTGTGTCCTGCTATCTCTCCCGTCCTTTCTCCCACCATTGTCTCGGGCTTCTCTGGTTACTGTTAAAAGGCCAAAAGAAAGGAGAGGGAAGGGAAGCATGAAGGAGGACAAAGACGCCACTTAAATTGGCAAAAAGAGATCCTGCGTGTGTGTTTGAACTCCCCCCACCACACACACACACACACAGTTCCTTTCAAACGCTCTCGTGCTCATCCTTAGCCTGTCCTCCTTGTTTTGGCCCTTTTCGTCTTTGATTCCGTTAATTTCCTCTTTGAACGGACACGGATGTAAAGATCAGAACATCAGGTTTAAAGGGCACATTTCTTGTGTTGCGATTATGGTCAGATGTGTACATAGCGAGCTTTTAGTTGGCGCACATCTTGCAGCAAACCCAGGACAAGTGTGTGCACGCGCGCGTGTGTCTGTGTGTGTGTGTGCGTGTGCGTGTGCTGGAAAGGTCTCCTACCATGTACAGTAAAGGCAGCTCCCATAGTCCACTAATGATTCCCTCAAGGCTAAGCTGTGCCAGTTTTCATGAACACATGTCTGAAGTTCTAAGGTCTCTCCCTCTCTGTCTGTCACACACACACACACACACACACACACACACACACCCACACACACACACACAAATATTAGCCAACCTTGGGGGCACCGGAACACCAAATCCAGCTAATATGCATTCCAGCATAAAGCAATGTTCTAACAGGTCAAATGCCACAGGCTTTAGCACCTCCTTTAATGAGTTCTCAGCACACACACATACACACACACACACACACGCATCTGTATATTTCTACCTTTCAAGATTTTAATTTACCTTGTTTCTCTGCTTCCTTTCCAGTATACACACACACTACATATATTTCTTCTTTTCAAGTGTTTTCTTTTTTTCTCTATTTTCTTCCCGGCACACACACACACACACACAGACACAGACACAGACACACACACACACCACTCTCACATACCTGTAAGGTCTCTTTAATAGCAGAGGTTGTCAGTAGTGTCTCCAGACCAGTGTTTTACAGTTCTGTTCCCATGGCTTTACCGTCACAGAGGAGACCAATGGGCCAACGCTGTGCGATGCCATGGAAAATAACTGCATCTCTCGCTCTGAACTCTGGAAAGTAACGAGCCAATCGCGGCAGCGGCAAGGTCGAGGTCAAAATATACGAATGTGTAATCTTCGACGCGCTTACATGCTCATTATCAGCTCAGAGGTTGTGGGGGAATGTCCGGCTGACCCAGCCATTCGGCAAAAAGACTAAAATTGATCCTGACAGCTGTAAGTGGGACAAAGTGGATCTATTAGAGCAGTTTGATAAATAAATACGGTACTGAAATGAACACAATTGTTCTCAAGCTTTTATATTTTTTCTCCCAGATTCCTCAAGCATCCACCAATTTCACAGCTGTTGACTTTTATAGTTTCAGTGCAGAAACTCTTGAACAACGGACCCTTGGAACTTGGATCTGATGCTGGAGGCCCGTTGCTGAGTCCTGGCCACTGCTGTTAAAAGATCAATAAAAAAAAGAGAACACAAGGATCGTTGGGCCCACCTTTCCAACCCTGTGATCTCCGTTTCACAGACAAAATGAAAGATTTTTATTTTTTTTAAAGGCTGCCTAATGGAAACCGAGTTTTCTCGCCGGATCGCGATCACGGGGGAGTTAGCTGTCGGGTCAAGCAAGATCTTGTTTTTCAAAGGGAAACTCAGACCAACATTCAAATGGTTGCTGATGATCCGTGAGCATCGCAACGGCCGATGGGTAACCTCACCAGGCCTGTGGCACCAAGGTGTGTCAGCTAACCGGTGTGGGACTGCGGCACAAATGATTCGCTAACTTCCTGTTGAATCTTCTGCTCTTCCTGGACGTTTTGAGTTCAGGTTTTACTCTAGATTTCCCATTGGGAGCCCATCCGTGTTGTCAGATGTTAGTTTACTTTGCTTTCTTTGCTTCTTTGCCCCATATCGGTTCCCCTCGCTCTGCTTTGTATTTTTCAGTCCTTGACTTTAGACTTCTGGACGTCTGTCTCTCTCCCGGCCTGGCTCAGGTCCTTCCTGTCGTCTGCAGAACAGATTGACGAAGGCCACTGGCTTGCTGTTGAAAGGCAATTGATGGCTAGCAAGGAACGCTGGGAGATCAAGAAAAGGATGGGAGTTGTAAAGGGGAATTTAATAAATGAGTTCATGACGGATTGGGCAGAAATATGAAAGAGGACAAAATGGATGGGCCCAAATGGAGCCCGTGACAACAGTGTGGGAAGTGAGACTGTAGCTGGAGGCCGTTTCAGGTCAGAAATACCTGAAGCTTGAAATGGGAGCAGGACGCAAGGTTAGATGGTGACGACGGTGATGCATTCTCACGCGTGCGTGCATGCTAAGAGAGGGATTTTTCTTTTTTCCCCCGTAAACTAAACAGGTTTCTTAAGAGGATGTCCAGAAAGATCATCTGTGGGAATTTGGTCGCCACCCAGCATTAACATTTGTTAGCAATGCTCGTCCAAGCCGACGGGAAACTGCACCAATTTTCTCCAAATTACACGCAAGCCTTTCGGCTCAGCCCCGTAAGCTGGGCATAACAATCAAACGGAGCCTTTCAGATGGATTTGTGTTTCATTTTAATAGAAAGGGTATGTTCCCTTGATAGTTATGAGAGGGCTGATTCCAGGCTCTATAACCGAAGTATGAAAACTCTTTAAAGCATCACGTAAAGTCGTTAATATGTTAGACATCTTTAAGTCCTCTCTGCATGCACAGGAAAAGTCTAAGAAGCTGAAAAATACCAGATCATCGCGGTGATCCACTTTAAAATGAGAACCATGGAGAAAAGATGCGCACCGGCACGCTCCACTTCCGATCTGCGGCTCCGTAGCTCAAATCTTAGGGTTTGACATCGCCAGAACGTATATGTCCATCGAAGCTCCATGATGCTTCGCTTTTCTGAGCATGCGAAGCTAATCAGTGTGCTGCTCAAGGCGGAGGCTGCTTTACTTGATTCTTCCCCTCGAGCGTGCATGAATCGAGGAACATTTCTGTTTTCCTTCTCTCTTACCTACTTCGTCTCCCTTCTCCACTGACGGCAGATATTTGGATATTAAAACCAAACATTGCAGCACGGCTGGGAATTGTGACGCTAGTGTCGGGGACATGCTAATCACGTGGGAGAGGAATATTTGTTTGGGAGAGGCGGGTACGAAATCCAGAACACAACAGCTGGGTGGAAGCGTCTGAGGGTCCGCTTTGGGCGAATGGAGAAAAAGTCACTTCCTGTGCAGGTTTTTTCCACATCCTTTTGAGCTCCGTCATCAAGTAAGGCCCCTGCAGCAGCGCTGGCCTGACGTTGTTCAAACGTAGAGCCACGAAATGTCCCGTGCGCCACTGCTGGACACGCACGTCCTGTCCTCGTCTTTAATTGAGCGATTGATTTGGTCACAGTAGCCGCGGAGCCTAAATCTGCCTAAATCACATCACATGTGGGAATCACCGCGGGCTTCAGGGACCGAAGATTAGAATCTGCAGCCTGCGCATGGCTGAGACCCTGAACCAACAATGGACGGGAGCTCCGAGTAAGGGGAAAGCCCATATGACAGCGAGGATGCCAAGATGCCCTGATTAGCAGCAGCGATTGTGCGTGTGTCCTACTGTCGTGTCACAGGAATGTGCACACTCCTTTGCAAATGATTAGTAAAATATACAGCGCCTGGGCGGATCGAAAGAAGACACAGATGTGAGTCCTAACGCGAATCGTCCCAAAGTATTTGCGATTTAACCCAAATCTCGTTCCCTAAAACTTCCTCTCTGGATTTAGCTCAGCGGTATCAAGTTCAAAACCGCCTGAGAGAAGTGCCAGAGCTGCCCCGATGCTGATCTGAGCATGTTTAGCTTCAGTTAACCACACAGGAACTGGTCGGGCAGAATGTCTCCAGTGACATATTGCTCATTTAGAGCCAAATAAACAAGCCCATTAGGTTTAGGAGACAAAAGGAAAACCATACTGACATCTGGCTATTGTGTGTTGCTGGTTTGACAAAATGGAAAATGGGCTCTGTGGTTCAGTGTTTTCCTCTACTTTGAGGTGGTTTTGTGGCTGTTACCCACCTTACCTGTCAAGACACTTGGAAAGCGACTCGTTTTGAAGGAATTTGCGGTTTTGATGTGTCCGCCTGTTATTTTTGTGTCTTTTTAAAGAGATTTTTTGTCATGACGGATGTCCACATGCAACTTTTCCCTTTTTTTTAATTAAATGCTGTGACGGGAATGCGCGTAAACCACTTTTATCGCCTAACCCTCAGGAAAAGATCAATCTGCACTCTGCCTGGTAAATCCCTGGGTTAATTCTGGAGCCTTTTTCACATCTCGGATTTGTTTTCGAATGTAAACAGTGCACGTGGATGCTCAGGGGTTTCATCTCGCAGGTCAGGAATCAGACTGGTCCTGCCGACGACGTCAATGCTAACTTGCGGTACTCCTGACCTCCTGGCACGGAGAAAGGTGCTTCTTCAGCCAGCGGTTTACATCGCGCCGCTGGCCATATGCTAGAAAGTGGAAAGATGGAGAGAACGGAGAGCATCTCACCACATCATTCACCTTTCACGTCCGAATCCAGTCGTTCGAGCAGAGGTGTACGTCTGCATGATGTTTCATTTGGCTCCAAAGTGGCGCTTTTTTCCACTGATCTGAACATGGTCAGATTACAGAGATATTTGTCAACACGACTCCACGCCTGGCCTCAGGTTGCCGCGCCAACAGGCTGAACAGAAAAGGGGTTTTTGAGTACCGTTGCAGGGGGAGGGCTTTTTCATGCACTACGTAGGGGGTTTAATAAAAACAGATGCGTGCGTTTGCATTGACCGTCTCAAACTCGGTTTTGACACCACAAAGTGTGTTTCAGTGATATGGAATCACAGCGCCGCGTCAAAGTTGAAGCTGGGCGTCGCTCTGCGGGAATATCCGAGACACGCGGACACACGCAGGAACGATTCCCTCCCGGTTTCCACATGAGTCGCGGGGGAAGAGAGCGAGACATCTGTCCGACAGATTTCTGTTGTTCTTTACAGAACCCGCCTTTCATCCGCTCCCTCATCCTCTCCTGCGTTCATCTGAAGAACATCAAGATCTGGTTCATGGAAATGTCAAAGTGCTGCAATGTTTAGGGGGGGAAAAAAAGAACGGCTTGTCACTACTTTACTTGTGTTGTTCGTCAGAATTGGTAACCACAACAGCTTAACCCAGCTAATTTGATGTCACTGTTACCGATTTAATTTAGCGACGTCTCTTCTTTATCTGTACATAAGGCCGATCAAGCTCTCCCAGGAACCTACGTGTGCTGCTGTATTAGGCTTGTTTAGGAGCTTGAAGAGTTGATGGCTGTCGTGCTGGAATGTGCAGGTTTTTCTGAAAAATAAGCCACAGCACAGCCCAAGTGCACATGAAGAGTGTTGTTGTTGAGGTGCCTGTGGACATGAGCGCGAACCCTGAGCTTATAGTTGAACCTGACCTGATTTTTCTTGTTCAGTAATATGTTGCGGTAACACTCTGCATGTGTGTGCGATGCCCAAAACGTCCCCAGCGGGCCTGAGCAGCATCCAGGGAAACAAACATTCTCCTCTGGGCAGGTGACGAGAGTCTGGCTGTAGTTAGCGGCCATATTGTGGTTTGTTTCAATTTGTCTTTTGTTTGTATTTGTGCATAGCGAGAAAAACTTTCATGCGTATTGAAGAATCCGATCCAGCTGCGGAGACTGATCGCCAAAGGTCCTCCAAAATAAAAGCAACCTGGCCATCACTTCAGGGTCATGACGGCGAGCTTGAGGAAGGCAGAGAGGGCTTTGCTTCCACACGCTGGATTTATCTGGAGTTCTTTCCTCTGTAAATGTTCGGCTATTGGGACATTTTTTTTTCTCCAATCAATTAGTCTTTGATCTGGAATCTGTGGGAGTTCCAAGCAAAGCCCAGAACACTTGTAATTTTTCAAAGCGTTTTCCAATGTCATGAACGCGAGGGAACGCAGCATTTGAAGCTTGTTCAGAGGCCAGTTTTATGAGAGGGAGTATCGATGCGGTTTTCCTGCTGTATCTGAATACATTCACAGCTGAGTCAGTTGTTGTTACCCGCTCTTTAACAGCAAAGACCTCCACTCTCTGCCTACCAGGAAAACCAGCGCGTTACTGGAATCGGCTGCGTCAAACTGGACTCATTTGGTCGCTGAATCATGGCGTGGTCTTCACCTTTTCCAGGGACACAGTTAGTATCATTTAGCTGCATCTACAGTAACAAAGTGGAGCCATGTGTGCTTCAGGGAACCCCAGTAAATCAGAGTTCACAGCCAGAGGACATCAGAGGGAAACCACAACATTTTTTCTCAGAAAGGACACCATGATTCACTGTAGTCAAGAACTAAAATTAAGTGAGAATTACAGTTTTAGGGACAGCTGAACTATAACTCAACTCTTATTTTGCTGTCTTGTCCTTTCTTGACTCCCGGTGGCTGAATTTCCTACAGTCTTGAATTAAATTGATGAATTCCCTCTCCTCCCACATCATCATCTTCAAGTAGAAAGATAAATCATTTCTCAGATTCTGCCTTTGATTGATCATTATTGGCCAATGGGCTAAGCTCCTTTGATATGGTGTACAAGCTCTTCATCAATGCCAAACAGCTTTCGCGTCGCTCGCCAGCCCCCGGACAAACTCAAAAAAGGCAGGGGTGAAGACCGAACATTTGGCTGAACAATAGACAGATCTCCAGCAGTGTTATGATGTTGTGTTGATGTTTCGCCGGTTTACTGGGAAGGAGAGGCGCGTATTGACTAAAGGCTGGGTAATTCGGATGATTTACTGTAAAGGCTAGGGGTATGGCGTTGGAGTGGTATTTGACAGCAAATAACCACGTGTTTAATCTACAAAGAAAGCACTGTGATGTATTGGTTCTGTTCTTTTAGTGGATCCACTAAAGACATTATTCTTAGGAAAGACGTTTCCCAAAAGCAACCCGAGAGACACCAGGAAGGGGATAGCTCTGAACTGAATTTTGATGTATTATCAAACAGGAAGAACAAAAGCAAGAACCCCCTGTTGGAAAAATACACATGGACCAATGGAAATCTCAGTTTCCTTCGATATTTGGGCAAATTGGCTGCATGGGTTTAGATCCCCATGGTAACCAGCTTTGGCTGACAGTAGTGGTAGTAGCCTAGCCTTGCAAAATTAGCTTGGCACAGAAGTGGCCGTCTGTCCACTTTACATGGGAAACGGTCTCTTGGCACATTTGTGGGTCACGCCTGGGTAAATTAATCACTGTCGATGTAGATGGCCAGGAGGCGGGGTTGACAGAAGGAAAGGCGGAGAATGATGGCGGCTGTGAGAGCGGGTCAATTAGTGAACTTGAACTCCAGAGGTCACCGGGGGAGCGTTGGTGACATTTAGGAAAGCCGCGACCTTGCCGTTTACTGAACCGGGAAAAGACATACACACTTATACGGTCGCACACACGCGCGCCTAAATTCACACAGCCATGCCACAGCACAGAGGGCAAAGGTCACGGGTTAACTAAGGGTACTCAGGGCGACCAAGGAAGGAGGGAAGAAAAGGCCAGAAAAAGTAGTTTTCCAACCTGCATCTGGCCTCCAGATGGTTTGTGAGTCATTGCTGGGTTACACACACACACACACACACACACACACACACACACACACACACACACACACACACACACAACTACATATAAGTAGATTTGGCTTCCCCTGCTGAGACTAGATCATTCCCAGGTTGGGTCGATCAGGGGGTAAACTTGACACCTGACTCTCTTGACACACACTCATTCTCTCTCTCTCTCTCTGTCGCTCTCTCTCTCCCTCTCTCTCTCTCTCTCTCTCTCTCTTTCTCTCTGACACACACAGAAAGTTTCCCCTTGCATACAAACACAGCTGTATTTTCACACCAAGAAGCACGAGACGGTTCTTTATCACAAATCATATGCATAGGTTGAAAGATCACATCACACGTGCACACAAACACACTGACTCACATGCACACAAATGTGTGAATATTGAAACACCCGAGTCATTTTCTTCCGGCAGAGCTCACCTTGAGGGTTCCATGTAAGAATGATCCTCTAGAGCAGATATAAAAGGGCAGTTATGTCCTGTATGTGCAGAAAATATCAACAGATGGGGAAAAAAGACACAATATCACACACGTTGGCGTTGGACATTGCACTTTTTCGTGTTATTCTGGAAAGCCTGTTAATCTATTAATCTCATTTTTATGAGCAAGTCAAAACTGGAAGTCACTTTGAGATTGATAAGCCTTCCCCCGGTTGGTGAACTCCTGGCAGCAAAGGTTAGCTCGATTACTCAAGAACAACGTCTGCCATTTTATCTGAGCTGTCACCATGACTGGCCTGGAAAAATAAAAATCTGGCACAACAAAAATGAGCCAAAAAATTATTCGATAATCCTCAGCAGTTGATATTTATGCCTTTTATCCTCCATTAAATCAGTTATAGATCTTTCTAGGAACTGGATACACTTAAGTCTGCCAAAAACAACCATAAATCTCTTTTTTGAGTGGCCTACTGAGTCGATTCGGCTCTGGCTCTCGGAGGTAGGATATACGTTTTTGTGGCGCTGACACACCCTGACTGTTGCTCTGTGTATCGTAGCTTCTGTCCACATCAGACGCACACACGCAGCAAACACGCGCAGCTCAGAAATAAACGGATTTCAGCTTCACACAAAACATCTTTCAGCGGCAAAAAGCCGGTAGACTAAATAATAAAAGTTTGTTTGTTGTATGTAAAATGCATTGTGCCCACTTGTATCAGTCAGCGGAATCTGGCAGATTTAATCGGCGAGGGACACGGAAATGTTGTCCTTCTAGTGGTTGGCCTGCCCGCAAATGTCCCAGTGCGTCACAAACAAGTAATATTTGTCTCCATCAATCAAAAGTGTTGTGAAATGAAAGGCATTAAAATGAAGCGCGAACACGCGATCCACAACATTTCTGCTTTGTTCTCGATATCCAGCGGAACCTCGGAAGCCATGTGGGCAAAGTGACGGCCGAGAGGTTGCAGATCGTGAATGAGGGCGTTGTTTGGCAGGTGAATCTGCAGCCGTTCACAATAAAAGCGTGGCGATAACAGAGCCGAGATGTTATCTGGTGTCTCTAGACACACACTCGAGACATGGAGCCTGCGATAAAGAAAGGCGATGGAGGTCACAACCCACCGTGTTTTGCCCTTCGAACTGCTGTGAAATCTGTTTTGGTTCTGCGGTCGTTCGGCCCTTTTGGTGCCGTTTGTTGGGGAGAACCCAAACACGCGCAAGCAGAAACACGCATGTGCCATTAGTACACGCAAGTAGTATGTAAACACACACACGGGCCTTTAGATGTCTTTGGTCTGTGTTTGTTTGGTGGAATTTCAGTGTTTTTGGGGTATGGCTTTATTTTTTTTATTTTTTTTTTCAGGATAAACTAGACCCAAGTTTGATTGATCGGTTTCGTTTTTGTTTCCCACTGCAAAGACATTTGCAATGTTGCTGGCTAGATTTATTATTGGAGATTAAACATTTACCTTCTGTGGGTGGGGGCGGCCTGGAAAGAAAACAGTTTTGCCTCAATCTTCTGTCTTCTGTCTCCTTAACCTAATTTCTCTTCCTCTATTCTTGTAAATCCAGCTGCTTTTCCTCGCCGACCTCCCGTCTAACCCCGCAGCTTTTCTCCCTATAGTCTCTTCATTCACGCGTCTGTCTCACTGCTGCGGCTAAATGTGTGCGAATATCGGAAACGTGTTGTAACGCATGGTGCACTTATTTCTGCGCCGCGTCGTGACAAATATGTGTATAATCTTACAGCAGAGTTTGGACTCCAGCGAACCTAAAACAGATGCATTCACGTCCGTGATTGATGCAACCTAAATAGAATTTTCCTGGTGTTGTATAGAAGCAGTCGCCCCTTCGTCCTTCTGCCCTCCCCTCACACCTCGCGTGTGAAGAGGCTCGTTTCCTGACTGTTCTGATGAACCTCATTAAATGGTGAAAGCACATTCCTCTATTGCTTTATTGCCTAACAAGTGTACACACACATTCCTTATGTTTATGTGCTAGTAAAGTGGCGTAATCTCCCAGCCTGTGCACTCATTAGCCGTATTTTTGTAGGATGTAACAGCCACGTGTTTGACAACTAAATGACAAATCATTCATCCTGGATGGGAATCTAAATATTCCTGGATCACCAGCGTGGAAGGAAACCCCAGGGAGCCACCGCATTGAATTGCCAATTCCCAGTGCTGGAGTTTGTTGTTGCCGAACTTTCCTGTGAACTTCTGCTTGCACTTTGACCACTGGATGACACACACCAGTCCAGTAATTCCCAGTTCCCGTAAAGTGCTCCGCATTCCAGAAGTCTTACCAAAATTACATTTAGTTTCAGGGCCTAAATTTGCACCTTGTGTGCAAAGGATGGTCTGCTTTTTCGCATCAGAGAGAGAAAATGACAAAATGGGCCAATCTGCCGAGTATAAATTGTCGGGCCACACACACACACAGGCAAAGTATATATTAATATTGGATCCTTGGAATATTTAGTATAGGGCTACCATTTTTTTAGGTATTCATGAAAACTGGCATATGCGTTTGACAAAGAGAAAACTCCAGATGTGAAAATGTTGTTTGCAATATTCCAATATCTGTTCAATTTCCGCGGTCGGATTGTCCCGCGAAGCCACGGCAGAAGCTGGCGGAGGAGACAGGGAGGAGACGCTCAGATTAACCGTGGTCCCAGAGGAATGCCCGTCAAGGCCGAGCAGGATATATTTCACACTTGGACAGAAATAAGAAATCCGCTATATCTGTCTGCACACATATTAACTTTTTAAACGTATATTATCACGCTTTTCCTCTTTTTGCTCCCCAATTACGACATCTTCCACAGCTAGCTACTCTGTCAGCTATTAGGATATCTTTCCCTTTTTTAAATGCAACAATAGTTCAAAGTTACTCCAGCATGAAGTCCTCCTGTGCTCTGAGGTGTGATGATGATCGATGGTGATTTTGGTGTCAGTGCGCTCATAACTAAATGGATTGTTTAAAAAGAAAAGTACCAGTTTTCACTCCTTTGAAGCACCGAGTGAAAAACGGAGTCATTACAATGTTTTATTTAGTGAAAGAGAGGTTCTTCTGTTGGGGGTCAAGTTCAGGATTAGGTGAGAGGTAAAGGTAATTGTGTCCGCACATAAAAGGAAAAAAAAGAGAGACGCTCGTGCACGTCCAGAGACCAAAGCATGTTCATCATGGAAGTCGGAGTTGGTGGGTAAAGAGATGAGATCGACTCTGGTTTACTTTGTTTGTTCTCTCACACATACACGGAGGTCGAGGTGAGGTCACATGACACTTCTGGCACCGTGTACACACGTGCACACGCGCACAGACACGCAGCTATACATGCTCACAGATACTGCAGTGAGGGTCACGTTGAGGTAAATGTTAAAGAAGATTTGGTTTTCAGTGGAGCCCGGAGGCTCATAAATACAGACCTGGAACAAACAGCAGGGGGAAGAGGAGGTCACACACGCAAGGCAAACAAATGTGTGTGTGCACGTTCCTCGTCAAAAAAACAGGACTTTTTTTGTTTTGTATAAAATATATTTCCATTTTATAAACTTGACTCTAGAGACTCGCAGCCATATACAGAGCTATTATGGAGAGACGTTGAGGGAAGCTGCTGTGTTTTATGTGTAAGTGATTTTTACATTATTGATATAAATCAATTAAGTCATCCGTAAGTCAGCAAGTGGAACCACAAGAAGATTCCCCGTACTTTTGTAAATGGTTAATTCTGAGAACGCCCGCGGTTACGGGGTTAAGACCAAAAAAAAAATAGCAAAAAGAAAAAAAAAATCGCTGTCAAAACAATTCAGTTTGTCATGCAAAATAATGAGAACGTTATAAGCTCGGTTCCTGACCTTTGCGATGGGAGTTCAACTAACCTCATATTGTTACTGGAAGGCCTGTAGAGAAAAGATAAATGTGTGGAAACATACATAGGTCATTAAAAAGAGATGTTTTTTACTTTTTTATTCTGAGGAAAACCGCTAAACACGAGCCGCTTATAGGCCTGTCTGTGTTATCACCTCTTATGGTGCATTAATATTAAAAGGCACAACTTTTAACACCTACCTGCATTTGGTTCTGGACTGTTTTGCTACCTGGTTATCGAGCCGCTGAGCCTAGGATACCGTCCATTGTCGTAACCTTTAACGATTCGTCTATTCAATCTGGAGAAATTGAGCAATATGGTAATTACAGACCAAAGGATCCAGCCCAAAACGGAAAGGAATGCCTGCAATAAATGTAATGAAACCTCTGGGGACCAAGAGAGCCTGTTCAAAGTGTCAACCGAATGTTCTTGAGAGATTTCAAAACTTGACCGACATCTCCATTTTTAGAGTGACATCGCTCGGAGGAGAAAAAAACCAAAAAGGCACTTTTTATAATAACCCTCGTCTGTAGTTATCTCTTTTGTGGCAATTGTTTAGTTTGGAGATAATTGCTGGGCAAACAGAGGGCTGGTAGACTAAATATGTGCGCATGGTGGGGTGGATGAGAGGGCAACGCTGGGGGCCGAGCGGGGCGGCGGGGTCTCGCAGGATCGAGAGAGTCGTAAATGTAAAATACTGTGCTGCAGCGCAATTGTGTGCACGCCGGTTCCGCACAAGAGGTTATCCAAACAAACCACTAGAATGTCAAGTTACGTGCTGGCGATTCCTGCGTGTTTTATTGGCTGACTTCACCGAGTTACTCCGAGGTCAGCGCGCGCTCGTGGACTTGTGTATGCAGAGGAGCTAAAACATAAAAGTGGGAAGACGGAGGGAGAGAACCTGCCGGGCTGACACGGAGCGACCCCGGATGCCTCGAAGGGTTGAGAGAGAGAGATAGTGTTTTTCTACCTGTGTGCGTGCGATGTCAAAATAAGCATTAAGTTACAAGAACGAGGGTCAACGCAGGGTGTGTGTGTTCCTGACACCTCGGTGTTCTCTGAATCCATAAGACCTCGTGCCCTCTTGACTAACATCTGAGAATGTGATAACTGCAGAGAATGTGAGAATATATTAGACGGCGGTCGGCTGAGCGTGGGGAGAGAAGCCCGACGGATGTTTTATTTTACCGCTCCAAGAATATTAAAGGAAGGAGGATGAGAAGATCAGGGCGCCTGCCTCCAAATGTCGGCGCTCCATCAGAAGGGGACCATCAGATGGACCTTGTTTTCTCGTCTCCACGGCAACTGAGCGCGCCAGCGCAACTGACTTCAACTTGGAAGCTTCTATGCATCCTCAGCGAGCGCGCACATCTGTACGCGTGGGAAAGGAGACGTTCAGGGACACAGGTTCAGCTGGGTGTGAAGTTATGGGAGACTTCAAATTGAGAGGAAGGTCGCGCCGCTGGGCCAGCTTAGGGTGAGGCGAGGCGTGAGCGCATCTGTGCACAGTGGAGGTGAGGGGGGGGGGGGGGTTAACAGTGGTTAAAGGTAAGTTTAGGGTTACAGCTGGCTGTACTGAAGTGGGGGGTAGGGTGAGAAATTTGGTGTTGAAACAGGGAGGGGTGATTTTGATGTTAGGAGGGCAGGAAGAGGGAGGAGATCAGGTCTGGTTTATGGGATAAGCCCGAACAAGATGGAGGGTACGGTAGAGCGAGGGGGTGGGGGTGGGGGGGGGTTGAGAAGTTATGGGAGCAGCCAGTGGAAGAGTTTAGTTTCAGGTCAAAAAAGGGGTCAGTGGAGGAGGAAAAGGTAGGCACTATGACCGAAAGTGTAAATCGGGAGGAAGAAATGCACCGGATTTTGGCCACGTCATGCTAATTGGTTCGAGGAGTCCATAACATCTCCTCCAGTGCAGCCACGTCCCGTCCAACAGTCCAGGTCTTGCGATCAACCAATAGAAAGGAGATGGAGCGATCATTGATGGATCTGCATTTTTCGGGACTTCACTATCATCATTGGTTTCGTGGAGCATACATGCTAAATAGACTGGCTATAGTGGAACATGGTAAAAGCTTTTCTGTTGTTCACACCGACATCCAAAAGCATCGTTGACTTGAAAACCGTCAAACATGCTCAGTACCCAAGTTGTTATTCTTACTAATCTAGGTTTTTGTCTATTCCATTTTATCCCTCCATGGTTGGTTCTGGCTACCCTCCCCCTCAGATTAGCCATCCTTTCATTCTCCTGACTGGCTGTTCCCCCTCACATCCATTCCAGGGGGTTAAGTGGACCGCTGACATTTTTGTGGCTCTCGCCGTATTACGTTAGAACTATCGGATTTATACTGACACGGTTCACCAACGTTACGCTGACTACCCTTTTGTCTGCGTGTGTGCAGGAGTTTTATGGATTTGACCTTGCCAGGATTGAGTGATGTTTGGAAGGAGTCGGAGGAATTCCGGCCCCTGAAATTTCCAGGACCCTGTTTTGTTGGGTTTTTTTCCCCCGCCGTCGGCAACAACAGGGAGATCAGATCCCAACACGCGCTTGCATGGGATCTAACAAGCTAACATATAAATATAGATAAAACAACACAAAAAGTTACAATGTTGGTTTGGAACAAACGCACACATTCAACTCCAATTGCAAAAGTGAACGCGGAGGCAAGAGCGATGCGTTTTCGGACACTGCGATGTTTCTGATTTAGGATTAATGGCACGCACGCACCCGCTCACAGGGCTCTCATTTTGATATAAAAGGCCCCCCTACTGTTAGGTAGCGGTATGATCTGCTGTAAATTCCAGAAACTTTGATGTGTTGGACTGAACGGATTTGCCAAGAATGCCTTTGAAAAGGGTATAAAATGGCATCGAGCTGGCAGGTTAGTCGACAGGCGGGTTCACAGGCGGTGGAGGAATTTAGAAATTGAAACATTTGTTCGCAATAATAAACAGTGGCAGCCAGTGTTTGCTATATCCACCTTTATGGGCCACATCTTTGGTTTGGATCATTTATATTTTGGGGTATTCATAACAAAACGTGGGGAAGAATTAAACATTTGATGATTTGAGAGCATGTGTGGTGGCTGAAAGGGCTTATTCACCTGTGGTAAATAATCTTGAGTGTATTTTTCTTCCATCTGTCCACACTTTGCCCTTTGGAACACCTCGACCCATCTGTCCTCCCTCTCCAGCCATCCGTTTCTCAATTCTTAACTATTCCAACAATGTGGAAGTATTTATACGCTGCTCTTCTCCCCCCGCCGTCTCCGTGCGTCCCGTCCTGCAACATTATTATGGTTGGCGACGGGAACCCGGCCTGGCACGGGTGCGAGAACTTGCACAGTGATAGATGAATCGGGGAAAGAACACACGGAAAATAAATAGATAAATAAACCAATCAGCCAGGGATAGAAAGATTGATAGAAGAAGAGTGCCGGGAAGTTACCTCGTTTTATAGATTTTGTCATTCTCCGTCACGCCGTGGCCTCTCTAGGACTCAAGAAAGCTTTTTTTTTTTTTTTTTGGGCTCTCGCTGTGTGTCGTTATGCAATGCGGGAAAAGTTAAGCAAGGCTTTAATTTCCCTCTTCACAATCAGAGGAAAAAGAAAACTGGTGGCCCCATAAAAGTTACATGTTTTATCTGTCACCAAAAGTGCAGGAATACATGTGTTTGGGATAACCATGTGACTCCCCCACTTTGTCAGGACTTTTAAAACAATGTGGTTGCATGAAAGGCGAAGTGGGAGGGACTGTGATGATTTAACGAGATGTGCAATTACTGTAATTACAGAATTCATCTCGCTCCCCGCTCAGATGTGTCTCGGCGGTGGACTTCCCAGAAATCACAGCTTGTTCCTTGGGCTCTGAAATTTGATGGACTTTGTGATGTTGTATAAAAAAAACCCCTCGTAATATTGTGAAAGATGTTTGGAGTGAACACATCCGAAAATGGCCGCTTGAGTGTTCCAATCCGCTGCCTTTCAGCTCCAGCAGCAAAAACAGACAAAACAACAATGGAAAATCTGGATTCTGGCTGAACTCGAAAAATTGATTAGCTGACCCCGGAGGCTAACGCATCAACCACCGACCCCACAGAAAAGAGTGGATAATTGGTCCACGTTGTGCTTTCAGCATGGCGTGCTCACCACCAAAACCTCGCGTATATCGGGGCCTTCTGTTCGCCGCTCCTATCCAAGTCGCGCTCCGCTTGGCTCGCACTTCAAAACAGATGCAATTTAGGAGCTCCGGCCACAACTCCTCCTGTCTGTAAATGTTGAATCTGCAAGTTGAAAAGCTTCATAAATCACACTTGGGCGATGAAAGTCCAGCGAGCTCCGGGGAGCGATCCGCAGTAGTCCCACTAAAAAAAGGAAAGAAAGAGGACCAGAGAGAGGCCAAGTAGTAAAGAGGCTCTCCGTACCGAAGATCTGCTTCTCTCTTTAGCAGAGTCATTAGTAAAGATGGACCTTTATGAGCTGTTTACGACTCAAATATCGTGGCGGCATATGCGTGTTTGTCGGGAATGTACGATAACGTATAAATTACTTTTACCTTTAAGCATTGAGGGTAAAATGTAACCCCGAACAAAGCAAATCTGAGTGGATGCTAATGTGCTACGGGACAATGAAGGCAGGCCGCGCCTGTGTGTGTGTGTGTGTGAGTGAGTGTGTGTTTGCCTTCCAGAGCACCGATCCATGTTTTTAGTGCAGACAGATGCTGAATCCATTCACGGATATTTAAAGCAAGAACTGGTTCTTTGTAGAAAAGGTTGGCTCCGTCCACTGAATTCTGCTTCCTGCCAATTAATATCATTCAGGAGACTGTGGGATGGAGAGACAAGGCCAAGGAGAGAAAGAGAGAGAGGGAAGGTTAATGGATAATCGCATATCAAAGAAGGAAAATAGTAAAATCTTTTTCAGTTTGTCCCTTGCGATCCTCTCGGCCGCGCTGGAGCATCTGGACTTCTGTTGGCTCTGCCGTGTGCAAAGGTCATTCATGTTCAGCTTGGTTTCATTTCCCATAATTCTCGCCCGCCCCTTCTTGCTTTGCTTCTGGCTCATGGCTGACTGGCCTGCCGAGAACACCCACACGAATGCATTGATGCTATACACTCCAAGACGCACAAAGGATGCAAGAATGAGTGAAATCCGATGTAGGGCACAGGCTCGCTCCAGAGCCTATGACATCACACTGTTCAAATTTTACCATAACTAAATAAAAGCTGCAGCCAGAAGCCCCCGGAGAAGCTGTTAACCGAGGAAACACACTCAGTATAAGGTTCTCGCCACACAAGGTGGCGTCCCGCTAACGAGCTGTGTGCGTTGTGTAGGAAAACCTGCTGCTGGACTCCAGAGGCGGCGAAGTTGCCGCAGGCCCAAGATATTTTCAAAATCAATACTTAATCAAATACCAAAAGTTTCCAAATATGACCCCAAGAATGCCGAGGCGGGCTAGAAACAAGCACACGCTGAGGCTGCGTTTCATAGAAAAACAAATGAGCTAAAAGTTTAAAAGCGTCGACCAGCACGGGTGCTTTTTTTAATAATTAGAACACCACGCCTGGTTAACCTGATAGAGCATCGGGAATGTCCGTCACCTTCTCATAACCCCTCTCTTGCCCCTGGAGTTGACCCCCCCATCGGCCGTTCCTGGGACGGTGGCGCATTCCCGTCTCGGTGAGTCTCGGCCAGATTCTGCCTGCTAAGCCGGGCTAGACCGGACCCACCGACACAAAGAGCTCGGGGAAAGAGTTAAAGATCTGTCAGGCTCCGCTGGGTCTGCTGCTCTGCGAAGGTCACCGCCTTCCCTTCGGAACCCGTTCAGACCGCGCTACCATTGAGGAACAGGCAGGCCAACTGCACGGTGGTCCAGCTGGAGGCGAGACAAGTGAAGGAGTACTATCAGTTGCTTTTTTAAATCCTGAATTCAAGGTGTGACAAGCGTTGCTCTAAAAGGATTCCCCCATACGCCAGGATGGCGGCGAGCTTCCCCCAGACGTTGGTGCACCTGTTTCCATTAAAAAACCATGAATCGCTTTAGATTCAGTCAAAGGTTACGTGGTGATTATGCACATCGGTGCGTCTTGGTGACCTCAGAGTCTGGCTTCAGGGGTGTGTAAAGCCTGGGGGAGGCGGCTCTGTGATGAAACCATTACCGCTGTGGGTGGGTGTGCTGGTTTGTGTTAATGGGATTCCAGACCTCCCTCGCTGCGTCCTCGCTCCCTGCGTTCACACCACGTTCGGGACACCTCAACAGTCCCACAGTGCCCATAGAGCGGATTCCTCTCCTCCTCCATCGCTCCATGGTCTCTCTTTTATCATCCCTTTCCTTGTCTTTGCCCTTCTGCTCAGACATTTGTCAGCCATCGGAGGAATGAGCAGAGTAGAATAGATTTTGAAAGCAGAATTGAGAATTTTTTAAGAAAAAGAAGAAATTCCGAAAGGAGAGAATTCCCCCCTGCTCTTCCACATGGTCTCCTTCCCCTGCCCTCTGCCTGACTCCTCTTCATTAAGTCTGTTTAGAGGCCAGTAAAGCAGCTTGCCTCTCACAAACCTCCCGGTGCCCTCCTTTAAATGGCAGCCAAACAAACAGAGATGAAGCCCTCACAAGTCCGCACAAACAAGAACCCACACAGACATAACACCCGCAAAGGTGCAGAGAAAACCGTGTTTGTCTGAGGTCTGCGCCCGCTGACATTCACTTCAAAAGCTTTGTTTACAGCATCGCGGCCCCAAAAGCTACGGTTTTATCCTTTTCTACTAAGTGCTAAAGCTGAGCCCGGGCAGTTGACACTGAAACAAGCAGCTTTTCTCACACCTCCCGCCTGTTTGGGGTGGTCGTGCACAGAGCGCTCGGCCGCGGTTTGGCGCTGAGTGGAAAGGCGTCCCAGAACCCACCTGATCTGATCTCACCACGCCAATGTGACCAAGCCTCTTCATTGAAATGAACTGTTTTTTAGCTTAAATGGAAGCGTTGTGTCAAGCAGCAGATATGTTCTTTGGCAAAAACCAGGCAGTAAATGACAGTTTGAAGCAACAGTAATTACAGCTTCTGGTAGTTTGTGTGTTTAAGCAGGTTATGTTGTAGAATATGAAATAAAAGAACCAAAATATATACCTTACACCTTAACACTGATCCCACGTTTAAATGCTGGAAACTTTCGAGTCCAAAGTTCTTTAATTACAGTTTCTTTCTTTAGCATCTGAAATCCATCTTCACTGTCACTCTGTCCACCTTTTCAACAGCCTATTGGCAAAAGCCTTCAACTCTGTCTTTTTCACATCGAGCGCCAGCATTTCTTTGACTATTATTTTTATGGTTCGGGACGGGAAAAGATCAGGGTAAGATAGGAAAATCTCTCCACTCTCAGCTAGTTTCTGACATTCGCTGTACAAGGTTCTCACAAATGGAAGAACAGCTAAAACTGAGCTCCGTCCACTTGAAATTCTTCACACTGTCATTTTCAGTGTTGTTTTCAGCTACTTTGTTGGCCTCTTTGTCCGTTTTCTGGGATCATTTTTTCCCCCTTCCACACCCATATTTCTGCCCATCTTACCCCGCATGTCTCCACACTGGGACAACAGCAAACCCTGTCCCGGTTTTGTTGGGTGTCCAAAACAAATGAAAATTTCTCAGCGTTCTCAGGAAAATGAATCCCCCCTCTGCCAGCTCCTCGCTCTGGGTGTGAAAGAATGCACTGAGCACACACTCGCGTCAAAGACACTGACTACTGCAAGTTGTCCATTGTGTGCCAGTGTTGTGCTCAGTCTTCTCAGTGTGTGTGTGTGTGTGTTTGACCCAGGAGGTGGTCTGGGCTTGGATCTCACACCTCCACAAAAATGCAAAGCGAGGAAGTGTAAGAAAAATAGGTTTTGGCACAGCCAGCATTGACCAGCGCGTGGAGTCGGGCTAGCAGTTTTGTGGCCTTAGTTACACACCAGCCTCAATTAAGCCTGACAAAGTACAACTTCTGCCTCCTAGAATAATGGCATTGCAATAAACTGCCCAGGCTAGGGTAAACAAGAATCCACGTGATGCTAGCTATGCTAGCAACGTCCCTCTCCTCCGGCTACCCAATCATCCTTTGTTTTGCCGTTTCTCTTCACTCCTTTGGCTTTTTTCCCTCATCCCTCCACTTCTGATCCATTAATCTCACTGGCAATTTATCATCACTTAAAGGCTGAAGGTATTTACTTGAACATACAGAGGAACACGAGAAGAAACAACATGACATTAGAGGATGATTATGGCGAGAGAGTTCAAACGTGTGGAAATCTGTACGCTCAGTTTTCTGTGGTCAGACAAGACGTTCTGGAAAAGAGGATCACATGCAGCTCATTATCTCTTTATGTCTCCAACAACCCTGCACCAGTGGAAAAGAAAGTTCCTAGTCTTTCAAAATGGAAGTGAAGTCGATGAAAAGATGCAATGACCACATTTTCTGAGGTTTCTGACCTCCTTACCAGAGGGAGAAAAAAATGTCTTCTTTTCTAATCTTGTTCATATATTTCTTGGATACCTTCTGTGTAATTATGTGCATTTGTTGGAACATTTTGACGAGTTTCCCGAGCCCTCGTGATGGAGTGCTACCGTCGGAATCTCGCTAATTCTGCTTTTGTGTCAGTGATGATAGCAGCTTGATGAGCTAACCTTCCACAAAGGTCAGGACCTCGTTGCATCATTTTACCACGTGTTGCCCATCCAGTTGCCAAATGTTTGGACCAACGAAAGCAAATAGGTGACCCGGTTGTGCAACCGACCGGCGTTAGCTGTGTTCTTTCTCAAACAGTTGATTATTTTTCTCTGTCTGCGGGTTTTCTGTTGGAAGTCGTCTTCTCATCTTTCAGCTGTTTGCTGTTTTTATCCAGCACCTTGTCCTTTTCATTGTCCAACAGTTTCATGTTTGTAGCCAGATCTTGGTTTTGCACTTGGACCTCCTCTGTTTTCTCCTCCAGCTGTTTAGCATTTGCCTCCTGGTTTTGGTTTCTCACTATGGGCTCCATCTTCTTACCTCTTTCACAAGGAGTTGATTCCCCATGAGCTCCAGCTCTTCCAGGTTATGATTCTGATCTTTACTTTGTGTTAACCACGCACTACTATTCGTACTAAGGAGATGGAACCATAACATGTATGGAGTTTATTACCTCACAATACATTAAAAATGGTTTGGTTCCCCAATTTTCCCCAGCACTTCCATAATCTTGGCAGTTCTTCCTAAACGCCACTGGGAAAAGTGCTGAAATGACTACTGTGAAAAGTCCACTTACTGTCCAAAAGGCACTGTAAGATTTCCAGCCCCCAACAGCACCATAAACACCGCTTGATCTAGTTGAAAGGAAGTAGTTTTTAAGAAGCCACTCTGGTCCTGGCAGTCAAAGGAAGCTCTGACAGATTTCTCCCAACAGCACCTCTTTCCATCGGTGAATTACATCCTCTTCCATGACATTTCTCTTCATTTGACCATCGAGGTGTCCAGATCATTAAAAAGTAACCCCCCCACCCCCCACCACCACCACCACCACGGCCACCATCACTAAATGATTAAAATCTTGGTCCATTGATTCCAAACAGTTTGAATGGATCATTTTTTGTGAGAGCGAACGAACCTCAGTGAAAGGCCAATGTTGGAGAAGAGGAACGAGGGAGACCGAAAGGAAAACATAAAGTTCACAAAAGTTGAAGAGATTCTGGCCTGAAAAACACAGCTTTGGTTTTGTGAGGACTTGTCATCACCTCCGGAGAGGCCTGGACCATGAACACACACAGGCACACAAGTAGACCTCTGGAGAAATGTTTTGTGGGGATCAATGGACAGAGGAGAGGGAGAGATTTAAGGTTATGAAAGATCGGAATGGGTCGCGGTTATTTTAAGAACATTCAAATCCTTTTAAAGAACAAATACCAAATTGCCTCGATTACGGGAATCCAACCTTCAACACCTCTGAGAATGACCTCCCGCTGACCAGCTAACTCGAGATTTCAACCGCAACATGTGGGAGAGAAATTTGAAACGTCGCGTTTTCCTTGGATGCGAGTCCTTCTACAAACAAGCGAAGTGGCCACATTTATCAAAGTATTCTAAAAAGGAGCAGGACCAGCCAGGTCCTCCCAGATCGTTATATCGGAGCACACCGGGTGGCAGACCGAAGCCAACTGGGAGAGTGGGCTTACTGGAATCACACTGCCTTATCTGTTATCATCGGATCTGACGCGTTCTCCCACAGCGTCGGTGTCAGAACCAGCGCTGCTCATGGGCACCGCTTGAGGTGAGGGAGGAACTGAAGTGAGTTGAGTCCAGGCCGGCCGAGCAGATGGCAGCAGCACGGTGGGGTCGTCTCCGCTGTCACAGCAGAGCTGTTCTCGGTCATCCTCGCCGGCGTCCCCGCCGTGACTCACGCGTTTTGTCTTTATTCTTCACATCTGTTCGTCATTTGGCTTTAGGGGCGAAACTGACGTCGGGGGCGTTGGCGCGCACGGACACACTGTCACCTGATCTGTCCGGGCTGCTCTTTTGCGGGTTGTCATCCGTCTAAGAGGGGAGCTAGCACACAGGGCCGCCAAAGGGCCCGTGAACCACTTCCAGAAGATCATTGGAGCTTATTGCGTAATTTCTGAGAACAGCCAGTCAGCATCCTTCGATATTCAGTGCACTTTGAAGCACAATTATTAAAACACAAAACACAGACATTGGGTCTCCTTTGATAATTGAATTTTCCCTCTCTGTCCTTCAGCTGGCCCATTTATCTAATAAAGAACAGTATATTCAGGCATTCTGAAGGATTTCCAGTAGTCCACGTTTGGGCTTTTTCTTGTTTTTAGGTAGGAAATAATGGTTTCATTATCATCATTTTAATTTATTAATAAAAACAAATCCTTGTAATGGAGTTATGGTCATAGAACAATGCTTTCTTAAAATCCAGAGTTTCCTCGCCAGGCGGCAGTTCAAACCCCTCCCTAGATTCTTTTATCAGAGCCGTAATTGATGCCAAATGTGACGGTTGACAAATACAATGTGAATGTTGGGTTTTCATACGGATCCAAGGAAAATTAGAGAATTTGTTGTTCCGGTAAATTTGCCTCAAACAACACTGGATGACCTTTAGCAACAGCGTGGAAGAACGGGTCAAAAACATGCAAATTTTCTGTTTCTTGTTTGCTTTCTCAGCTCCGTGGTTTGCAAGCCAAGCCACAAAAAAAGGTTTTCCTCTTTACAGTTCTGTGACAAACATGCAAGCTGATCTAAAAGCACACAACGGAAGCAGGCAGATGGCCGAAAACATTGATGCAATTTTCCGTTTCTGTGAATTTTGGGGCTTTTATAGGCTGCTTTGTGTTGGTGTCCGGGATCAAAACGGCTTAGAGCAGCACATCGCTGTCATAAACTTAGCAGGCAATCTTGCCTGGACCGGTTCTATCACTTCTTTTCTCCTTTATTCATATCAGTGGGGAGCTTCTTCAGAATATTTGAGTCAACTTATACCAGATCTTCCAGTTCTGGTCCCATTACACAGATGGTTCTCTGTCACTATCTCTGCATCTACTTCGCTTCAGGCCTGAATACGGGATCTTTGACGCTGACTGCAGGTCAGTGAAAGTTCATCCGGGGGAACCTTAGCCAGAGGAGATCCCAAACCGCAGGTACGAGTGTGTTCGCACGCTGCGATGCGTTCGAGGTCCCCGTAGGACGGCGGCTCTTCTGACAGTCAGGGTGCGACATTTGCTGAAGTTTATTAAAGTGCAAATAGTTTGGTGGACATTGTGATTACAAGCTTGAAACACAGAAACTCCTGGATAAATACATTTCGTGTGTTTATCCTAAAACACACACACACACACACACACACACACACACACACACACACACACACACACACACACAGTGCTGAATGACAAATTTACAGTCATCTGTGAAGAGCTGTGCTGACCAAAAGCATGTGCCAATTATAAACTCCTGCACTGTTTGCCTTGTGCTCAGCGACCCACATGTCAGACAGATGAATTCCCAGGGAGGCTCAGTAACCAGGAATTTGACAGTAGGTGTGTGATTTACGTGTTTCCGTGCTAGTGTGTGAGAACATGTGCGAATACATAACAGCAAATGGTGTTATTAGTCCGTCTGTATGTGTGTTGACTGTGAGAATCGCAGATCTCACGGCTTGGATGTAGTCGTGCACGCTTGTCACGTCAGGTGTACTTTCAGGGATGTGCTGCCTCGGTGCAGCTGGAGCTTACCTGCCGTGTCAGCTTCTCCCACCACCAATCAATGTGCAAGAAAGGGCAAAAATGGCACCAAGGAGCATTCAGAAAATAATTGTTTGACCAAAAAATTTCCAGTAACTGGAATATGCATTCACTAATAAGGATAGCATTGTGAACTGCTCAGACCAGTTTTGGCTTTGCAGACTGCTGAGTCAGCAACTCTTGCTTCAATCCAGCATCTGGTAACCTTTGGCTGTCCTTTCGAGTCAGCTGAAGAATTCACATCACCGAGAGGAGAAGCAAAACATCCTGGTTTCCTATCAAACGGCTCACTCAGCCGTCCTGCTGGAGCTTCATGTAAATATCTGCCAGCTCAGGCTGCTTGTTCACGGCTAAACCGGGAGCAGTATTTATCGCGATGTTCAGCCTTGAACAGTCTGAACAAAAGAGTAAAGACAGGGTTCCCTACCTGCTTCTATTCCGGTCCCATAGTGTGGGACTGTATTTTAGTTTTTTGGTTATGATGCTCAGCCTTCAGCAGCTTTTTTTAAATTTTTTTACTATTTATCTTGTAGCCGGGCCTTTATAAATCTTTGTCAACACTGGATAAAAATCCAGCTCAGGCAGGCAACTGCAAATCAAGGTCTCTGGAACGGCACCGGGCTTTGATTCCAATTTGACATCGTAGACAAACCATGTAATTATAATGTTATGAGACATACACTGGGCCCAAAAGACATTTTCCAATAAGCCTATTGTAGAAGGAGGTTAAAATGGGGGAGGTATTTTCCCCTGCTACAAGATTTGAAGACTCGATCGAATGAACTGAATTTGAAAGCCGGTTTCCATCTTTTTGAAAGTTTTAAAATGAAGGCAAACAAGGGTACTACTGGTGGCATGATGACAGCTAATGTAATTAACAAAAAATAATGACGAACCTCTGTAAAACAAACTCTTGAGAGGAGCTGTGCCAGCTGATGGACAGAGTAGATGGAGGTTCAAGTAGTGTTCAAAATAAAAGGGAGCCGGCAGGCACTCGCTGACCCAGGAATGTCCTCTTTACACATATGGATAAACTATTAGGTAGTTTTATTGCTGTATAGCGTATTAGCCTGCCAATAGTTTCCTTTTAACCTTTGCCAGCGGTTTAAACTTTCAAAGGTACCAGAATATGTTTAATTATTTGTCAATAGCAGAAGTCGTAAGACTAACCTCAGCCGAGCTCAAAGGTCACAAATCAGCACCAGCGTGCACATTCGTTTTTCTGCGGTTGATGGCGCTCCATCCCTTGCTGGAGACATAAAGACATCTTCAAGTCTCAGTTTCAGCCGCGTTCTGCTGATTGCCAATAGTATCAGCTCAGAGCAGCATCCAGCAGTGTCTGCTAGATGATCCCCCACAGCGCCGTCTCCACCGCAGGGCCAAACCGCTCTTCACCAGAGGTCAGCTACTTCCCATTTATCCCGAGTTGCTCCCCTCCAAACGACATATCTGGGATTCTCTTAACTTCGAAATGCCAAGACAAACAGGCCGACTGTGGAGTCATACAGAGTATGTTTTGTAGTCGGCTTTTGGTGGTTACAGCATCTCTAAATTATCCGGCAAAGACTAGACTTGATTTAAGATGTTACCCTCCTCCTTGAGGTGCCACCTCATTGATGTGGAGACGGGCTGAACACCAACGACCTGGCGCGGTTGGTTAGGGTCTTCTTTAGATAAACAGCTAAAGTGAGTCATTGGAAAACATCTCCATGTGAGGCACAAGCCTGACCTTCACAGCCATCATCAGTCTTCTAGGAAAGCACGTACTCCTGAAGCTCCCCAAAGGAAAAGTCCTGCAAACGATAATAATAAAATATCTCTAATACAGAAATCTGAGTGGGGGGGGAAAAACACAATCCCACGGCAATCAGGAGAAATGAACACCATGGCTGCGAGCTGGATCTTACACCCTGTGGTCCATCATCAAACCCAGCGATTAGCCCGCTCGTGTGCAGACGAGCTCCTTAACTTGGCTGCTTGGCTGAACAAGCACTTCCCAATCAGAGTCTGTTCTCTTTGACGGAGGTGCAAACAGGCTTCCTCTGTGAAGCTCCTGAATCTCCATTTCAAAACCTTGTTTTGCGTCCCAGTTTGCCACAAAGCTCAATCAATACTACATTTGCTACTAGTTGCTACCCCTTTTTTTTGCCCTCTGCATGAACGGACCCAAACTTTGAGCGTTGCAGCGCATGTTTTTGGATTTGGTACAGGCCCCATTACAGCTTTTAACCATCTCCTTTTTACTAAATCAGGATCAATTACACTATTGGGCTGTAATGCGACTGAGAGGAAGGGCAGCCAAAAGTCAGATGTCTTCGTTTACTTTGTACGGTGGCGAGTCACCATTCCTTCCAGCCCATACAAGAACCTATAATCTGAAGCTTGTCACTCACACGCCAGAAACACGTATGCACCAAGGAATGACTGCACGCACATTGGCAAATGGTCATCAAAGCCGAAACACCAACACGTACGAACGGCGCTTTGACCCTACAGTCACCCCGGCTCGGCTCCTGTAAGAGACATGGCAGGGTTGCACTTGGGCCGCCATGGTAACGATACAAACCCGAGGTCTGGAACCAGGATGTTTAGCTGTGTTCAGATGACTTCAGCATTGCTCACCGGAATGTGAGTGTTTGTGAGCTCCGGATGAAATCAGGCGTAGTGAGAAGTCACTGAGCTGAAGTTTACGTTTTCCTGTGGTCAAATCTGGACTTCTTTTTGACGCTAAGAGAGCGTTGAGCAAAACAAGGACAATACAGTCACTTCCAGGGAGGCGTTCAAGTATTACAGACGTTGCTGCTAGTGGAAACTTCTGAAACTGTAATAAAGAATAAACCAGGATTTGATTGAACTTTGCTGTGTGGAACACTAGTTTATAAATGAAGCTGTAGCTATGGAGGTAATGTTCCAGCTGCATCCAAAGGCAAAGCAGTGAGCCAAATGAATTTATAGATTATTTAGTTTCTACTGCTAATGCAGCTCTTATTCACCTCAATGCTCTTTTCCCCTGTAAGTACTCCATTTCCTCCCACCCTCATTCTTCCCAAATGTCCTCTTTAAGCTCATCTCTCTTCTTTTTGCCATCATCTTCCCTCCAGCGCGGCCATCAGCAGCGCCGTCTGACCACAAAGATCATTACTGACATTCAACAGAATCAGTTGTGGAAAAGTAATAAATGGCATTCCCAGCCATTCCCACAAGGCCCGTGTTAGATCACTTGCCGATCTTTAAATTCTCAGTTGCTGGAATTCCCGTCTGTCACCTAAGACGTGCTATTTCCTGACGGTGAGCGCGTTCCAATACAGAGATAGTTCCAAAACAGGTTTAAAAAAGAAGCCCGCTGTGGTCATGGCGTGGGAGGACCACGGCCACATTTGGTGTGGAGGTTCAGTGTGTCACGTAGTCCAGACAACCAAGAAATGAGGCGGTTGCTGAGTGGCTCCGAGTCAGTGAGAAAGCATTTGCAGTGGTCTTAGAAAGCTTTTTGCTGTTTGCTGGTCAGTTACATCACAACGCACAAGTGTAAACATCTGTAGCAACATGTGGAGCATCTGTTGGGTCGATGTCGCAGATCTCAGGTCAGTCGTTTGACCCCAACTCATGACTCAGATCTGGCCCCGGTGTTGTGGCGGCCCTTTGTCTAATAAGGATTCTGTCAATATCTATAAATAGGACCTCCTCTAAAACCTCCAAATTGTCCTCAGATGTTGGAAGAAATAGTTTGCGAGCTTTTAGATCGATGTTTGGTTTGTTGAAACACTCAGTTCCTTTATTTGCCAGCCAGTAAGTCAATGATAGTCAAAGTGAGGGACAGGCATCCATTTTTTGGTCGTGAGCTCGGCCAAATGGTCGCTGTTTGGACCAGTCTTATAACCCCGATATAGATCATAACGTTTATTCAGGATGACAGCATTCTGTTTTTCTTTCTCCTCTGTCTCCCAGTAATATAGAGCCCAACAACATAATGGTTATCAGACCTGAACTGATTTGTTACCATCCTCCCAGCTCAGGTTCTCACGGCGAGCAGCCCGCTTCCTCTTATTACACGCCGTGATGTCACGAGCTGACACGTTAAAGCCGCCGAGTTTTGGGGCAACGCTCGGACGAGCGTGCGCGAGCCCCCGCGGGACGGCTCCCACAGTCTGAACCGCTACATTCCCCCGTTCAGGTTTACAGCAGCCTTTTGGTGAGGACTCACAAGGACTCTGGTCGGAAGCCGCTCTGGACATAGTCGTGCAAGTGGTGCTTCCAAACTGTATTTTTCAAGCAGAAACCACTGCATAGCCAGAGAGCTGCATCACTCGTCGAGCCCACACTGTAATGGGAAACTGGAGTTCAGAGGGCCGCTGTGGCTTCTAAAGACGCATCCAGAAAGCCTAGCATGCTGCATCGGAGGGGTGTGTTAGCGGCAACTGAACGGTTTATTTACACGTGGGAAAGCAGCATCCCCTGTGCGGCTGCGGCGCTCTGCGCACATTGTTGGACCTTTCTGTGTGTTTGAAAGGTGCTAAACAAATAACCGCTTCCAATGAATCAGACAACTCCTTCATAAACAAACAGGCGCGTACCGAGTACACCCTCGCGTGCTTCACACACAATCCCAGTTCTCAGAAGTCCTACAAAGATTAATTATACACAGTCGCACACGGGACAAATTGGTTCAGGAAGAGGGGGAGTGAATGGGAAGTGTTTGACACATCCTGTTTCCATGTGTCCCGTTGACCAGAGCGATGATTCTTCTTCCTGGCTCCTTCCACCGTTGGTCCCAAAGCTGGATCCAGAAACATTCGTTCAGCTGTACCCGAGAGTCCGTGGTGAGCGGAGTCTGTCGACGCGCCTTCGGGCTTCACCCCTGGGATGAGCGCTGTTGATCGGATGGGATCTTTCCTGAGAGTTTGGAGCCATCAGGACGTCACTTCTCCCCGCGGAGCCTATAGCTAGCTAGTTAGCTAGGAAAGCTTTCACAGTGTTTCTGAGGACATGCAGAAGGAGGTTGTCAGGACACATTTGATTTCCTTAATGCGATTTCAGACATTTTGAATTGCAGCAGCGTTGTGGCGAATGCTGGTGTTGAAAGCTTCGTAACGGAAGACGAAGTTCCAAAGTTTCTGTATGAAATATCAGTTGTTGTACGGCCAAAACCATCGGAATCACCAGAGGGCTCAGCTTTGTCCCATTTTAGGTGCCTGAGGACAGGGAGTCGTCAGCCTTCTGCTGGGGTTTTGGATTAGTCTGTCGTCTGAAAGTGACACTTGCTGCATCAAACCCCAGATTTACGTTTCAGGGCACAACCTATTCTCGTCTTCCCAGACTACCCAATTCCAGTCCCGGCTTCAAACAATTTCAACGACCATTTTCCTGATTTAGCGGCTGCTGAGTAAAATTTAACCATCAGGTTTTCTGGTTGGAGCATTTCACTCGCTATGACCTTTCTCTCACATGTCATCTACTTTTCTTAATTAGAACCAACTTTTGAAAAGAGGAGAAAAAAAAGAGGGAATCCTCAGCCAGCTGCTGCGGTTTTGGATCAGGCTATATCCTGGAATAGAAACCAGGAACATTATCTGTTAGCCAACCACGAGTGCTTTACATCCAGGGCAAGAAAACAAACTGAGTTGCCTTCAGGCCACGATGGTGTCTTCATCATCATCATCAATCTTTATTTATATAGCATGTGTTACAATCAAAATGGAACAGCAACTTTGATTTGGCAAAGGAAAGAGATCTTGGATATAATTCTTGGGTGTGATGTGAAATTATTTTTCACAATGGGTCGCCGATCGAAGGCTCCCTCTCCAGATTTTCATCAAACAGTGCTGCGTGTGCTTTTGCTCCAAAAATTAATGTGTTTCAGACCTGCAGATTGACTAAGATAGTTGACTCCAGTTACATCCTGGAACTACTGTAATTTACAAAAGAACCGGCCAAACGGCGGTGTCCTAAATACACCAGTCATGTGTGGGGGTACTTCTTTTTCCTGGATTATGTATTAGCATGACAGCAGATTTTAGCCTTGCACCTATTTTGATGGTTGTTATCCATTCATGCTATCAGGGAGACAAAGTGTGAGAGCAAAAATGATTACAAATTTAGGCACGAAGAACCTCATATGATGTTAATTTAGGCTAAATATGGCAAGAAGATGCTAGAAATTAGTATCCAGGTTGGCCTGATGATAGTTTACACCGATTCATATCTGGCAAACTGTTGCATAACACCCATTGTGTTATTTAGCATCTGGTAACCTTTGGCTGTCCTTCCAAGTCGAGCAGGGAATCCAAGTCACCAGAGGCAGAGAGGGAGCGTGGTTAATATCCCTACTGCATCTGGGAAAAAAACAAAACTGTTTACTTCTGAGTTCGCATTAAAATCCAGGCTCTCAGGTGCGTACCAAAGATCTTCTCCGGATGCCCGACGCAGCGTTTGAGCGTGGCTTGTGTTCTTCCTCAAAAGCTCCCGCTCTCTGCTTTTCACTGACAAATGAGTTTACAACGGCACTGCTGTGAGAGAGGAAATGACGGATAAATGCTGAAGTGTAAAACCAGGAAGACCCCACATTTAGGCAGGAACCAATATAATCTGGATGAAGCTGCCTTTGCCAGGTCCTCAATCGCCATTTTTTTTAAAGTTCCAATAAAGATCTTTGAGCATTTTTATAGCCATTATAAATGTGAGTGGAGGATGGTTGAGAGTTCCTTAATTAACCAGTAGGGGGCCACAACTGATCAACAACTGATTTAGTTCCAGGATGGAGCCTCCACTTTCAGTTTGAGAGGAACCTCCAACAACACTTTAATCTCTCTGATACACGTTTGCCTCTTGTCTTTATTATCTCACATTCATTTTTAAATATTTGCATATATTTAATTTTGGGTAAAGTGTGTGTAAAGTGAAATATGGCCCGCTTACAATGACGCGCGCGCAAACGAATGCGTTAATGTCCAGATGTATGTGTGTATTTAAACAGGCCGTCTTGTGTGTTTTCCAGGCTGCTTTGCGTGCTCTGCAAATGAGCTCAGAATGAGCGGAGGAAAATACCCGGCAACATCCCAGCCCCTGTGTGTCTAAGTCTCCCTGTCCCGGACAGGGAGCTGGAAGCTATCGGGTGGAGAGGATCGGGTATCGGAATGCTGATTGGAGGTTAGTGTGTGCATGTGTGGAGACAGAGGATAATTAGCTTAATGGTCAAATGACTCCGCTAAATCCTGCTTTATCCCCGTGAAAATTGAGGGGACACAAACACACCGTGATTCATGTCGAGAGAGGATCTACTGTCTAAATAAAAGTATAGTGTTTCCGCTGCAACCAGCATAACCAGGAAGAAGCTGATGGCATCAACAATGCCAGCAGACCGGTGCGCGCTCCCATTCCCCTGATTGTGTCCTCAGCCTGGTTTCAATCTGAACGTGAAGTCCAGCCTCTGAATTTTCTGAAAATGAAAACAAATTAGGTGCGTTTCCATTAAATAGCTGGCGCGTGAAACAATGAGACAATTATTCAGGAAAGCAACATTAATGGCCGTCACACGCGTAATTTGACAAATGTGTTTCCATCTCCTAGTTCCACATGAACCCCTTATGTAAAGCACCTCGAGCAGCAGGAACCCCGTTTTTGAGCCGTTTCATTTCCATTCCCTCTTTTTATCCTGTCTTCTCCACTCTCTGGCGCCTCACACACACGCGGAGAAGCGTGATGAACCTCTTTCTTTAATCTCCGCCTCAGCTTGTAATAATTATGGTAATTTGGACACCAAATGCAAATTTGGTTCAGCTGCATCTTTCAGAACACAAAGAGCAAACCCCATTTTCGCTTCCGTCGTCGTGTCATCTCAGTCCTCCGTCGCCTGATTGACTTTAGTGTTTTGCTGCAACTGCAACGTGCGTTTGAAGGGGCACCGGAGGGGTGAAACTCTAGCGCGCCACGAACGAGCCGAAGGGTCGGTTTTAATCCTCGGCTGTCATTTCTTTGCGCGGGAACATGTTTGGGGCAGACGTTTCACTTTCGGCTTCATTCTGACGTCTTTGCTCTGCACTTTGCTCTTGTTGGCGCGGCGTTGACAGTGTTTGAGGGTGTGTCGTGCAGCGCTGCATCTCAAGCCCTATAGAGGCGTCTTCCGAGCTGTCTCCGACCAGCCCGTCCTGTTTGGGTAGCCAACTGTAATGACTGGCGGGAAGATGTCTCCCCCTCTCCCCCGCAAGGAGCCAGAAACAAACATGAAAGTATGTTCACCTTGTTGTCGGGACTTTCCACCTGCTCTCACGGGAAGAAGCTGTAGGAACCCCGGGATATGCATTATACTGGTGTTGTTGGTCATATTGGGATTGATTTTGGCTGCTTTGTTCCCTCAGGGAGAGTATTAGCATGGTATGAAAGCATACGTGCTGCTCTATGAATCCACCTGTACATGCAGTAATTGGGGACTTTGCGCTGCTTTTCCATTTCCTGTTTGGAGACGTAATCAGTGACATAACGTCTTAGATCTGCGGCCCGTTGAAAAGCATTTTAGGCTCGGCCAAACTCTGACACAGGGCGCCTTCAGATGGAAACGCAGGGACAGGTAATGTCCCGGCGCTAACATGACGTCTAGACTTCAGACGCGTTTCTGCCGTCGGCACGTCTGATTACTGTGGCAAACACAGAGGTCTCACACACACACACACACACACACACACACACACACACACACACACACACACACACACACACACACAGTCTCTAGGGAAGACCACAGTCTTGTTTGTCTCCACAGGGACAGGGAAGCAAACGGGAATGCACATTGTTTTCTAACCAGACACTCCCCACAAATGTCCTCCCCTCCGAGCTCGACGGGAGGGAGAGAGATGTATTTTGCGGACGATGTGCATGTGGGCCGAGTGTTGAAGTGATTGTGGGAAGACGGTTTGGTTTTGGTCATGTCGGTGTGTTTGCCAATGACAGAAACAGTCTGGCAGCTCTCGGTAGCGTCTTTTTCTTTTCCGTGCCTCTCATTGTTTCTCTTCCTGTCACATTTTCCCCTCTTCTTTAAACCTCTTGTTGTTTCTCTCCATCCTCCTGTGTTCAGCACATTTTTATGGACTCGGAGTCAAGGACAGTGGGGGAAGCTCAGGCCAAATGTCAAGGCCAAAAGCACATTTGACACTTTGTTGACAGAGGTTGGTTTTCTTGATGCTGTTTTTTGAGCAATTGGTGCGATGTCACATGAAAAGGTGAGTTTCAGCTTTGTGAAACCCGCATCTATTTGCATCCTGTGCTGCATTTCTTCTGGTGGACAAACTCTTTATTATCTCCATAGCTACTCTGGCTTTGCCCTCTCTTTGCTCTAAGATTCACTTTGTTCTTCCTCCATCATTCCAGTCGTCCTTCATGCCCACCGCTGACATTTCGGTGTCTCACTGACAGACTTCTTAAAACCTTTCAACGCCAAACAATGTTCAGTTCGTTTGGGTTTGTGACGGCGCGGCTCTCGGTGACAGATTTGCTTTCATCGGACCACCACATGACGGCCACGACTCTGCCTTTCGCTGTCAACGGTTTGACAACCATGTCACCGTCCTCTCTGGCAGTAAACAGGAAAATCCTTCTGCGTGTAAAGGTTGGCAGCTGAATGTTACTGCGGGTTCTGAATGGTTCTGCTAGGACCGTATTAGTTAATGGCAGCGCACAGCATTAGGTAAATACTTCCTCCTCATTACCGAGACTATGATTCAAACTGTCTCTCCATTAGGTTTGTCTTGGCTCGGGCCCTGTGAACTGCACAGATGCAGCAAAGTGAATTACACTCATGTCACTCGGTGGCCAGCTTTCAACGAGGCCCTGGCAGCTTTAACATCTGCTCTGCTAGAAATCTGTATTGATGAGTGGCACAAAGCTCCCCGCACTAAAGAAAAAAGGCCTTATTTGTCTGGGCGCGCTGCCTGAATATTTGTTCTCTGGGGTCGTTAAAAGGAGCTCTTCAAGTGTCAGAACATGATGCACGTGAGTGTGGAACTTGTCAGGTTTCAGGGTCACTTTCAGACTCGGTCTCACTTACTTACTGATCAATACTCAGCTTCTGTCCCTCAGCTGTCCACTACTGTGTGTCACATGTTAAAATTCATTTTAAAAAAAGAGCCCCCTTCTTCTTCTCCAGTTCCTCAACCATCACCATCCCCTGAGGTGACCTCTTGTGGTCACCTGAGAAGGGACCTCAGCAAAAAGAGTCCTTTGTAGAGTCAAGGGAGCGTCCAGGTGGTACACTCTATCGTTTAATTGTTATGATGATGCTGACCACCACACACCCTTTTGGGTTGATTGTCTGGCACAAACGGTGGCGCATGCTTTGATATGCTAACGCTACTTCCTTTAAGTTTATAACTCGGATGACTTTGGAAGGCCCCTAATCCCAGTCTGAAAGTGAGGCTGGTAGCCTCGGTATTACAGACTTCTTTAAAATGAGCTTCTCAGTTTCACGTTACTGTTTTTGTTTTTATCTTCAATCTGCTAATTAATAACGGTCCTGTCCCCCCCCCTCCCAGACCTCTCTCTACATCTGTCTCTCCTCTTTTTTTATCTTTTTCCTCACTCCCTCTCTCCTCTTCTCTTTTCCATAATTATTAGCTCCCCCTCCAGCCCGACTTCAAACCCTGTGGTTGGAACTCTGCATTCCGAGGACACTGAAGATGAGGAGAGGAGAGAAAAAGAGAGAGTTGGACGGGAAGGGAGCGCTGCTTGTTGAAAGAAACCATTGTTCCTCCATAAAAACAGATAAGAGGGCAAAAACTGGAGGGCAAGTGTAGTCAAAATAGTCGCTCTGTGATGACTTTTATAGTTCACCTCAGAAATGTTGTTGTATGTTGGATAAACGGTCTCCCTTTGTCCTTTTTTCCACATTTTACCTGTTCAGGATTGTTTAATCTGGCTCCTTCCATCGTTTACTTTCCCGCCATCCATTCCCATTGTCAGCCCTTTAGATTGAAAGTTATTACATGCTCCCTCCGTTTCCTCTATCTTTCTTTTTTAGCAGCATCTGCGTAATATTTTTCATCCCGAAAGGAACTGACGTCATAGATGAACCGCTATTTAAAGTGCATCGGTTTATAAAATATAAATGAATCTCTTCCTTTGTTCCGCACTGACCTCATCCATCAGTTGATACGTGACTGGTTTGAGGTTTTCTGTATCAATAATCTTCATTGATTAAGGCTACGCTACGCTCTCCCCTCTGAGGCTGAAGTTACATAAGACAAGCAGTGGAAAAGAATTAGCATAAAAAGATCATGTGTCATTTAGCTGACGTGCTGTAAATATTGATCCAGAGCCTCTGTTGTGCAGTTTGATAAATTAGACCCTGCTTAAGTCATCAGTTGCTGCATATTTGTTCCACCAGGTCCTTTGGACCGTGACCTGCACAACGACGGCAACACTCGGTAAATCCCAAAAAACATAGCATTTCTTTCAAGTATTTGTTGTATCAATGCAAAAAATATCCTCATCCTTCCAGCAGACCAACCTAAAGCGGACTTCATCCTTTGGGTGGTCTGCCTAGCCTGTAACCATCCACAGTGACTCCTGATTAATAAGTTTGTCAGTGAGGTGAACGCAGCAATGCTCTCAGTTCAGCTGCTCTCGGCTCAGACTGCTGGCTGCCCCTGTCATGCACCAGCTCCTCTCCCCCTGTCTCCACTTCTTCTGCCCTTAACTTTCACATAAACGCCCATATCACTGCCGGGCCTGTCTTGTTTTCCTCTGATCTTGCCAGTTCCAGATGTGGTCCCTCTGAGATGTGGAAGGTGGCGTGTCCCAGAGCTCCATATGAGGACATCTGAAGATGCCTCTCTTCATGCCTCTATATCTCTACTTATAATGAACGTAGATATGTTGCTGATATTTTGGGATGTTCTCTGGATATCCCTCCGTCCCAGGGAGAGGGATCCCTCCTCTTGTTTCTCTGTTTTCCCTAAAAGGGTTTTGGTTTTTCCTGGGAGTTTAGGCATCAAAATGAATTTGATTTGAAGTTTAATTCAATATCCACACCGAGCTGTGTGAATCAATAGCCTGAGCTTCTGCCGGCAATCAGTAAAGTGATGTCACAGATTGTTTGACCTTAATTCATACATAATTACCCCCTTGATCAATAATTCATAGCCGGCATCTCTGAGGTGGCTCCTAATTTCATTTATTACTGCAGGGCCTCGTAAATCACAGCAGCCCTCAGCCATGTCATGTGCCAACGCATAGAACAGGGTTGGAAGCATGAAGCAGCTACACTTTCTCATCGTTCTTCGGCAGCGTATGGAAACGCTGCGTTTTGGCGTGTGCCTGCACGTGTCCGTGCCCGCTCTGTGAACTGCGTTCGACTCGCGTGTTGGACTTCTGACGCGCGGTGACGGGTTCACCTGAAGTTCACGGCCCCGCCCTCACACCTGCGTTAGAACCCTGGAGTTTATTTACAACGTGATTTTTATCTCCCACCGGTTCCTCCTGCCTTCCGATGTTCCGTCCTTGCTAATCTCTCACCGATCTCTCATTCAGTAGCAATCAGTCGCAGCAAATCTGCCGCTTTCCTTTCTCTAAGTAAACACTTGTTAGTAAATACTTGTTAGGAACTGAAGAAATCTACTGTAGTTTCTGCTAATTGGGGAATGTTGGGATAAGATCCCAAAGCTTGACAGGGCAGCCAGTAAAAGCCAGAACACAATGGTGGTGACTAAGATGGAACATCCCACCTTGCCTTTGACACTGACTGGAAAAGTCTCCTCTGGCCAAAGCGCCAGATTCCTGTTTATTTTGGACGCTCTTCGCCCTAGAGGGTGGCAGCTTTCACAGAGGTGGGACGGAAGTAACCAACCAACGGCAGCACTCGCGGGTGCAGGGAAACCCCGGATTACCGCAACAGAGGTCGCACACCTCATAGCGAAACGGAGCCTGTAATGGACGGTTGCGTCTTTCAGATAAGGACACACTTGCGGGAAAACCAATATCTGTCATAACATGTAGTACACAGCGGTTCCAGCTTCAAAGGCTATTTCTGGTTTCCTTTTTTGACCCGGAACGATATCACCTTCCACAAACTCAGCTGCCACAACCACAGCAGACCTGCCATCTATACATGTGACTTTTCACAGAGTTCCTGACGGGTACGAGGGGTCTTGCGTTATTCCCGCCGGCACATTAGTGGAGCCAAATGAGTAAGCCTGTGAGTAAATTATGAGTACAAGCAGTCCCGTAAACAAACGTGCCTGTTTTCACATGCGTGTGCGTAATCTTTGATCTGTCATCCAAGCTGAAGCGATTCATCCCAATGACGAGCATCCCGGGAATTTCATAGCAGTCCTTGTTGCAGGGCAGGAAGTGTCTTTCTGATACATTTAGGGAATAAGTAAATGTTTCTGCTGGGAGCCACTAAACCGTGGGCAGACTTGGATGGTCTCCTCCCGTCCTGAGACGGGCCGTCATGCGCAGGTCTGAATCTGTCGTGTGTTTCCCAACATCCCCTGCGGGCGTGCGCTCCTGCATGCAGCCTCTGCGTTTAAGGATCAGATGTGTGGAACTTTTATCTTTACTGCTCCGGTTTATTTCCTCTGACAGAAGGCGCACGTCTCTGCCCCACCCACCCTCAACAGGTCCCAACTGTTCGGATTTACATGATATTTTGAGATCTGGCCGGCACAGACTGGCTGCCAGCTGTCTCATTTGCATTTTGCATGCCTGCGCAGCCTTTTATGGTCGTCTTTGTGTGTTTAATGTGGTTTATGGAAACAGATGAGTACTTGTTCATCGTGTTTTGATGCAGTTTCCCCCCTTTTTTTAATCAGTTCAAGGTGGTGTTCATGGTAATGCTCAGTGTAGAAGCTGCTAAAGCATTCTATAATGTGATGATTACAGTATTTGAGATTTGGGACCGTTTTTTTTATCTTTATAGTTTATTACAGGAGTACAATTAACAATCACAGTAGCAAAAAAAGGAATGGAAGTAGAAGGACATTTGTATCATGTCTAATTATTTTCCTGTAAAAAGAAATACAAATATTATGTACAATTATAAAGAAAAAGAACCCATCGGATGAGAGGAAGTGTAGTCGCACGGCACTCAAAAAATAAACAAACCTCACAAGTGCTTTCTGTTTTCCATTATTAATATCAAATAAAATGCACTGATAATAAGTCTGGATACCAAAACAAATAATTAATACAGTAATCAAATTAAAAATATTAACATTTTAATCACTGCTTACATTATAACTGCAATACATAACATTCTAAATACATCCAATATTTACCAAAACCTTCTCATTTAGGCTAAAAACTCTAAATCTGTAACAGAATAAAAAATAGCATTTCAAATATCTTATAACATCAATATTAATCATACAATAACTTTAAGATTAGGTTATAAGTAGACGCAGCTGATTTTTTTCCATGGCTTGCTAAAGAGAGGAAGATCATCCAAATTAATGTACATTATAACCTATTAATGCTCTTTTTGCTCTCACAAACTGCCCGTATCAGCTAATATTCATATATAAAAGGAAAAAAAAAGAAATGGCAAATCTCACTCGATGTGATCTATTGCATTCTAGAACTCTTAATTAAAAATGTACATAAGTAAAGCAGCAAAACTTCAATTTTATATAGTTTTTCTTTCTTTTGAAGGGAATAAATCAGTGGTGTGGTTGGTAGAAAGAGTTGTTGGACCACAGAAACGTCCAATAAGAAAAGCGCCATCCCTGAAACTCAGCATGGTCCTTCTCTTTCTCTCAAGTCTTTCTTCGGAGCGTCCAACCCCGACATGGAGATTCTAGAATGTCCAAAAGTTCTGCCGACGGGTCCCAGAGTTCAGTCTCACGAACATGAGACGTGAGAAATCAAACATTTCTCCCCAGATTTATGAAGCGCACAAAGCTCTGACAGTCCTGATTGTGCAATCACCTCAGACAATAAATCTCTTCTAGCAAATAAAGTTACCGAGAACGTGGAATCGATTTTGTTTTGCATTCTGAGCATTGGCTGGCCGAGCAGCAACGGCCTCCTTCACCACAAAATCACAATTGCTGCCCCAAGTAGACAGGAAACGAGAACAACACACACACACACACGCACACAACACAAAGACAGAGCAACACTGAAGCAGCATGTATGGAGGTCTTCTTTCCCCACCTCCCCCTCAACCCTGGGACGTTTCTAATCCGCTGCTAACGTGTCCCCTTTGCAGCCAGTTCCCATCCAAGAGCGCTTACGCACAGATTCGGGTTAACAAAGCAGAAAAAGACCTCATTGCTATTCGAGCCCAGTTCAGAAACTTTTAGCTTATGTGACGCTAATTGCGAGTTGCTCTCGGTGCGTCCGCCTGTTGGATCAGTTAGGGACAGAAAGCCGAAAATGTGTTTGCAAAGGCCGAAATAGTGCCGCTGCGACAAGGAGCAAGTAAACTCTGCACCTGAGTTCACACCACCACCAGCGTTGCTGCACTAATCTCTCTAAGCTAAGGATACAGGCTAATGCTCTCGGACAGCAAGTGGGAAGAAATGACTGGTCCAAGTTTTCAATAGATAGAAATATAATAAGACACAGTAGAATGCCTCTAAATCCTTTGTACTGGTAAACCTCACGATGGGAACAATTTTCAGTTTGAGGAAAAGAAAGGCCTTAATGTTGGCGTCTTCCGACGTTAATTTCCCCCAAGCAGTACCATGAACAATCTCGTCTCTTTTCTTTAATTCTTTTTTTTTTTTAATTATCGGTTGCTATTTATGTCAGATCTTTCAGTTTAAAACTCAGAGTTTCAGTTTGTTTTGTCCATCTTTGACCCTGCTGGATGGTTCTCGGGGTTTGATTTAGCTCAAGCCGACTGCTAAAATATATTGGATGGTCCAATACCCTGTTTCATCCATCATGCCTTCCTCTCACAAATGCCTTTACTTTTTTAATCTAAATCCTTCATTTCCTCAAACTAGCATACATCTTTCCCTCTCCCGGTTGTGCACAATCTATTCTTTCAGTTTATATTACATAGCTTTTATTTTTAATACACAATGTTCTTTAAAAATACACAGACGAGAGATTGATTAAGAACTTTTTGGCAGCTTCTGTTTCTCAGAGGAAAGTCCTGATCATCACCAGTTGCGAGGATAGACTTTTTCTTTTAGTCTGAAAAGGACCCTCCAACTGTGCAGAACAAAGTTGGAGAAGAAAAAGAGTTTGAAATTCTTCCATTCTCACAAGCTTCTGCGTAAAGACTTTTTAAACCCCCCCTCCCCCTGACTATTAGGGCCCTTCAGACGGCGGCCCCCAAAAGCTCTTCAGACTTAGCCATGATCTCGTTTTGGTTGGAGTCCAAGCCGTAGAACTTGACCTTTAGTCCATCCACGGGGTGAACCACAGGCACAGTGATGACGCGGGGGAACTGCCGGGTCGCCAGCTCGAATCGACTGGTACTGGCCAGCTCGATGGCTAAGATACGCAGGAAGAGGGTGGCTAGCTGCTTCCCCAGGCAGGAGCGGACGCCGCCGCCGAAGGGCAGGTAGTGGAAACGTCCCTCTTTGTCTTCCCCACGTTCCTGGCTGAAGCGATCGGGGTCAAACACATCCACATCCTTGAAGACAGTCGAGGTGTCATGGGTGTCCCGAATGCTGTACATCACACTCCAGCCCTTTGGGATCTGCACCCCCTGTAGCCAGAATGTTAGTGAAAACTTGTCAGCAGTGAAATTTTGAGGGCTTTAACTGTGCGACACGTGGGATATCCCTGCAGTGGGTGAGATATTACTACTGGGAGGAAAAGAGAGAAGATTTTAGCCACTTACATCGAGTTCAAACGTCTGCATGGCTGTTCGGTAGGCGCCCGACACGGGCGTGAAGAGTCTCAGCACCTCCTTGATGACGCAGTCCAGGTATTTGAGGCTCACGATGGTGTCCAGCCTCAGCTCTCCTTCAGGGCACAGGCATCCGTTGTGGAGCAGACCCCTGGCCCTCAGCTCCTCCCTCAGCCGCTCCAGGACCGGAGGATGGCGGAGGAGCTGCATGATGAGGGAGGTGCTGGCACTGGCCGTGGTGGCGAAGGCTGCGAAGATCAGCTCGATGGTGGACTCCTATGGAACCAGAGGTCGTTAAGAATCGGTAGCTGGATCCGACCATGGAAGGCCTAGCGTCCCATTTGTTCAACGACAACACCGCAAAAGCGTAAATCCCAGAAGCCAGTTCAGGTTAGCACAAGTGCGCCGCTTTTAATTCCTCAAAAGTCCTGCGCTGGGATCCAATAAGAACCTCAACCCCGCTGTGCTAGACCCATTATTAAGGTATTGGAATAAATAACAGTGAGGTCGGGCAGCACGACTCTCATTAGAAACCTCTCATTTGCCATCATCTGTGTCAAAACACATCTTGGCCACAGCCTACGTACGTGTGGTATATACAGTGTGTCTGCATGTCTTGAGATGTAGGAAAGTGCTGCAGCTTGGGCCTCTGCTACAGGGCTCCCTGGTTCATTCTGAGTGTGTATTTATATACAGTATGTGTGTGCGTACAGGAGGCCTCTTTCAGACTCCTCGTAGGAGGAGCGTCGACTTATTTTTGGCCCTGGACTTAACCCAGAAACCACAGAGAGTTGAGTTTCCACAAAATTCCACTGAATTACTTTAATAGGTAAATAGAGGGTGTGCCTGTCCGCGAGCGTGTGCGCTACTATCTGCCGATGGCTATCGGCTTAGCATCCATGCAGGCGGATTTTAGAGGGATGCGCATCGTGTCGCAAGCTATTTGTCTGACACATCACGTTAGGTGTGTTTAGCCGGGTTCGTCACCGTAGAAACACGGCTTGTAAATAAACACGAGTGCGTCCTGCTACCTTCAGTTCCTGCATGGTGAGTTCGGAGCCGTTCTCCTTGGCGCTCTCCATCAGAACGTCCAGGGCGTCGCTGTAATCCTTCCCCTGGGAACACAGCGGCTTCTCCCTGATGGCCTTCTCTATGCTCTTCTGCAGGGTGTCTCGTGCACGGATGCCCTGCAAAGCGGCAGCCACCCGGTTGATATCCAAGTGAAAGCTGGTCACAGCGACATATAAGCGGTTCCACGCTTACCTTCCTGTAGCCACTAAATGGCAGGTCTATGGGCAAGCTGAAGAGGTTGTCCACAAAGTCCTGAAAGGTTGAGAACAGATGCTTCATCTCCTCCTCGGACACCCTGAACCCCAGCAGCACCCTCACCGCCATGGTGAACGACAGTCGCTGGCTCTCCCTGCGGGGTGGGCAGCACACTTAGAATCCAAGATGAGCTTTTATTTACACTCTTGTGATCAGATTCCCCCCTCCCAGCGTACCTGTAGACGTTAATGGGCTCAGGGTTGGAGCTCCAAACGCGGAGGCTCTCCTGGATGACCTGTTGGATTTTTGGCAGGTAGGACTCCAAGGCCTCGTGACTAAAGACTTTGGCAAACACCTGTAGAAACACAGCGAGAGGCACGTCGCGTCACGTCTCTGCACGCAGACATTTCTATAGATTTTTACTTGCTGCTTCTTTCTTTCTCTGTGCTCAGTATTAATTAATCCTCAAATCCCTCCCGCTCTCTCTCCTTTGCAGAGACTTATAGGTTATGGAGGCTTTTCCCCTGTAGTCAGCAGAATTAGACTGACAGGCAGAAAGAGCAAAAAAAAAAAAGGGGGGGGGGGGTAAGTCGGCCTTGGCTGCTTGTCGCAGTATTTCTTTGTAGGAATCCGTCACCAGTCGTCAGGACTGTTTGAACACGTAACGGTCTGAGATTTGCCCACCAAAACAGCCCTCAGAGAGGGAGCAAGGAACATTTCACATGAGTGAAAGCGTTAGCGGGCTGGCCGAGAGTGCATGTTTTTCTATATTTATTCACCTTATTTTCAATAAGTTGCGTAACCGTTGAGTGTTTGAGCGCCGATTTTGACGGGCGCAGACTGTCTAAACCCTCCTGAATTTATAACGCTGGCCTCTCCTCCTGCAGCAGTTGTCATTTCCATACACATGTTTCCTATTTTATTTTTCCTAATGGAACATTTTTCGATTGTTGCATTAGAGGCGAACAAACAGTGTCTGTTCGATCAGACACCCGCTTCATTTATTGTCTTCATTTTTTATTCCTACACAGATGCCCAGAATCTTCTATCATTACTTTGTTCATTTCCTCAGTTTTCCAGTACATTTGTGACAGCTTATTGATACTAGACCAAATGTGTCAGTACGGCTGGAAATTGGGGGCAGGGTAGCCAAGCCTTGGATGGGTGGGGGTTCGTGGGGAGCAGCTTCTAGTAGGACTTGAACTCAGGCCAGTGGGGGCTCGTGTGGTTGTTGAGGTTGATGTCTCAGCCACCAAACCATCAGTCGGGCATCAACTTTGACTTCAATGTGCTCTTTTCCCAACAACTGCACAGGTTTCTGTGTTTTTAGCTCAACGCTAGTCTGATCAGCTGCTACAGTATGGAAGCGTGCCGGCCCACACCCAGAATCTATACTTGTCATATCGGTTTACGTGACCTGCCGGCCACCCCTCACCTCAGGGGATTACACGCACCGTGTGACCTCAGAACAGCCCGAGAAATACGAGGCCGTCATGGTTGTTAGACGGTCGGTTTAGCTGGTTTGGGGAGCCGGTTAAAGCCAGCGTGGGTGTTTGACCATAGGTTCGGCCTTCGTTTGGCTACGGCCTCACTGGTGATTATGTCACACACCCCCCCCCCCCCCCAGTTCTGTGGTTGGCTTGGATACGACCAATACGGTTCAACTCCAACTCAATCAGCCGCTCGTTTTTTTGACCTTTCATGAGTCGTTTGATCAATCTCAGAAAGAGAGAAAAGGCTTTGTGTTGTCGTGAATTTAGCCATTTAACCCCTCTGATTATCTGTAACTCGTCAATTTGACTGAGAACACACACACACACACACACACACACACACACACACGCACACAAGCAGCAAGACTCGGGTACCACAGGCCCAGCCTTTCAGTCCGACAGACTCTGGAAGGTAACTACAGGTCACACAGACACAGACACACACACACACACAGACATGCTACCAATCAAAGTTTTTTTTACGCAGTGTCACTCTGGGACAGTCCACGTTCCACGCAGGAGGGGGGGCGGTTGTGGTGTGGGAGATTGTTCGGCACAACAGTCATTTGCTAGACCACAAAAACGTGACTGTCTTCTCCAGCTCGCAGCGCAAAGACACGCTGTCGCGCACACACACTCTCCCAGTCTCCTGCGCACACAGACACAGTCGTCCTAATAACGTCCATATGTCTTAAATTATGTGAAAGTGCTGCGAGCTGCTGGTTCCACAGACATGTAAATACTCCTTTATTCTTCCCTCTGCCCTCCTTTTCTCCCTCCCTCTCTCTCCCTCGTTCTTTACTCCCACCTTTTCCCGTCTCTCCCTGCCCTTTTCATCCATCCTTCTTTCTAAAAAGTCTATTCCTTTCTTCCCTTAGGATCAGACGATTGCTCTGTGAACGCTGAGACGCTTTAGGTGTGAAACTCTGGTGGATTTAACGCACAGGAGGTGAATGTACCATTATTTTAAGGAAGCGTCTTTAGGACCTGTGATACACAAATGCATCGAAGTTGCATTAAGTGTCATTTTGTCAGACAAGCTGTAAATATATTATATTTCATTCTGTTAAATAAATTTCTGCTGCCTTCAGGGAAAATATACTGTGGAAATATGCAAAACAGTGGGGAGAATTAATGTGAGACGGTGCACAGGCTCAGTTAAATTATGCCCGCACGACCTTTCTGATGTTAATGTTGCAGACTGTGTCCAGAATTTGGACCTAGATCATTGTTCTATCACAGGAAAACTGCCTGGCAGTGATAATGTGTTAAACCTCCACATCAGAGCGCTGCAGATAGAACAGGCCAGGGCTCAGATTTTGCGACGCCCTCTACTGGCAGTGAGCAGAAGCGCAGGTCGCGTCAGGATTGAGTGCGGTATTTAAAAAAAAAAAAAACTCAACAGCTTCAGTTTTGATTCCTTCTTCTCCTCTTTCTCTGAATTTAGGCTTGCACAGATGCGCCAACATCTCGTATTCCAGTTACCATACGCCATCGGGTCTCCGCTGGAGCATCTTTAGTGCTGCTCTGCTCATATTTGGTGCCTGCAGATATTTGTCTCTATGGTGACAGATCGTAGGATCAGGGATATGCATTTTCTGATCTTTTGCTTTCATTCAGGGATGGTGTGTGAGTCTGTCTGGTCCCGTTTGGCTCTGATTGGTCCCTCGTGGAAAACCCGGCTGCTGCTGTGGCTCTTTGAGGGAGTTAGTTTCCTAGCTTAACACAGGGTTATATGGAAACTGGCTGGCTCTGTTGATCCACCAAAAGCTAATGTGCTGTGTGAAGATTGTTTTTCCGTACAAAAAACCGCAAGGAGAGCAAAGGCACGCGCACGTACGCACACACACACACGCACCACACAGAAGAGTTCTGGTCCAGTGGGTCAGACACCATGCCAGTCAATTATTCTTTCTCTCAGTTGATGCCGCTTTGCTTCTGTCTGTTAATGCAGTTTTTATTACCCAGAAAACAGGAAGGAGCACTGCCAGCACACACACACACACACACACACACACACACACACACACAGCTGCTAATCTGTGACTTGCTTCAGGAGGGTTAAACTTTTATCAGGGTTTGGGCTTCTGAATTTCACTAAATATAAAAGATTTCACCAAAGATTTTGTGGAAGTATCCCAACGCAGCCATCAACAACCCCCACGACTGTGTAAGAAGCACTGGATCTGAATCCTACTCAATGACACTTCAGTAAAGCGTACAACCAGCATCACTCTTTGTATAGCTGTTTTTGTGTTAAGGGGCCGAGGAATGTTCAGGTGTGTGTGTGTGTGTGTGTGTGTATGTGTGTGAAAGCCCCTCTTTGTGCTGTGTTGGAGGCAGGCTTCCTAATCAGGGGTCATTACATGAGGTTAGTGCCAGGGTCTCCGGGGAGAGGCCAGGGGATCAGGGCCTAGATTAGACCCAGCCGACCCCTCACTGTCCTCGGGCACCTCGGGAACGAAACCTGACCTCGCTCCCCTCACTTTGAAACCCATCTAAAAAAAGATTTCCTTCCTCTTCTTCCTTCTCGGAGGATCTACAGAGAGAAGCCCGGAGACTAATTTACAGGACAACACAGCATTCCCTGCTTCTGATTCTGGGGCTGTGTGTGTGTGTGTGTGTGTGTGTGAGTGCGTGAGTGCGTGAGAGAGAGAGAGAGCAGGAGAGGTATTTGCCTCGGGTAAAACGGATAATAGGAGGGAGAGGTAAGTGGCTGATTACCTGAAATTGTCCTGGCACGAGAAAGAGAAAAGGAGAAATAAAAGTGAGACAGAATGATAGAAAGGAAACACAGAAAAGGAGAGATCGCCTCTCCGGGGCCGGGGGCTCAGATTTAGACATAACGCCGCTCGTGCTGCTGACCTTTCTCTTCTTGCGGTGGATGTCTCCGATGCTGTTGGCCAGCGAGTTGGGCCCCAGCAGGGTGGAGGTGCTCTGAGGCCAGTCCACCGTCACCAGCGTGTGCTCGCCCATCAGCACCTTCCGGATGTTCTCGGCACCTGTCACCCGGATCAGAGGGCGGCCCAGCAGATGGGTCTTGAACACGTTCCCGTACTTTTGCCTCCGAGACGCGTGGAAACCTGAACCCTAGAAACAGAAGCGAAGAGGAGGGCTTAATAAAAGGTGGTAAAATTAGGATGCTAACAAGAGTTTTTGGGACCAACAGGGCATCATCAGTGTCTCCGCCCTCACTATCATGGGATGGGTACAAAAAGTAAGCAAAAGGCCTTCCAGTTTCAGCTCGGCAGCGATTCTTACGACAGATTTTTACGCTGGCCATAAATTTGAACCAGCCTTTTAGGATCCAGCTTTGATGTTCACCTCTAAAAGCTCCCCAGTAACTACTTCTTCTCTTTGTGGTTTGGGGCCCAAACAGACCGTTTTGGGTGAGTCCCCACATGCTAAAAGTTACTTGCATTTCCCTCATCTGGGCTCCCGGAGCCAAAAGTAAACGTGGAGACGCAGATGTTTAGGGAGCCCTCGTACACAAGGTTAATTCAATGAAAACGGCTCAGGGATGCCTTCAGGGTGTGATCAGAGTTCAGCTTTAACGTGAAGCGACCAACGCTCCAGGTCAAAGGCTGCCGTCCCAGAGTCGTGTACAGTAAATGAAGTTTACTCCAACATGAGGGGATGTAAAAAGATCCTGCGCAAACGTATCCAGGGCTCATCTTTGAACACACAGCGAGCAACAGCGTAAACGCACGCACGCACGCAGGCTTGACCCCCTTGTTGGAGGCCTGCATATGGCTACAGGCTGTGACCAGTTTAACCAAACACGGCTCCGTCTGAGTTTATTTTCTGGAGGCCTGAAGAAGAATATTAGGTGTTTTAAAGAGGTCCGCCTCCGTGGGGGTCCCTTCTGGGAGACATTACACGGTCACGATGAAGCCGACTATGGATCTGTTTCGTTCACACTCGTTAACAATCGCGGGATTGATTGACGTGCGGAGAGAACAAACCCGGTGAAACAAAAGTCCTCAATTAGCCAATTATCCAACCAGAAGCACCCTGGCGCTCACATTTGAACCCCCGTCCTCCAGCTCGAGCTGCCGGCTGTGGGTGCACCCCAAGAGGACCAGAGCTGGAGTCAGTTAGCAAGCTGACCTGAGTTCAGCTTTGACGCCGACCCCTAAATGGTCTGGGTCACAGCAGAGCTAGAGGGAGTCGACCTCAGAACTGTAAATGGGCTGTTTGAGTGAAAAGAATATATATCAGCCCGTGGGCAGCTTACTGTGTTACACACACATGCACGCGCTCGCTAACGTTAGCGCTGGCGGACAAACACACCATTCACATGTGTCTACAGTGAAAACACACATGCATGTGCACATAGCGCAGATTCACAAAAATGTGCAAAGCAAACAAACACGCGGAGGCCGGACTGCGAATGACTGCGACAACACTAACTGGTCTGACCCCAGTTTACTCCTGGGAAAATAGAAATGTACCAATGCAAAGCGCGCACACACGAGAACATGTAAATATACGCAAGTGACATATCGTCGGTTCTCTAGTTGACTTGCGTATGTGTGTGTCTGAATCAAATGTTTAATTTCTGGATAACCATGTCAGACAGATTAGTACATTTACAAATATGAGCGGCTAGTTTGACGTTCATCCAACTGCGTTTCCCAGGATGCAACACTTCTGGTCTTAACTCCCTGCAGGAGCTTTTTCTGTGGATTGTGCATATTGTGCTGCTATGCTTCCTCGGAACAACGTTTTTGGCATCCCAGGTGTTCGCCGGACACCCTTCGGATTCACCGTGACGTCATCGGGCTCTGCAGAAGCGGCCGATGTCGCTTCTCTTGCCGCGAGGCGTCCTCGTCCTCTTTCTGGGGTCGCTGGCGGCAGCTCATCCCTCTCTCGCCTCCACGTCACGTCGCGATGTTTCTCTGTGTGAGCTAAATTGAGCACAGATGCTTCAGCTCCTTCGCAGCTCTGTGAGCTGTTTCACGTTGCTTTGAAACGTCCGATTGCCAGACTGCGTTTTGGAGATGAAAAGTGCTGCTAATTAGCATTCGGGCCCACGGGCCCCACCTCTGAGGCGGCGTTTGTCACTGCTACCGCTAAGCTTCTTCAGATGTCGAGGCCTTTGTCGGGAGGTGAAGACACTAGCGTTCTGGTTTCCTGCGCCTCGCCTGCTCGGCTACATCCTGCTTGTGTGGTTTCAGTCTCTAGCAAGTAGCGAGAGATTTCTTTGAATTTGAAACCAATTTTCTGACACTATTTAGAGCAGAACGCCACACTTGTACGTATTCCTAATCTCCATCGTGCATTTTTTGCTTCTTTCTCTGGCGAGCTGTCTGTGTACCACTTTTGACCCCCAACTCTTTTCACAGTTCCTGTACACTTCCTCTTCTTACTTGGCACCCACACACACATGGACACACTCACACACCAGGACACACACCAGGCTGCTGGCTGGCCTCTGGAGCCCTTGGGGTGTGTGCATGTAAGAGTGCAGTTGTTTTTCAAGCTGCATTTTGCTGCCACATGGATGTCGAGTGGTTTAGTATGTCTGCCTGCCAGTCCTACACACACACACACACACACACACACACACACACACACACACACACACGCAGTCCAATTCGAAGGGAGTTCCTCAGGCAGCCAGACAAGGCTCCCTTTCACACTCCAAGATGCAGCATCCAATTGGGCTGATTGTGTACTTGTGATTGTGCGATGCTCTCTTTCGCTGAGGTTTCCTGTTCAACACTTTCATCCTCGGCTCACGAGAGGAAGGGAAAAAGTAAAAGAGTCAGAAATTGCCAGGCTAGACTGAGATATGTGTGTCGCGGGTTTGGTCTGGATGACATTTAGCAAAAAAGGTGAGAAGGGTGCACCCTGCCCACTCCCAAATCTGGCAAAACACACTCAGACACAGAGCGGGCATGGAAAAGTGGTGATGTAATGACGCCACACTCGCCTTGCAGGAGAACACATGCATAACCGCACGCTTTCCCTCCGAGGTTCAGGGCAGGATTCTTCACTGTAATCACGCGCTGCGCTTCGCAAACGGATCCTAAATGTGCACGTTTGAGCCGAGCCAGAAGGTTTGTGAAAACAGAATGTTTTAATTCAAATGTGACATTTCACTCGGGTTTGGACTAATAAATAAAAGTCACTTTAACTTAATTTTGAATGTTTGTGCAGGATAAGCACTTTATTTCCCAGAGAGAAATGGTGTAAACTTCCTGTCCAACCTAATTAAAAATTATTTTATTTAATTTTAAATGTAGTCTTTCCTCCAACGAGCCACAAAATGCAATATATTAAAATGAGTAACGTCAACACTTCCCCAATGAAAAGTCTCGTAGTTTCCACGTACATTTTTCGGAGGGCGAGTTTCATTTAGACGAAAACCAGAGCAGCGTCCTCGTCATCAAATACAGCAGAGTTTCAGAATCCCGGCAGGTTAAAATGGGTTTGGTTAGGGTTCGGGTTCGGGTTAGTGTTGTTGCGTTACACCACTGATGTAACACTTCTCAGAGCAGTTCGGATCATCATTGTACACAATAAACTCCGTCTCCATGTCCTCCTCCTCCTTTCTCCTTCGCGCACAATGTCTGGGCAGACGTAGCTAACGCAGCAGCCATGCTAAAAATACCGCCATCTGTTCTGTTGGGGTTGGCCTGGGGGCGAACCTGGGCCTGGGCTTATAAATGTCCCCTTTGTAGCACGGTGGAAATGTCCGACAAATAACTCTTTTATTAGGGCAAGACAAAAAAACACAGCTAATAATGTTTACTCGGATCAGCGTCGCAGCTCTGGGAGCAGACACCCCCCACCACACACACACACACACACACACACACACACACAGCTAGTGCGAGAACTACGCATGAGTAACCGGCGTGGTTGATTTAAAGGTGATCTTTCTTGTGTTTGCCAAATTATTTTTGAGAAATTTACTCTGCGTGTAAAAAAGAAATTGCTTGTCTGCAGCTGAAATAAACCAAGAAACATTTTGTTTGTGCAAATCAAGGAAGGAACGACTTTATTCCGAGACAATCTCCTCTATCAAAGGCGATAATCTGAAACTGCTTTTGTCAGCACAATTGTTCTGATTAATATTTATTCTCATTTGTGAACGTTTTTAAAAAAAAAAGATTCAGTGCGTCATTGTGGGGCTGCTTCGCTGTTTGTTTTGATGGAAAATTTGGCCAAACGGTGGATTGTTGACCCAAAAGCATCTGTTTTCTGTCTATCTCTAGGGCGCCAAGGTTGTGGCCAAACGCCGTTCAAACGCAAAGAAAAAACAAAAGAGCGCCCGTTATAACAGGTGAAACGCGGCTCAGAAGCAGGGACCAAACACGTCCCCCAGATAGCAGCTCAAGCTGTGGGACTCGAGCAAAAAGGTTAAAAATGAGAAGTGAAAAAGCAGCAAAAGCGCTACGCAAGAGAGGAAACGAGGTCAAAGGCTGTGAGGGAATTCCTTCTTTCTTTTCAGCTGCCAATCATTCAGCCGGTGCCAGAGACACCAAGACACCAGTGTGTGGGTTGTTATTTGTGTGTGCGTTTGAATGGTGCAACAGGTCCTCCGCTCCACAATGAGGCCCGTCCCTTTGCGGTCACGCCGCCACATCAGGAGGACAGAGAGGCAAGGAGCGAGGGTAGGAATAAGAAAGCAGGAGCGGAGAAAGAAAAGGAAGGAGAGAGGGGAGGAAGAAAGAATGGAGGGGGGGGGGATGGGAGAGGAGAGAGTTCGATAGCGGGAAGCACCAACAGCAGAACGTGGCGGAGGGGGACGGCGCAGATGGACCGGTTGCCCGTTTCAAAACAGGACGGATTAAGGAGAGAGGCCTTCAGACGGGTCGGCCAAAAACCCGAGAAAACCCAGAGAGAGGCAGCCAGAGAGGGAGAGAGGGGAAGAGGGTTGGCCCCTGACCTGGGGACATTATAGGGAGGGAGATTATGGTTGTTCAGAACTCTCTAAGCACTCACCCCGGGACCCCAGCTAATACCCTGGCACACACACACACACACACACACACACACACACCGCTAGTGAATACACACACGGTTCTGGTCCGGCCTTGGGTTTCTGACCAACAAACGTGATGAAAGTAAGACCGCTGGTTTCAGAGCCGCTCTGACGATCACATCTGTGCACGTGTATCACCTATCAACGTAAGATGTTGCCTTATGTTTACAGTTTATTGAGGAACGCGCGGACGCCAACGGTTGGAGAAACCCTCTCAGCAGATGAGCTGATGATTGCGGCGTGATTATTTAAACAGCGGGATCCATCTCCGCTTCCTTTAATTGTAGGAAGAATTTAGCCCAAAATAAATTAAAAGAAAGTCCCTGACGTGAATGCCTTTGTCTCGCGCTGGTGAGTCACCTGGCCAGACGGTATCAAGGGAAAATGTCCCTTTTTTTTGTCTGGCTCATGTCCTGTTTCCTAAGGTGGGACTGGCGCGGCGTTTGAGATCTTTGATGCGGCCGTGTTTGTGTTTAAAACGATGCTGCACTGTCTGTCCTCTTACATGTTTCCGAGATATAAATACAGAGAGCGATCGGAACGTACGCCGCCGTGACCAACCGCCTCATACGGGATTATTTGCAGCATGTTTTGAGGTTTTTCTGATTTGTGAAAGCTGGTTTGGGTTGGTGGAGATGACGCACGCCTTATCTGCTGTTATTAAATCATCCTGATTTTCGGGTTTCGGCAACAGCTGCTTTCCAAATCAAGCAAGGTTTTCAAGAAAAACCGCTCCTAAACCAACTGCGAGTGTAAAATGTGATGGAAATCTGGACAAAGTTAAGGGAGCGCCAAGAGCACATGTACAAACCAAATCGATAAAATCCACTTTGGATTATCGAGTATCTGTTAATACATGTCAAAAGAATCCTCTTGGAGTCTGTCACATGTCTATACTAGTGCCGATGGGATCATATACTCATAGTATTTCCATTTAGCCCGTGTGTGTTTGTGTGTAACCACAGCGATGTAGCACACGGCGCGCTGGACCGCAGTAATGGAATCTCAGTGCAGATGAAGCCACCAGGCTATACAATCCCTGCTCTGTCTCAGCTTAAAGGCGCAATCCGCCTCCAAACCAACATGCCGTGTGTTCTGCAAAGCAGAGGAATCGGACAGGTTTGGATGCCGCCGCCGCCACCGGCAGAGTGGTGCTGGCCTTTGATCTCTGCCCGGCTTCTCTTATCTTCTAATCAAAGCACTGGTGCGCAAATCAAATTGCACATTGTCAATTCACCAATTTCACCCATTTGTTGGTTGTGGATGCTTGAGTGAGTACGTGCTGCAGCGCATGTGTGTGTCTGGAGCTCGTTCACCAACTTAAGAGCACACACTGAAGCGTCTCTGTGTCGTCTTCCTCCATTCTGACCCTGACTCGGTGCATGTGTCAGAGCCAATGTTGGGCTTTTGCAGCATATGAGATACATAATTGGCTATTTGCTAAAGTTTTAAAAACTACCCTTGAAGCCAGGGAGACTGTATAAATGACCTTCACAAGTACAAACATGGCCCACTCCTGTTTTAACCTCTTCAAAACCATTTATTAAAACCTCAAAGGAACTTCGCACTTTAGCGACCCCAAGTGGCTGGAGAGGGTAGTGGTTTATATTTTTGAAGTTCTCAATTAAGCTAATGTGAATTCTGGATTTGACTTATGGCCAAATAATTCCCTCAACTCTCTTTACTGCAGCACATATTTTACGCAAATCAGTTCTATTTGAAGACACATCTTTGCCCGAGCGTCTGGATAAGAACGGAGGGTTCAATACACCCTCGTTCGTCTGCAGCTAAAGTGAAGTTGGCAGCTGTATTGTTGGTTTTGAAGTGTCTTAATTCAAATGTGTGGACTAATGGGTGCGTGTAGACGTCCTTTTAGAAAAACATATAAAATATCTGCTCTGGACTAATGCGGCTGTGTTGATATATGCTTGAATCCGCATGTAGTGGCTGTGTGTGTATGTGTGTGCGCGTGTGTGTGCACGCGCGCTGCTCAGTAGTAACACTCCTGTTTGGCACAGTCCCTTCAGAAAGCTCCTGCAGCTCCTAATGAGAGCAGACAGGTCTTTGGCAGAGTGACCATAAACTGCAGATTGCTTTAAAATGGATCCGTCAAAGAAACGTGCTGCCGCCGCCGCCGCTGCACATGTGTGACGTTATAAATATATGGTATAGGAGGCCACACTTTAAGCGTTTATTTAGAAAACCAGGGGAAAAAGAAGTCACGGAGGGGAGAAATGAAGAAAACGTGAATTAGGAATGTTCACATTTCGAATCGCCTTAAATACTTTGCCACAGTCGGGGGGATCATTACACTTCCTTAAAGCAGCTTAAGCGAGTTTCAACACACGATTGCGCTGTCCAGATACCTTTTCAAAGAGTAATCTGGCATTCTGAGCAGAAGGAAACAGGTAGGAACTAGCTGAGAACATAGCTGAGGGAAGCCAGAGAGGGAGATAAGACCCAATCAGATGAGCGTGGGACAATGCTGCGCTTGCATGTGGCCGCAGAGCAACCAGGACAAAACGCTCCCTTCTTCACCATCGGCGGCGTTCTGGCCACCTCGCCGAATTAAACATCCAAAGCAAAGAACCGCTAAAGGACACGGAGCACCGTGCTGCCTGTTGCTGAATTTCAAATCACACGCGGCCCCTTTTTAGGGGATTTTAAATGTACAACGTGCAGCTTTTTGCCAGGTTTGGTGTCTCTCCGACACCCGCTGACCCGCGTTAACGTCACCAAAGCGCCGCCTTTGACCATTGGTGGGTTTTTTTGGGGTTTGGTTTTGTGGAGACAATAAAGAAGTCTGATCTGCCTTGGCGCTGTTGATCAACACGGCCCCGGAACCCCGACATCTGCTGCTTCTTGAACTTGCCCTCAGAGGTCTTCTGCAGCACCTCAACCATCAGACCAGCAGCGCAGACAGGGACCAGCACCTGGCCAGGAACTCCCCATTAGATCCGTGTCCATCTCTTTTTCTTAGATGGGTGTTGAGCTGCAGCCAAGCGCCCCCCTGCTGCTCCAGCACACATTTCTACATCAGCTGAGGGGCTCTGGGGCCTTCACCCACCCCGTTCTTTCACATCAGCTCCCTGCACATTTTATTCTGCTTCTGGGGACATTTGGTCCTCATAAAACCAGACGTCCTCTCCTTCGATTCCTCTATCTGAGAGGACTCTCTCTCTCTCTCACACACACACACACGCGCGCGCGCGCGCGCGCCCTCTCCACCTCCAACATAAACTTGGCCGCGGTCCTCTGGTGCATTCCGGGAACGCGTCTCGTTCGGTGTCAGATGTAACGAAGAGGAGCACCGGGAGTTCAAGCTCCGCACGCCGCCTCCGCGCCTCCAGCCCCCGCTGCTCTCCACCTCTCTCCTTCTCTCTCTTTCAGCGTTCTGACTATTTAAAAGTCCGCTTATCAGTCGGCTGATAAAGGCATTTAAAGCGCCCCTAATTAAAGAGTTTATTTTCCAACAGCAACTTTACGATCCTTTTCTCTAATTGCACTGCGCCTCAAGCGAGGACGCAGCGACTCGTCGCGCGTCAGAATTCCCCGGATATTCAACACTGAATTTTAATTAGAAGTCTTAAAGGAAATTACGGCCCTTTTATACGGTGCACTGTGTCCGACCTCTGCGCGGAGGCGCTCGCCGCCACATCTGATATGACTGATGGCCTCTCGCCCCTCCGCGGCCGGTCAGAGGTGATAACACCGCGCTGATCTGATCGCCGGCTGGAGCCACGACGGAGACAGATTGTAGAGCCATGAACTAATCAGAGGGGAAGTGAAGGTCTGAATTGTGCTCCCGCGGCTGCCTGTGCGCGGACAGCAGCCGCTCTGTGCTCCAGAGACGCGCGCGGATATGAATGAATCGCCGTAACTTTAGGACGCGTTCGTGGGAAAAATGGAGATTTACCTGCTTGGATGAACTGGTTTAACGCCCGGACTGGAGGTTGACTGGTTTTGTCAGGACCAGCTGAGCATCCAAGTGTGAAAATGTGTATGAGCAGACAGATTTTTCTCATGTGCATCAGCGCTGCGCATCCGGAACTTCTGGCGGACACGTTAAACGAGCGCAGTCGCCAATGCGGTGTATTAAAAAAAGTAAATATTTGATGAAGAAAGTCAGACTTTAAAAAAAAAAAAGTCTCTATAGTCGTTAAACACACATCGGTTAACAGACAAGAGTGATTTCATCACAGACAAAGACCCTGCGCGGGTACCGGGACCCGTTCCCCGCTTTCCCGAGCCCCCTCCCGCTTACCTGCAGGAGCCAGTGGCAGGTCTCGCCGATGAAGGGGAATCCCATGGATCCCTTGGGCATGGGCAGCTTGCAGTTTCTATCCCGCGTCGCCGTCCATCTGAGCTGCCACAGCTGCTGGGAGACGGCGAGGAGCAGGGCCATGGACACCAGGCAGGCGGCCAACGTGGCCAGAGCCGAGACCAGGTCGAAGGAGTCGAACAGCATGGTGATGGAGAGCCCGGGGTTCTCCCTCTGTCTCTGGAGTCTGGGAGGCGCTCGCAAAGACGCGCAAAACTACCAAGGCTGAGGAATCTAAATGATGCAAAAGTTTGATTTCAATCAAATCTTTAATTCTGTCAAAGCGCCGCGCTGCTTTAAAGTCTCGCGGACGCGGCAACAGATGGTTCTCAGAGGAAATTCACTTTTTCTTTCATAAAAAGGAGATTAAAAGACACAAAGTTGCTTCTGCGTTGCGTTAAAAAAGTGCAAATCGGCGTGCGCGCGGAGCGGAGATGCTACAGGTGAGTCGCGCTGATGAACCAACGGAACTCTTAATAACTTAAAGGTTTGGAATCAGCACTCGGGAATCTGGGCTGTTCTGTTTGAAATCTCATTTTGCTCCCTGGTTTAAGTGGGTGTCTTAAAATCGGGTTTAAACGTGAGACTTTAAGGCAGGTTTTTAAAAAAAATAATAAATCTCAAGGTGACGCGGAAGTTTGAACACGTGGAAAATCAAAAAAAGCGGAGCCGGACTGGAGCAGTATTGAAATCTTTAGTGATGAAACGACCTGGTTCGGAGGGAGAGAAAAGCAGGAGAACTCTCCCAGAACTCACGTTTTTCTCCCTGAACCTGGAAAATCAAAATGTTTGATTTTTTTTTTTCTCTCCAAAAAAGTATTTGTCTCAGCGCAAATAATTTTTAAAAGAAGAAGCGCAAAACTATTAAGATCCGTGCGAGCTGTAAAAGGTGCGCAGGAGATGCTCAGATGCCTCCGTCCTCCTTCTCCTCCTTTTTACTTTGTGTCGTCCCTCTCTCCTCTGTGTACCTTTCAGTTTGTGGAAGCTCTCCCTCCTCTCTCTCTCTCTCTCCTACAAGTCACCTCAGTGTCTCTGTGTGTGTGTGGATACGTGCGTAACGAGTGTGTGGCACCAATGAGTGTTTATATAGTGCGGAGGCAACTGGAACTCGGAGAGGCGGCCAAGGGCTCCCGTCGCCCCCCTCTTACCCCACCTCGCTCCCGCGTCGTCTCCAGAGCGTGGGGAGACTCCCCTCCCCTCTCCTCCCCTTCCCTGCCTCCATCCATCCCTCTTCTCTGCTCCACCTCTTTCAGCTCCTGGAGAACCCCCCCCCCTCCCTCTCCACCCCCTCCCTCCCGCTTCTCAGAAGGAGGGGTGACGTAAAGTGAGCGGCAAGCGGCGCAAGAGGAGTCGAGGTTTGGAGCGTGCTGCCGCTGGCGGAGCGCCAACGGGGGAGGGGGGAGGGGGGGGGGGGGCAGCAGTTTACGTTTATGACCTGTGTCTCCGCGCAGGGCGTGCGCGCGTCAGGAGTTACTCGTCTTTGCACAGACTCTAACTTAAAAGCAGATTCCACCGTCTTGCTCAGGTTGGTCTCCAGACGCGCCTTTACGCGCGCCGCCCGGAGCGAGTTTTCTTTTCTTTTTTAAAGTTCTTACGCGGCTTTTCTGTGTTTTCTCTCGGTGCATCACGGGAAATTGGCCACGGACATAAATTGAACTCGTTTTTGTTCCCCAAATTGCGCAGGGGTCGACATATCGGTCGAGCCGCGGGCGCTTTTTATCCTGCTCCTCGATTGTCGCCCCCACCCTCCAAGCGCGAGCGACCCATTTATTTATGAATGCGTGTGTTCAAGTCGAGCTCACGGGACATAAAACAGAAATAATAAATATGACGACTTGAACAAAGTGGCTGATTGAGGCCATCTGATCAGACTCTTTGTCTTCTGATCTCCCGACGCATAAATTCTACAGACCCCCCCCCCCCCCCCCCCCCCCCCATGAACCGCCTGATTCAGGGCTCCGTTTCACCGAGAGGTCACAGGTTCGACTCCAGCTGCTGTCCCCGGGCCACGTGTCCCCCGACTCCCTTAAGTCTTCGGAAAACAATCAGATCAATCGGAGGCAGACGCGGGGGAACGCGGAGCCACCTCCCGTCCAAAGAACATGACTGGCTTCAATTAGCTCCTCTGGCTGTGATCGGGCATTTCAGGGGCTCGTATAGAGCCGACAGACGGAGCAGGAGGTTCCGACCACGGCTGCAGCACATGCACAGCACCTGTGCAGTTTGTCCTCCTCCCATTCCTTCCTCTCTTCTCTGGATTGATTCACCCACATTTCTTTGGAATAATCCGAGTTTCTCTACGTTTATGACTCACCCCCCCCCCCCCCCCCCCCCCCCTTTGATCAACTTGTCTTTCCCTTCCCCGCTGCAGCGCGACCAGATTTTTAATCACAGTTTGGACTTTTTCCCTCGTACCTTAGTGTTTTATCCCTCTCTTCGCCCCTATTCTCCCCTCTTTTCTGAGCATCAATCCCGACCTCCGCAAACGGCTCAATGGTGCCGCCTAGCGGAGCAGGAGCACATGGCACCCCGCCAGAAACAGGGAGCCGACTGATTCCTTCATTTAGAATATTGATGAAAGCGTCACAGCCTGTTTCCCTGCCCAGTGGGATTCCTTTAATGTCCTGTATATAATAGGGAACCATGTATGCGACCTGTGGATTACTTTCAACCTTAGTCTGGATGTTACGTACACGTAAATCCATCGGCAAAACAGGCTTAAAACAAAATCCGCCACATGGTTTCCAGTTTTCTTTTTAACCAGGCACAAGTGGAATCTTTGGACTTGCTCCTGGAACTTTCAATCAATTTGAGCGAAAAAACTTAGTTCAGGAAACAACATAATGAAGAGATTGAAGGTTTGAAAGGGGCAGCGCCATCGCATGGAGTGGACGGTTCTTCTGGCAGCTGCGGTCGGGCCCGGTGGTTCTCCACAGCGCATTTCAATCATTAAATACATTTATTTACCATCAAGCAAGACTTGTGTCCTGAGGGAAGATGGACTCATCAAACCAGAACCAGACCCTTTTTATTTTTTAAAACCACTTCCCTGCTGTAATTGACGGTTGGTTTTATTGATTTTTATTCATCTTCTTAAAAATTAATTCGGCGAAAAAGCCCCCAGTTTGGTTGAAGTTTAAAGCCTTTGATTGACTCGCGCGCGTCCAGAAGTGACGGCTGCTCCGACGCCGGCCAATCAGGCAGACCTCAAGCGGGCACGTTGATGGCGCCGATTAAAGCAGCTCTGATTCAAACCTGACTCTCAAACCCCTCTGATTGAACGCGCTGTGGCGGCGTAATGACTGTTTTCCCGTAGTTCAGCGGAGGTTCAAACCAGTGCTGATTCAAATGGCTCCCGTGTGTTCATAAACACACAAGCAAACCTCTTGAAAATCCTCCGCCGGAGCTTTAGGTGACCTCATCTGTTCCGTCCCGGGGTCGTAACCCCTTGTATAATGTGTCAGACTTTTGTTGTTTCCATGCCAACAGGAAGGGGCAGGAAGATTTGGCCCGTTAACGTGGTCATGTGTGTTAGTTGGATAATTACCATTTATGTGCGGCCGCGGCGCAAATGTGTGTTTCTTTGTATAAGCAGAGACGCCTTATCTTTACATTCCACAATGATGTCCATTTAAGCTTTTAACACACTACCTAAACACACACACACACTTAACTGCCTTCAGTGTGTGTGTGTGTGTGTGATGATTCGCACGAGTTTTGCTAGCAGACGTATTTTCAATTTCCTCTGACCCTGGAACGACCTTTCACAGCCGAGGTGTTTAGCTTAAGCTTTAGGGGGCTTAGTGGGACACAGGAAGTGAACACACACACACACACACACACACACACACACACACACACACACACACACACAGAAGTAAAAGATTTCTATTGAAAGTAGATTATTGCGTCTTTTACTTAAGTTGTAAAATATCTAAATGATCGTCTCCTCACATCACTTTAATTGTTTAAAGTGATTCATTTAAGTCAAAAAGCTTAAAATATGACAAATGACTAATACGTTTAGTATAAACATGTTGTCTAAACACCATAGATGCACAACTCTGTTAGGAAATATGGATGAAGGGAAGACTGTGTGTGTGTGTGTGTGTGTTGTGTTTTTGGTTTACAGTTTACATTATTTCAAAGTCAATATCAGATCTGAACATCTGATCTGTTTTCACCAGTAATAACTGAGGTTATTTAGTTCACACACACACTAAATACATGTTGCACATATCTCTGCTGAACAAAACGATCCCCCAGGACTCTTTTTACAGTTCAGTGTTGATTTTTTTCCTTTTAAGTTTTATTCCCCTCTTCCTCTCGCAGCTGTTCCCGACCTCTGTTTAGATGTTTGAACATTTACGAGTTTACGTCTCCGAATGGCAACAGCAGCCGTCGTCATCCATAACACAAAACAACGGCGCGCACCTACTGCGCAGCGGCGGGGATTCAGGCAAGTCCTCGAACCGGCGACCGTAAAAGTTCAAAGCCATCTCTGAAGGATGGTGCGAGGTGTACGTCAGAGGGTTTCACCGCAGGCTGGCGTTTTACTGGGCGGCAACAAAACAGCTCGTAACGCCGCCGCGTCTCATCGCCGTCTCTGTGAAATGTCCTCAGGGCGTCGGATCGCCCTCTGTTGTCGGTGCCAAAACGGCGATACACACATCCTAAATCTATTACGTCTGCGCTCGGTCTGTGCTGCATATGGTTGGTGTGGGCGCGTATGTGTGTGTGTGTGTTCGTGTGTGTGTGTGTCCGACGTCCAACTGCTTATTCCCCACAGACATGGATTTACACACTTATTTAGTGCACATTCTCTGACACACACACACTGATGTTAATCAGAGGTTTATAGAAAACACATGTAGCATCAGTTTCCCATGATGACACCAGCATCAACCAGAGTTCATCAGGTCATCGTGTGTGTGTGTGTGTGTGTGTGTGTGTTTGTGTGTGTGCGGTGAGTCAGTCGTAATAAAGCAAACTTAGATTAAATCATTTACAAGCATTTATGACTGTAATAGTAATTCTGTAAAATGAGCAAATTAGAGTCATGACTAAGGGGTGCGTGTGTGTGTGTGTGTGTGTGTGTGTGTGTGTGTGTTTAATCGCATCAGTTGCACATCTGTTGAGCTGATGAGGCGTGCGCCGCCGCCTCATTGGTCGTCCTCAGTTTGCCCGGTTGTCAGACTGTCGCAGCTGCTGTGTGGCAGCGTTGGATGGTAACCCTGGTAACGGGTCACGAATGTGCTGGAATCGGCTGATTCTCATGGAGCACATCCATGTCGGCATCACAGCTCAGGTTAGCATGAAGCTGAAGGATTAAACTAAACTTGAAGCAAGCACATTTGATTTCATCTTCTCAGAACTGATAATTACAGTAGTTTTTTTTTCTCTCTTTTCTCAAGTACACACACACACACTCATGCTCACACACACAGACACGGCTGCTTGGAATCGAATATTAACGTAATTCCTTCTAATGATTGTCAGGAAGACCTGTGTCTCCTCTGATCACATGTGCTGTTCTGCATCGCTTAGAGGTCATGTGACCTGATAATGCGGACAAATGTTCTGATTCATAGTGAGTCAACACGGATTTAATAATTAAGCCAAAAAAACTGATGAGACCCGATAAATTCCATCCAATAATGCTTAAAATAGAAAAGAAAAACCAGTTCAACATACTTGTGAATATCGAAGGTGTGGAAAACAATGAAAGATGGCAGAGCGATGATAGCGAAAGAAAAAGTTACACACATGGTGTTTCTCTAACCTTTGACCCATCGGGCTCATCATTAACCAGGAGGTGAAGAGAAGTGTGGGGGCTGTCTCATCCATCTTCATTAGACGTGTGTGTGTGTGTGTGTGTGTGACAGCAGCATTGCTCCCTGTGTTGTCCTTTTATCCATCATGTTTTAGACTCTGATGGACTGATAATCAAACTCTCACTCTGTCCTACAGGAACCAGGTCCAGAACCAGGAAGTGATCCTGCTCCCTGCCCCCCCCCCCCCAGGTATGAGACCATAAATAGCCTATCAAATCTAGAGCAACATATGGCTTTAAAACACTGTTTGCAGGAGTTTGTATCTCTTCCTAAAGCTAAAATATCATACAGGAAGTGACATCATATTTCTTCCTGTGGCTCTCACAGTGTGAGATTAATGAGTTAACGAGGCTACTGTTTTGCCTCCATTGCCATGGAAACTCATGCTGAAACCCTCACCTTTTGAGGACAAGCTCATCTTTGACCTTTGCACCATCAAAAGGTTGATTTGTGAAGAAAATCTCAGAAAATTCTTTAGTATCGTGATTTGGACGCTCCCAAGTCGTTTGTCATTGTTGTGTGGTTTAACTGTTTTACTGGCACTGGTGATCGGATGAAAAGAGCCAGACTTTAACACCACAGTGATGCTCCTTTATTGGCAGGAAAAATACGACAAAAATACAGCAAAGGCACATTAATCATAACATCCCTGTTCCCTTACTGACAGGTAAAAATGACAGATTCAATGCGGAGTTTGTCCCAACGTCCCCGGGAGTGTAACAGGAAGAATGTCTGAATGTTCCCTTCAGATGCAGACCGTCAGTTTAATTCCCTTTTAATTAAGTGGCACGAGTTCAGCGCACGGAACCAAGCTGTGACTGCGTCCATGTTTCAGACGGGAGCAGGGAGGGGAAAGGTCGGAACACTGAGGAAAGGAAATTTACAAAGAAAAGCTGCTGAGAGTTTCTGTCAATTGACCCAAAGCACGTAGAATACGGAGGGACATGGCGACGGTAATTTGTAACCATGTCCACCGTGTGGACGTGTTCTCGTACGTGCGATAATACCCGAATGCAGACGGACATGGAAGACATTGGACTGTGTTGGGCATTAGTACAACACTATCTACACAATTAGTCCTTTTAGTCCAGAAAACTAGCTTCTATCACAGTTGCCACGCAAAGATAATCTCCAGTTTTATATGAACTACGTCCCCGGGCTTGGTTGCCATGTTGGGGCAACGTCCTCGTCTATGAGGGGGGACAGCAAAAATGGACGCTGGAATGACGTTGCCAGATCTGAAAGACGTTGCCCATTCAAGTGTTTGCCTCTTAATCAGGGCAACATTCTGTTTATCTTGCTATTCATCAGTGCTTTTTCGGGCTACAAGCTAAATTGATATTCTTTACAGGAAGACATTCATTATTGTCTGTTGTGCAAGATGGAGGACATGAAGAGTTGACTGCGTTAAACCCAGGAGATGGAAGCGTGAGCTTGTTTAATCAGGTTATTGCAGGTGGTAACGGGAGATCTGGACTTAAGGTGCATAGGTGGGTGTCGGCACAGCTGCCCGGGGCAGGCGGGGGCTGCTAGGCGTGGTGCTGTGCGATCAGGTTGCGGAGCTGTTTGATGATGGTGTCCATGAGCTTCTGTCGGTCTCTGTCTGTCTTCCTGAACTGTGCAAACATGTTGTTCTTTCTGTTGCTCTCCCTCATTCTGCAGAGGAGAATGAGAGGGTGATGATGAGAGGGTGGTTTCCCAGATTTCTTTACATGGGTTTTAATCAACATGCTCCTTTTGGTTTAACAGGATAGAAGATCTGCACACTGCCGAGTCATCCAACATGCAGCAAGGCTGAGAAGCACAACACTTCCCCCAGGAGAGGAGGTAGGTGAGAGGAGAGGAGAAGAGATGGGGTAGGAAAGGAGGGATGGATAGAAGATGGAGTAGAAGGGATGATATAAGAGGGGAGGAGGTAGAACAGAAGAGGAAGGCGAGGAAATAGGACAAGAAAGAAAGAAAGAGGGTAGGACAGAGGAAAGGAGGTAGGAAGTAGAACAAGAAAGAGGGGGTAGGGCAAAGAGGAGGAGGATAGGGAGGAGGACAAGAAAGAAAGAGGATAGAACAGGAGAGGAGAGGAGAGAAGGTAGGACAGAGGAGGGGGGGGGAGGGGGCGGAGAGCAGGTAGGATAGAGGGAGTAGGACAGAGAAGAGGGAGTTGGACAAGAGGGTAGGACAGAAGAGGAAGGATGGATAGAGGGGGTATTGATAGAAGAGTGAGTAGAACTGAGGGATGGAGGACAGAAAAGGTAGAGCAGAGAGGAGGGATGGATAGCAGGTAGAACAGAGAAAATGGTAAAGGAGGTAGAACTGGACGAGGGGGAAGGGATGGATACAGGAGGGGAGGAGAGGGGGTTCGACAGACGAGGGGGTAGGACAAGAAAGAAAGGAGGGGAGGATAGTGAAGGGGTGGAAACGGGTTAAATGAAAGAAAACAGTGGAGAGACAAGTGAGCCGGGACAGGTGTGAGGAAGGAGGGGACGCAGAGAGCAACACGGGTGCATGAAGCCTGTTCACACTCCACTCAGGTGTTTCTATCACACAGCAGGACCACGCCCACTTTGGTACTCACGGCTTAATTAACCTGCCAAAAGAGCAGAAACAAGCTTCTATAAAACACACCACTGGAAGCTCTTCAACGTGTCCCGAGTCATTTCTAAACATGAATCATGGCATCTTACAAATGAACAGGGGCCTGTCTGTCTGTCTGTGTGTGTGTGTGTGTGTGCACGGAGGGGCGGCAGTACTCACTTCTCCAGGAGGGCCAGGGCCGTGTGGGGGTTCACCCTCAGGTACTTGCATGTCGGTTTGCCGTAATCAGCCAGGTAGGTGGACCAGTCCCACTGCAGGAACAAGTCCAGCAACTGTGGACAAGCAGACACGAGGCTGGTCAGAGATGGCCGCTCTGTCCCTGGAACCCTGCTGACCTCATGCGGTCCCAGGAATGCACCAATCCCAGATGCCGCTCTCCCCGTCATAGTCCAAGTTGGTTTTTGAATGAAAGGAAGCATCAATAAACATCGAGCCTGTCGACCACGTGGAAGTGCCATTGTTGTTGTTTTGCTGCTGCAGCCAAACCCCCGCAGGTGATTTCGGTAACACAAGCGGTTGCAACATGGCGCTCTTTGGCCATAAAGAAGGTACGACCCTGATCATTTACAGGCTGATCTGTCAGCAGCCTGTTGTTGTATATTGCCGCTACGCCCGACGCCATTCAGGGTAAATAAACAGAGGACGGATGAAAAAGATGGACGACCACGAGGGCGAAGTCTCTCGAAATGACCCACAAATGAAACTGTTGCATAACCTACTGAACTCTACACACACACACACACACACACACGGCATCTCTCTCTCCGTCTGCAAAACACACATCCATATGAGCAGGGAGCCCCACTGAACTCTGGGTAACACCAAACACACACAGATCCAGAGGGAAACCATATGTGAGCGAGGGATGACAGAGGAGGAGGAGAGGGAGGGAAAGAGTACAGAGGGATGAAGAGCAAAACCACATGTGGGGGGGGGGGAATGAAAGCGCGAGGATGGAAAGAGACACGGACGAAGAGGAATGGAAAACAGCAGAGACGGGCTAAAGGAAGGGCAGATGAAGATGGATGGATACGCTGGGTGATGGAGGGATGCCACATCACCGGCCACGTTCAGGCCAACGTAAGAAATGATGGGATGCCCTGACAACGTTTGAGGAGAAAAGGAGGGAATCGTTTCTCCCAAACCAATTTCCGATCTTTTACCTTGATTCACCTCCTGGCATCGACTCAGGAAAACAGGAAGTGTCCTAAATATTTCAGAGGTTTAATAACATGGATATTTCCTCTGAACGCAGCCCTGGAGGGAACCCACAAGACGAATGGCCGGTTGGGACTTCCTGATCTTTTCCTCCCTCCTCCTTCCACCACTTCCCTTCCACCCTCTGCTCCTTTCGCTTCTGTATTCATCTCTGTCTCTCTTGCTCTCCCTCCCTCCCTCTCTCCCTCTCTCTCTAGCACCGTGTTTGTCCCCGAGTTCACCCTTACACGGCCGAGGTTTGACCCGCTAATCTCCCCATACGAACACACACACACACACACACACACACAGCATTAAAAGGGGCAACATGTGCACATAATAAAAGGTGCACACACACAAATGAAAGCCGTTACATAAAGCCGCTGCGAGGTCACATGAGCAAACAAGACAGCTCATTTGATTCTGACACAGTGAGAAAGTGTCAAACACCAGCTGCTTTTTCAACGTGTTTGTCAGCACGCGTGTGTGTCTGTGTGTGTGTGTGTGTAGGAAGTTGTCAGTGTACAAGGGTACGTGTTTGAGGTAAACACCCAAAGATAAACAGCCAGTGGAGGAAGACCAACGCGCTGGTGTGTACAGAGGCGTCAGTCAGGTTATCTTATTTAAAACTCGGCCTCACTCCGGATTAACGCGCGTTCCATTTATCAGTCCGAAGCGAGCGGGAGAAGAAGCGGCAGGATCCAGATCTTTGGAGATACGAGGCTTCCGAAGGCGGACGGGAGCTGTGGAGGAACGGGCCCACAGTCTGTTAGCAGAGGACGGAGAGTTGAAAGAGCAGCGTTTACATTCAGAAGGCTGCTTGATCTCAACGTAAACAGTGTCAGGAGAAGGAAAAAAGATAAGAGGACTTAAGTAAAGATTATAAACAGATGATTGATGGAGGGGCTGATCGGGGCTGAAAGGTTTTGGCGTTTTGGACATGCAGGTGTTCAATTTCACTCAAAATAAAACAGGACCAATCCAGGAGGCTAAAGATGAGGTGGAAAAACCAAGATAAATTCTGAAATCAAAGCGTAGGTGGAGGGAAAACGAGAGAAAGACGAGGTAAAAGACGGAGGAGAAAAGGGTTTTGGGTTAAGTTGAGGTCAGTAGGTAAGTTTGACTGAAGGAGGGCAAAAGCAGTAGAAGCTGAAGGGAGGACAGGAGGGAGGAGGAGCAGCCAGATAAGACTGATGAAAATGAAGAAGAGAAGAAGAAAAAGGGAGAAGGCGGGGCCTCCAAAAAGCAACACGCGAGCCAGCCGCTCCTCACACACACACACACACACACACACACACCTGACCCGCGATTCACCCTAAACACACAGAGAAAACGGCAGGTCTTTCTCTTCACCTCTCGCTGAACTTCTCTCTCCGTCTCGCTCCCCCTCTCTCACCTCGCCGTGACCTCCGCCGTGCTATCGCTCCCGTCTCTCGCTCGCCCTCGCGCGCTCTCTCTCTCGCACACATTCAGATTATTGCTTCCTCGTATTCTTCTCCAGGGAACGAGCAGAAAAACAGAGTGACGTGTTGCCCTCACATTTATTTGTTTGCTCTCATTCCTCCTCCGCTAATAGGGTTCACTCCCTCGCGCCGGCCCTTCTCCTCCCCTCTTTTTTGCATCTCTCTCTTTCTCTTCTTCACTCGCTCTCACTACCAGTTAATCAATCACCCAAAGTTCTCCTTTCCCTTGTTGGCCTCTAGCGTCCCTCTTACCTCTCCAAAGTTCTCCCATTTTTCTCGTTCTCTCCTTCCATCTGTCCCTCGTCAGCAGCGTACTTGATCTTTCTGTCCAGGCCGTCCGTCTTGACCTCCACCACTGCTCAGCTTCTACCTCGTGACCCTTCTCTCCATCGCTCCATCTTCACCTCCTTTCCGACCCTTTTCTCTGTGAACCAATATATTGATACACATCTCTGCTTTCACTATCTCCCTCCTTCAATCCGGTTTTACTTTTATTTTCCCATCTCTCATCCAAAGCTAATTCTCGCCGCCGTGGCCGTAGTTAACAGTTACTCTGGCCGTGTGTGTGTGGGGGGGGGGGGGGGGGCTGCGGTGTTCTCATTGTCAGTGGCCCAACATCGGGGTCACGCACAATTCAAGTCTGCACCTCCCAAACGTGCACACGGTGCGAAGTTTGAGTGAAGGAAGGGAGCTAAATTCCTCTTCCCTTGCACAGTTTTAACCTCCGTTATCGGCCATCCCTCTCTTGTTCCACTCCTTCTTCAGCTGTCTGAGCTGTCAATCTCCTCTCAAATCTGACAGGCAAGCGGGGGGGGGGGGGGGCTGGTGGTGTCAAAGGTCACTAAAAGCAGGGAAAGTGGACTCAGCCGTTATCAAGAAATGCAGCCGTTTTGGCACCTGTCAGTCTCTGCGCCGCGTCCCCTCGGAGGGCCGTCCATCAACCCTCCCTCCCTCCCTTTATCTCCTTCACGGAATGCCGCCAACACTTTTACTCCAGTTGACGCGACACGTTTAAGGAAATACTGGACAGTAAATTGAGACGCTCGTTGCTTTGCACTTCCATCTCTAACCTCCAAGAAAATGTGATCTCATCATTGCATTGTGCAATTTTATAGAATCAGGTCACACAAAAGATGAAGTTGACACTTTCCCCAGAATATTCATTGCAAGAAATCCTCGTGCGCTCTGATTATTTCACAAAAGGCACGTTGTGACCACCGTGTACGTGTGGGTTATTGGGAGCAGAAGCAGTTAAGGATTCCACCCGTCTCATCACACAGATGACGTGTTCAAACATGGTCAAATTCATTTTGCCGCACCGCCTCGCATGGATTGACACACCTGTCTGTTGTCAGTCGTCCCTGACTTCCGTCACTCAATCCGTAGCTTAGTTTGAGGGTCAAAGGTCAAGCTGGCACCTGTCAATCAGGCCTGTTTTTGACTTCTACCTGGACTATGTCTTAGTCAGGACAGAAGCAATAACAGCAAACATCTGAAGGCTGTGACGGGAAACAAACAGCAGCTTGACAGTTGCCCATCAAAACAGAGTTTTGCTGTCAGAAATCCCAGTTAAAAAAGATTCGACTCAAGCTAAAAGTCAGCTCTTGACCTGTGAGAGCAGCAGGTCAAAGGTCACATTCAGATGTTATCAGGCAGCACTGTCCTCCAGTTGTCTCAGTCACAAACATTAGCTTCCCCAGCTTTTCTGTCCATACAAAACAACATTTGAACTGCTAAACCACCACTTTCTTCACATCCACCTGAACCTTACCGCTCCGACGGCATTGACAACCAATTCCGAAATATAAGTCATCCTCACAAGGGCTACTTTTATCCTTTCTGGCATTTTAATATTTTTTTCTCCCAACAGTTTACACAGCACATGCCATTAATACCACAGTCATTGGAGTAGGAACGACACGACTCTCCCCCCTAAGAAAACTGGCACGTGTGAAGTTACGAGCACTAAATAGCACTGATTTTTGTTATTCCTCAGGGAAGCTGCCGCGGCGCCACAGCGTGCACACACACACACGCGCGCACACACACACACACGAGGGAATGGACTGATCTAGGTTGCCACATCGCAGCCATGTGTGGTGACTCTTGTGTAGAAGTCTCATAATTCCAAGGTTATCAATACGAAGAAGACGCAGAGCATCAATAACTGATAGTCAGCAGTTGTGTTCAGTCCATCTTTCTCCATTTTATGGTCAGCAGTGACCGAGGTGAAAAGTGTGTGGGTGTGTGGGTGTGTGTGTGTGAAGTGCAGACCCAATGAAAAAGTAAAGATCCTGAAAGTGAATGAGCGAGGAAAGAAAAAAGCAAAAAAAAAAATGTAAGGAAAGCGTGCTGGTGGTTCAACCAGGGGTCTCAACTGTCAATTAGACACTCCGCAGATGGAGAGAGGGTGAACGGAGAGAGAGAGGAAGAGAATGAGAGGAAAACTCCAAAAGAATGATTGTGGAAATATTACAGGACTGCGGGAGAACAGGAGAGGAGTGCGAGAGGGAGGTCAGGCGGAGGGTAACTAGATGTTATAAAGAAGGAAGAACGAGCGAGTGAGAAACTGGGAGGCGATAAACGAGTGCACGTTAAAGCCAGAGAGGCCTGCTGGGAGCTGCTCCGTACGCTGATAAAGCAAATAAAGACGGAATACTCCAAAACAAACAGGGCTGGAAAAACAGCAGCTTTTAGCTCTGCTATGAGCTCAATTTAGACTCAGCACTGTTTAAAAAGGTCAATTTGGCCACAGCCACTTTTTGTTCAAGTCAATTTGGGTGCAAGAAACTTTTTAAAGGTCAAATCTGGGCCAGGAGTTCAGTTCGGGTTCGTCAGAATTCATTCAAACTTTCAGTCTCTTTTATAAGCGGTACAGATGGAATTACTTTCTATAATGTCATTATTTTGCTACAAACAATGGAATTTTCAGAACTAACTAAAGGCTATTATATAGTAATATATATATTCTCGTATAGTGGAGAGAGAAATGCCCTTCCAGATAAAAAAGACATTATTTCCTACATTAGGCTATTAAATAGGAGCCAGGTTAAAAACACCCGATTGAATAAAGGCTAAATAACCCCAAACCTGCTGTTATCTACCATGATCTTTTCATGAAAAGCAGATCTGCAAACCAAGTTGTGAAGAATTTAACATGATTCCAACAAAGCTTGTGATGAGACGCACCTCTCACTCGCCGTCTCTTTAACAATGTCCGTAACGGGAAGCGGCTAAAGGTCGAGGGGTTTTAGGGTCCCTGCTTCGCTGTGTGACCATGGACTGACCGCACGCGCGCGCACGTGAACAGGAAGGGGTGTAGATTCGGGTCATATCAAGGAGAGTGACAGAGAGGTCAAGTCTGATAAGGCAGAACAATGACCTGACCTGGTCGCAGCGCGGTCACTGTATGTGTGTAAACACGTGCAGAGGAAAAGAAAGATAGAAAGAAGTTGAGAAGGAGACCCGCGTCCTAAAGAGGAAGCCATGTGAGTGTGCGAAGGAGGTTCTAACTCAGCGGTATTTATTAATGCAACGATAATTCCTAAACACGACCGACCACCGACCCCCTCCCCCCCGTTCTGACCACTGTTTGACCACAGGTCGGAAGTGGCCCGAGCGGCGTTCCCCGCCTCCTCCGATCACGCTGCTGAATAGCTGCGCTGCTGTGACCACTGCCTGACCTGCAGTCACGCCGATAAGACCGGCCGCAGACGGGGCAGGAAGTTGAGAGAAGGGCCAAGGCACAGACGCCGAGCTGACCTCTCCCACACGAATAATAACTGGGACCCGTAAATCCGGCAGATACGCAGGCGCGCGTTTAAAACAGAATTCCTCTTGTGTTTTTCTGTTGTTATCTTCGAGTCAGCAGGATATGGCCGGCTGCTTTATTACACTCCTGCCCTCCCGTGTTTGTGCAGCAAAGGTCCAGCTTTAATATGTTCACAGGCAGGAGGTGGAGAGGCAGGTGTGTTTATGTGGCGGCAGACAGCGCCATCAGATAAGCCGTTACCGTCCTGATATTTATCCTGCTGACCTTCCGCTGTCCCCACGTGGAAGAGCAGGAGTAACGGCCACAGCTCCGGCCCTGGCTCCCATGTGTTCCTCTCCTACGTCAAATATATCATTTCTGGCTTTTCACCAGATCGGCGATGAGCACGGACGGAAATGTTGAAGATTATTTGTAAAATCGCGGCTCCGAACGGGACGTTGAACTTTAAATATGCAGCTGCGGGCGCTCCCATTTCCACGTGGCCCATTTTGATTTAAATCTAATATATTATTCATTTGACAGAGCTGGAAAAGCTTCAAACCCTCTCGAACACGCTCAGATGTACAGTGGTGGACCAGAAAGGCCAAAGGTTCTGGATGACGAAAGCAGATTTCAGATTAAAGCTGCCTCGCGTTGCACCAACTCTTCGTTTCTCCCCACCCAAAAGTTCGATATTGCTGCATTGACGCCGCCTCTCTCCGTCTTTTCCTTCCTCTCCGTCCCTTCCAATAGATCTGCAGGCGAGCATTTAGATGTCCGTCTGCTGCTCATCCTCCCTTCACCCTTCATCCTGCTCTTTCACCCCTCTCCACGCCGCCATTCATCCCTCCTTCTGTGAGCGGTCAAACGGATGAAGGGAAGTGTCAGCCTCCCGAGGAGAGAGAGGGGCGGAGAGGTGAAGAGACAGAGGAAAAGAGCGGCGTCCAGAGAGCAGGACCACCCTGCGTGCCCGTATCATTTTCACCTGACTGCACGCTTTCACAGTTTTCGCCCTCGCTTTTAGCCCCGCTCCATCCGATGAGAGCATTCATGTTGCGTTTCAACTCGGGACCCACGAAGGACTTTGTTTGGCTTCCATCTCTTCCTGTCATCACAGATTCCCTGCTTTCTTTAATGGTCCGTTCCCACCTTTCCTTCCTCTAACTTTATGCTCTTTCCATTTCCTAAATGCGTTTTATTTTCAAGCCCGTCTCACAACAGCCGAGGCCAGCGTCCACATCCGCCGTCTTTAACTAAACACGTTCCATGCGGTTGCCAGTCGTATAGAAAGAACTCGACGTTGGATTCGTTCAAGTTTGGCTCAGACGGAGGAGCGAACTTTTGCTGATGTGGCTGAGGAGGTAGCTGCCATTTGTCCCCGACATACGTCCTGCACGGCAGTCCTCTCCATGAACCTTATCTGTCACATAATGTCCAAACACATGCTGCAGCTGTCCCAGTGTGATCCCATGCCAGAGGAATGTAACAGTAGCAGATTTTTCTCCCTCTATCGCTCTGACCTCATCTATATCGTTCTGTCCTCGCTCTCACCTCTTCCTCAGCTCCTGTAAATATCTTTCTTTCCTCCTTTCCAGTGTCTCTCCGCTCAGCTCTATCGCTTTTATTTTATTGTGTCTTTTTACTTTTTAAGTCCTCATCTCCACAGATTTGAGGCTAACTGGGCAAACCAGAAACAGCAGCTGAAAACCTCGCCCACATTTGGGCTCAGCAATCATTTAAATTGAACCCAGGACAGAAACAATCCGGCTGCCAGAAGACGCGGCTGAGGAAAATTGTGGCCATCAGATAATAAGACAATGTGATTTTGAGCAATTATTTCCCAGAGCAGTGTATCATTTCTTTCAGCGGGAGTCGGGCAGCGGAAAGGAAACCCGATGTACTAAGTAGCTCCACGCTGGAGTGGAGAACAATACAGCGGCAAACATTTACAGACAGAATAAAGTGAATTCTTCCTGTTGTGCTGAAGGATGTCTTTGGCCCGGGCGGGTTGTTTATCATGCTGCACAAGGGAGCAAAAAAAATAAAAAAAGCAAAGCAAAAACGCTTGTTCGGGAAACTTTCTATAACAATAAAGCAACCTGCACTGCTGCGCCTTCGAGGAGGACGGAGACACTCCATGGTGGGAGCCTCTGCAGGGCTCCAACATCTGTCAGAAGAGGGGACTGGTCAACTGATCCGCACACCACCGCAAATCAACTGGGCAGCTCTGAATCACGCTGGACCGTCTCGGCCTGTGAAGGTCTGGTGTCGGGTCTTAGCGGGTCGGTCCAACAACAGAGCACAAACTGTCCTTAATGCCCTCAGAATCTGAGACAAGGCATCAAACCGCGACAGACACAGGAAAGAAAGCGCCCCGCTGGCTGATCTGTGTCAGGTTTGGGGGCTCATGAAGCCCAGGTCGGTTACCTAAGCAACAGTATCAGCTAATGAGAATAATGCGCACTAAAAACCAGCCAAATCGTCCCAATTTACTGGTAAAAAGTAAAGAAAAATTGGTAGTTTTGGAACTGAGAGGGACACAAACACACACACACACACAAAAAAAAAGCAAAGACGAGACAGTAATTCCTAAACTCTTCGAATCTAATCTCATCATTCCTGATCTTTAGAGAATAATCTGACCCACACTGCAGGACCCTGTCAACAGCCTTAACGGCCCATTTGAGGATCGCCCTGGAATGGTTTCCTGAAGTCTGTGAACACACAATCATCTCCAGCTATGAAGCCAAAAATTAGGCCTTTAAAATACTTTAAGTTAACCAGATATGTCGGTGATCATGGGAAAAGGATGGTGGGAGGGGAAAAAAGGCCAAGTGAAATGAGAAAAATCTAAAAAATCTAAACAAAAAAAATCAATGACCTTAAAACTCCAACCAAATGAAAACCTTGAAAAATAAAAAAGACAAAGAGAGAAAGTGATGACATGACGAATGGACGGAATCTGACTGTGGTCGGCCAGAGGAATGAGCCCAGGACCGACCATGAACAAAAGGCACAAACACACGACTGGGGCCGAAGACGGCCCGCGTATGAATGGGTCGAGAAAGGGGATGAGTGGGGCTCGACGGTTGCAAGCCTTTCTTCTGGGGGGATGCCATACCGCAACACACACGCGGGGCCAGCCAAAGGTCTGAAGTAACCAGCCTTCTAAATGCTCTAAATATAGGAGGATTGATAGGATCTGTGGAGAAAGGCGACCCAGACGGCCAGCACATGCACACACGCACACAAAATCAGCCTTCTACTCTCCCCAAATGATCTGGCAACGGCAGAAAATGAGAGAAAGCTGCTGACAGCTCAGGTTTGACAGTGAATCAGCATTTTTCTAGATGGGCCAAAAGAGTGGGTCAAAATAGTCCGATTAAACTCGGGCTTAGGAAAGATTCTTTTGGCTTTTCTTTTTTAATAAATGCCTAGAAATAGACAGAAACCCATATTAGATACTTATATATTTAAACACAAATGTCTCTTGTTTAAAAAAAAAAAAAAAAAAGCAGCACAACTGATTTCTCCTGCTTCAGTGAACCCATCGGGTTCTGATTGCCCGTTTTGAAAGAATAGAACCCAGAGAGGGGAAAAAATTCAACCAAGACTTAGTATAAAAATAAATAAAAGCAGTTGTCAACCCCCAAAAATATTATAAATCATATCGCAGGATGATTTTATGATATTGGCCCCAAGTTGTCAAGTTTCCTGCCACAGAATTCAAAAACTACAGAAAGCGTGAGGGCAAATCTAAAATAACCAAGCGCGGGGTTCTGACTCCAATAAACGGGCGATCTATAACAGTCGAGTCTGTAACGAGTCGACCTCCTGCTGACAGTTCTGACACCAACTTTGATCACGGCGCTTTTGGCCTCACAATGCACACTTCAAAGCAATAATTTCTGCTCCTTACCCCGATTCAACTGAGATGTTTCAATCGGGAGGGAAAAAAGCCCATATCTTCATTTATAATTAATCCTGGTGTTTTCACTGGCAGAAAAAGAACTCCACTTTCTTGATGCTACCTTTGATGAACTTTAATCAAATTGATGAGAGCAAAGGTAAAAAGCCCTAATAATGAAATTTAAGAGGTAGATTGTGTTGATTTTGTTTGATATTTTTCCTGAATAATTTACCATCCACTTTATTATTGTACTGAATTAAAAAAAAGGACTAATTAGCAAAAAATAAATCCACCCCTGACAGCATTTCAAAGCCAAACTCCAGACAAGTGCTACTCTTTGAAGTCTTGCCGTCAGTGGGATCCTGCTGCGTTTATCTCCTGCAATAGGAACTTGGGAATTTTCCCAATACGGCATGCCGGCGTGTGTTATCTGCCTTAATGGAAAGAACTTTTGACACAGTTGGTCTTAAAAGTGCATCCGAACGTGGACCAAAATTGTTTTGGGGTCGAGTTCGAGTTGTGTCCAACACACAAAACGTCATTTTGCCAGATTTTAATGACTTTTTCTAGAATTCTACTAACTTCGGCTTGTTTGAACTATTTTCTTTTTTCCCCTGTTTGTTCAATTAAAAATGAATAGAATATATATCTTTTACACCACTATAAGCAGATAAGCCTCAAAAATGTAACATTCATATTTAATAATAAAAGAGAATATGTTAAATCACAAAAATGGGATTCTATTTCATTCGTTTTTCACGCTTTCGTGTGATCCTGCGCACTCCCCCCCACCCCCCGTTGGTGTGTGTCCTGGGGGAACCCATGTCTCGGCCCTGTCCCAGGACCCCAGAACCTTTCAGAACACCGGGACCTGACCGCAAAACAAACACCTCCCGTCAGCGTGATTTATCGGCCATTCAGCAGCAGATCACACACACAAACACACTTATAAAAGCATCGCATACGCGTACGTATGAAAGCGCTCCTGTTGACACGTGACGATGAAAAATTTACCTGAATGAATGCAGCCCACAAAAAAAGATGCGCACAGGCAAGTCTGTACACACAGAAATTAGGTATGAAAATGCGTATCGGGGAGGGAGGAATTCTTTTGATCTGATAAGAATGGTGGAAAAAAAAACAAAAAACAATGGCTGACAGCGAAAAATAAAAGGAGTGGGGGGGCGGCTGAATAACTCCAAAAGGAATGATGGAGACAACTGATTCTGATCAGCAAAGGGAGGAGGGGGGAAGGGCCGGGGATGGAGGAGAGGCAAGAAAAGAGGTGATGGAAATGGAGCAAGAGTGGCAGCAAGAGTAGGAAAGGATGGGAGGAGAGGAGGAGGAAAGGGGGCCGAAGTAAACATTGATTGTGGATGAATGCAATTTTTTTCTCTTTTCACCTTCTCCCCATCTTCCCCCCGTCCTTCTCCTCCTCTGAGCCAGAGAACAAGAGGCACTGCATCATCCCGACAGGCAGAGAAAGAGAAGAGAGGGAGAGAGAAAGAGGGATTGTGACGGAGGGATAAAGGGCTATCCGTCTCTGTCTGTCACCTCATTCATCGTCCCCTGCTCCGTCCTGCCGGCCCATCCGTCATCTGCTGTCACATATACACACAGAAAAATAGACACACACTTTCCACCCATTTTCACACACTCTCGGCAACGACAACAAGCGTCACAACTCCCAGGCCCGATAGCGCCGCAAACACAAAACTATTTGTTTCACACACTTTGTACCTGCTCGCCACGATGAGAGACGCACAGAAAAGATGGAGCCGGTCAGGCAAGCGTCCGACCGGGCTCTCGGCCCTCGTGTACGCGTTCAATAACTGAACACGCACAAAAACAAGTGTCGAAAACCAAAAAAGCCCACACACTTATGAACCGTTTGTTGGAAAATCAAAATGTAACGCACGCAGGCGCTCTCTCTCTCTCTAACTTGCACGTGTGCGCGCACACACACACGCACTAGGTAGATCGACTTGAACGGTACGTGCTTCTGTGCCTCCTCTCGTTTGTCACCAGGCCCTCTCAACGTGGCCTCGGCGGCTCCAGAACACGGACCTGCATCCTGACAGGTGCTGTCAGGTCATGTTGAAATGTTCTAATATATCGGTGATAAATAACATCTGCAACACGCATCCAAAACACAGCGACCCAGCTCAACAGGTAATCGAATCCTCTTTTTTTAATATACTTTTTTTTATATATATAAATCTGAATCTGACCATTCGAGAAGATGCTTTAAAAAAAACTGCATGGTAAAAATTGTTTGTTTTGCTCTAATCTTATTTTTAAGTAAAGCATTTTAAATTATTTTAGCTGAATATAATTATTGGAATTGCTCCTAACTTTTAGTCCTTTTACCCGTTGTAATAAACCTCGACTTCAAAAGATTTTTATATGTCTTCACTTTTGACCTTTTGAAATATGTTATTTTAGTTGAAAAGTTATAGTGACGTGAAAAGTACTGTCCTGGAAATGAAATTAGGAAATGCGGGTTTAACGCATTCATTGCTCTAAATACGGCAAATGGAACTTTTTCTTTTTTTGGGGGGGTGTCACAAAAACACTGGATCTTTTCTAGTTTTTAAAACTTTGATAAACTTAAAAAAAAAAAAGATAAACTTTACCAGTTATCAATAAAGTTCCGAATCTTACCCAATTATTTGTGTTGACCTAGAAACCAAAGATTTTCTCATTAAAGAATTTAAAATCAAAACACTTTCATCACAAAAATGTAAATTTCTTTACATTTTTAAATACGTGCTTTGCTGTATCTAACCTTAAGCCACGTCTCCTTAATAACAACGTTTTAACGATGGGACATTATCATTTAAGAGACATTTCTAGCGACGTTTCTCAGACATGTTGGGGTTTACGATAACAGTTTTGTTGAATGCAAAAATAAAGATAAACTAAATAAATGCAATACAAAGAAAGTGAAGGAGGAAGATGAGTGGGGGATCGGAGAAAGGATGAAGGAGGCAAGGAGGAGGTAGAAAAAAGGGAGAACACGAAGGAGAGAGGACCACGAGGGAGACAAAGACCTACTTGTCTCAAGTCACTGAAGGCCAGAAGCAACGTGTCACCCTGGAAGCCTGCGACCGGGCCGGCTCTGGCAAAACCTGTGGGAAAATACAAACCCGCCCCCCAGTCCACCCCCGGAGAGAGGGAAGAGAGGAGGAGGAGGAGAGAAAAAAAGAGGGTGAAAAACGGAATAATAAAAGACCTGGTCGGATTTGCTATGCATCAGGATAGATTGGCAGACAAATGACAGCCTGGGGAGGAGGGGGAGGGAAGGGGAGGGCAGGGTGTTAGAGTCATGTCGCCTAGTTTTGTTTCTGTGTGTGTGTGTGTGTGTGTGTGCCGTTTCAAAGCATTGGCCTCCATAGAGTCTGTGTGTTTGTTGTTTGTACGGAACCTCTCCTGCATGTCTAAGAACAGTTGAGGATTTTAAACCCCAGGGCGAAGCCTGTGTGAGTATACACAAGTTTATGTGTGCATCAGGGTCGTACAGAGTGTGAGCTGGGGTCCCGGCGTCAGTTGGCCCCCGTAAACAAGCCGACTGGTATTCTTAGTAAAGGAACGAGAGAAAAGAGGAGTGCCACGGAGAGAAGGAGAAAGCCTGTAGCTAATCTCTTTTTAACCTCAGGAGATACTCGCACAGGGCCATAGACGCCACAGTACTGATTACACGGCTGCCATCTTCAGTGACCCCCGTGACACAAACGTGCACACAGGGTCGTGATTATGGACCACGGAGCCATCGGCTAATCTAACGTTTTGTCCTACCAGTCGACTGCACTGTTTACGTATCTCACTATTGGCGCTTTATTTTACCTTCCATCAGAAGCTGCTTTTTTAAATTTAAAAAAATATATATAATTGTGAGCATCTCCACATCTGTCACACTGATCAACTCACCCTCCGCTGCCCAATTTCTCTCTCTATTTTTTTAGCCATTTACACCTCAGTAACTCTGTTCATCTCATCCGGGCCCCCTTTCTGTGCGTCGGACACAATCCGTAGAAATCCTCCCTTTCTTTTATCTAATCTTCAGGTCCCCTTTACTCTTTCCTCCTTTAAGAATCACCATTTATTTCATGTTAATCCTTCCACTCATCCATGTATTCTGTTCCTTTCTCTGCCTTCTTTCTTGGGCACTTTTTTTTATTTTTTATTTCACACCTCTTTGATTTAATCCCGTTTCTCTGCCCTCTTGTTCCTTGACCTCTTTCATCTCTTTCTGCACCATCCTTCTGTACGACCCTTTTCCGTTTAATCCCTTTTCTCAATGTCCCTTTTTTCACTGCTCATTCCTCCCGTCCACTGTGGCTCAGACCCAGATATGATATGTCCAACTGTTTATTAAACAGCTTTTAAACACTGTTCACATCTCCAAGTTGCCAGGACTCATTTCACTACATCTGTATGCCAGCCTTTCTGGATTTTTATCCTCATGTGTAAACAAGACAAGCACTCTGTTGTACTGGTGACTATTGTGGTAATAATGTGTGTCATACCACCTTAAATTCCCCCTATTGACATGTTTGGTCAGAACTAGTATAATTGATAAGGGTGCCCCCTATTCCTTCCCTTTTTTCCCATCATCCCCCTTGCATTCTCTTTTCATTGATTTTCTTAATCCCTTGCTCCTACTTGCCTTTACATTCATTCATACTTCTTCCTTTCAGATATAATCCCTCTTTCCTACCGCCCATTTCCTTCCTCTGTCCTTCCCCCTTTGAATGCTTCAACTGTCAAAAATTTCACCTCCTCTTCTCTGTCCCTCTTTTCTTACCCCAAACCCCCTGTCTTAACTCTCTCCATTCGTCCCCGCTTTTCCTTTTTTGAGCCCTACGGCTGCCCTGAATGAGTAACTCTAACCTCCTAACCCTTCTGCAGCACTGCACGCATGTCACTGCACATTACATCACAAACACGTATACACACACACTGTGTGACACACACTGACTCCAAGAACCTCGAACGTGTAAAAACCAAGACAACGGCGCCTTGCACCCCTTCTTTCTTACCCAGCACTTTATTTAACTGCAAGTCTGAGAAAACAGTGACTTGTTTTGGGGGGGGGGGGGGGGGGGGGGGCTTCTTTTCTGAATGAAAACAAAACAAAAAAACCCAGGAAAGGACAGGAGAATGACGAGGACGTAAGCAAGTAAACCTTCTCAAAAGGTATCAGATGGCCTTCTCTCACTTTAAAGGCTGGTCCTGTGGCACCCCTAGTGTTCTTGATGTGAACTGCGCATTTCATTTCAAATTGAATTTATCTCGCGAGAAACCTTTTTACGACTTATATCAAAAGGTACCAAACATTTTGACACGCACGCATGACATGGATGCGTGTCAAAACAAATAAAAACAAGTAAGCATAGTTAAACTTGCAGCATGCCCGGCCTATTTGGCTTTTGTAATCTGTAACTTTATGGCTTAAAGTTCTTGAGGACTGTTGCAGCCATGTCTCTTGGTATCAGTGTTTGTGGAGGCTGTCTAAACAGTTTATGATGGTCGTCCCACAGTCATTTCACTCTCTGAAAGTTTATGGAATTTTATTTGGTGCCAATGTTGTGTGTGTTAATCATATAGGGTCTAATTAAATGAATCCAAATCAGTGGTATGCAAGACTCACCCTCGCACTCTTTGATGTCGATGTAGAGTTGGTGTAGAGCTCCCATGGAAATCTGTCTGACCTCTGGGTCAAGGAGAAGCTGCATGAGGGAGGTGGAGATGTGTTTACAGGCCGACATGCAGGCCGTCTGAGCCACTTTACCCTGAAAGACAAGAGGGCGAGACAGGTGAAGCCTCTGGGTTTTGTTTTGTGTCCACCGCTGTGGGAGCATGTGTGTCATTCACGTAGTGTGGATAGGTTAGGTTGGCCACTTGGAGGACCACAGTGACTGATTATTCTCTCTGCATTGACCAGGAACTTATTTTTCCAAATGGAATGTACCAGATTCTTCTGAGGCAATTTGAACCTAAACTGCTACATCAACAAGATGAATACAGCAGCAGAACAGGAGTGACCTTTCTAAATGGCTCCTCTTAGCTTATTAAACTCTTAAAATCCCTTCATTTTCTGCCACAGCAAAAACAAATTCAACTCAGAGTAAAAAGCTGAAGTTAGTTGCAGAACTCCAGCAGTTTTTCCCTAACAAAAATGTCACGGCAACAGTTGCAACCTCAAAGACCGAGAATCCCAAACCACAAACCCACACGCAAAACCGGCACAGCAATCAAAACGCAAGTGTGTTCACAAACATTCAAACATGCAGACTACACAAGCGGCGCTCAGGTTGCACCGAAGACGCATCGGGACGACTGTGGGTGCATTTTTAAAAAACAGATTCCCTCCGAGAACACAAAAAGGAGCGAGAGTTCATTCAGCCGCCCGTACAGGTGCCGTCAGAATGATGAATTAGCATAACAACAATAAAAGCGGCGGATGAGGAAGTACATGACAACACATTAATATAGAAAACAAAACATGTGCTTGCGCTAGTTTGCTTGCTAGTTGCGCGTGTGTGCAGACATGTGTCTCAGTCACTGGCCGTGGCCTTGGTCTTGACCTCAACAGCTGCATTCCTACAGAATGAAGCAAAGAGATGAAACGGAGACAAAGGAAAAAGCTGAAAATGTGGTAAAGCTTGAAAAAAAATGCTGGAGGGTAAAAGAAAAAAAAATACAGGGTGAAATTGAAGAAATCCACAAAGAGAAATGTTTTTCTTTTCACATAATCACAGACTAACTCAATTTCACTTCCATTACCATTTCATTTCCTTCTTATGAATTTCATTATCACAGTTGCATGAGCTTTGTTGTGACAAATTAACTTACAAGCATTAAAAAAGGCCCTTTTGACCCATTTTGCTAACTAAAGAGCAGAAAGGTCATGCATGTCCTGGTACAGAGCCTGGTTGTTGAACTGAAACCAAAAAAATATTACAGTTTGCCGAGTTGACAAATATCAAGAGCGCATTCCTTCATATTATGTACCTAACTTTAACTACACATCAATTACCATCAAAATCATCACTGACTCATGATCTTCCCCATCAACGTTATCCCTCAATAAGGTTTTCAACTCTGACAGCAGAAGCTATTTTCCGACTATATCAAACTGGTCTCCCTTCTTACATCTACCACAGGAATGTTCTGCTGTAAAGTTCATTCAACAGCATGCCCTCGCCTCAAAAATGGGAAATCAAATTACACACAAGGCGGCCACGTGCGAGCACACATGTTAGAGAAATGCACACCTTCGTCTGGCCGGATATCCTCCAGTCGATGCTGGCCTCTCTCTGTGTGCAGACACACACACTCTGTACAACCCCAGGGTCAGTTATCACAGGGTGAGATTGAGCGTGAAATAGGCTAATTCTATTTACATGTCCTGAACTTCAGCTGACTGACACACAGAAACACACAGGTAGGTCTGCCAGAATGAAACTCCATCGTCTCCAGGTTCAGTACAGACAACTGGGAATAATTAACCTGAGGCGCGATGTGGGGAAGTAAAGGTAGGGGGGAAGAGGAAAGAAAGGAAAGGTCAAAAGGAAAGAGGTGAGAAGAAATGGATAAGGAGGATTTTAGGGGAAAAGGCTGAGGGGGAGAAAATAAATACAAAGAAAGAACAAGAGAAGGGAAAGTAATGTAGGGGGTGGAAAAATGGAAAATGAAACATTGTTTTGAGGTTAATCTGACTCCTAATGTAAAAATACCATCTGGTGGCCGAAGCTGTTGTTGAAAAAGCTTACCAGCTTGAGATTTGTGGGAATTTGACTGTCAATAGTTAAAACAGCAGAAAAACTAATACAGCAAACAAATTAGCAAGCAAAATAAATAAATATAAAAGAGAAAAGCTAAGAAAGAAGTAATAAAGTTAACAACAAAACAAATAGGTGATGCATGGACAGGGTAGACTGTCGTCTGCGTTACCGAGTCACATCGTCATTAAAACCAAGCGGATTCCTCTGAACCTTGGAATCTTGTCCAATCAGCAATGATTGGACAAGACTGGACATTGAATCACAGCAATGTCCTCGCAGCTGAAGAATAAGACCCTTTTCTTATACTTCTGCACCAGTGAAAGAAAGAAACAACCTTTTCCTGACAGAAACCACAAAGAGCAATACAAATTAAGGTAGTTTTGTCTGATTGTGAACATCCAGCAATTTAACTGCAACAGGTCTTAAAATGCCAAAAGCTTTAAAAAATAAATAAATAAATAACCACGGCTGCAAAAAGAGATATTTATGGCTCAGGGGGAAAAAAATTAAAATGCTTGGGCGTGAATAAAAACAGAAGTAAGAGGCTATTAGAGAAGATGAAAAAATGGGTAAATATAAAGTAAAGATGAAAGGAACGGGGGTGTGACTAATGAAGAGAGCAGGAAAAGAAGGGATAAGTGTTGAGAAATGCACTCTTTTCCTTCCAAATTCTTCCCAATCTTCGCCTCGCCATCCCAGTGCCTGCCACCCAAAAAAAATGAGACGTTCAAAGAGCTCATTATAAACTACTCAGCTGCTAACTGCTGAACAAATGGACAAGAAATGGAGGAGGAGGGAACAGATGAGAGGGAGAAAAAGGGAAGGGAAATGAAGCCAAAGATGTAAGTAAAGAAAGTAAAGCAGACAGATTAACAGCAAAATATTCTGATTAAGAACAACACACTTGTTGAATTTTGCTTAGCATTAGGTGCAAACCAAAACAATGACAAAAAGGTGGAAACCTCAAAATTATGAGTGTCTAATGAGATGACATCACCACTCGATTAGAAAATCCAAGAAATAGACAAATAAATGACAGCCTTTAATAAAAAGTCAGAAAAGGTCAAGACGGTGGAAATTCTCTAGACTCATTTATGCCACATTTAAGCCTTTGGAACCTTCTTTTGTGATCTGGCATCATGCAGCTGTGCCGAGGCCAGATGGAGGAAGCTCTCTCCGTAACGCAAGACTGCAGCTTTGTTGAGTCAACTCACTCCTTTTTCCAGCCGTACATCAGAGCAAATGTAGAGTCCGCTGAAGAGAATCACAAACATGCAGCTCTACTCTATCTGTTCAGCCATAGTCAGTCACACTGATCTGTTAAAGAGATACAGGGGCTTGAACCTGTTTGCTGAAATGTGTAGTTATGCAAGACAAGCGCTGAATTGCAATGAACGAGTGTTCAGTTTAACGTTATTCGGAGGATATCTCCACATCTTATGCTTTCTGAGAGCTTCCTGATACTCCCTAGAACTAATTTCCTCGCCTTTGTTTGTTCTGAGATACTGTGAACGCATCACGGCAGGAGGAAGATGAGTTCAAAACACAACAGCTAAGTTAAGTCACCATTTCACAATGCTGTAACGCACTGATTCGCATCTCCTGGAAGGGATTTGACACGGTGAATAATATGCTCTCTGCCCTTCCAGAAACCTGTCAATCAAACAAGTGTGGGTTAGGGCAGCCAAAAGTCAAGAGGTGGGACAACAATGATAAACGACACTGATTTTATCTTTACGGCTTTCATCGTAACAGATGGCGACTGGCTGGTAAAACGTCGTTTCTTGCTGAAACACATAGTTAGGTACGATGACAGATTCAGGCAAACATGCATCTGCACTGGATTTCATCTCACATGCTGGTTTGGAGAACTCGCCAGTGGCAATTTAGGGTCAAAACTGTAGGGTTAAGGAAGATCAGGGACTGGTTATCATCACTCTGTCACCACAACAACCCAAATACTCACCGGCAGAGTCGCATGTTCTACAGGCGTGCCCTATGGTAACAAAGATACACCCAGAAATTAAGTGGATGCAATCGAAGGAACAATAAAAGGTGAAGGAAAATGAAAAAGAGAAAATAGTGCATGGAAAAGAAAAGTCCTGAATCCTTTCACTGTAAGGACATTGGCAGCTGTTTCCATCCCTGTGTGCAAAGTATTTATTGCTCCTGAGATGATGCTAATCTGGCTTTATCTGGCAATTTGTTGTGACGTGCTGAAGCACCATGGAGAATTCTGTAAGTCCTAAGCAGACAGACGAGGAGCGGCCGCCAAAAGTCCGAGCAAAACAGAAAACAGATCAGTGAGATTTAAGGGAATAAAACTTGAACGCTATGGTCAACAGAGAATCCAGATTTTTCCTAGTAATTCCCACAATTATTTTCACTCAAGAGGCCTTTTTCAAGCTTTCCCGGTCCATCTCTAAATTTGAGCTCAATTGGATTATGAACAGTTAGCTCACGCCGACTTTGAGTGGTCTTTTTGGACAAAGAACCATTTTTCTCTCCAGCGCCAACAAGGGTGATATGAGCATGTCTCTAAGAGATAGAGACATTTTCCTGCTGCTATGAGAACATTAAGTTTCTATGTTTATATTGATTCATAAATTCATAGAAAAATTAAAAAAAAAAAGATCATCCTTGGATAAATGGACCCCATTTCCTGGAAAGCTACAACCTATTCACCATACATCCAATACTGACAGTCCAGAAGTCCAGTAAAAGTATCAAATTCATTTGTGAAACATGACTCTTTTACATGATCACCTCTTGTTTTAGAGGGTCATACCACCCAGCTTTTCAGGCCCGCGGCATTTGATCTACTTAGGAGGCGTGTGTGACGGGGTCATGTCCGGAGCTCGTGGGGGTGAAGGAAAAGCTTCTTAGAAGTGCTGGAAAACACTTAGCTTGAGCACATTGTGTGTGTAGCCTCGTGGCCTTGTGACCTGCTCTGACCAACCCCACATGTGCAATCTTAAAACCTCCTGTCTGTTTCAGCGTTACTGTTCCATTATGTGCTAAAATCCATCTTATACTAAAGCTGATTAAGGATCATGTGCAATTATCTATATACACATGGTACATACAGTAGATGTTACTGCACAAAAATGAGGTTATTCATGTGCTGTATTTCCAAAACACCCAAGTATCAAAGTATTTGGGCCTGAGAGCTCGACTACAATCTCAGAACAGAATGTGAGAATTGCTCAGACTTCCTCTCATGGCTGCTGTAGAAATGAGGGTGGCCCATTATACCTTAAACATGACCAGTATAGTTAAAACACAAAGGCAAATTAGGCAATTCTAGTAATGAACGGTTGCAAGACAAAGCTTGGGTAGTAATTGAAATGCACAAATTAACTTTAAATTTCTAATTAATATTGCAAAAATAAAAATGAGTTGCTTCCATGTGGTCGATTCTATCGGCAAATTTCAAATAAACCTAAATATCAATTATTAAAACTGCTCCTAATGCAATAGAATGTTGTGGCTCATAGTCCAACATCATTATGTTGAGGCTATAGAGTCAATAGCCTGAGCCTCTGTATGATCTGGTGCTCCTGACCTGACCAGTTCACTCTCTAATGAGCTTAAGAGGGCCCCATGTTAATGATCTGCCCCGTAACAAGTCTATATACAACATAACGAACTAAAGCCGATTTGTCTTTCCCCCGCATCGCCTCACGCTACCAGGCAGACAGACCACTGAGCGAGCTTATGTAACCTACATTCTTCCCCGCACGCGCATGGTTTATACTAAAAAAATCCTTCACCTTTAGGGATATTAACATTAATGTATGGAATAACATACGTACTTCAGATAAAAACAAACACCACGTATAAGACAAAAACACGAAACGACATATGTATCTCTCCGGTTACGGTATTTTGTGGTGAAACAGAAACATCCCTCATGCTGTATTTCAAGAGAAAAGGATCTTTCGCATAAACGCATTACTTATTTTGTGGACCAATATGTAAACTAATTTCATTGTAAAGGCCATTAAACCTTTAAAAATGACTTGACTAGATCTGCTACAAGCAGAAACAAACGTGTACACAAATCTGCACAATGACAGCGACAAATCTGTGGTATGGCCCACATGTGTCGGCGTGGACTTACAGGCAGATTGGTGAAAACACTGAAGGTACTCCTCAGAAAAGCTATCAGGTCAATCAGGTAGTCACTGGCTTCGGCGTTGTCTCCTTGCGCTGAAACCAACCAATCATAATCGGCGAGCTGCAGAAACTGGTCAATTTTGGCATTTAGGCTGGTGTAAATCTCTGCCTCGGCTGAATGACGCGCATCCTGAAAAAGGACAGATCACGGCACTCGCATGGGTCGAGTAGTGGAATATACATATCTATATCTAAATATATATAGATACACACACACATCTATGTATTTATATATATACATATATTTGAGAAACGCAGGTTCTGAGAAGTACCTTAAAGGTTGAAGTCCCGTACAGCTTGGTAGCATTAACTGTGTGCGGTGGGACATTGGTAATGTTTGATATGAACTCCTCCAGGTAGTGACAGCTCTGCTCCAAGTGGGTTGTGTTTATGATCACCTGCACCAACTGGATACAAACACAGAGGCTGATGAGCATCTTTGGGTATGTGAAGTCTAAATTGATCCATTTTATTTCAGTCAAGAGGCCAAAAATAAACACCTCAGAAACTGAAAAAAAAACAAACAAACATCAAGATGATTTTCGAATGCCATAGTTTACATTCTGTTCTTGTGAGTCTTTGTTCTCCAGGTAGGGTCATGGAAACAAACAGCCCATGGAAGTGGAAAATTAGCCTCACTGCTCGGTATCACCAAACTGGAGTTATGGCAACCGCAATAATAACAACAGGTTGAAAAAAAACAGGAAATGTCTGGTTTTGTGAATTTGGTCGAAGCGGAAAAACTCCAATCAACCAAGTCACACTTAAGTTGTTCATGCTACTGTATATTAATCACACACACAGACACACACACACACACACACAGTCCCACCTCTGCCAGTCCCACATTCTTCTTCTTAATGGCGTATTGCAGACAGTGGCTCAGGGTCCTGGTCAGCAGAAGATTTGTCGACTTGCGGATCATATCATCCACCTCAGTGGAACTGTACACACGCATGCACACACACACACAGAAAGACAACAGCAGAAAACCAGTGACTATGCAGAAGTGATTTCTTCCATTTCTCAAAGAAAGCTGCAGTGTCTCAACGCCAATATAAACAGTTTAGGTGAAGTTCTCTGTCTGACAATCTATTCGGAAAAAATCAAAACGCCAGCCAATTCAAATGAGTACACGAGCATGGTATGACCCATGGGGCTGACTGGAACGCTTACATGGCTCTCGTTGCTTTAAGTTGTCTTGAACAAAGAAATGTCACATATGATCTCTTTAACTTGTCCAAATGTCAACCTGATTGTAGATAAACACTGCAATTGTTCATTGTGTTCAATTTTCCACAAAGCAAAGTATGTTAAAAGACGGCCAAAAGGGCACATTATGTGTGGCGTAACAATAAATGATGACTAAATTAAGTGATTTTACTGTAAAATACATATGAAAAGGTCACATGGAGTGAAATCAATATCAATTGTCTGTGGCTTTCTAGTGCGGGATGATGACACAGATACAGAAGTTCCAACTGTGCTTTAGTGCATATGGATGTTAGCTTCCAACACCCTGTGGCTAGCGTTCCAACCAAATCAGCAAATTGTCTGTGCCTGGAATTCAACACACAACACAGGCACAATTTGTGTCGCCCGAGGGAGAATTAGAGCTGGAATTCCAAACTCTGTTTCCAAAAAGGCAGAGGAATCCCAAAAATGTTCCAACAATTTAAAGCAGAAGGGGGGGGGGGGGATCCTGCAGAAGCAAAAGTGCAGAGTGTACAAAAATGGTGTGCGCAGAGAGCAGAGATGACACTGAACCCAAACGCACACAGGTCTGACTGCATGCAACTACAGAAATGCCCCAGAAGCTAAATATCCCCATTTATGCCACAATCACTCAACATAAATGTGTCAACTGGGAGCAGCAGACTAAGAAGGGGAAAAAAAATTAACCCCTTATCAAAGAACTGGCAGCTAATTAGATGGTCAATATAGATATCCAGTTCCAACAGAGTTCCTCGGAAACACCCCCGCGACTGTTGAGCACAATACACCTGATCTACACTTAGAGAGGGAACGCATACACAAGCCCACTCTCCCTTTTGTCCAATCAGAGCCACAGAGGTCAAGGTCAGAGATCAGAGGGATCAATAACCAGCCCTATTCCATCATTCTGCTGACTTCCGGACATGTGTTTGAAGCAGGAAGGAGTGCGCCGCTGCGGTAACCAGATAGCTGTCGCTTAGAAGCCAAGGCAGGTCGAATCGTGGAGCCATTGCTCTGATTGAGAGGGGCGATTAGTGCTGTCTGGTCAGAAAGGCAGCGGAGAGAAACTGTAGCATGAAAAGCATCTGTCAGGTGGCGTTTTCTTTAGGCAGACACGTTTTAAAAGCAGTTTACAAACTGTTGCCTCACCTGGCAGGCTCTGGTTTGAAAATGCCGTTTGGATGCAACAGTTTATAATTAATTCCCTTTTTATTGTTAAGCAGCAGCATGTTTTTCCATTTAAATATTCTCTGCGCTTGAAATTTATCATAAAAACAGCAGGTCTGTCTTAGGTAGCTCCTCGTCTTTAATCACAGTTTTTGATTAAACACAGGAAAAGCAGGATTTCCTCCCCTGGGTCAAATCTTTTCATCTGATCCCATCTGCAAACAGACATGCACGCAGGCTGTTTGCATCTTTCTTGCACCCTTTGTTGTCTATTTTGCCAATGCCTGCCCTTTGATTAGAAGAGCTCTTTTTCAATCACTCCTCCTCCCGTCTCCTTCCCCTTTTTTTCCGCCCGTCACGGATCAATGGTACCTTCCTGGTTCCCAGCCCCCACAGAGAATCAACACACTAATCCACATACACGTGTCCATATCAACACAAATACAGATGTAAAAACGAGTTCAAAGGGAAACTGATATTTAAAATGCAAACCTGTTGAAGAATGGATGTTAAAACTTTAAATGTGAAGAGCCTATATACAGTATATGCATATACACATACATGACATGTGTGTATACATATATATGTGTGCAGTAACTATACTATACAGACATAAACACACATGCGTGCGTGGCTTGTGTGTGTGTGAGTCTGGCTGAATCGAAGCTCAATGGAATCCTTCTGGACAGCGGAAGTCATTTCCTGATTGCTCATCTCTCCTTGAGAAGAGTAGCTGCATTGTATTAGTTAATTCTTCCATCAACCGTAACCAATACATACGCAGATAAACACACAAACTTTAATAAGGTCGTTTAACCTCAACGGTATATGGAACAGAAACCGGCCTTGATTGCCGTATTGTAGTGTTGCGTTTGCCTGTGTGTGCCAGTTGTAATGAGACAAAGGCCCCTTGTCAGACTGGAAAGAATCAGCCAGGGAAAGTCTGTTTGTTTGTTTGCATGAGTGATGAAAACTTAAAAGGAAAAATGGCATAAAATCAGTGATTGGGGAGCAGGGATATGACAACACGTAGCAACCACTACTCCAGAATGTTTGGAATTTCAATACTCACTGAGCGTGAACTTGAATAAGAAGGTTAAAACCAAGAGCAGAGTCTGGGTGCAGGTGTACCTGAGGTGTAGGTCTTCAGAGTATTTCAGACAAGCGTAGATGAACTCTTTGAGTTGGCAGTAGACTTTTGGCACAAACTCAGAGAAGGGAAGCTTCTTGGGGAAGGGAAGCTAAAGGAAAAAGAAGAAAATCAGCTTTTTATTCAAAACACACCAGTCACCCATCAAGCAAGACATAGTGATTTATTGATAAAACATAAAGGGCTCGAATACTGCATCAGTTAGTGCAGAAGGAGAAATATCAGCCTCCTCTATAGCAGCCTCAGAGTTCTTTTAACCTCTCTCTGACAGGCTACCTTTTCCAATTCGGGGTCTTGAAGGGGAAACTGGGAAGTATAGTGTCTGTACTCTTGCTCCGTTGAGACCGGTATTGGACTGTAGTTGTCCTGGTCCAGCACCTGCCTACAGAACGGAAAGAACCAAAAGCAAAATCAGGTAAACAACTTCCTAAGAGGTTGACAGATATAAACAACACATTCTCACTCACCCTCTCTGTCCTCACATGCACGCACACACACACACACACACACAGACACCCATTGGGGGTCATTCTTATTCGTGAGGTTTTCTTAACAACCTCCCTTATTGCACCACCCCCTCTCTTGCTGGCACTCCAGAGTTCGGACGTTCCAATGTTCCATGGAGAGGCCGTGAACCGGAGAGTGCTCCCTCTCCAACAATACAACACAACATTCCTGTGGCTTCCCTAGTGTGTGTTTGTGTACGTCTATAAGTGTGTGTGAGAAAAAGGGAGTGTGTGTGTTTATTTGTTCATTCTCACTCCCAGTCCCACTGGTGTCATTGGACAAAAGTGATGGAGAAACAATGGCATCTAAGACCAAACACACAAAAACACACACACATACGCACACACACACAGACATAAATGAACTCAATCTTTAAAGGGTACTACCCATTCTGAAGGGTAAAGAATGTTCCGGACGTCTGCTTTAAAAGACTTCCTCTCTCTGGCTGGTTGTAAAACTTCAAAACCAGGATGAGGAAGTTTCCCACAACCTAACATGAGCATTTGTGTGTGTGTGTGTGTGTGTGTGTGTGTGTGTGTGTGTGCGCAGTGGTCCCAAAACATGGTGCACCCCTATGACTAAAGAGGTGAAGGTCAGTGCAGCGTGCATTGTGCCCTCGTTGGACGTGGAAACACGCACGCAGGTACACAGGGGGACTCGTGTCAGCTTGCTACATGAACCTCAGAATGTACCTGAAGGTGATATTCCATCTCTTCAGCAGGATTTCGCCATATTGCTCCCTCATCTCCAGCAGCATGTCAAACAACTGGGACACCGGAAAGCCATAACCCTGTGAAAGAGGGACAGGTGGCGTATTGGTCAGTGTTCCGCTTCAAGGAGGACAAGCTTAGTTGTAGCTGAGGATAATGACAGAAACATAGATTTTACATTTTTCTTTATTTTTTTTTGTCTCTGTAAGATGTTTTATTAGGTTTGCCTGAGAGAGAAATCAATTACACCTCATTATGTCATAAATTTGGAGAAATGCACATCTCGTCCTTCATTCCATCACTTAGCTACAAATGTTTCTCTGGCCCAGTTTTTACCCACATCCCCTCAATTTCCCTATTATTCTCATCAACCTCACTCATATTAAACGGTGAATAAACAGAAGAAAGAGACAGTGACATCAGATATATTAACAAGCATTTCCAAAGAGGCTAAATTAGACAAGGCTTGAGAAGATTACACATTCGATTCAAGCTAAAAACAGGCTCTGGTGGAGTCTGGCATCAATCTCACGAGCATGTTCCAAGACAGATCATTCAAAATTAAACTCAAATTGGAGCATTAATCACTTTAAAACATACCTGTAGTGTGTCGGCAAAAAGGACAATGAGATTCTTGAGATCTAACACCAGGTCAGGGTTGTCACAGTACGACTGCAGACAGAGTCATGTGTCATTCTTGTTCTTTATTCACTATTCCACATACACGTATCATATAGTCAGGAAGTGGGGCCATACCGAGTGAGTCCTTAAGGCGGCGATGATTTTGGACAGTGCCAACTCCCAAAGCTCCTCCACGTACGCCCTGTTGACCAAACCCTGTGTGGTGTGAAGGACATGATCCTCCACAACGAAGAAACTACATTAAGAGAAAAACAAGTCATAAACATACCCAAATCAAGAGTTTTAATGACCACTACCACCCCCAAAACAGCTCTTCAATCAATACACCAGAACCCAGGGAATTCAGCTGCACAGCCTTTTGGATTCTGACAGCTTTTCCAAACCAACAGCCATGGCTATCCTGTTCAAAAATCATTTACAAGTACCCATGACAGCTGGGCATTCACCCACCCAAGCATTAAAAAGCTGTTGATGTCTCAGCAATGGACCTGAAACTCGTGTAGTGCTGCACTCTTGACTGTATAACGGATCAAATTGCCTGCAAAGTGACTTTGGTTTATGTCTCCTGACAACACATCTCACTCAAACCAGTGCCCACTGAGACTTGCCAGACCGCAATAAGCCGCACTGTGGTCGTCTCTGTGGCACGGCTGTGCGCGGTTAGTTTTCTTTTTGTCATTATCAAGGAGTGTAAATAAGCTGTGATGGAATTTTTGATAGACTCGACTCTTTCCAGATACATTATTTTCTACCACTTCTGCTTTTACTGAAATGAAACACTAAACCAAGCATAGAAAAAGAAGGACGACTGAAACAGGTTCAAATCAAACTTCTGCCATGTAGAATCTCGCTGACATTTATGGATGGATGGTGCAAGGAAAAAAAAGCAGGCGAATGGACAAAGGGATGTCTGACTTGCAGGCAAAGCAAATGCAGTGTTCTCAGGCAGAAGGAAAAATAGCAATGAGCCAACCACCAATCACATTCACTCTATCAGTTTGCATATATGAGGCAGAGAGAGAAAGACCAGGATGGGGTGTTGGATGAGAGGAAAAAGACAAGTGGGGGCAGGCGGGTGCGAATGGAAAGGCTTGAAGAAGAGTTGAAGGATGGATTAAAGCAAGTCAACTAGTCAGACGCACCCTAAGTTCAGGTGTATGGGGTCTTTTTAAATGTTTGTTTTAAAATAAGGCTTTTGCTCACTCAGTGAATCTTTTGCCAAGAAACACAGCTTTAACAATTATTGGATGGTTACTTCAATAGTGAGGAGAGGATGAAATGACTTAAACAGGAGATGAAGTATTAGACTGGAGCTGAGAGGAGATGTAAAGACTGGTAGATCAGTCTTTAGCCAAAGTACCATGATACTGAACCGATCGCTGGCATTCAAAAGGATTATAGAACAAAAGATTATATCATTTTGGTGTCTTACCCAACAATCTGATTGAAGTACCGCCTATATCCCTCCAGGGTTTCATGCTGAAACGTGAAAACAGGCGTTAAACAATATAAACTTTTACACGATCAAAACTACAAAACAACCGTTTACTGTTGCTTTTGTTTGTAGTTAAAAGACCTACCTTTTCTCAGCCTAATAAATGGTTGATTAAGGATTGCACATGTGCACGTGATGGGTTCAGGGAGGGGGGAGGTGCAGTTAGCGGTGCGGCAGCCTCATTGAATATATAAAAGTGAGGGTGCGGGGTCATACCATGTTAGAGTGGGGTTGCAGCACAAGGCGAGCCTGTTTCCTCCTCTGCTTTCTGTAGTAGTTCTCAAACACATCACGCAAACCCTAAAAGACAAATTATAGGTTTGGATGGATGGACCGACAGAAGGACAGATGGGTGGATGGATCAAGTTTGGAGTGGTGACGTAAAGCTGGCAAAACCCATTTGTAAACCGACTGCAGGTATTTTCACATTCCAAATGGGCAAGAAAAGAAAACATATGTGAAAAATGATAGAGCGCGGGGGTTTCTGAAACCCCCTCACCGCATTTACGCTCCCTTTTATTCATTTATATCCACGGCCGTTTGCTTTACTGGCAGACTTTGCCAACTGAAAATTTGCTCAAAGTGCCTCCATTTACAAGAAGAAAAACTGACACATTGAATTGAAGGGAAACTAAGATTATATATCATAATTGAACTGGACGCAGCAGGTGGTCCAAAGACGTGAAGCTCATGTGAGTCACTGACAGCACACATACATGCTGCCAAATATTTCAGGCGGTTCCCTGTCGCTTATTCTAGTGGAAAATGAAGTTATTAACATAAAAATCCAAACTTTAAGACCAGAAAATGGCTGAAGTAGCAAAAAAGTTGCACGTGAAATTGAGCAAGAGATACAGCATCTGTGTTTCATGATGAGCGCTGGTTGCTGTTCAGTTTTGTTTGGCGTCTCTTGTCTGACATCAAACCAAAAAAGAGCCCACACGCAAAGACAAGAGCAGCTCTCTAAACTCGGCTGCCTCCTATCTCTCTTCCATTACACAGAACCTCTCCCCGTTCCCTTCCTTTTTGTCAGTGGAGAAGAAATGCGTGGTCTATCTATGGTGGAAACCAGGACGCAGAATCTCTTAGACTCAGACGATAACTGAGGACTAGACAGATAACAGCGTCCAAGCCTTTACCCAGCAGCCCAGTTATCTACAGGCTGGTGGTGGCCAGTCCCTGCCATCATTATCACAGGATGTAGTGAGATAAGAGGAATAAAAATAGAGGGTGACATTAGTTTTGTTTATAAGGAATTAAAGAAAAAAGAAAAAAACATCCACCATGCAGTCAAACATACCTATCAACGTTCTATACACAGCTTGAAGGCAGTGGAAGGAAAATATCGCAACAGATCAACAGCTGAACCGGGTTCTTTGAATGTGTTCGGGTGATGTTAGGAGGCAACCAAACTGTTTTAATTCCCCTTTAGATTCGCAGATGAACAATGTGTTTTCAACAAGCAAGCGCCATCAACCGGCCATGAACTCGTTATATAATGCTTGTTTGCCCCCAGATCGATGAAACACGGGGCAGCGGTGCGTGCGCGCGCGTGTGTGTTGTAGTGCCATGTGATGTGAAATTTAAGAAAGGGAGAAAAAAAATTCACATCCAGAGGCAAAGAAAATGACTTAAATGCTTTGATACGTTGCACACGGTGGACTGTAAACCCAGGTGTGAATAACATGATGTCCGTTCTTTTATGTGGACCATTTGAAATTTGAAACCTTTTTCTTTAGCCTATTAATGTCCTCTTTATTTAATGGCAATCTATTCCAGCTACCTCGACATACCACAGATTAACCAACCAATTGGAAAATGCGAACTGATGGAAAAACATAACACTGCATAACTTTAGTGTGAATTCACTTCACCTCAAAGGGAAAAGACTCAACTCTTCCACAAAAATGTAAAATATGTTGGCTAGCAAAGCCATATGCGTTCCAGCTGCCCGGCTCTGGTGCAGCTCAGAACTCCCAGTTGGACCAGTGTGATGGACCAGCTGTTACCCCTTTCCTCGGCGTGTTGGACTTGCGGCCTGTGTTTACGTTGATCACAAGTCAACACGCGCTACATGTGCAAGTGCAACAAAGGGGGATTGTTCGAGTACGGAGGTGCTCGACCAGGGCTGGAAAATTGTGCGCTTTCGGTACAGGAAAAAGACGGAAAAAAGTAGAGAATGGATGGAAGAAAAATCCACACGACACATCCAGTCTTACTAGAAAAATAAATGAAAGTTATATGTGCACAAGTCATTCTCATTTTACAAACTGTGTGTGTGTGTGTGTGTGTGTATTAGAGAACAAGTGACCTTACAGGTGAAGAGGTCAGACCTTTCAACACCTTCCTGAGGCAGAACATGCTGCTTTCCCCTTCTCCATCATTCCCTCCTTTGGTCCTGCTCTTCCACCCCCTGTACAGCTGCCGTCAACCCCCCCCTCTCTTATCTGCCACTCTCTGATGTCTGAACCTGCATCTTCCTGTTTTTGCCCCTTTTAACCTCACACTGACCTTCGCCCTATCCCACTCTTTATCGTATCGTGGCTGGTTCTCCCTCTCTCTTCTCCTTCCTGTAAAGGCTGCTGCCATGACCTTTAACCCTTGCTCCTCTTGGATTACCATTGCTTGCTCATACTTGTTCTTTTCTTCACTCTTCTTCCTGTCTTTTCCCTTTAATGTGCCACTTTCATTCTATCTTTCCCCCCTCAGTTCGATAACACACTTTACTCTTTTTACCATAATTGTGAACATAAGGAAAAGCTGGACCAGGATATTTTTCCCCACCTGATTCTACCTTCAACATACAACTAATATACAAAAATGTTGAACCCAGAGCACATATAGTGCTTTTCAACTGGACAGAAAATGGTTTGCGGGTAAGTTAGTTTAATTTCTCCGTTTGGGCTGAGTTGTGGTCGGATTTTCTCCAGCAGTAATAAAGAACAGAAGGCAACTTGTGGATCAAGTGGGATTTGATTGAAACGCTGGTCAAAAAAAAAAAAAAAAATCAGTGCACAGAATTGTCATGTCTTGTAGCTGTCACGCTTGACCGATAACCAATTGTGGTCAGCAACCAAACACACATCGTTTCCAGTGGTCGCCTCACAAAAAGGCCAGTGTGTAGAATGTTTTAATGTGAAACAGTGTCAACAGGAAATGTTTGGTTTTCATAAGAAGCATAAATACAGCTCCAATAAGATAACTATAAATGTATAAAAGGGGACACACGTGAATGCTGGATAAAGTTATTTACTTTTAAAAATGTATGATGTACTTAATGATTGGCTTTGCAAAGGTTTACAGAAAAATAAAACTGAAGTAAGCCTGAATGTAAACCAGCTTTTGCTTGTTTACTTGAACTCCATGGGACTCCTTGAAGTGGTTGTGAGCAAAAAACAACTGCAGACCAGTAAAAGTTCCTCAAAGTTAAAAAACACCCAAAACAAAGGATTCATAAAACCTATTTTCCAATTGTTCTCTCTTCGTTTTTCCGTTCCAATTCCTTTCAACTCTTTCGACCTCTTCTTTCATCATACCTTCGTTGCCCCTTTTTATCCTTTTGATAACCTCACTCTCCATTTTTACTCCCCCATCTCTTTTTTTTTTTCTGCCTGTTCATTTTCTCCTTCCTGTCAAAGTTCATGCACTTCCTGTACCTCTGCCAGAGAGCCCCCCCTCCAGACACACACACTAACTCAACAAAAACAGCCAGCCCTCTGGCCACGTTGGCCCGGTCACAGAACGAACAAGCCTGTTAGTGCACACAGACCTCGAATGTGCTACTCAGCCAGTCACGGCCCAGTCAACACCTCCACCCGTGTCGCCTTCGCTAGAAATGAGATGAGACACACACTAAACCCCCATGCTGCAGCATTCTGGTTGGAGTACAGCCAGGCTTAATCCAGAGGCCTCATCTTACTGCAACATATTGCTCCGTTCACAAACCTGCTTCAGGGCTAGTTCATAATGGCCATATAATGTATACCATGAGATGACTGTCAACCTTGCCCGATCTCCAGCTATACGGAGTAAATTTACTGGTCTCGATCATAAAACGACCATGAAATGTCATCAGAGATTAGAAAACATACCAAGGTAAAGCCCTGGCTTTCCCTATAACAGTGCTATAGCCCAGCTGCTCAACGTTTGAGGTCACTCTAAGGTGGAAAGTCCATTGATCTTCTGAGGGTGCTCAAGACAAATACTGTTAAAAGGAGATTTTACTCACGGAAGCATACAATTGAAGTGCATTGGGAATACGGAAGGTTAAACAATCCAATTCTTTAATGAAACAAGAATCTACAGTCTTGTAGCGGGAATAGCAATTTTATGGAGGAAGCCCAGTCTAGTCCCACAAGCCAGCCGCTTCCTCCAGCTCGTCTGGGAGAACACTGCCTCGGAGCGAGATGGGAAATGGCATTCCTCCAGCATGTACTGGGTCAGCCCAAGGGTCTTCTCCACGTTAGACATGCCCAGAACACATGCACAATGGGCCATCTAGGAGACGCTTTGAACCTCTGCTTGAACCACCTTTGCTGGCTCATCGTGATGCAGAGGACAAAGAGCTCTAATATGAGCGTCCTGCATGTCTCAGCTCCTCGTCCAATCTCTAAAACATCTATGTCCACTCAACCTTTTGACCATTATGTGCCGTCTTCATCACAAAAGACCGATTCCCCACAGTGTCGTACAATTTTAAACGGTCAAAGTCAGGGTAAAAATATTGAAGGTGGTTTAAACCAATATAAATTAGAGTGAGAGTTAGTTTATTACCTTATCTACATGTGCTGGAGTGGCTACAGATCAATTTATTGGGGGAAAAAAAAAGGAATAAACACTAATCAGACTAAAAAATTTTTTTAAATGATAATAATAGTGACTCACCAGCACAGTATAGATGTGCAGACAGCGGTAAACTGGAGAGAAATCGACCAAATCAGGAGCACCTGGGACCTGCAGTGAAACAAAACAAGTTCTGTGTTTTATGTTTGCTTGAAAACCAAGTGAAAAAATCAGAGATGGGGTTTTCAGTGAGACTGTAAAATCTGGATTTCTCCTTAAAATTAAAAATCTCCATCACACTCCTTTTTCATATAGAATGGAAATAAATCATGATGGAAAAGTGTCAAAGATGCACAAATGTCTAAAGTGGTGGGGGGGGGAGCAAAGAGGATGCAGAAGCACAAAGGACTGTAAATGAGGAGAGGAAAGGAAGAGACATGGCAGGGATGGCGTGAGGCGGCGATGCCAGCCATTGGCGCCAATGCGATAATAACGTCGATGGTCGCGGGGGTCAGGCCTTTGTTCAAGTCAAGGTCTTCCGTTGAAGAGGGTTGAGTCAAGTTTACAGGACATAAATAAGCCAAGGGAACGACAGAGACCTTAAAAACAGAATAGCAGCAGAGGGGTTACAAGTTCATCCCTATTCTCTTCATTGTATTTGCCTTTTCCTTGAGTGTGAAACAACAAGAGCTGCGACAAGAAAGACGTCGGATCCCCAGAGGAACGACTCCAAACGTTTACTGCCAAAAGGCTTTGTGTTCATTTGTAGCAATGACAGAAAGTCTTAAAATTCTGCTTTTGAACAGTCTGCAAGCGTGTTCCTGGTGAATTTCCTGCCGTGCACCTCATGTTCAGGCACCACCTATCCTGTCTGATATAGTCATTGAAAGAGCTAAAAGATCTTGAAGCTGGTGAACAATTCAAACTCATTTTTGTCAAATCAACCTCAGTTCACACAGGTAGATGCATGCTGGTTTTGGGAAACCTTAAAAACCACATTTTAGTCACAGGCTCACCACAACAAGCTGCATCTCTATATTTCACAACCTTCCAAAATCTGCCAAGCTCTAATTATCTCTCTAAATAAGGTTCTTTTTGCCATTAATATCAAAGCAAAGTTCAGAAACTACGCAAATAAAGAAAGAAGGAAAGAGTGTGAAGCATGAAGGAGAAAGTAGCACTAAATAATTAAAAATTAAAAGCAAAGTCGAATTGATTTGGGCTTCATGTTCTCCTGCATCTGTTTGCTAAAATTCATCTGAGATGAACTAAAACAGAAAAGGTTACAGTAGCTTTGCCACTTTAATATTTGTGACTGCAGATTTCTCACTTCATCTTCCTCTTCGTCCTCCACATCCAGAATCCCGGGATCCTGTCCTGACGCCGCCGAACGTCTCCCACCAATCCGCGCCTCTTTGCGACTGCGTCGTCCAATCAGGGGTCGGGGTTGAGCGGAGACGGAATTGTCAAGCGAGCGTTGCAACTGGGCCTGAAAGACAGACAGAAAGACCATCAGGTTGCCATGGCGTCAAAGCGGTAACAGAGGGATGCGTGGAAAATGAGAACTGTCCCTCAATGCAGATGTGGAACGGCATAAACATCGATGGCACGTATCCCTCCACACTTTCGCTGATGATGCAGTGAGGTTATCGGCTAAAACTGTGCGTGAAACCTGCCACTTCTTGGCGCCGTGGACGCAGCTAAAGCCTATAAATGCGATTAACCGTAACGTCTGAAAGGACACCAGAGGCGAGACAGGAAGGGAAGAACAGGAAGGACGAAGTCTCAAACCCCAAAAAAGTAAATAACACGCCAGGCGAATCCTTATGAATGCCATGATGAGTGGAAGAGTAGAGGAGTAAAACTGTTATTGTTACTTATTTTGTTTCCTGAAACGAGCTAGCATAAAAAGAAAAATAGTCCATATGGGATCATTTCAGACTAAACAATGCAGAGCTTCGTGACATCCCACCCGCAGGGTTTCTACGTAACTTCGGTATATGGGGGGAAAAGCATCGTGGGAAATGATGCATTCAGCTCCCGCCGCACACAGGAATACTAAAAATAAAAAGAATCAAACAGGAAGTTTTAGTATCCAATACATGATGAAAACAGACGTGATAATGGACACCGCTGTCATGGGAAAGTATCTGTGGTTGAGATTTGCCGATATCTCCGCACGCCAAAGATTCGCCGAACGCCGAAGGCTTTTCCTGCGGTCCGACCGAGCTCGGTCGCTAAAACGCTGGCGACGGGAGAGCTTTTTATTAAGGGAACTTTCATAGATCCAAGCTGAGTGCATCTTTCCATCCACGCCCAAAACTGCCTCAGGTCCCTTTGAAGGTTTCCTGAAATCGCCGGCGCCGGCACGTAGATTTCCCCGTGGGACCAAATCTGTCGACAAGGATGTCAAAAAATAGTCGATTGGAGACGACTGATGGCAACGATAATGAGAAAAACTGGTGTTCGTAGAAGGGCGGATATGCACATACCCAACAGCACACAATGCCAGTAATGCTGGAAAACACAATGCCATCTTTGATCTAATGCCCACACACGCACGCACGCACGCACGCGAAAAACGGGTCATATAGGATGATAACAAACACAAAAAAAAGGGAAAAGTGCCAAAGATCGTCACTAGAATCCGCCGCACTTCATTTAGTGCAAATTGACTGGAAATATTTTCAAACTAACCTGACGTGAAACTGCGGTGACGCCACAGGAGCGGCCGACATAAATACCCACGGCGTGGCCTCGCTGGAAGCCTCTCGCCGGCTTCTGTCTGTATTTTTGGCCTGCGTGTCGCAACAGGCGAAAATTGCGAGTGGAAGCGATCCCCTTGTTGACGGGCGGTTTTGTGCTTCACAATGGGAAAGAGACAAGCCGTTGCAAAAATAGGGAAGAGTTGGAAAATAGATTTAAGGTTCGAACAAACCACCGCCGCTGGGCGCTTTTTAGAACTGCATCGAGTGCAGCCCAAGGTTTCCTTTACACAATTTGACATAATTGTACACTCTGAACGCGTCGATGGGTTACGATCTTCTACGATCTTTGGATTGCTTTCACCGAGCCTGTGCTGATAATATAACTATGAAACAAAAAAACCAACATTCAATGACACAATGGCCATTTTCTCTCTGACAAGTCTATACAACAGCCAGTGCCCTCCAACATCCCTGCAACATGCACACAGGGCTGTGTGTGTGTGTGTGTGTGTGTGTGTGTGTACAGTAACTAGATACAGGTAATCAATCTTCTTCTACTTCACAGAGCCAAAAAATCTGTTTCCCATTAGAGTGTGTTCAGTCCGTGTGTGTCAAACTACCAACGACACGGCAGAAGCTGGGGTTGAACTCTGCTAAATAAAACAGGAGCGAGGGCGGGACGATGGACGGACAGACAGAGGCAAAGAAGTGCGCGTGGAAAGAGTGCAGGAGAGGAAGGTAAACAAACGACAGGCCGGGCTTATTAAAGAGATCCTTAATCCATTTTCGGACGGTTTTTCGGCATCTTGTCCCGCTGCTCTGAGCGCGTCCATTTCATGTCCACGCTCATTTTGGGCGTCACAGCAGGAAACCTGCTCCAATTATTGAGGAAACAAAGATGCATTTTAAAAAGTCATAACTTGTTTGTTGTTCTTACGGAGGACACAACCAAGTGTAGTACATGAACGCTTCAGATTCGTGACCCCCTCACGGCCCTCGTTTTGACCCCCTCACCACTTCTTTCTACCCTCCTTTCCTTTCCTTCCTTCTGCCTGTCCTGTATGCTTCTTCACTACTCTTCCATTCTCTCTCTCCATTTCCATCCTAAATTTGTCTCAATAATTTAAAACATCTTTCCAAACTCCCTATCTTTCCTTATCGTCACTGTCCCCATGAAGGTTTCCACTTCTCCTTCTCGGCAGACTCTGGCAGTAGACAATAGGTCCATTGTAAGCCACCGTGCTCTCCTTCGTCTCCTCCCTTTATCCCTTCCACTTTCCCCAGATCTATTTATTTTCACATCCTCAGCCTAGAGAACCATAATGATGACCGGGTACAGAGTGGGAGCTAATTTGGAACAGAGCGCAGCAGCGAGACGTGCTGTCTGAGAGGGCGAGAGATGCAGCGATGGGGTCGAGAAAAAAAGAAAAAAATCATGCAAAGGAAAGAAGATGGCAAAAGAGGGACAAAGGAAAGCAGACAAACCTTCTGATCAAGTGTGAATGCTCCGAGCCAAAGATGATACAACAACATAATCCCTGTATCGGGACCAGTGAAACCTTGAGGGTTTCCATAATCTCCCTTGTAATTAGTGGTTGGAGGAGTTAGCGGTTAGCTTCTTTAGTGACTGCAGCTGGATATTCTATGCCAGTGATTCTTAAATTGTGGTCCAACAGCCCTCCAACTAAGGGTCAATAAAGAGTTCAATGTGTTTGCCTGAGGAGCTGGAGAAGCACTGCCTCCTTTTTTCTTTCCTAATAACAATTACAGCATGTTGTGGAACCGAGGTTGAAAACAGTGCATCTTTTATTTTAGTATTTATCGAGAAGCTGTTCCACTCCTGAGTGATGCAAACAAAGGTTTAGGCCTTGTTTCTCCAACCTCCAAAATAAATTTAGACAGTTCAAACCTTCTTTGTGTTTTTTTGGGCTAAGGTTTTGTGTCGATCACAAATGATCGGCTGCACTTTGGCTTCAAACATAACCGTGAATTACCAATCCTAGACACAATTTCCCCATTTGAAAGATTGGAAAACCCAATGGGAAAAAAAATTCTTGCTTTAATGCTATTTAGTGTCATAACTGTAGCAGCTGTTGAATGAATCATATTCATATTTGGATCAGCGATCCCTTTTGTAACTGAAGTATTTGAATTTTCTAAGTTTCTAAAAAGCAAAATCAAGTAGTCTAGAAATGATTGAATTATGGTCCTCTGGTGCCCTCTAGAGGACAGAAGTGACACCAAAAACGACTGCGCTCGCAGTAATGGCAATACTGAGCTGCAAACCTCTAACAAACACTCAAAAGTCTTTGACTGGGACAAAAGTGAAATACACAAAACATTTTTGAGAAAATCTGACACATTTTCACAGCTTATTTCAATAAATGTGAAAATGTTCACTTCACATGAAGCGTGCACATCAGCTATTTAGGCCACAGATGTATTTTCCATAAACAAAAGCGATGCTGGGAAACACAGAAATGACCTTGCTGAAGTATCTGGAAAGTTGTTCCCCCTCTGAATTGACGGAAAGAAAAAAAAGAGTTTGAAAATAAATCTGCTACAGCTATAAATTTTGATTCTAGGACAAGGTTACCTTTACAGGATTCTCTTTAATTAAATGGTAATGTTTCAAATGTATTTTAGTCATTTTAGTATTTTATTGGTCCTTTCATCAAGAAGAAATTGCTAAAACGGCCTTGACCTTTACAAGAAGAACCAATATTAGGCAAGTGTTGAAAAGCAGGGTGTGTGCCTTTATGCATATTCATGAGCATCCCTGCAACGACAGCAAGCTTCTTTACTAGCAGTGCAAAAGCCCGAGCATCTGCAGTCTGGGCACACGGCAACTAAATCTCAATGTAAGACAAAAATGAAGCACGCTAAGAGCACTAGCGTTAACTCTCTCGTACCTGTTTGATGGCCGTCTCTCCGATCTTGTCTGAGTGTTTTCGGATGCTCTCCAGGAAGTCCCTCAACTGCGTCATGGCCGTGTCCCGGATCTGTGTCCTCAGTTTGGGAATGTTTTCGGACATGATGGAGCAGAATCGGTACTGGCCAGCTTTGGGAAGACAAGTCCGCTCTAGCTGTTCCAGCGTGCGCAGCGCTGGGTAGTACCTAAGATACACATAGTCTCTTAAATGTATGGAAAAATGGGGGAAAATGATCCCTAGAAATGCCATCGCACTCACAGAAAAACGTGTCTGGTTGACATGTGACGAAGTGTAAATGGAAACTGGCAAAGGTAAACTCCATCACAAGTACACACAAACACACGTGCAAGAAAAGTCCATTCAGATACGACTCGGGGATGACTGGCAGTACAGTATTCCCCAACCTCGTCACGCCAATGCTTCTCTTTCTCTCACATGCACACACTTTCCCTCTCTAGGAGCAGTCGCTTTTGGCTGACCTTTCCCTGCTCTCCTTGAGCCAAGCAACCGCAGGACAGAGAGAAGCAGAAAAACACACAAACAAATGACAAATTTACGACCAGCCAGACTTCTGTCTACAGGTCAGGCCGAGGGCAGTGGCTAAAGAGAAAGACAGTGAGGGAGGTGAAACGCGTTTCATCCCAAAGGCTTTGGCGCCACCCAGTGGCTGAACACGGCATATTCCTGTTATTCAGCAATGGCTGATCTCGACTATTTCCTACAAACTTGTGTTAAACGCAGAATTTGTATGGTACCTTTTGGCTTTCATCTGTTCTTGAAGTCTGCTGTACATCTCCAGGACTGGCAAGCAAAGACAACAACAGAGAAATTTTAACATCACAGTAAAAATCTGTTTTAAAAGTCAAATGTATCAACCGAAAACTCTAATCTGAGTACTTCACACCCGTTCCACAGCATTACCTGGGAGGCAGTGGGTCAGTTTGTCTATGGTGCTTGCGATGTTTCTCTGCTGCACCCGACACTGCTGTAGCTCCTCCATAGAGCCGATGAGCTGGAACATTAAAGTTAGTGTGAAAACATCCTGAGTTCAATTCCAACAGAAAAAACAAGGGTTAGTGTTTGACTTACATCTTTGCCATCATCCTGAAGATGTCTGTTGGTGTCTATTACCTGACTCTGAGAGGAAGGGGGGGGGGGGTTTAACTAACAGTAATGTTACCAGAATCAACAGTCCTGTTGCACCATTTAACATCCTTTTTTACCTTCAGTTTCTGTGCCTCCCCTCGTACTTTAAGCAGCTCTGTTATGGAGTCCACAAACCCCTGGAAGTGATGGTTGCACATTTTCTCAATTTCCCTGTCATGGTTCCTGATCCGCGCATCCAGCTTGTCCATGAAGAGGCCATGTTCGTGACCGTCGTACACCGAGCTGAGACATAAAGGTAAAAAATGGTGAATCCTGCCATTCAGCTCACTTTGTAGTGCACATCTTTAAAAATAGGAGAGTCCTTGAGTGCTGCACCAATGCTGAAATAAAAGATAATAAAATAAACACAATAAATCCAGATAGAACACGTTAATAAAACCGTAAAAGACAGAGACTGCACAATTCTCATTCCAAGTTAAAACCAAAGAGTAAAGGTTTGTGTTTTAAGACAGGATTTAAAGGTCTGTAAGGTGTGGCCCATTTCAACAAGGAGAGGTAGGTTGTTTCATAGTTTGGGGACCAGTCCTGCAAAAAAGCAATACTTGTTTTTAGCCTTGTTTTTGTTTACGAGATTAGTTGCCGCTGGTTTGCAGATCTCAAAATACCTCAAGGGGGCATAAATGTGTATGAAATCTAAAATATATGTGGGTGGCAAACCATTTGAGGGTTTAAAAGACGATAACACCCTAAAATGACTCCTAAAAGAAAGAGGAAGCCAGTGGGGTGAGGCGAAATAGACATGATGGCTAGAATCCTGTTAAAAGACAACATTTTGGACACACTGTCAGCATACAAGGAAATCCTGGTTCAAGACAGTATAAAAAGGATTTTCCCACGGTCCAAAATGGTTGACACAAAAGTATCAGAATTCTTAAAATACCAAACCAATTTCATTTATTTAAAAAAAAACAAAAAAAACCCCTCAAATGACAAAAACTGGATTTTCCTAGAGTTTACCTGCATAATCAGTTTAAAAATCCCTGTCCAATAATGCCTTCATTAAAAAAAACTTTTTGGAAACGTGGCATTAATCTGACTTTCATTCTTCACTTCGGTCGTCGACCCCGGCACCGTTGAAAGGGGCGCTACCACAGATGACCACGAGGGGGAGACATTTCAACCGTTTCCAGGGAAACGATGATTCACTCCTCGTGTGTTCCGTCTGTATCACACTGTACAGAGGCCATCACCCAAAAGACAATATCTAAATTGTCTTCCAACACTGGCACAATATATAACACATTTAGGATTTATTACGTTAAAATGTTTAACAAGCTCGATGTTTTCACATTCAAGGATGAAGTGGCGGATCTTTCATGAAATGAAAAGCATTTTTTTAATTCAAATTATTTATTTAATGTGTCAGAGCAGCATTTCCTTCTGCAAACATGACACTTTTTTTTAATGATATACAGTCACAAACTTTCTCTATACAAAGTCAAACCTGATTCAGGGATGTGAGAAAAGTGTCGGAAAAGACCGAGTGTATCTGTGGACAAAGCTGCTCTTTAATCGCGATTACAGCTCTTCCTGTGTTCTTTCCTGTCCAAAAACAGAACACAAACATATACACCTGTGTATCACTTGTATCCAACACCCTTCCTCCTGTTGACAAGGAAATGGCCGACTTGTACAATGGAGGCCAGGTCTGACGCCACACTGCGCTTTCTTTAAACACGCAGAAACAAGTTCATCCTCCTCTCTAAAAGATAGCCCCTTTCCTGTCAAGGTGGAAAAGCCTGTATGAATCGAGATTAACATTGGCAACATGGACATAAATAAAAAAGGAGGATGTGTCCTCACTTCCACCCAAAGAGCCGTTCGCCCATAATAGCCAACTCTGATAAAGTCCAGCTGCATATTGTTAAACGCAGGGTGTAGCCAACACGTGCACAAAGGAGGAGCTCTTCATAGTTAATGACAGGAGTTCCTCTTTGCCTTCAGTCTGGCTGCATAACTGTGGTTAAATGATAAGATGAACCCGTGCAGCATGTTGTCCAACGCTGCCGTCAAATATGCTCGGCGCCAGAAAAACTGATAAGAAATATAGAGGACTGGGTCATATTCTGCCATTAATGAAGGAGCTTAATACGAATATTTCCTCCCAGTATTGTCCTGAAGATTTCATCTGATGGCTCCTTTTAAGGCTTTTGGCTTGAGAGGTAATGGTAAAGTGGGAGTAAAGCTGAGGGATTCTCTACAGGATAAACCCCTGTCTTTATATATGAATGCATATTGTGTTCATGTTTGAGCTTTTGGTTGCTGGCGGGACCAGGAAGACATAGGCCAGCTGGAACAGGCTATTCCCACTAACTCTCACAGAAGGGAGTTGTCTGTTTTATCCCAAGTTATTCTGGAGTCAGAAGGAATGCTGCAGCTGGCCTCAACCTGCAGGGATACTTCTGCACGCCAAACTCTCACAGGCAAGCAGCTTCCACCCCCCGACATTCGATCTTGGACCTGGGAAACTGACAAGTCTTCAGACGCTGAGTGGCGCGTTGCTAATCCGGGATGGCACACCAGTATGTGAAATGTGCCTCATTCATTGTGCAATGTTGACTGATAAAGCTGCTACACTTGGCGTTCCTTCCCGACACCACGCCGTTGCTAACATGTTAGCTAACTAATCAGAACAGATCGACCCCACAGCTAACTATAGTCAGCCGAGTAATCATAAACAAATGTCAGCTCTGATGCGAGTGAGCAGAATCCTAATGAGTTAGCAGCGTTAGCTAAGGCTGGCTAAAGTAGCTGCTTTATCAACAGGTAAATTGACAAACCTACAGACAGGCAACGGCGTGTCAACACCCGAGGCCGCCCATGTCCGCGACTGACCGTCGGGTAAATTAGCTAGCTTTTCACCTAAAAGTCAGCCATTTAGCTGTCCGATAATGGACATGTCCGTTTAAAGTTTTAAATAATCTCCCGGAGTATTGGCGAAGCTGCTAAATTGATGCTACTCTCGGCTAGCTGCTGCCCCTTAGCTGGGGGACGCCGTGGTTTTAGTTGCTTCAGCGGGGCTAACGCGGACATTCGCCGGTGACGAGCTTACCGAAGAGTCGGGCCGATACAGTTGGTGTCTGTGCTTTCTATCTCCCGTAGGATACGTTCGTGTTCGGCGGCTGTCTCCACGCTCGCCATCATGCATGTTTCACAGGACGGTTCCGAGATTGAGCAGCGTAGAAGCGAGCGGAGCGGACTCGGCTGCTCTGTGCGTCACCCAGGAGGAATCGGGGGTTGGTTCGATGTCGTTTACGGAGTCGCCCCAGTGAGCGGCGCTTCCTGGTTGGAAAAAGTGTCTCGAAGGTAATCGACACAAATGGAATTTCAAATTTTGTTGCAAAAGTCAAAGAATGAGCAACAGTTAAGGTCACATTTTAACAAGCGCTGTAAGTCACAATTCAACTCTCCTCCTGTTTTACATTACACACTAGGTTTTGTATGTTTTTGATAAAATAGCTCCACGTTAATGCTATTCATTTCCAATATACTAGTTCCGTTTATGGACAGCTGACAAACCCAATTATGACGCACCATCGCCCTCTACTGGACCGGACCAAGAAAAATAAATTCTCGTCAACTTTAATTTATAAAATCTCTTTATTAAGCATCTTTCTCTAATGGGGGCAAGAGGAAACCCCGCAAGTGCAGCCGCCTCAGCTGGTGACATCTCAGTCTGACATCTACAGCTGATGCTTCGCGCAGACGGTCGCAATACTACGGTCAAATCGGCCAAAGTTGCAATGTTACCGCTTGCAGTTGATCTCATTTCAATGTCACTTTTCACTGGGGGCCTAAAAATGATTAATGACACGTTGATGGAGTTCACCTCCAGAACCGCCGACATTAGTTCATCTTGTGTTTTACGTCATTGTCAGGGCGTTTTTAAATGAGTAGTTGGACCAAATCCACATTCTTTTCCATGTAACGTCCTAAAATTGTTTTAAAACACGCCATACACAGAAAACACGCGTAAATGGCTTGTTTGGTCACGCAAGAGCTGAAAGTGTTTCAATCAAAGACCATGTGAAACAGTATATAGCACTTCCTTTCAATTTTTCAAAATAAAACCCAAATACCCCGGCTGTCATGCTTTTAACCAATTGATCATCATTCACGATTAACTTACGGTAATACATTAATAACTGTGTGTTTGAGTGGTGATGCAGGGTGGATAACACTAAAATAGAAGTACCAATCTGTTTTTACAGACGAGGACGCTTATTGTTTTATTTCAGTCATCGCATCACATCCGCTATCGCTGTTACAATTTATCTACTTTACGATCAACCTGACGTCTTTGAAAGAAGGAGCAACAAGTGAAAATGCAGGTAAAACACAAGTTCTTATATGGCCCTTGGATCTTTGATGGGCTTATTTTCCTTTCTGACTTTCTGTTTCTCAGAACTTTAACGTGACCGCAGCTTTACTGCTAGCAGGCTAAAGTTAGCATTGCTGCTCAGTAGGTGCAGAGTCCACTGCATTGTCAAGCTGTAAATCCCACTTTATTCCACGTCTAAAACTTTATTGAAGAGCTTCTTTAAACACTGATTTTACTCTGTTAGTCTCGGAGTCATTACACATCCAGAGAATATACGTATGCATCCCATATACATGAGTTCCAACTATAAAATGAGAAGGTGAACAGTTTTGGCAGATCTCTTCTATGCTAGTTTAGAACACATTTAAATCCGGCTTGTTTCACACCCGAGTGCATTTTTAAATGTCTTGTAATTCCTCTCTATTAGCCCAGAAAGAAGCTGATAAACTCATCTGACAGCTGCGTGGATGAGGCTCTCTGTGGCTTGGTGAGAGGCAGTGGGGGCTTGTCTCTGCTAAAGGGCCACCGAGTCGTCATTCGCTCAGACTTAAACTCCCTGAAGGGCAAAGTGGCCCTGCTGTCTGGAGGGGGCTCAGGACATGAGCCAGCACATGGAGGTAGAACCATCAAAAGCATCTTGACTTCCTGCCTGGAGTCATCCCTTAACACTGGTCTTCCTGCTTCCCTAAGGTTATGTTGGTGCAGGTATGCTGTCAGCAGCTGTAGCAGGTGGAGTATTTGCATCGCCCCCGCCTGCAAGTATCTTGGCTGCCATTCTCTCTCTGCACAATGCAGGTAGTTCACACATATACATACATATATACTGCTCAAAGAAATTAGAGGAACACTTTTTAAATAGAGTATAGCAACCTATCAGTCAAACTTCTGGGATATTGATCTGATCAGTTAAGTAGCAGAGTGGGTTGTTAATCAGTTTCTGTTGCTTTGTTGTTAATGAAATCAACAACAGGTGCATCAGAGGGGCAACAATGAGACGGCCCCCAAAACAGGAATGGCTTTCCAGGTTGAGGCCACTGATACTTTTTCCCCCTCCTCATCTCTTGGCTGATTTTTTTACTGACTGACTTTTTACTGCTGTAGTTATTCATTTGGCTTGGATCAACATCTCTGTTGATAGCATGGTGCGGTACCTGGACGCTACAGAGGTTGCACAAGTAGTCCAACTCCTCCTGGATGGCACATCAATCCGTGCCATTGCAAGAAGGTTTGCTGTGTCTCCCAGCACAGTCTCAAGAGCATGGAGGAGATTCCAGGAGACAGGTAGTTACTCCAGGAGAGCTGGACAGGGCCGTAGAAGGTCCTTAAACCCTCAGCAGGATCGGTATCTGCTCCTGCGTGCAAGGAGGAACAGGATGAGCACTGCCAGAGCCCTACAAAATGACCTGAAAGGGTCTGGAGCTGCTGTGGAGAACGTTATGCTGCCTGCAACATCATTCAGCATGACTGGTTTGGTGGTGGGTCAGTGATGGTCTGGTCTGCATATCCCTGGAAGGACGCGCAGACCTCTACAGGTTAGATAATGGCACCCTGACTGCTATAAGGTATCAGGATGAAATCCTCAGACCCATTGTCAGAACCTAAGCTGGTGCAGTGGGGCCTGGGTTCCTCCTGGTCCACGACAATGCCCGACCTCATGTGGCTCCAGTTCCTGGAGGATGAAGGAATTGATACCATTGAATGCCCCCCATGTTCACCTGACCTAAACCCAATAGAAAACCTCTGGGACATTATGTTTAGGTCCATCCGGCGCCGCCAGGTTGATCCTCAGACTGTCCAGGAGTTCAGTGATGCCCTGGTCCAGATCTGGGAGGAGATCCCCCAGGACACCATTTGTGGTCTCATTAGGAGCATGGAGCACAAACTACTGAGAGTCATTTTGAGTTGCTACAATGACCAAACGGACCAGTCCGCTGCATCATTTCTTCACTTTCATTTTTGGGGTGTCTTTGATTTCCCCCCTCTATGGGGTGATCATTTTCATTTCTATCAAATTATGTGGCATCATTTTGTTACTAATACATCACCTACTTTTTATCAGGAAAGATATTCAAGATAATTTATTTAGATCTGATGTGTTTTCGAAGTCCTCCTCTAATTTTTTTGAGCAGTGTATATTACATATATAGAGCAAGATCACCGATTGGACAAATAAACTAAGAGCCCTCTCACAATAGGAGCATCTGGTGTCCTTCTCATTGTGAAAAACTACACTGGCGACCGCCTCAACTTTGGACTGGCGGCAGAGCAGGCCCGTAATCGTGGGGTGGCTGCTGACATGGTGATCGTGGCCGAGGACTGCGCCTTTGAGCGCCCGAGTAAGGCTGGGAGAAGGGGCTTGTGTGGCACCATCTTCATTCACAAGGTAAACCAAAAAGACTCAGAGGACAAAGAAAAAAAACAACATAGCTGAGATTCATTTAGGAATGTACCTATTTTCTGTGGCAGACTGATCCACTGTTATCTTAACTTAAGATTGCAGGGGCCTTGGCAGAAGAAGGATGCTCGCTGGACCAGATGGTTTTGAAAGTCACCGAGGTTTTGAAGGAGATCGGTCAGTCCCAGTAGATTTGAGGAGGAGCAGAGAGGCTCTTTGCTGATAGCGTACGTACCGTTAATGCTCATGCTGCAGGAACACTGGGGGTGAGTCTCTCTCCGTGCAGCGTGCCAGGCTGCCTGCCATCTTTTGACCTGCCGCCAGGAGACATGGAACTGGGACTGGGTGAGAAAAGCTGAATAATAATGTTAAGGCTTCAATAGTAAAGGTTACTGCTGAACACAGCGCCGACTGTTACGTGAGGGGCACTTTTGAAAGACACTATTTCCTCCCTTTAGATGAAAACAAACTCCGAATATTTCCTCTTCCCTCAGGTATCCACGGAGAACCTGGTATAAAAAGGTCAAAGGTGAGTAAATCCAGGCATTTTTTTCTGGTTTATTGATCTGTTTTATGAATAATGGCCCTTTTCCAGATTGCATCTGCAGATGAAGTGGTGAGGACGATGATCGACCACATGACTAACAGGGATAGCCAGTCGCATCTACCTCTTAAATCAGGTCCGTCAAGTGTCCCTGCTTTGTTTAAATTACATTTTAATGCATGCAGCCATTTCATATTTGAATGCAACCTTTTGTGTTTGATGCAGGAGACAGTGTGGTTGTGTGTGTGAACAACCTGGGAGCTCTATCTTCCCTGGAGATGGCTGTTGTTACTCAAGCAGCCATCAACTCTTTGGGTAACTTATTATTTAAGCACTACTAATAACCAAACACCTTCTTTGTTGCGCCAAACAAGGATGTGATAATACCTGATTTGTGCCTCCTTTGCCATTAGAGAGCCGTGGCATGGTGGTTGCCAGGGTGATGTGTGGGTCTTTCATGACATCGCTGGAGATGGCAGGAGTGTCAATAAGCCTGATGAAGGCAAATCAAGAAACGCTGAGACTGTTTGGTGGGCGTGCAGATAAATTACTACATTAATAGACAATTACTGGCAATGACAGAATTTGGTTCTGCTTCCTTTGCCAAAGTACTGACATCCCAAATTAATGATGCATTGTCTCCACCCAAAAACATCCTCTTGCATCCCTGATATGAAGTTAAAAAACACATCTTGAAAGGGACTAATTAGTCCTCTAAAACCAGCCACCGTCTCAACTTTGCTCACGTGCAACGCCTCTTACTTTCCATGCAGATGCGCAGACAAGTGCCCCTTTCTGGCCAAATCTCAGCACCACGTGTGTCAGCGGGCGCGGCTACGTCATCGAGTCTGAAGCCACAAGGCCACAGCTGCAGGACGACAAAACCTCTGAAGGTTTAGTGACAGTTTGCATTTTATTACAAGATATGTGTTCAAAGGGATGGCAACAAACAAAGCCGTAACATTATTAGGATTTAGGGTTTCGTATACTGTGTATACTTTCCAATTATTTTAAATATTTTTTCAGTCATAAGATAAACCTGTAAATGCTATTCACAACTACGTTAAAATAAAAAATATTTTAAAACCAGTATTATAGTGGAAGACCTCTAGTGTCCCCTTCTGGCCACAAGAGGAATTACCAATTTATCATGAAACTTGCTGTCACCAATTCAGGGTTGTTGGTTTTTTTTGCTACCAGGACCACTGAGTCCTGTGATGCACAACGTATTAGTAAGAGTTTGTTCCACGCTTTTGGAAAAGCAGGAAGAGCTAAACTCCTTGGACCGTGCAGCCGGAGATGGGGACTGTGGCAACACTCATTCGCAGGCGGCTAAAGGTGAGTAGCAATAGTCATGTTAAACAGTGTATTTCAAAGTTTAACACACAAAAAAATGTTGATAAAGTTTAAAAGCTGCAACAAAACCTATTCTCAGCAATCCGCGAGTGGCTGCAAGACCACACGGTCCCGGCTTGCCCAGGGAACCTGTTGTCAGTACTCGCTGGATTGGTGCAGGAGAAAATGGGGGGGTCCTCTGGAGCGGTGGGTTTTTACACTTGTATTGCACTATGTTTTCCCCCAAAGACAGACAGACAGACAGACATATTCTCTTTGTCTTCCAGCTGTACAGCCTGTTTTTGACGGCAGCAGCCGGGCATCTGACTGCACGCCGGAGTAGCGCTGCAGCCTGGGCTGATGCAATGCTTGCTGGGACACAGGCGATGAAAAGGTTGAACAAAACCACTGTATCAGCTCTTACTGCACATTTGCTATATTATTTTTGTATATGTCACAATATCTATCCGCCCAAATGACCAAAATCCTCTCAAAAATCAACTGCTTCAGGTATGGTGGTGCTGACACTGGTGACAGAACAATGGTTAGTTCTCAGCTACCTTCACATATTCCATTTACCTTATAGGTATCAAATATGATTCTCTTTGAAAAACATAAACAACTTATCGGTTTGTTTCACCAGTTGGACGCTTTATGTCCTGCAGTGGAAGAGTTGAAGAAGTTAGCCACACCGCCACCTGGTGGATACATGGCTGTACTACAGACAGCTGCTCAGGTACAAACTGCTTGTGTTTGTAGAAATTAATTTCAGTAGTTTCCTGATGGGTTGCCTACATTACCTGTCTTCCTAGAAAGCAGCCGAAGGGGCGGAGTCCACACGCGGCCTTACAGCCAAAGCTGGGCGTGCCAGCTACATCGCAGTCGAGCGGGTCAACCTGCCCGATCCCGGTGCCGTGGCTGTCGCTGCCATTTTTAAAGCCGTGCTGGAGTCTCTGGAAGGGCAAAAGTAAATTAGTAAATGCAATATTGTCACAGCAGATGAGAAACAGGAGACTGAAATTAAGACGAGAGTATTATGTTGCAGTAACCAACTGTAAAAGATGTGACATCACTGAGTTTTACACAAATCAAAATACAATAAAAGACCACAGGAGTCACAAGCAATAAGTGTCGTTTAGATATTTACTTTTATTGAACATCTTTCATATTGTACATTGTTTCTTTTACTTGTTGATTAACTTGCCACCTCTGTAACTAAGCTGCTGCTTTCTCTCTTTTACATTCCATCACATAATAAATGTTAATAAAACAGTGATACTTCCAACAAATACTGTGCATCCTATTGTGTTGATCAGTTCAATATATATTTAGAATATATACTTTAAATTACTGGCTGTGTGTGTGACCATCAGGACTTAAAAAACTCCAATGAGCTCCACTTTATTATTCATGGTTGCATTTAACATTTTAATTTCCTGACGTGCAGAACACACCCACACATCTGATGCGTGACAAACCTGCCGCACAGTTTTCACTTCTGAAGACACTTCCGTGCACAGACTACACCAAAGGTAACTTGTTTCTCATGATAAATGCTAAACTAAGGGCAAAGCGCTTACATTTAAAATATACCAATTTAGTATATCCACCGTGCAGGCAATAGATGGAGTTTAATGTTATTAATTTATCAGACAAGTAAAGATTTAACAGGTCAAAATGAAACTTTGACCATTTAGCTATAAAAAAAAAAGTAGCAAAGAACTTAACACTTAACAAAAGCACTTTTTTTTATAACAAAAGCACTTTTATATCTAAAGTGTGTAACCCAAATATTGGGCTGTAATCTGAACCGTTACCCGTTGGCCTAACGAGGGCACATTTACAGAGACAGGTTGTCTGCCGGGGTGAAAATTCAACCTTTTATGAACGTTTATTACTCTGTGTGCTTAACAAACAAACAAAATCATCACAATTCTGTTCATTCTGCCACATTCGTATAAACAGGAAATTGGTGTTTTCTTGCTTTTCCACATCCAGCTGTCAAGATAAGCTGGTTGCTATAGTGATATAACCATAAAAGAAAGCCCACCTGCTTCTGTGTGATCAGTGTGACCCGGTTTCAGTACCAAACATCTAACTCTTGATAAGAACGTTTCAGGGACCATATTTCTTTAACTACAGATGGAGTTTGCCTGCAGCCATGTTGTGTGTAACTGGAGACCCGATGGAGCCGGTGAGTGTCAGCATTTTTAGGGGATTTTTGTATAGACAAAATTCAAATTGTGTTTCTCCTGTCTATCTATTTGAACCCCTTCATGCTGGATCACTTGATGTACCTTCTAGGTTAATTAGCAAAACAGGAAGGAGGCGAAGTTTAACAAAGAGCAAAACCGTTTGTTTTTCTCTCAAGCGTGTTGGTCCCGTCTCAAGAGCATTGCAGCAGAATAACAGGAAAGCATATGAAGCACGAGTGTGCGCGCGTGTGGGCACACTTGCAAAATGCAGAAAGGCAAGATACCGAATCTGTTATATATGGGGAAATCCACGAAGGGGTGACATTATCAATCTCATGTAACAGTTTCGGCTCCTTTAACGTGCGTGGTGTCACTAGAATCAGTTTCGGCCACAGAAAGCTGCAGTAGCAATAATACTAGTATATCATTGAATACACTTCTACACCTCATGTTTAAAAAAACTTTAATGAAGTAGTCTGTGTAAATTCTCAGTCATCCAGGTCATTGTATCCAAGGTAGTTTTCTCTGTCAACTGGACTGGGTTTCTTCTCTTGAAGACGTTTCGCCTTCTATCCAGAAGGCTTCTTCAGTTCTGAAATCGCTGGGGAGAGAGCTTGAGAATATATAGCCCCTGGACCATTTGCATGCTAATGATCTGGGTGGTCACCTGAGAGTCGTTAGCAGGGTCGTTGGTCGGGTCGTTGACCTAGTTTCTGTTGAGATGTCTCCCCTTTGTCTGCTGGGTCACATGGTGATGAGTCACTGGGTCTCTTGGAATGGTGTGAATGTTTGTTTTGCTGTTGGAAGGAGTGGAGGACTGCATTGTATGTGGGTGATAGGAAGTGCCTCAGGCCACCACCCCTGTTTAAGGATGGTTTCTCCAATTTAACATGGATAGCTTCCTTGACCCCCCTTTCGAACCAGCGGTCTTCTCTGGCCAGTATCCGTACTTGGCTGTCCTCGAAGGAGTGCCCACTCTCCTTTAAGTGTAAGTGGACTGCTGAATCCTGACCCGAAGAGGTGGCACGTCTGTGTTGTGCCATTCTTCTGTGTAGAGGTTGTTTGGTTTCCCCAATGTACAGTTCCTTGCATTTGTACATTGGGGAAACCAAACAACCTCTACACAGAAGAATGGCACAACACAGACGTGCCACCTCTTCGGGTCAGGATTCAGCAGTCCACTTACACTTAAAGGAGAGTGGGCACTCCTTCGAGGACAGCCAAGTACGGATACTGGCCAGAGAAGACCGCTGGTTCGAAAGGGGGGTCAAGGAAGCTATCCATGTTAAATTGGAGAAACCATCCTTAAACAGGGGTGGTGGCCTGAGGCACTTCCTATCACCCACATACAATGCAGTCCTCCACTCCTTCCAACAGCAAAACAAACATTCACACCATTCCAAGAGACCCAGTGACTCATCACCATGTGACCCAGCAGACAAAGGGGAGACATCTCAACAGAAACTAGGTCAACGACCCGACCAACGACCCTGCTAACGACTCTCAGGTGACCACCCAGATCATTAGCATGCAAATGGTCCAGGGGCTATATATTCTCAAGCTCTCTCCCCAGCGATTTCAGAACTGAAGAAGCCTTCTGGATAGAAGGCGAAACGTCTTCAAGAGAAGAAACCCAGTCCAGTTGACAGAGAAAACTACCTTGGATTTAATGAAGTAGTGGTCCTTTTGGATCTAGATTAGATTCAACGTTGTTGTTATTGCACATGTACAGGTACAGAGCAACAAAATGTAGCACAGCTAGAGCCGGATGTTCCACCTCTACCGCCTCGTCGGCTCAAAAAGCCCCGTCCAACATCTTTGCCGCTTCCTCCACTTCCAAGCGTCCAGTCTCCACTCAGTCCTCCTTCCCTCCCTCCTCCAGTCCCCCCCAGAGGTGAGTACGATCCAGCCCTTTCTGTGTTTAGCTTTAGCCTCCCCCTCACACCATGCCGCACTTTCAACAGCGGACAGGCAGGAGGGAGGGATCGTACCCAGGACCAACGTCAACGTCATCTCCCTCAATATTGGGAAACTGGTCGACATGAGCCAAGGTCAGAGAAAGCACCCGGAAACGCGCACACAGAAACACACACCCTTTGCGTAGCCTCTGCTCGTCTCCCTCTCTGCAGCGGCCGGCCTGGAGAACATGCAGAGCCCAGTGATCTGTGAGAAATGCAGTGCCGCTTTGTCTTGTCTGATTCCTGTGCCCAGAAATGTGAGTAGGCATGTATTTCTTTTGATTTAAAAATGATCCTTTCTTGGGCTCTGATGTGTTATTCCAGAGGGGAATAAAAACCAGCAGCTTCTTTCTCCAGGTGTGGACATGCGAGTTCTGTGGTTGTGAGCAAAGTGTGAGCTCCGGCGACCGGAGAGCGCGCGCCGGCCAACGCGCAGGCACGCGTAGCGATGACCTCTACCTGCTGACGGAGAACGACGACGACTACCAGAATGTGGAAGATGCTATGGTGGTGTTCTGTGTGGACATTTCTGGCAGCATGAGTGTCACCACAGAGGTAAGAGAGAACGCACGCTTGCACGTGTGCACGTGTGTAAAATAATCCCTATAAAGAGTTCAAAGTGACGACGTGCGTTTCCCTGTAGGTCACATTAAGTAGCACTTCTAAGGCATACATATCCAGACTAGAGGTGAGGAGCCGAGTTGTTAGCTTGGTTTACTACAAAAACTGGATACACCCATCAAAAAAATCCATAACGGACTAAAATTGTGTTCCCTTCTTCTAGAGCATCCAGGATGCCATCCAAAAGGTTCTATCTTCCCTGCTGGAACAGTCGCCGCGGAGACGGGTGGCACTGGTTACGTTTAATAACGAAGTAAGTCAGCGTTCCAAAAGCTGAACGACATCCAGAACCACGGGATTCAATCTGTTGTTTCTTCACAGGTTGAAATTTACGGCAATGGGATCAGAGCGCCCCTCGTCCTCAGGGACTGGGCGTTGATCGACTATGAGCACATCTGGCAACAGGGCGTCTCTTATGGAGCCTCGCACTGTATTGCGGAGACGTGTGACCAGCTGAAACAGGCAGTGAATGAGTGAGCGGGCATCAAGAAATGCGACTGAAGTGGCAGAAGGCTGGTTGGCTAATGTTGTCATTGATTTGAATCTTCACTCTAGCCTCAGGGAGCAGGGCGCTACGAGTCTCGGTCCTGCTGTATTGGCCTCAGTCGCTGTTGCATCCAGGTACCCAGGGTCTAAGGTGAGTAATCTACAAAAAAATGGATACTTTTCCCCCCATTTTTTCCCCTCACTGTTTTTGAATTGTAACCATGTTTAACAGGTCATTTTGTGCACTGATGGCAGAGCCAATATTGGATTGGGGAAGATGGAGGACACCCCCTCTGTGTCCTCCTCTATTGATCCATATTTCTACAAACGAGTTGCGCAACAGGCTGTGGACAGTGGGTGAGCACACATGCGCACACCCAAGAATGATATTTATGCAATTAAAGTCGAAACAATGCTCGCAATAAATTGATATTAACCAGTACATTGGGACAATGACTCGGGCCTTGTAGGAGAAAAAAGGGTTTGAGCTGCAAATAGAGAAGTTAATGTCTTTTCTCTCAGTGTCATCATATCAGTAATGACATTTGAGGGGACAGACTGTTGCCTGGCCGACATCGGCAGACTTGCAGACAGTACTGGAGGAAGGGTGAGACGGGTCATGATCATTACGGCATCTAGGGGGCTCCATTTAGCAACAAGATTGACTGCGTTCTCTCCTCATGCACAGGTGAACATCGTGAGCGTCAATACGGTCGCAACAGAGATCCAGTTAGCATCCATGGACAATGTTCTTGCAACAAATGTCACAGCAACCTTGCTGGCAGCTAAAGGAGTGTACGTTGGCAGCCGTACTAACAATGCTGTGGGGGCATTGTAACAACTAACAATGATTTTAAAAAAAACTGCACCAACAGTTCAATAACATAGTATTTTTTTTCCTCTCATAGATATTTTCCATACGAGCGTGAAAGAAATCACAAGCTCGTGAGAGAGATCGGGAATGTGACCAGTGGGCTGGAAATCACGTTTCAATTCGCTGTAAAATCTAAATACATGGATGGTAAGATGGCCGTTACCATGTTTAGAAAGTCAACGTTTGCGATATTTTGAGATGCCGGTTCCACGCTAGCACCAGCCCACAGGGAAATTTGACTTAACGCTCAATAACACTGTGCCAAACATGGCACAGGGAGCAGAATGGCATTCATACCAAGGCCGATTCTACAACTGGCACCGTCCGACTCCATAATAAGATAGGTTAAATCATTAAAATCAAATATGTGCGCGTGTGTTTGACAGTCTTTCTGCGGAGAAAAGTTCTACCGTTCCAGCTCCAACTGACCTTCAAGACCAGAGAGCAACAAAAATGCATTCGCATCCTGACAGAGCAGCGACCAGTAACATCTGGCAGGTAGAGGGAACCCCAACGCTCCAGTTTAGCTGCATTTGATTGCTCCCACGTCTGCAAACGTTTCTGCCCTCTGCTCACTCTGGAGGTGGCTTTCGACGACGAGCCTCAACATGGTGGTGCTGGGCGTTCACTGTGCTCAACTCTGTGCCAGTTTAACCATGGAGGGTCGGGTGGAGGAAGCGCAAAGGCACTTAAATGCACAGCAAGACCTGCACGACCAAATCAGGTACCACGGCACCTTCTATTCTCATTTTAAGCTAAAACCAAGATCAGGCGATGAGGACGGCGGAGCAAGAACCCCACGCAAATTAAAAATATAGAAGGCAATTACGACTAATTTTGTGTCCGTTTGGGCGCCTTTATACACTCTTATGTCTCTGCTGCATAGGAAACAGAGGCCGATCCAAAAAGACGAGATCATCTACAGCAACTGGATGGACTCTATGGTCACAATCTGTGCGGAGATAACTACAGAATCCATGGTAAGCTCACATTTTTAAAAAATACTTGTCTGCTCAGCATTTATATTGCTTGTAAGAAGGGTTAGGGTCACAATTATGCATCACCTTCTCGCCCCTGCAGGCCGTGTCTGATGAAGCGGCTAAAGTCATATACCAAATGAAGAGAGCCACCAGTACCAGGGACAAGAGCAACACCACTCAAGTCCAAAAGATTTCTAGGCATTAAGACAAGAACTTTATGGAAGCACTTTAGTATAAATTTCAATGAAATGTACAGTATATACTTGACTGTATATCTGGCAATAATTCATAACTTCCTATTAAGTTGGTCTGTACTAGATCCACTGATATTGTATGAACCATGCTTGTTCTTACTAAATTAACTACTTTATTCCAACAAAAAAATTAAAAAAAACTAATTGAAAAACTAACTAATGAAAGGATGTGACATTTTTGAAATCAGTACTTATGCAGAATGTTATCTTGAGAATGGTGAAATAATGGTTATGCACGTACCAAAAACATGATCAAAAAATGCTTTTGTTAATTGATAATGTACAGTTGAGCTTCTGTTGAGCTTCACATACCAAAACTGGCGCTCAGAATTAGGTTAGGCACGTGTTTTATGTATATGTATGCAGTCATTGACCTTATTAAGTGAGTCCATCCATCTTCAAAATTCTTTTCCCTTCAAACGTGCCTCAAATGTCAAAACTAATAAGTGGGAGCTGAACATCTGCTCTGTTATCAAAAGAGCTCAACAGAGGATCCACTTCCTGCGGCAGCTGAAGAAATTCAACCTACCGAAGACAACGATGGTGTATGTGTAAAAAACCTACTTGGCAATAAAGTTCTTCCTTATCCTTAATAATGATGTAAAGAACCCCCCCCCCCCCCCCCCCCCAGGACACCACAGACAGTGCAACAGCCAAGAGAAAGTTTAAACTTCTTTAATCTCCAGTATCACGTAAGCTTTCAATGTTTCAAAAGCTAACCATAGCAATGCAGTTGCTTTAGAAAGGCCCAGGGCAACAGGAGTCAAACACAGCGAGAAGAACCTCACTGGAGTCCCCTATTGGACGTCCCCTGGCCTCAGGATGCCGGGAGAAAAACGAACTTTAAGCAGGGGGATTCAAATGTTGGACATTTTGTTCAGACTCAGTACAACATGTCCATTCTAGAGTACATACTGATCAACAATCTGTGCAGATTCCGCTTTACAAATACACAGAAATGTGAGAACCTTCCTTGGTGCCACTCTTTAGGACTGATGGGAGGTGTCGAAACAGGTTTCACTTTGGCATTAGCCGACGTGTGTCAGATTCCTGACGTGCAACAAAGGATACTGTGGAATGCACTTGACCTGTACTGTTGATCACAAGGTTGATATGTTTGGAGGGCTTCAGCTGAGAAAAAAATAGTTCCCTCTCTTGTGACCTACTAAAACAAGAGCGGATAAAAATGCACTTGACGAAGCTTCATCTCCTCGAGCAAGGCAGTGACTAACTAGGTCATGATATTTTCCTTCAAATGCTTCCTTGTCTCTATTTTTGGCTTATTTTGGAGGGATGGGTTTAGTATCTATTGGGATCAAGCGACAGTATTAAATCATGCGATTAGTCACCTTATTTTTGTGACTCAGTCGTGTGCTATTCATGCACTGTAGTGGTGTTTATACAATTTTTAAACAGTGTCACGTTGCTCCCAGCCATTTTGTCACTAATCAATAATAGCTATAAAAAAATAGTTCCAATTTAAAACGGCCAGAGCGAACATTTGTTATAACCTTTTGTCTGGAGAACTTCACAGTGTACCTTCAACAAGCTGCTGGAACCATCCCTCAGGTTTTGATCCACATTGGAACGATGGCATCACGCCGTTCCACCACAGCCTAAAGGGGCTCTGTTGGATTGAGATCTGGCAGGTATGGAGGCCACCTGTTCCTGATACCACTTTGAGGTGATATGGTGTATTCTCCTGCTGGAAGATGGTCCACTGTGGTCATAAAGGTTGCTGCTGCCGCCCGTCTTCTTCAATGTTCTGTGTGTTGTGTGTTCAGAAAGGCTATTCTACCTTCCTTGCATGTAAGCAGTAGTGATTCGAGTTACTGTTGCCTTTCCTTCATTTCGACCCAGTCAGCGAATTCTCCTTTGACGTCTCAACAAGGCATTTTCGTCCACACAGTTGCCTTGTTGGATATTTCCTCTTTTTCAGACAATTCTCCATAAAGGAGATGGTGGTGCATGAAAATTCTGGCCCATCTGGCACCAACAAGGCCACCTTGAAAGACACTTAAATCCCCTTTCTTCCTCATTCTGACACTGGGTTGAACTTCATCAAGTTGTCTTGACCACCTAACTCCATTGAATTGCAGCCATGCGATTGGTTGTTTAGCTAATTGTGTTAACAAGCAATTGTTACCACAAATGGTGGCCCTAATAAAGTGGCCGATAAGTGTATGTACAAAAGGAACAGTAAGGTTGAAAGAGGAAAGATTCCACTAGTCTATCATGCACGGCTGCAGAGAAGGAGTGCACAAGACACAAAGACGTACTTTATATAGTTTGCAGGGAGTTCAGGCTCAGACAAACAAGATAAGCAAAATGTTTTCTTCATATCGTCCGTGTCTCAGTCACGTAGCCACACAAGCAGTTCAGTCCATGAGACCGAGGTTTACTGACTTCCTCTTGACATTTGAACACATTTCGCCTGATGTTGATCAGCTAAGTTTTGAAATTTGTGCCAGGCTTTCGCACCATATAAAAGCAAAGTTTATTTGTTTGAATGGTGTTTTCGACAATAACCGCTGTCCTTCCAGATTGGGCGAGAGATAAAGGTTTGAAGAACTAATAAAACAGCATTCCTATTGTGTCGTGAGTGTCATTACTCAGTGTTTAGTATGTGAGAGGTCACATCCTGCATGAACCAGATCGAGTCAGTGTTACCGACTGTAGAAACATCATGATAGACCAGGAGATGAAAGCTCACTGTTGACTAAAATATTCTACTCTGAATGTTTGGATTGTCATATTTTCAAAGGAATTCAGGGTGAAGAAGACGGATTCAATGGTTCACCAAGCGCGATTACAGGCCTCCGACATACCTTAAGTCCCCATCTCCCAGTATCACTTCTAATTAATGCGCTTTACATTTCTCTGGTTATTACATACAGCAAAAAAAGTAAACCCCCTTTTTACGGAACGGCATTGTTAAAATTCAAGGTAAGTCGTCATTTGGTTCATGTCCTTATTCAGGTCTCGCTGTTTTCCTGGCCAACTTTAACCCACTTCATTCCGATTAAGATGCAAGAGAGGGACTCATTTCCACAGGTGCTCACCTCAACCAGTCCAACACCTACCCCTGAGAAGGCGTGGTGTGTTTTTTCTGCAGGGCAGAAAAACAAAAGCAGATGTCACGTAGAGGTGCTTGTCTTCATAACAGGCAGCGCCAGAGGACAGCGGTGAAGAGTGGGTGTCTTTTGAAGACCTCCGACACCTCAGAAGTGTTTTTTTTAACTCACCCACCGACGACTAAGGTATCACATTTTACCATCCAACGTTGAGCTTCTTCGATATTATAGAATCCAGCAGGTGCAGCACGTATTTATGGCTTCAGAAGCAGATTGTGTTCTGTACTGTGGTGTATACGCATGTGTACTTATGGGATCTATAAATCTGGTTTGACTGAGGACAGTTTTGTGCTTGGCTGCTAGCTAGATTATGACATCAATACGTCTCCGCTTTTCACGATGGATTCTGCAAACATCCCTTGAAGCAGTCCTACCTAGCAGCCCCCTCGTAGCCTCTGCATCGCTCTCGCAGAGCAGGACGAGGTCGTCTCAAGTGCCCTTCCACGCCTGACATGAAAACGTTGTGTGCTACGTCCGCATGTGATAAAAATCCTGGCCAACTTCATTCCTCGGGTCTTTTGACCATCCTAATCTGATTTTAAGGGGTTACATAATATTCGGCGCAATATTTTCTGACTTTCAGGCTATTTTTGATACCAGTTAAGCTCTAAAAGTGGATACAACAGGAAATATATTTTAAAGGGGGTTCTGGAACAGAAGACTTCTGGATAAATGAGACCTCTAACGGAATGTGTGCCTCATCTACGATACTGATCTGAGTGCTGGTCCACTTATTTGCCCACAGGATGTCTTTGCAAGGCAGATTATTGTCCGACGAACAGTTCCAGTGCTCCATCTGCCTCGATCTGTTCACCAACCCATCATCCACCCCCTGTGGCCACAGCTTCTGCTTAGGATGCATCAGTGAATACTGGAGCAGCGCTAAGGTGTGTGTAGACGTTCGATCACCTGGGTATCGGATCATTGACGATAATCCAAGGGAATATGTTTAATTTGCTCTTTTATTCCCCACCTCTTTTTCAATCCATCACATCTCAGGTGTGTCGGTGCCCCCTGTGTAAAAAAACCTTCCAGAAGAGGCCCAACCTCCAGATCAATAGGACGCTGCGGGAGATCACGGAACAGTTCAAAGCCATGAGGAGAGGGGGAGGACCGGTGACGGGGAAGAGAGGGGACGGGGGCAATCCGTGCACTTTTGTGGAAGAAATGAAACAGTCCAAGTCCATGAAAAAGCTAACTGCGCCTGCCTCGAAGGACAGTGGTGAGATCCAAATCATCCTGAACCGGTACTAATGCTTGAAAGAATCCGATTCCTCCAACAGTGAGTCCTTTACCGTTCCTTCTCAACAGTTATCCCCACACTGGCTTCATCACTACCCAACCACAGCCCGCTCAGTGCCCTGAACCATGCCTCCAAACCCCCTCCGCCACCTCCTCCCACATTGGGCTCCAGAGGACGGAGACGATTCACTCTGACCACAGCTGCCGGCAGCCTCCCTCTCTGCCAGGTCCACCACAGAGGATTACTGGTTCGCATTTCATGATCGCAATTCTTTTTAACAAGCCTCCCATTTAGAGGAAGATCGGTCGATTATTTAGGCTCCTTTTTTTTTATTTTTTTTACCAAATTTAGATTTACTGCAAGAATGACCGAGTATGCATCTGTCCTGATTGTGAAACCGAAGACCATTACGACCACGATACAGTGACAATCAAACAAGAATGGCTGGAAAAGAAGGTGGGAACAGGGACAAAAAAAATAACTGGAGATCAGGTCATGCTGAAGTCATTTCAAAACTTGCAAAATCTTTTGCTGCTTTTATGTGACCAAGTATTTGGCCAAAGACACTAAAACACATCCAATTAACTTATTTCAATGATCCGTGTCTTGTTTGTGAATGGGTGCGCCGGTCCAGCTACGTCTGTCGGAGCAGATGATCCAGGAAATGATCAGACAGAGAATCAGGAAGATGGAAGAGATCAGAGAATCCGTCTCCAACGTGAAGGTAGAACAATCATACAGTTAACTCTTAAACTGTAATCCACCCTGTATTAGATTAGAACACCCCCCCCCCCCCCCGCTGCTGTGTTTTTATCTCAAATGTTTTTAATGACAATAAGGCTATAATCTCAAATTTTGAAGCAGTTTGGGACTTTAAAAAAATGGTTGCGCAGTAGTTGCGTGTTAAGTCCGCCGGAGGGCAGAAGTAAACGATGCACATTTGCAAATCACTTCGTTAAATCGCTTCATTAAACTGATACAACCACCTCTTATTTACCGTTTTTATACACATTTTTTACCCAACAGGTAGTTTCCTATACATCTGCAAGAACATTCAACAAATATTTTGTTACAATTCCTGCCTATACCACAGAAACCATCAATTAAATCGAAACAGCTGTCAAGTCCGCTGTTACCCAGGCAACCAAAAGCGGCACTTGCAAAGTAGAAATAGTTCTATCATACTGAGAAGATACTTTAATTACTTGAAAATGCTGTCCATCCATACCTGTTTGCTGGCGTGTTTCCATCCTCGTTCGCTTTAAACAGTCCATTGACAATTAGCATTATTACCAAAGACTCCGAGGTGTACTTAAAATCTCTTTTCTATCATTATTACTAATATGTGTTTTATTTCACTCTACAGTATATAGCGTAAAAGAAATCGCAGCAACAGTTAAAAATACGAACAAATACGCTAAAGCCATTTCTTGGGTTTGGTTTGGCCACGCCCACTCCTAGATTGATACGGAAGTGCTTGTTTTCTTATTTAATGTCTTTTTTAAGCATGGCTGCACACCTTCCATAGCATACGTCCTAACTTTTAAAAGGATTTTTGATGTAAATTAATTTATGAACTAAATGATAAATGTACGAATTTGGTGAATTTTCATTTTCAATTTGAAGTTGGTCCAAACATGGTCATGCCACAGTAATCCAATACCTCAAGAGTGCATTAAGGGATTTTCTTCACTTGACAAATTTCAAAACAAAATCTATAAACAAAATTCAAATAGAATTACTTTAACTATCATTTTGGCTGTAATAATTGAATTCATGCCAGTTTTAACTGTTATTACTGCCTTTAGTTGGAGTTCGTCTAAGTGATTTTCCTTGATAATGATGTCCTAGGTTGAACTGGAGACTGAGATGGCAGGCAGCATCTGCCTGTTTTCTGCGCTTATGTCTGCCATCGAGCGCACACAGGTAGAGCTGATCGAGTTGATGGAAATGAGCCAAAAGGCAGTGGAGAAACAGGCTGAAGCTGCGTTGAAGAAACTGGAACAGGAGAATAAAGAACTGCAGAGAAGAGTGAGTGCCCTCGAAGAGCTCGCCCAATCAGATGACTTCACACACTGCATCAAGGTTGGTGAAGCTTCAGTGAGGTGGGTGTTAGACCGAACATTATGGAAAACCTTGAATAAATCGTGGAACTCTTCCAGACGTTCCCCTCGCTCATCCTCCCTCCACCTGTCCAAGACTGGTCGGCAGTGTCCATCGGCACCTATCTGGGAACAAAGAATATCTACAGAAAGCTGGCAGTTCAGGTGGAGCGATTCAACCAAGAGCTGAAGAATGTGGCAGAAAAAGGTTTGACTTCACGATTCTTGACATTAACGCCATAACGTTGCAAAAAAAAATGATGTCATGAATTATAAAACGTGTCATTACCTTGAAATGTTAATCCCAACACCCCAGTCCCAAATGAAAAGCTAATAGCAGAGTGCATACTTTATTTGTTCCTGCAGGTTTTCCCATGACATCAATGGAACTCAGTCCAGTGCAACCACAGCCCAGTGAGTGTCCACTCCAATACCGCCTTAAATGATCCAACACAATAAATGATAAAGTGCACATTAATGTTTTAGCCACATGTTTCTGCAGGGATGAAGAGGCTGCAGGAGTATGCAGGTTAGACACCTCCCCACAGTGTTCTGAGACACATACTGTACGTGAGTCAATGCAACCGTTTCTTCCTTTTGTCTTGTCTTAACAGTGGATGTGACGCTGGATGTCAACACTGCCCACCCCAGGCTGATCATATCAGACGACATGAAGAGTGTGAGACGAGATCCGTGTGTGTGCGTGTGCTTTGAGATGGTGTGGGAGGTTTCGCATGAGCGGGCTTGTGTTTGTGCAGGTCTGGTGCGGGGATCAACACCAGCTGCTGCCCGACAACCAGGAGCGGTTTGACCGGATCATCTGCGTGTTGGGCAGGGAGATGATGTCATCTGGGAGACACTACTGGGAGGTGAGACCTTCTCCACATCCCTTTAGCGTGGGCGTCCACCAGTGACCATACGAAGACAGGATGTGGTTTTGAACAGGTGGATGTTACTGGGAAGACAGACTGGGATCTGGGGGTGGCCAGAAAATCGGTCAGCAGGAAGGGAAAAATCACAGTTACTCCGGGCAACGGATACTGGTTCCTCAGCCTTAGAGACAAGTGAGTTAACCATTTCTTCCCTAAACTGAATGTTTGGAATTTCCTGGAAACTGCAACCATATAAACTTTGATGAGCCACTTGTTTTTGATGTGCCGTCGGCCTTTTTTCTCTATTCAGAGAGAGGTACGCCTTTCACACCGTCCACTCCTCAGACGTGCACCTGAACCTCCAGCCGCATAAGATCGGGATATTTGTGGACTTTGAAAATGGACAGGTGCATTGTGGGAACTTTCTTTTCCGTGTAGCCATGCATGGCTATGCCAGGTGTTTCAAATTCAATTTTCTCTCCCTGTTCCTCCAGGTGTCTTTCTACAATGTTAATGCCCAACTCCACATCTACACTTTCAACGACTCCTTCAGTGACTCCATCTACCCGTTCTTCAGCCCCTGCTCCAATAAGTACGGAAAGAACGATGAGCCGCTGACAATCACTCCAGTAAACATGATAGAGTGAATTTTCTTGTGTTTATAGCATGTAACACCTGATTTATTTTTCATATTTCCGTGTAAATTTTGATAACTTCTTAAAATGTTGTACTGGCGGTTGACAGCTTAATGTATTACGAATTGTTCGGTGATGGTTTAGAAATTCATTTTATTCTTTTACTGAATAATTTATTAAATATTAATCAATAACTGTAATCTTAATAAAGAGAACCTGAACAGTCTTCTTATTGAATAAAATCAACAACTTTACTCTAATAACTTCATGAGACTTTAATCAGAGATATTAATTGTGCAAAAATATTAAATTAACAAAATCCTGTTCAAAAGGTAAATGTCAGTTCAATTAAACAAACATCTTTGACGAGAGTGAAAGTGAAGCAAATCACTACACACTAAATCACATTAATTTAATAAATCAGTCAAAAAGAAACAGGTATTGCAGCATTTGAAGCGTTCCACCTATTTATTTTTACCAGATAGCAATAAAATGAACCAGAAACCTTCACATCTCCAAACAAAAGCAACTACGAATTATCGTCATCCACCCGCTCACTCAGAGGCAGGAAGTTGCCCAGCACCAACACGCACAAGGGTAAAAGGTTAGCTTAGCGATGCCTTCAGGTACCTCGTAATAATAAATATGACACATTAAACACAAAGAATGTTGTGTACATTTTGTGGATTCATCAAAATCTATCTGATTGTTCACAAAATAATGAAAGAAAAATATTCCACTCCGCTTAGAATTAACAGTAAAAACAACTTCCTATGTTTTGTGAAGTAGTTAATTAGTGGGAAATGGTCAGGTAAAGAGGCTCTTGTGGCATTTAGGGGTAAGGACATAAATTAAAATATATTTCACATTTCTAATACACTATACACAGAATATTTTTGGTGTCAAATGCTTTGGATTGCTGTAACCCTAAAAAGGGTTAAGAAGAACACGTTTCGGCTTTACTATGATACAAAAATACTGCCTCTAAAAAGCTAAATGTAAGTTTAGACCTTAAAAAAGTACTTAATTTATTACTGATTTTAGATTGAAAGTATCACCCCATTCATTAAAAACAAGCATGGAACTACTAATAAAGGCTACCACTTTCAGTAAAACTCATCATTTCTCCCTAAATTTTGATTTTTTCCAAAGGTGTTACACCTTTTCCATAAAATGTATATTTAACACATTTGAAACTTAAAAGCTGCTGTTGTCAATGCGGTCCTGGTTCATCTGGGATTTTGCTTTCTGTTTCTGCAGGACTATGTGTTCGGCAAACTCCCTCATCGCCCCCTTTCCTCCGAGACTGTGACACGTGTACTTTGCTGCATTGATAGCGACCACGGGAGCGTCACTTGGTACTGCGCTCAAACCTGCTAGATTCAGAACCTTGACGTCGGGTTTGTCATTACCTAGAAGAGATGGAAATATATTTCAGATGGGTAATAATCGCGAATATCTACATTACGTATTAGTGACAGGTTTACCCATGTACGCCACGTCCTTCCACTGCAGCTCCCTCTTCTCCACCATCGGAAGCAAATCATCCATCGGCTCTCCTCCCACCTGCACCACCTGGCAGCCCAGGCTCTTCGCCAGATTGTCAGCTGGCGCCTGGACGACTGGGTCCTCTGTGGAGGTCAACAGCACCACCTAGCGGGGACACATGGAAGTAACCGCGATGAGGCTATTTGACAACCTCAATCGGCTGGTTTTTATTTCTCACCTCCACTTTCTCCTCTTGCAGCATGCGGATGCCCGTGATGTCTCTGATGTTAAAGGAGACCATCTCCGCGCCCGATTTGGAAACAAAGATCTGACCATCCGTTAAACATCCAGAAACTCTGCAGAACATCAAGCGAACCACCTCTGGCGTCACTCGTCCAAAGTACCCATATCTGAGGAAAGAAGCGTGGTTGAAGAAACAATTAGCTGATAAATAAAGGTACTGGGAAAAGGGTTTTATTTGATGTAATATTGTTTATTATTTATAAAAATCCTACATTTAAAAGTACCTGAGAACCCTCTGTTCTGCCACAGGCCAATCAATGTCCACGTCTATGTCCACGCTGTACTCCGGCAGCATCTCGTAGTACGCTACCTTTCCACCCTGGAGAGATGAAGACATATTTATCGAAGGACAAATAAATTAGTCAGATGTTGGTCACATGCCACAAATCACACGTCTCAGTGGGACAGAGAAACACATTGATGGGATAAAATTATGTACACTTAAAATATTATCCTTGTTCACCTGCAGAAGTCCTTTGTTAATTATCAGGTCTCTGGTGGTGAAGTAAAATGAACCATTCTCACAGAGCTCTCCATTCCAGTCCTGACGGCGTGGGCGGTTGGCTGGGTCCAGATTGAACGGCTTGGTCAGCTCACCAGCTACAAGGAGATGTGGCAGACAGTGGAACGTTCATACACATGGTCCACCTGACCTTTTCTCGATGGTGAGAAATTCACTCCAAATGAAAATAACGAGTGGATTTGCAGAATGATCTGCTTACATCCTTTCTTGATCTCCTGCCAGCGGAACTGATGCCTCCTGACCACTGAGAAGACTGAATCGAAGCCGTGTTGAGTGATCATCTGCAGGGCTTCCTTTAGATGGAACGGATGGAGACACGGCGCAGTAGCCTGAATATTACACACCACATCCACCTCTGCAAGACAAAACAGGATGTGTGTGTAAATCAGCTGCTTTTATTGCTGTCAACATTTATATACTCAGCTGTCCCACGATATCTGTTGTCGCTACATCCTGCTGTGGTTGGTGTACCTGGGTGTGACGTGACAAACTCTTGGATGGTCTCCAAAGAAGTAGACGAGTCTTTGGAGACTTCAGGACTTCTGCGGTGCACCTTGGCCCCCCAGGCTATTGCCACATTTTCAATATCAGTATGATCCGTTGATACCCATATGCTGGAGAAACAAAATTGCACTGTTGTCATTGTTGTTTGCAACTCGGTTCTTTTAGTCACATGGCTGTTTCTATTGCACATATGCCGCTATTACACATGAGTTTGTCAATGACAAAACGAGGCTTTGATTAAACGAGGAAAACAGCACTCAGGGTGTGCAGACCTCCACCTAGCAGTTAATTCCACACACATTCACTCACAAAGAAAAACAGGCTACTTAACAGTAGATTGTGTGATCATCAAAGCCCCTCGGCTTTGGAAGATCAAAGCCCCTCTGGAACCCGGAACATCACCAACATTTAATGAGCTATTCTGTGGCCAATTATCAACACTTTCAAACCCTTTCAAAAGAAACTCAAAAAGAGTTTCTTTTTGAACCCTGCCACACTGCCTCCTTGGCGGAGGCAATAAACGCGTTTAAACATGTAGCTACAGATTTCCTTTGCGCATCAATTGCATTTTTTTTTCATGTCTCACGTTTTCTGATGTTTGAACGAAGCGTGATGGTTGTGGCCTATTTGCACGTAGATCACACAGATTGTCTAACGGTACCTGTCAAACATTTCAGAATCCACTGCGGCTCTCAGAACCCATCCGATGAGCGGAACTCCGGCCAACATTTTAATGTTTTTCAAAGGAATCCCTTTACTTCCGCCTCTCGCCAGAATCAAGGCAGCTACGTGTCGATGGACCGGTGGACGATCCGTCTTGGCCAACTTGCAGGGTTTACCGTTATCACCCTGCAGGCGTCTTTTTCTGGAAGCCATGGCCGCGCTTGCAAATCTGCAGCCAAAGAAGACAACGAACCGAACAGGGCGAAATGGCTGTCGGAGTGTGACTGAAAGTGGGTGGCTCGTCGTCCGAAATTTGACGATTCGAGGTCAACTACGTCCATATAGCGGATATTTCTCTACAACTCTGCTGCGATAAAGGCGGACGCGCTTTCACGGGCGGAGCTCATTACCGCCACCTGCTGCCGAGGGGTGTAACGACCCAGGCTCGGCTCTGCAACATAAAATTGTCTTTTAATTAGTCCTTTTTTTAGATTTAAATTTAAATGCATTAGGGTGGTACGATAAATCGAAATAACCTGCAGATACATTCGTAATTAAAAGTTTTATTGCACATTATCCGTTGGTGCCAAATTTGCTTTGGCGCTAACGGGATGTTCACTACCCAACTTTGAATCTGTTACATTTATTTCTAACTAAATAAACCACACTATGTTTGCGCATGATGTTGCTGCTCGTTTGCATGTCTTTACTTGATCATCAGCGCCGCCTCGTGGACATTGAGAATAAATACAACGATCCGTCTGAATGCGACACATTTTAGTGATTGCGTCTCTAAATAGTTCCGTTTTATTTTTTGCTTTATATTTTATGAGATTAAGTCAATATGGGGGAATCCACCCGAGTGTTACTGAACAGTTCCTCTGAGCTGTTGATCATTTTGAACCTCGATGTTTTGCTTTTCTGGACGATACTGTCGATGTCTGGAGGGTAAAGAACCATTAATTACATATTTCCTTTTAAGTGCGTCTACACCTAAGCCTGTTCCACTTGCACACAGTCTGTCTGTGAGGGAGTTTTTAATATGTCAGTGTTCACTGCAGCTGACCTGACTGCAAGTTGAAATGACACGCCCGTAATTGTGCCAAATCTGAAAAACCATGTCAGCTAATTGTTAACCAGCTTTCTTGTGAGTGCCTTACCGGACTGGCACTGTTTGTTTAGCTGTCAAATATGTTTCATGTGTGATACTTGTTAGTTCCTTTCCTTTTGCGTGTCTCTAGCCAGTTGTGTTGTTGTCTTTGGAGGATTTTGTTTCAGCTTCACAGGATCACAAAACGCCAGTTTTCTATTTGCTTTCTCTTTAGAGCTGCTGAAGTTAATGCGTACACATCCTGGACTTTTTTTGTTTTTGTTACATTATTGTAGCATGTTTACGAAACCACGTGCTGGCAGAAAGGCACGCTACCTGTCCGGTGTTACCGCCCTTCCCTGACAATACCGTTTCTAATAATAAAAGAGGCAGACAAACTTTAAAGCATGACACAGAGGGAAGAAAAACAAAACTCAACATCAAACTATGACAACAAAATATCCCCTTTGGATGTTCTGGCCTGAGATGACATCTGGTCACGTGATACCTGTCGTATGTTCTGCAGATAAGTCCTATCCTATTTTGAAGCTATCACCGACTCCTGCTGTAAACAGTTAACCTTTTCCTCATGGAGCATGTACTACAACGTGTAATGCGGGTCATGTGACCGCTCTTGGGTCATGTGACCGATCCTACACTACCTCCAGGATTTAATTTTCGTCTTTTCATTCCCTCATCAACAACACAATTAAGTTTTTGTTCATTTTGTCAAAGCAACTATGTTTATATCCAGTAAAATAAATGAAACTACTTGTGGTAACCAGCAAACCTATAGAGTGCAGTGATTGTTGTCGTCGCCATATTTAGTTTACTGGTGTTTAGCATGTACTTAACGCTTTGTGATCCATGGAGTTTGTTTAGCAGCAGATTCTACACTACAGAATAACAGCAAACATTTAACATCTACCTGCAAAACAAGGAAGAACGACAAACATTTAACATCTACCTGCAAAACAAGGTATCGCCATTTCAATCTCGGCTTCTTATTATAAGAAGAAATAAATGTTGACTTGATAAAAGTTGTGAAAATCCCAAAGATTTCATAAAAATTATTTTTTTAAATTGTTGCATTGCTCATGTACAGTAAGTGGCCTTATTTCTTTGTAGCAAATGCTCCCATTGTAACATTTAAATTCAAGCCTGGTGGTAAAGCCCTAACATCCACTAGTGATTTCTCTGATTATCTTCTCGCAGCTGTATTTTATTTTTAGTGGCAGTTAGCAAATCTTATAATAGGTATCAAATAGGGTGGCTATTTTCCTTTACCATCTTTCATTTTTGCTGTGTTTGCAGTTGATTAATTAGCTTAGGCCTGCTTTAATTAGCTTTGTGTGCTTTAGCAAAGCTAACCTTGATGTAATCAGCATATATATCCATGTTCTGTATTTATCCTATTTGCCAGCTCTTTTCTGGCTTCAATGCTGAGCTATTGTGGCCTCGTCTCCTTTCCTGTTTAAAATATTTGACAAGTCCAACTGAAAACCGGTGCGTGCATTTAAATGGCAGATAGTTAGTCTGAAAGCCGGAGGGAAATAACTGTAATGTGTAAGAGGGAAAGAAGATGAAGTCGTCCATCCAGTCGAGCTTGGGCTCGGGTGCAATCTGTTCTCACAAAGGTAAAAAAATAAAATAAAGTGGATTCTGAGGCAGCTCTGTTGTTGGATGTGCATTTAATTCTGCAGGTTTTCAACTTTAGGAATTCAGCTGGATTCCAGAATTCTCCTCATGTTACCAGAGGGTTAAGGGCATTGCACAACAGATATAAATATTCCACCAGAATAAAATGTTCCAGGTAGAATATGACACCTGTAATTAAGAGCCAGGGCTGATTCAGCCAAACCACTTAAACCGCCCCGGCTACATGCCGTGCATTCATTCATCACGCGCTGCCTTCCTGATCAGACACAAGCTCTCCCAGCTCGTCCTCTCCTGACCAAAACTTCAGGTTATTAATTTTACCTGTGTGAGGAAAATCCAAAAACAAGATCAAAGCATTCGTTAGATGTTGATGATGAGAGAAAGGAGGAAGACTGGAGGGAATCCCCACAGAGCGACCCGGAACTGTCAGCGGCTACGCTATTATGGCAACAGATTTGTCGTGGAAAATGTTTTTTCTTTAACTTGTGTGTTCTTTTTGTATGTAATATACGCAGTTGAAAGTTGCAAAACACTTGCAAACATACAGTCATTTAATGGGCTCTAATAATTCCCAGAATTCCTGTGATGAAAGGACACACCGCAACTCGCATGATCAGCTTTTACAATCGGCAGCTCCTGATCTCTAATGGTGTGAGCCAAAACTTGCCTTGTTTTGGGCCACAGCTGTCTACAGGTGACAGGGTCTTTGATCTTTGACCCCCCCCCGCCCCCCCTCCTCCAAAAGCATGTTAGCTAGCGTTAAACAATGTTCTGATGTGTTGCTACCTGAGCTGCTGCTTCGAAAGAAGCAGAGCAGCTCCGATTTCTTCAAGAGCATCGGTCAGAGATGGGCTTGGACATCTACACTGAGGTGCAGTGAACCCTAATGTTGCCCAGATTAAATGCAGTTATTTTTAGACTGAATTTGCACCTGATTTATCACGTCTTTGTGTTCAGCACCATCTACAAGAGAGTAAAGTAGTGTAAAAAAAACCCCAAAACCCAGCATTTTGTCCTTTCATATTATGTTTGTTTCGGGTGTTTTAAGAACTTTAGGGTGTGTATGTGTTGGGGAGGGGGCGTAATTACAAAGACAAGGGAACAGTGGAAAGACGGGAGGGAATGGTAAACACACAGCAGGGAGGGAAAGGTGGGGCCAACAAAGATCTCCAGTGATTCATTCATGTCTTGGCAGTTTTTACCATACGGTCTTATATCAAACCAGCCGCCACAGAAAAGTAGGAAAAGGGGGGGATTAATGCAAAGCTGAAGCTCCGGCTGTTGTTCTCCTGCAGGTTTCTGTCTACTTGCTCTAATTTTGGAAGGTCCCGGCCCACTGTGTCATGCAAATTACCTGAATGACAAGCATGGGCCTGCACAGAAACCCCTCCATTCATTTAGGGGCCAAACACAGAGAAAAAGAGGAAAAGCACCAGAGAAACTTGGGTTAAAGCTGAGATAAATGACATGAAAGAGAAAACAGTTGCTCATACACGAGAATACCTTTGGATTTTTGCATGGAGGCACAACATAGAGTCTGTAATTGTGAGCCAGACATGATTTATTTATTTACATTTTTATAGTTTTATATTTATATTCTATTTTTATTATCTTTAATAGGTTTAATGGTGTGTAAAGGTAGTGGGAAATTTTGTACAGTGCTGTACGTTTTTTTGGAGATGCTAATTTCCCTGATGGACACCCCCTAAAGGGATCAATAAAGTACTCTTGAATCTTGAATGATTTTAGCCTCTAAGAGAAAAACAATAAAACAGGATCTGTGTTGCTGGGTAGTTTGTTCAATTCCCTCTCAGGCGGGGGGGGGCAACTGTTTGCCTTTGTTCGTTATATTTTTCAAAACTTTCATTGGTTTTTACCCTGAGAGGCAGCAGAATCTCTGGTTGTTTTAAATCGCTGAACAGGCGCCGAGATCGCGCAAAACTGTTGCATCTGTTGGGGCTCCATGTGCGCCTCCATACCCGTGTGCTCCACCTGCACCCCCCCCCCCCCCCCCCCCCCCGGGTCCCTCTCCTTCGTTTGCATGTCATTCGGCCCACACCTCGAGCCGGAATGGAGGTGGAGGGAAAGGAGGAAGAAAAAACCCGAGGCAAAAACCGAGGAAGGAGGAGTAAACCGGTTGAGCAGGTATAAGAGGCCTACCTAACCCGGGCTTGTTGTCACCGTTATTTCTGCCGCGCATGCGCGTTGCCGTTTCCTGCTTTCAAATGAGTACCTGTGCTGCTGCTTATTGACCCACCTCTGTCATGTCGACTCATGAGTGTGCGTGATCGGCGTTCCGTGCGTTCTTGTTTCTCCGTCCCTACTCCCACACACCGTTAGGTGATTTTCGACTCGTACCTGTCCGGCGACACACCTGAGCGGACTCACCTGCTCCGACGCGTTTGATTTTGTTCTCCCCCCCCAACATTCTGGAGGGTAAATCCGACTGAGGGGAAGGTGTGTTGTAGGAGGAGGAAAAAAAGGGGGGAGATAACAGCGCCTTGCGAAACGAGAAGAAAGGTGAAAAAAAAAAAGGTAGAACGGACCTTGTCTCTTCCAACTTCGGGGTTTCCTCCTCGGGACACTTTTGCCCTCCGCGCCGCGACAAGCGGTTAAGTTCCCCCAAAGTTCCCGTCAAGCGAGCCGGTGTCAATTGATCATGCCGAGGGCTTTTTTGGTGAAGAAGGCAAACGTTTCGCCGGGAAAGCGGAACTGGAGCGAGGTGTCTGATCATGAACGCGGAGACGTCTACATCCCAGGTGAGTCCATGCGGCTTTAATGAGCCCCAACCGTTGCTACAATGCCGTTGGCTGGCTTGTTTTTGTTGTTGTTTGTGAAGGAAATCGCACGATCGCGTCGCCGTCTGCGTGCGCCTTTGCGCGTTTCGATCGGATCAGTTGATCCGGCGGTTGGATGGTGATTGTAACGGGGCGGGCAGGGCCCGCTGGGGCCCCGGAATAACGGGAAGGAAGCACAGCGGGCCGCGAACAGGGACTGCTCAGGGGCCGACTGGCGGGAGCGTGTCGGTAACTTTGAGTCGTGATTTGAATCATTTCTTCACCATTTTGCCGTTGCGGCGGAAGCAGAAGGTTAACGTGTCCATTTAGCGCCAGTTGATGTCAAAGATCGCCCTACGACACCCGGATCTCTTCCGCGAACCGTTTTCAGGAGCAGCTTTCACACTAAAACCTGATCTTCAAGTTGAATTCGTGGTTTTTAAAGTCATTTTACTGGGACTAGTGTAAAGGTAAATTTCTGTGTAAAACGAACGAGGACTGTTACCTGTCAGTTAACCACCGACTTGACATTTAAAAGGTGAGTTGAAGGAGCCCCCCCCCCCATTTCAACAAGCCTTTTCTCTCCCCTCCTGAGAACAATCCCCATTGTTGCCATCGGCAGCGTTTTTATTGTAAGACCACGTCGGTATCAGATAACAAGTAACGGACGACACCCTCTCCTGCCCCCCCCCCCCCCCCCCCCCCCCCCCCCCCCCCGCTACCCCGCTCCCGTGTCTCTCTTTCTCCACATCTCAGCACCGCCACTTTCAATCATTGACTTTTAACATCCTCTCCGGTGTTTAAAAAGCTGGAACATTTGGTTACTGCGTATTAAGACTCGGGATTTTTATTATTAATAGTTTTTTCTACGCACATACAAATTGTGGGCCAATTGGGACAGAATTAAGGACTTTTTTAAAAATAAAAACTAAAATAAAGTCTGAAACCTCCCATGAGACGAGTAAATGTGACGCAGTTAAATTTTTAACTAAACCAGGAGCGGGAACGGTCAGGTATGCGCCGTTACTCGACCTACCTGCCTAACGTGTGTTAGGCTGTCGCGCGGGCACGCACGCGCGCACACACACGCACACACACAGAGGTATGAAAATTGCCTTAAGAGACGGGTAAGCTGCTTTTATGGGGCGCCAGATGCCACCGGTTTCGACAATTTTTTTTTTTTGTCTCCTAATCCGCAAACATGTGCCCGGGCCTGTTTCATCAGTCCTAATCCACGTTCAAGTGTGTTCAGATTGATTTTCTCTCTCTCTTTTGATGTTCATATTAATCTAATTGATAAAAATGTTAAGACAAACCTGCTGTTTTTTGTTGTTGTTTTAAAAAAACAAACAACCCCCCCCCAAGCAAGCAAGACAATGAGTGAAATATGATAAACTAAATAGACAACAGCACAGTTTCACAAATGAAAATTGAGATTTGAAACACTTATATCGCACTTTATCTGTGTGAAAACAGTAAAGTAGCCCTGTCTGCAGTACTGTAGCGCGACTTATAGCCAGAGCTCCAAATTTATGAAATAATAAAAATGAGCATTACAACACCCATATTTCTAGCAAGGTCAGCATTAGTGTGGTTACTTTTTAGTACTTCTGTATTTGTGTTGGACCAAATTGTTCAGCAAGATCATCCTCGATCTAAACTAGCGTCTGTGTGAAAGGGCCATCCTCCGGAGTCAGGTTAATGTTTATTGGATGGGAGAAAATGTAACGGACCCTACTTGGTGCCTGTTGCTGCAGACAATACACCTTAAGCAAACACACTGCCTCACACCCTGTGCGTTTCAGAAAGTTATCTACCGATTGTTGACTCTTTATCCTGGCCAGAGCGCCGGTCGCCACAGCGATTATCGCCACATTGGAGTAATTAGAGATTCAAAATAGGGGCGGAGCAGAAGAAGCCCAGTGTTGAGCGCCATTAACATAATGCAATAAATGAACCATTGAAGGGCCGAGGAGTCCTTAGTGAGCATAAATCCTAAAATCACACATCATGACATCTTCTGTCAGGCCTCAGTACACATCAGCAAGTTGACACAGACCAAACATCTTACACACACACACACACACATAGGTACAATAGCTACACTGTCCATGTGTCCTTCCTGTTTCTTATGGGTCAGATCCTGATACTTTGTCTGGAATACAAAATTGATGTTCATGACACGTTCTCTGGTATGGACTCAATTACTGCTGTCTGGAAATGTTGACTTTTGTCTCTGAGGAACTTGCTGAAGCACTTGAGTGTTCAACTCAAATGAATTTGTTATAGATGCGACAAGAATTCCTTCAAGAGCAGCGATGCATTTCATTTCCTTCTCAAATCTGTGCCAATTAATTTGAAAAAGGCTGCAGCCTTCATCGACGGGACTGTGTCACCATGTACCGTTACCTCAACAGTTTTATCTGGTGTGTGTGTGTGTGTGTGAGCGTGCATGTGTGGGTACTCACACACACACGCGTGGAGATTTGCATTCATTTGTGTTTTATCTGATTATGGTCCTACCGAGTCGAGTGATTCGGGACCTGAGCAGGACCACACCCTCCTCGACTGACAGCTTACACACAGACACACACTCACCAACACAGAAGCCTCCACGCCTGTGAGGCGGATTGTTTGAGGAAGGTTCATAGTTGCTGCTGCAAGCCGGTCTGGTCAGACGAGTTTAACCGCATCAGTGATGTGGCGTGTGTGTAAAATAAGCCGCACTACACAATAGGTTAAAGATGTGCACACCCATACATACATAAGCATATTTGATCCTGTATGTTTGCTAACTGAAAAATTGAGCAAACACGGATCGACGCTGGCTACGTTGGCGGGTCGCTCCTTTGTTTTGCATCTTCTCCTGCCTGCGTTTGTCACACAGCAGGCACCCAATAACATAGCTCGAGAATTAGAAGGGGAGAAGGAAAGAATAACAAAAATAAGAGCATTTGTGTGACATTTTCATTGTGACACACATGAATATTTTATGATCATTAAATCTTTTTTATTGTTAATTCCCCAATCAACCAATTTTAGTCTCCAGTGTTAAAAATGATACCCTTCCTGTTCATGTTAAAATAGTATTCCTTTCTTCTTCTGTGGTTAGAAAATGTGTAAAATTATCAGCTGATTCTACAGCTTTAACGTTGGATTCAGTTTGTTGTTTTTGCTGTTGCGACTGTCAGAGTTTGCACATTACGCTGCGGAGGACAGCTGTTTTCCACCTCAGGCCTCCTCAAAACACTACCTGCTCCCTTAAAATTAGCATCTAGTTTCGGAGGCGCCGAATATTTCCCTCGGGTGTTTGCAGACAACAATCCAGAGGGGCACTGACTCATCCTGTCCCTCCCTGCAGTCTCCATCTTCCCTCCATCCGTCCTGACAACGGAAGTGGAGGCCAGCCTGGCAGAGACCACGCCGCTATGCCTCACCAAGAGCTCTGATGCACGAGCGCATGCCGAGCTGCCGTCCAGCACCACGCTGGGACAAGTGCAGAGCCCAGCCACTCTGCCCGGGGAAATGTCAGGGATGAGGAGGAGGCCGCCCCAGGAGAGCCCGACCTACATCCGATCCAAAATGAAAGTGAGGAAACAGGAAGTGGATTCAAATTCTGCTTCTTCCAACAGTATTAAAAATGTCACCCATCTATTTCCTGCACAGGTAACTACAGGTGAGCTACCAGCTGTTACTGCCCCTCCCTCTCTCACTCCCACCTCCGCAACACCCACCTCCAACCAGCACGCCCCTGCCTCAAAGCCCAGCTCTGCGCCAGTGGGCGCCACCATGTTGACCAGGTCGACGGCTCAAAATCAAAATTTATCATCGGTGACGTTTGTGTGCCAGGTACGCCATAACAATTGCTCAGGACTCCGCCATCATTTCTAGCGCAGTGTGGTTGACCTTGACGGCTGTTTGCAGGTGTGCCAGAAGGTCTTCCTACACCAGCGAATGTTGAACCGACATGTCAAATGTCACAGCGATACAAAGAGACACCTCTGCAGCTTCTGTGGAAAAGGCTTCAACGACACCTTCGACCTCAAGCGTCATGTACGCACGCACACAGGTATATACGCACCCCCCATCTTTACACACAGAAACGCACAATCGAGGATGGCTGAACAGCACATGACCGCCTTTTTCCCCCCCCATGCAGGGGTCCGTCCTTACAAATGTACCCTTTGTGAGAAGGCCTTCACCCAGCGCTGCTCACTTGAGTCCCATATGAAGAAGATCCACAGCATCACCCAGGCGTATGCCTACAAGGAGCGCCGCAACAAGCTGTACGTGTGCGAGGAGTGCGGCCACACGTCAGGCTCTCAGGATGATCTGCTCGTGCACCTGCACTTGCTTCATCCCAACAGTCACCTGCTGAAGGGGAAGACGGCCAGGAGGACAGGAGGAGGAAAACCTGCTTTAACCTCAGCACTAGAGTCTCCACAGAGTGCTGAAAGTGACATTTCCAGTGGATCAACAGAGCAGTAGAGGAGTGGGTCACCAGGACGACCACTGCCTCCATGAACCCAGGACTGGGTGGGGGTGGGGGGTCCGAATGAAGGAGGGATGAGATGGAGATGAAGCGATCCAGGAGAGGTGATGAACTTTGATGGGAATGTACATGTGTAAATGTACATGTGTGTTTGTGCCTCTATGGGTTTGGGAAATAATGTGCCAAATATGTTTGACTAATATATATTTTTACTGGAACTGTAACATGGTTGAGGTCATCGACACGTCTTTCACCTGTACCATTTATCCTTATTTCTAATGCATGTGAATATTGTTGCATGTGGTGGGTTTCTTTGTACGTCAAAAACATTTTTCTATGAAAAATGAATCACTTAACTCATTAAAGGGAATAATATATAAAGTGACAGCGAGTTTTTCTTTCTAGTGCTTTTTTAATGGTTGAGGTGGGTTTTTGATCACATCTTTGCACGATAACAGTCCAGCTTGTGTTCCAACATAAATGCAGGTAGTATTAGCTGATCCTCAGCTTCACCACATGCTTTTAGCTGAGTTTAAAACAGCAGCAGGCATTGCATTTAAATTGTTAGGTCTGCCTGATAGAGCAGAGTACCCGTTCTGATTGTTCTGTTATTTAGGGATTACTCAATAATCTCTGTGTAAACAATTCCAGTAGAATTTGATAGCTACACCTGCTCCGTGTGTAGCTCCTGTTCATCTATATTAGCATTAGACTGGAAATATAAGCAAGAAAACTATTATATCATGTTTAAGTTCATCTGTGCCCCCCCAAACTTTCCCACCTCTTTTAATTTCTAGTTGGAACCAGTTCTGTATGGCTTACACCACTTTATAACGCTCTTTTATAATGTGTTCCAGTTATCTCTGGTTTTTGTGGGTTTAGTAAAAGAGGTTGGGAGGGTAAGGGTGGATTCTTGGAATCTGTTAGGTCTTGTTGGAGGATTCCTGCTCTTTTATATCCTGAGGACATGTGGAGGAGGATTCCTGTGACAGCCAGATAACGGTTTGGAGATCAAACCAGACGCTTTCTTCTTTCCCACTGTCCCCAAAAAAATTCCATTTATTTTTTTTCATGTGTTCAACTATTTAGGATGAATTAAGATTAAAAAGATGTGCCATACTCTTTGTAGCATTCATTTAGTAAATTATTTTGTGTTTTCACAAAAAATGACATTTTTCATTCATTTTCAGTTTAGTCCTGTCATAAATTAATGTACTACATCTTTATTATATTTTGACAATCATATTTTTCATTAGCAGAAAAATAACAAAGTACTTATTATAGTCTATGGGGGAAACGTTATTAAACAATTTTATATAATTATATTTTGTTGGAGAATCAGCCATTTTTTATTAATTATAAAATAAATGTAAAGAAATCTGACATTCTATTTTTAATTTAGTATAAGATGTAAATTAACGACTACATTTGTTTGACAAATATAGATGAATTACGTATTTTCATAATTCCCTTACCAATTGTGACATTTGTTGAGGGTCAGTGGTGCTGCAGTACCCATTGTGATTTAATTTAATTTTATGACTCATACATTGATACATTTTAGCTACTTTCAGTTAGGATTTACTGCACCGTCGCCGCCAGGTGGCCCTGTTTCCGTGTGACGTCTTCCTGTCACGTGACTGTTGTCAACAAGGAAGTGCGCTGTGTCTTTGAATATAAGGCGCCACCAGCGGAGGTAACATCTGGAGCCAAAGGTAATTTACATTTGTTCACACGGATGCGTTTTATAATGGTTTACAAATCGCTTTCTAAATGCTCCCGTTGCAGTCACATTTAACGGCTTGTCGGCAAAAGCTTAAGGATTTAGGATTGGCAAACGCTAAAGAACGTTAGCTTTGTTAGCTTTACTTTTTGAAGTGTGTTTTTTTAGAGTATATATAAAAGCACATAAACTGTATCTGCATGGTACGTCAAGACATTTCGTAATCATCATCATCATCCTTACTTGTTGACAGATTGACAGGGAATGCAAGCTTCTGAACCAGCCCGGTTGGGTCGGAAACGCACCCTGCCCTCCTGCCCGAATCCACTGTTCCTCAAGTGGCTAACAGAGCTCCGAGACCAGGCTAAAGAAAAGGGACAGAAGACCCAGTACACCTACCAGAAGGTACGCTAATACGCTTTTGCATTCCTTGTTAACCATTTCATTTTCTATATAATAGCAAATGCTGAACATATATCGGATATTTTAGGTGCTTTGGGACTTTTACACTCCAATAAATCCCTGATGTTATGAAATGGAAAACGGCCACTTCCCCGTTTTCCACTTCTCCTAATCCCTGCGTGTTTGTACCATTTTAGGCCATCCAGTCTTTGAACAAGTATCCGCTACCACTCAGGTCCGCTAAAGAGGCAAAGATCCTCCAGAACTTTGGGGACGGCATCTGCAAAATACTGGATGAAAAACTGCAGTGTTACTATAGAGACAACGGTAAACTACGATGACACACGGCCTGGGCTGTTGTAAAGCACCCTTGTCTGCACTACTTTCCTTCTTTTTCTCAAGGTCCAGACGCTCCCATTCACAATTTACCGAAAGGAGCCCCCCCTCCTAACAGCCAGGATAACAACCTGGACCCATCTGCCAAGGCAAACCAGCAGCTTTTGATTCTCATGACTAATTTTTGTCCTTTGAGTTTATTTGTGTGTAAGATAACCTGTCTCCTGGACTCAAAAAAATCATATTTGCAGAAAAATGTAAACGGTGATCAAGATAAAAATGGGCGAGGAGGGAGGAAGAAGAAGAGGGAGTATGTACCCCAGAAGAGGTCGGGGGGTTATGCCGTACTTCTTGCTCTCTTCAGAGAATCTCAGAACCCTGGGAGCAAAGGTTTCATGTTTAAAATGGAGCTACAGGCAGAAGCGCAGCAGTTCTGTGATAAGTCCTTCACTGTTGTAAGTCAAATATCAACACAACCTGGAGCACAATTTTTGATCTGGCTCACAATGGAGGTTTGTATTGTGTGTTATTCCCTCATCTCTTCATGTGTTTAGCCAGATCTGGGCAGCAAGTATACGGCTTGGTCCTCTGTGAGTACACTGATTCAGAAGAATCTGGTGATAAAGACTCACAATCCTGCAAGGTAAAAACAGGAAATCACACGCACAATTACACCTTTAAACAGTCTCTGTGATTCAAGCACTTGCCACTAAAACTCCTCAACTTCCTGTAGATATTCTCTGACTGAAGATGGTCTGGCAGTGGCAGAGCGACTGGACTCGGAGCATGTAAAGAAATCTAGCACAGAGGTCGACAGAGCTCGAAATAAAGGGGAGAATGAGGACGATGGCGCCAGCGCCGAGGTTATTGACCTCACCGGCAGTGAAGATGGCCCAGACGAAGCCCACGCCAGTAGTGAGGCTGACAATTTACCCGACCATGGCAAGAATTCCCAGGGAACGAGCGGAAAGCCCAGCGCAGGCTGCCTCCTCCCCGGAACCTATGAAATCATACTGTGCGTCGACGTCATTGAGACGACGGGGTAGGACGCTCTGCGGTCACAGGCGTGCTTGCAAAAATAACAACGCCTTCGTGATGTGGCGCTCTGTCTGTGCAGCGGCAGCCATCACCGGAAACAGGAGCTGGTCAAGGAGCTGCAGGGGAACGGCGTGCTTTTTGATGTCCGGAAGCTCAACGTCGGAGACTTCCTGTGGGTGGCTCGAGAAAAGGTTTCACCTGTTCCAGGTAGCGTGCCGGTTTTTTTTTTAATCGTCTGCATCTAAAATCCTGAATCGCAAGGGTCAAAACGGATTCTTTTGTTCCGTCTCCAGGTCAGCTGCAGGTGCCTGTAGGCAGGGAGCTCGTCCTTGATTACATCATCGAGAGGAAGAGGATAGACGACCTCTGCAGCAGCATTATCGACGGCCGCTTCAGGGAACAGAAGGTTGGCGTGTGCCTTTTATATATTCAGGCTTTCAATAAATAAGTTACTTTCAAGCTTTGCTCAGGTAAAATCCTTTTTTGACAGCCTTGAGTTGCTGCAGTTTATCAATGTTCCCACCCACTCCGAAGGTCATATTTTGGACTCACTCTGCCACTCTGGGGGACATTCCTGCCACTTTATCTGCAAATGACTTCCCCATCTATGACCACATGCACCTTGGGGTGGGTTGGGGTAGCTGACTAGAACGTTTCTAGGCGGAGGCTGGACTCACTATTCACTGGGACATGTACTGACACAACGTTCTGTCTCATAAGGACTCTCCACTGCAAAATGCAATTATGCTGATTTAATTCGACTTCACAAACATTCTCTTTGGTGCGGTTCACTAAATACTCAGCCCACATGCCAACCCCACCCCACACACACACACGTGTACTCAGCTGATTTGTGCAATTCCATTATGTGATTTTGAAACCAAAAGATTGAGGATATTCATCAGTGGCTCGCCCCACCTCCTTAGGGTAAACCTATTCATTCTCTGTCCCCTCTAATAAATACCATTGTTCACTCCTCTCGTCTGCCATTGTTCCATCATCCCTTCAATCTGCCACAGTTACTCCAGTCCTACCTCTGAAACTCTGGGGCGACATAAATATCCTGCCTCAATGGGCTTATATCACCTATATGGGACTGGGATGACTACATTTTATCCATTGCCTCCTTCAGAACTGCATGTTTTGTATATTCTTGTATCCATTTACTGCTGTAAGGTGAGATAAGCGCCTATAAATGAATTTTAAATTCATTTTTAATATTATTATTTTCAGTTCCGGCTGAAGAGGTGCGGTCTTCGCAAGCCCATCTACCTGGTGGAACTGCACGGGAATGCTGCCTCCCACCAGAGTTTACCTGAAAAAACCCTGCAACAGGCCATAGTCAGCACACAGGTGGGGCTCCTTCACTTTAAAGGGGCGGGACATCATTTACTTTGTTGCGCCATCGTTTAGTGTGCTGAACATGTCATTGCGCGTCAGGTGGTCGACGGCTTCTTCGTGAAGAGAGTCCAGGATGTGAGAGAGTCGGCCGCCTACCTCACCATCATGACTCGGCAATTGACAAAACTGTACCAGGTGATAAGCTTTCTTCCCGAAGCAGGACCAGAGATCTTCTCCCCACGTGCTTCATGCGTTGTTTTTTTTTTTACCATAGAACCGAACGCTGGTCTGCCGCTCCAGAGAGTTGGAGGGCGACCAGGTTGGGCAGGAGGACCGGGCGGGCATCCCTTCCTGCTCGCTTATTTCGTTTGCCGAGTTTAATCACGGTGCCGTCAAAAACAAGGTAAGCTACCGAGTTGTGTTGCTGGCATTGTGCGTCGTTTGCCCAGTTGTGATTTTTGCATGTTTTTCCAGTGTCAAACTGTGAAGGAAGTGTTTGCCAGACAGCTGATGCAGATCAGCGGATTGTCTGGAGACAAAGCGGCTGCCATATTGGAACACTACAACACTCCTCAAAGGTAATGCTTCAGTCTTTTTACTGGTGGGATTAACACATAAAAGTGACTCCATTTGAAACAAGCAGCCTGTATGTACATCTGGTCTCAGATGTTTGGAATAGTCAAACAATGCAGTGTAAATTAGACCCAAGGCTGTTCTTTGATTTCCAACATTTCCCTCTCCTCAGCCTCGTGACAGCCTATGATCATTGTGCCACTGATGCAGAAAAAGAAAAATTGTTGTCTTGCATCCGATACGGGAGGCTAAAAAGGTTTGTAGATAAAGCCTTGAAACTCGAGGCAAATAGATTAGTGAACTCAACGATGACGCGAGACTCCAAGCCGTGCAACCACAAGTGATTCCAACCTTTCCTTTCTTTCAGAAACTTGGGTCCGGCACTCAGCAGAACATTGTATCAGCTGTATTGTACTCCAGGAGCTTTGTCGTAGACAAATAGTTGCAAATAATTGTCTCAGACAATAACCTTTTTTTTTTTTTTACTTGATTAAAAAACTCTAGATGGGGATTTACATGTCTGCGGTGATGCCATTTTGAGTACTTTATGCTGCTACATCAATAAAGTTTGACATTTTGCTTGAATCTATACATGTATGACAGTTTGTATCTGCCTTGTCTACTATACACGTTTGGAGTAAAACAACAACAGACATGGAGCCACTGCCGAGCTGAGGTACATGCACATCCGTCAATAACAATGTAGACAAAATGACTAGAATGTTAAGTTCTGATTTTTTTTTTTAAAAACTGTCACTGAGGTAGAGAAATAGCTATTAAACCATTAGTCATTTTTTTACGTTTGTTATCGCCCTCTACTGGTCACCACAGCTTTTGCATAAGCTGGAGTAACGCTTGTGAACGCTAGGTGTCAGTATTGTACTTTATTTCAAATATCAGACGAACGCACGTTTTATATCAAACTGGATTGATGAAACTTGAATGAATAGCATAGTTTATGTACATAAAGTAGCTCTGTTAACAGTAAGGGATGAGAGGCTGTGAGCTGCATGACAATTTACTTTAAGACTGATATGGAAATCTGACCATTTAATGGATAGACAAGATGTAACAAAACGTAAAACCCCAAACTCCAGTAACATAGAACGGCGTTCTGCATCGTAAACGGGTGGGATATTTTGATTTTCGGAGTGACAGGGTGAGGAAAGTATGACAGACAAAAATTAGGAGTTGTGATTCTGAAAACAATGAAGGGAATTTTACAGACATCTACACCCCAGTGTTGAGTACAGTCTCAGGTAGACATGGTGACTCCTGCACGGACGATAAACAAAAGCGAGTAATCGGAAACGTCCTACCTTCTTCAGCCACCTCCAATCTGGTCCCTATCATGACAACACCTGTTATTTACAATGACAAAAAAGGAATATAAAACCTGACTTTTAACAAAGTGCCATTTCCATTGTTCTATTTTTAGCTCTGGTGTCACAAAGTCTGTCCTCAAAACAATACTCTCATGCCGCGCGTTCATTGAAGGAGGCACTGATTTCCGCATTAATTTTGGACAATGTGAAAGAAATAAAGACTTTAAAAAGACCCAGCTCTGAATCCTTGTGTTATCAAAACGATGCAAGTAGCATTCAAGTAAAATATCTTTTTTTTTTTTTTTTTTTGCATGGTCAGATACAAAGAATTTAGAGTCCGATATCCTGCTACATACTTTACTGACTACAAGAACATGCTGGCTCTTTCAGTGTTCATCTGGGCATGTGAGTATTATGTTGTACACGAGACAGTTCTGGGAAAAAACCCACACCCTTTAACTCGGCCTGAATGGTTAAATTATCGAACAGGAGCAAAACGGGACATTTGATCCCAAACTCCAGCTTGTTCCAATGGTCCCCACCACAGAGCAAGATGGACTCGGTCTCCGATTCAGAGACATCTTAAATTATAGTCCCCTCCACACAGACACGGATCCTGTTTTGTTGCTGGGGGTCTGTTCTCCCCACAGACCGTGGGATAAAATTAGGAGTAACGTGGTGAAACGTCACTGAAAAATTGCAGCCGTCTTTCCTCTCACTTCCCAGCTCCGTCCTCAAATTTGGCAGGGGGGGGGGGGGGGAGTCTTTGCTTTCAAATGTAATCCATTAATCTTCCATCGCCATATTGGCGCTCGCAAGCCACCCGAGCCAGTCGTGCCGGGCATTCCTGGAGCCCTCAAATCCTTGAGGACAGCAGACAAAATCCATTCAAAGTGTCCTTTCCTGTTTAGCTTATGATAAACACACACCTGACCACACCTGCCCCACCGTATTTATTAATCTGGCATGTCGATGCAGAGTTTCGGCGGCGGGACAAAGTATTTCCCAGGACTCTGTGTGATCACCACACCCGTCTTCTTGTGGAACATGGGAGCGATCTTTGGCGGTGGTTCGGGAGCAGGGGCCTCTTCGGCTGCCTCGGGGTCCTCGGTGCGTTGGAGATCGTAGGACACGTTGCCATATTCCCGCAGAAAGGGGAGCAGCTCCAACAGGAAGTGGCAGAAGTCTTTGCGGATACCAAACCACCCTGGAGTATGATTACGACAGTGGAAATATATTTTTACATAATATAGAACATTTGATGTGTGCAACGTTCATGTTTCCCAAGTAGAGTCATGCTGATTGATACCAATACCAACAAGTAGAACTATCAGAGGAGGTATAAATGAAGTATTTTCCGTGTATAACACAGATGTGGTGACAAAAACACTCAACATTCAGTGAAACCTTTTACCAGCTTTAAATACTCACAGTGGTTCCCCCCTTTCTGCCCAAATGTTGTGGCCATGAGTGTGAGCAGAGAGAGCCAGAGTGGCACAAACACGCACACGTAGCTCAGACTGTTGTGGCCGTCCAGCTTGTGCACCAGGAGGATCTAGGGGGGGACACATTTTTACACATCGAAGACAGACGTCCCCACCACCCCTCCCCCAAATCCAAAGAATGGTATATTTGTCACCAACATTCACCTCGAATGTGAGGAGGGGCACGACAATGGTCATCCAGCTGATCGCCATGGTGATGTGAGTCCGCCGCTGCTCAGCGATGATGTCGATGGAGCGAAGAAAAAGGACAGACCAGATGATGTAGTAGAGGACGACAAGGCAGAGGAAGGACATCAGGATCCACAGTGGGACGCACACCACCTGCAGCACACGCAGAGGGATTTGGTTTTAATAAAAACAACATCATTCTTCTCTCACCGAAGAAAAAGATCAAAATGTCTTCAATAACTCTGGGTGTGTCTCTCACCAGCCAGGGCCAGTTAATGATCCTGTCCAACCTGAGAGCAATGAAGATGAACTGCAGAATGTTCACTGAACACAACACCTCCAGCTGAACAGAGAGAGGATCTTTAGACAAACCAAAAACAGTCCTGATACATACCAGAGATCATTTCCTCCACAAACATCCGGTTGGTTACCTCCAGAGATCGGTCGTGCCTAAATCCCCAGACGCACGCTGCTACAGAGACTGGTGATACGAAGAACAAGGGCATAAAGACGAGCAGCCAGAAGTAGTTCCCTCTCGCCACGCGGTCGCACACCAGCACTTCGAACATCAGCAGCAGCACATGTAGTCCCACAGCGATTAGCATCGCTTTGAACTCCACACACGTCTCCCCTTCAGCCCTGACAAAGCATGGTTCAAACATTAGAACGTTCCAGGCAAGAGAAAATGAGTGTGGAAGCCAAGTCAAACCAGGTGTGCGCCCGCCGTGTGCCTGAGTCTACCTGTACTGGGGGTTGTGTGCCCAGACTCCAGTGCCAACCGCAGCCCCAATGATGACCAAAAGCTTCCACAGCCATATTGGGGTGAAAACGGCCCAGTAACTCCACTGGATGACTCCATCCAGCCGTAAGGACAGCAGCACAGAGAAGAGCAGAAGACAGGAGTAGATCAGGAACTTACTGGAAAAGAAAGAAATGATGACAGTTGAAAGCAAAGTTAGGGTTTTCCGAATGGATGGTTGTGAACGCTTCACTGTTCTGGGAGAAGAACTCTTAAGTCCACAAGCTTCAATCTCTTAATAGTACGGCAATGGAGAGTCTAGAAGTATTTAATTCCTTTCTTACATGCGGACCGAAATCGTTTCTATATACAAGTTGTACTCTTGAAGCATAATTGTATTAATCTGATTACACATTAGACCTGGCCGTTTCCTGCGATTATTGAAAACACATGCAGAGTTTCTGTAAATAACGTTGTTTCAGTTAGCACGTTAGCCGGGCCTGGCCCGTCAACGCTCGCCACGTTGTTTTACTTGAATTATTGCGTGGTTCGCGTAAACTTTATCGTAATTATCAGACATCTTCCCACGTTAACGGGCATTTAAATGAATCCCGTATGTTCTCCTTGAGCGCTGTTAGCTTGATACAAAGCAGCTAAAGTCGGTGGATCGTAGCTAACGTTACCTGGGATTGAAGTCCTGAAAGAGTCCTCTTAAATTCATGGTGTGATAAATGTCTCTTCAGCCTGACAGCATTAATCGGCCGTTACGTTAACAGCTTTTACCCCAGAACCTGTATCCTCTCCATAGTAATTTCGGCGAAATTAGAGTTTTCGTACTCAGGTTCATTACGACTCTTTACTCGCCACCAGTGTTTTGTTTTTTTTTCTTCTTCTCCCCTTTCGGCTCGTCACGTGACTTTGTTTTCCGGAAATACCCGAATCGACTCCGAAGATGACGCGTAAATTCAAATCAAATCAAATCAATCTTTATTTATATAGCGTCTTATACAATCAAAATTGTTTCAAGGCGCTTTCCAGAATCCCAGGGCCTGACCCCAGACAAGCAACAGTGGCAAGGAAAAACTCCCTATTAACAGGAAGAAACCTTGAGCAGGACCAGGCTCATGTAGGGGGACCCTCCTGCTGATGGCTGAGAGGAGAGGAGAGGAGAGGAGAGGAGAGGAGAGGAGAGGAGAGGAGAGGAGAGGAGAGGAGAGGAGAGGAGAGGAGAGGAGAGGAGAGGAGAGGAGAGGCACAGAGCACAGAAACACACACAAAAATACACTATACAACAGGTCAGCGGGGCCGGCTGCCACTGCCACCTTGTAGGACCGGGGTACATAACCTGACACTAAAGAACCATTGATCTGGTCCAGGATAGAGCTGCCTATCAATGGTAAAACATCCTTCAACAGGTGTGTTGGGATGGGATCTAAGAGACAAGTGGTGGTCTTGGATTTCTGAATTAGCGATGACGCCTCAGAAAAATATACAGGGCTGAAGGAGTTTCAGGGCTCGTTGGAGACCCTGCATGTTCCCACAGTCAGCACATCTGGTGATGGTCCAGTTGTTGGGATGGCCTGGTTAGCTTTCTCTCTGATAGCTAGAACTTTATCAGTGAAGAAGCTCATGAAGTCTTCACCACTAAGGGAAGAAGGGATATGTGGATCTAAAACACTGTGACTTTTAGTTAATTTGGCCACAGTGCTGAAAAGAAACCTGGGGTTGCTCTTATTTTCCTCAATTAAAGAAGAAAAATAAGCTGTTCTAGCCTTGCGGAGGGCCTTTTTGTAAACTAATAGACAGTCTTTCCAGGCTACATGATAGCTGTCTGTTTTACAAGAATGCCACTTCCTTTCCAGTCTTCGCACTTTCTGCTTGAGGGTCCTGATATGTGAATTATACCAGGGGGTACACCTCCTCTGATTTACTATTTTCTTTTTCAGGGGGGCAACAGAATCAAGCGTGATTCTCAGTGAGGTTGCTGCACCTTCAGCAATAGAGTCAACCTCAGCAGGGCTAAGATTATAATGATTGATCCCTGGGGAATCACACAGTGGTCCTGGGATCAGCACAGGGATCACTTCCTTAAACTTAGCTACAGCATTATCTGAAAGACATCTGCTATAGTAAGACTTTGTTCTGAGCATAGAAGAATCCTTGATCATAAATGTAAAAGTGATCAAAGAATGGTCTGACAGGACTGGGTTCTGAGGGAACACTGACACATGGTCTACCTCAACACCATAAATCAGAACTAAATCTAAGGTGTGGTTGAAGTTATGAGTTGGTTGGTTTATCTGCTGGAGGAAACCAACTGACTCAAGTAATGAAATGAATCCATTTCTAAAGCTGTCATTTACAACATCTACATGAATATTAAAGTCTCCAATGATAATGACTTTGTCTGTTCTAAGGACCAAGTCAGATAAGAAATCAGAGAACTCAGACAGGAACTCTGAATGTGGCCCAGCAGGGGGCCGATATACAACTACAAACAGAAGTGGCTTTTCTGTCTTCCAGTTCAGATGAGTGATGCCACGAGTCAGGCTTTCAAATGAGCTGGAGCCATATTTTGGTCTAGGATTAATTAATAACTTGGAGTGATAGATTGCTGCCACTCCCCCTCCTCGACCAGTAACAGGAGGAATGTGATAATTAAGATGGGTAGGATTCAAGATTTACTTTGTCCATCCCCGTAGGGTAATTGAATTGTAATAGCAGCCTACACATGGAGGAATATAACTATAGTCTATAGACACAAATATCAGCAGGTGTATTTACAAAGTATAGAAATAGAATAAATAAAATACAAATAAGAATAGAACGTGGGCATAGAGATAAAGACAAGAATAAATTATAAGCATATTTACATAAATATAGAATAATATAGAAATACAATTACAACATAAACATTAAACAAATGAGTTGCTGTCCAAAGTCTATTTATTTAATCGTGTCTTCATTTATTTAGCCACAAAATTTGAAACGTATGAGAACAGAGACATTGTGTTTAAATGAGGAAGATCATGGTTTAAAAATCACAAGAAGCAGCGTAAACTGTAGGATTATTATCTTCACTTGAGATGTGAGTTCAGGTCAATGTAGGTAGAAATGTCGATTCACTGCATAATATGTTAAAAGACTGAATGTGCATTTTTGCAAAATGTGCATGTCTCAGAGGCTAGTGCATAATATCCTGTCATTTAAATAAAGATAATTTAACATTATAAATAAGAGCATGGAGAGGTGACTATGACAAGAAAGAAAGGAAAATTCAAACTTTCTTATCCATGATATGCAAAAAGATAACTTAAACACACTGAGGACATTTTACTACAGTCAAACCCGATTATATTATCAGATTATTACACAAAGGCAGTCTAAAACACTGTGACATGTTCTTGCAGGAAATTCTAGGTTTATTTTTAAGTCACATGTTGCACATATTTTTACGCCACAGCCACCACCTGTGTGATCGGACCTTTCCAGATGGTTACCACTTCCGTTCTTCACCTTCATATGTGGTTTTTAAATTAACATGTGCACTGCGACTGCAATGCACAAGATCCACAAACCGATGGAGGACTGTCTGCAAGAAGCACCTGAGAAGATAATTTGTGTTCTTGAAGCATTGATGGGGGAGAAGTCACTGAATCGAAGCATTTTGGCCAATATTTGTTCACCTGTAGCAGATGTCTCATTGGGCTGGATGTTATTTGGATGCAGCAGTGTCTCCGGAGTAACTGGAGGGGGGTTGTCAATTAATATAATGGTCAATTAATGTGAATTATTGAAGGTGGAGCCATAAGGCGCAACTCACCCAAGAGGTGGACCAGAGTGAAGCTTTTCATTGTCGGCAGGTGACACCTGTAACGGCCGCTATCGATCTGAGTCACATTGCTGATTCGGAGAGAAATGTCCCCGCGTCGAAGGCCTTCGAGAGACAGCGTGGTTCTGCCGTGGTATGACGGCGCCTTCATGTCCAGAAGCTCCTGGCCGTCCCGGTACACGTGGACGTAGTCTACTTTCTCCGAAAGGTCTTGAGGATGAGAATCGACTATGGCCCATTCCAGCGGCAATTCGACCACGTTGTCCTTCGGCTCCACAAAACAAGGCAGGACCGCATCTTCACCCTCAACAGCCAGGACAGGATCTGAGGACCCGATCACCCGAAACTTACCTAAAAAAGCGCGAGAGTTGAGAAGTTTGCGATGATCCCCCCCCTTTAGTCTCTAGAATGATGGACTATACCTTCGACCGCGTGGGAGAGAAGCCTCAAAGTGAGAAGTAAGATGTAGCGGAGGTTTAAAAAGTTGGTCTTCCTAGAAGTGAGTAGCATGTTCAACCAGGTTCATTTAGCTGCTTATCATGTTTTATTCAAATGACTTCCCTTAAACCTTCACGGGACCCCCCCTCCCCCTCGTGGCAGAAAACGAGTAATTGAACGGAAGGTTTTTTCGAATGCACTGTTCACAAAAACAAGACAAACACAATTTATTCATCTTTTACATTAAATAAAGTTTTATGTTAAATGTGTCAGTCACAGAAAATCAACACTGGAATTAAGGAGCATTTAAAAATATACATGGTTTACAAAAAAAAGGTGAATATACAACAAAAGGAATGATCATTACAGGCTAACGAGATGGGGCACCTTATGTACAAAGATACTGACAACATGGCAGCAACACAAAGCATTTCTCCCCAAAAAAGGCACGCAGTCAAGGTGCGTTCCTGTTCGGTATAGATGCAGACATACAAGCGTTTTGCCCGATGATAGTGGTGAACAAAAGGTCGGAACAGGAGAGTGATCAGATGATGAAGTGCAGGGTTTGTAGGATTAATCAAAATGTACATTAATGAAGGAAATGAATACAGTCATTTATTTGATAAATAACACAAAAAAGAAACCGTGGTAGAAAAACAGTGGAAAATATATATTTTGTAACAGAAGGGACGGCTATAAAGGAAGTGAAAAGGCATTTAAACAGCAAGAAATGGTGACGGTAACAGGTTATTATAACAAAGACGACCGTCTGGAGTTTCAGACGTGTTTGTGTTTCCAAATCACAACCTGGGCTGCAAATTATACGAAAAAAAGAAGACAAACTGGCAACGGTTCTGGTAGAAATCAGCGGCAAGCAGTATTTGTATATATATCTAACGCCCTCATGCTGCTTCTTCACAACCCTCCTCCTCCTCCTTAGTGCACCAGCTCCAGCTGACTGGTGGAGAACGGCAGGACGCCGCTGACGTAGTAAGCGATGCCCAGGGAGAGCAGGGGGATGACCACCAGCAGCAGCAGGACCCTCCAGAAGCCCAGGTCCTCCACAAACTCCTGCCAAGTGGTCCTGAAGCTGGACAGCACACCCTCACTGCTCTGAAGGTTGGGGTTCAGGAGAGAGTGGCTCTCCATTTGTGCAAAATGTGCATGTCGCAGAGGCTAGTGCATAATACCACTTCCGTTCTTCACCTTCATATGTGGTTTTTAAATTAACATGTGCACTGTGACTGCAATGCACAAGATCCACAAACCGATGGAGGACTGTCTGCAAGAAGCACCTGAGAAGATAATTTGTGTTCTTGAAGCATTGATGGGGGAGAAGTCACTGAATCGAAGCATTTTGGCCAATATTTGTTCACCTGTAGCAGATGTCTCATTGGGCTGGATGTTATTTGGATGCAGCGGTGTCTCCGGAGTAACTGGAGGGGGTTGTCAATTAATATAATGGTCAATTAATGTGAATTATTGAAGGTGGAGCCATAAGGCGCAACTCACCCAAGAGGTGGACCAGAGTGAAGCTGTTCAGTGTCGGCAGGTGACACCTGTAACGGCCGCTATCGATCTGAGTCACATTGCTGATTCGGAGAGAAATGTCCCCGCGTCGAAGGCCTTCGACAGACAGCGTGGTTCTGCCGTGGTATGACGGCGCCTTCATGTCCAGAAGCTCCTGGCCGTCCCGGTACACGTGGACGTAGTGTACTGCCTCCGGAAGGTCTTGAGGATGAGAATCGACTATGGCCCATTCCAGCGGCAATTTGACCACGTTGTCCTTCGGCTCCACAAAACAAGGCAGGACCACATCTTCACCCTCAACAGCCAGGACAGGATCTGAGGACCCGATCACCCGAGACTTACCTAAAAAAGCGAGAGAGTTGAGAAGTTTGCGATGATCCCCCCGCCCCCCTTTAGTCTCTAGAATGATGGACTATACCTTCGACCGCGTGGGAGAGAAGCCTCAAAGTGAGAAGTAAGATGTAGCGGAGGTTTAAAAAGTTGGTCTTCCTAGAAGTGAGTAGCATGTTCAACCAGGTTCATTTAGCTGTGAATCAGGACGGAAACCTTCAGGTGCAAACGCGGGAAACCCCCCCACTCCCCCTCGTGGTAGAAACTAACCAAATGAACGGAAGGTCTTTTTCGGTCAAACAGCGTAAATTTGAGTCAGTCTAAAGCACATGATCGCCATGCCAACTAGAAAAAAACCACACAATGTAAATAACTCTGGGAATATTAATGTGAAAAAAGGAGAACGCACTGTTCACAAAAACAAGACATAAACACAATTTATTCATCTTTTACATTAAATAAAGTTTTATGGTAAATGTGTCAGTCACAGAAAATCAACACTGGAATTAAGGAGCATTTAAAAATATACATGGTTTACAAAAAAAAGGTGAATATACAACAAAAGGAATGATCATTACAGGCTAACGAGATGGGGCACCTTATGTACAAAGATACTGACAACATGGCAGCAACACAAAGCATTTCTCCCCAAAAAAGGCACGCAGTCAAGGTGCGTTCCTGTTCGGTATAGATGCAGACATACAAGCGTTTTGCACGATGATAGTGGTGAACAAAAGGTCGGAACAGGAGAGTGATCAGATGATGAAGTGCAGGGTTTGTAGGATTAATCAAAATGTACATTAATGAAGGAAATGAATACAGTCATTTATTTGATAAATAACACAAAAAAGAAACCGTGGTAGAAAAACAGTGGAAAATATATATTTTGTAACAGAAGGGACGGCTATAAAGGAAGTGAAAAGGCATTTAAACAGCAAGAAATGGTGACGGTAACAGGTTATTATAACAAAGACGACCGTCTGGAGTTTCAGACGTGTTTGTGTTTCCAAATCACAATCTGGGCTGCAAATTATACGAAAAAAAGAAGACAAACTGGCAACGGTTCTGGTAGAAATCAGCGGCAAGCAGTATTTGTATATATATCTAACGCCCTCATGCTGCTTCTTCACAACCCTCCTCCTCCTCCTTAGTGCACCAGCTCCAGCTGACTGGTGGAGAACGGCAGGACGCCGCTGACGTAGTAAGCGATGCCCAGGGAGAGCAGGGCGATGACCACCAGCAGCAGCAGGACCCTCCAGAAGCCCAGGTCCTCCACAAACTCCTGCCAAGTGGTCCTGAAGCTGGACAGCACACCCTCACTGCTCTGAAGGTTGGGGTTCAGGAGAGAGTGGCTCTCCATGGCACTGCGACACGCAGGGCGATCATGAAACAACAACAGTGTCAGAACGAGTTGGCTTACTCCACGCTCTTCCACACTTACCTCTCACTGTCAGCCATCTGCATGGTCTCCATTTTGGAGTGGGGTCCTCTGTTGAAGCCTTTCACCTCCTGCTCCTCCAACCCTTCAAGGAGACGGATGGCGTCTTTGTTAACGCCGCGTCTCTTCGCCAGCACCAGTGGGGTGGATCCATTGTGGTTACTGTAAAACAGGGTTTAAAGTCAAACAACAATGGAGGAGGAAAAAAAACAACACAGGTTGTGAATTTCTGTCAGGTGAGAAAAATATCAGAGCTTACCAAATATCGATCTTCAGACCATTGGAGACCAGGAACTGTATGGTATCGACATGGCCACACAGGTGCAGTGCTGTGTTTCCTTGATAATCAGTGGCCAGCAGATCAGCTCCAAACTTGTGCAGGAGGCGGCAGATGTCCACATTCCCTCGGGCGGCAGCCAGGTGGAGGCCGGTGCGACCCCGGTTGTCACGGATGTTGGGGTCACACCCCGTTTCTAGGAGCCTCTTGGAGAAAGGTAGGTCTCCATCAATGCAGGCCTGCAGCAGAGGCACGTTGGTCTGCGACGAGTCGTTGATGAAGACATAGGACATGTCCGAGTGGGTATCAGAAAATTCCAGCGTACCTGAAGAGAGGGAAACCAGACTTAAATATATGGGCAAAGTGTTTCGGCCATTCTTGGCTTGAGAAAATTGAACTGGGTTTGTTTAGTTTTATAGAACACGTTTCAACTCTTATCCAAAAGGCTTCTAAAGTAACTGGTGGGAATCGCAGTTACTGAGTTACTTTGCTGGTTTATCGAACTGGTCGTTGGGGGTATTTCTCATTATTAGAGGACCATCGCGGTTATGATATGTGGGTTGTGAACCAACAGCATTATGACAGTGCATTGTTTGACAATTGTTCACACCCAAATTCACGTTTTAATAACGTTATATTCATTCGGTTTTAGACAGCAATAATGAAAGTCACCTGGAAAGCTGCACAAATATTGTTTTGACTCTTTCCTGGCCTTGAAATGTATGACGTAGTTTACCTAAAAGTGGCTAACGCCAGCAATACTTGGCTAAAAAAACACAAAGCACAAATACGCAAAAACAACATAAAGTGTAGTGTAAGCATAGTCTTTTCGGATATTCGACTCGTCTCATGAGTACACGAGTACAATAAAGTGTAGACGATATTAGCAGACTCTAAAGGCAGAAAAGCTAGCGTAGCTAACGATAGCTCGGATGAGCTGACGTTCCAGAAAAATAATTAAAACAAATGAATCTATGGTTCAGTAATGGAAATAGAATGAAATAAACGTAGATGTGAGCCCGTGTGCTATATTCACAAAGAACATTCACCTGTTGATATGTCCCTAATTAGAAGAAAAAATAAATCTTCACTGCAGCACTAGCGATGGCAGTTATGTTTTTGTTGTGATGTCGAACTTCCGGTTTCCACAGCTAATGTGATGCTATATACCGCCACCTAGCGGTCACTATGGAATCACCAATCTGTACGAAGTGGATTTTTATCAAAATCTTTTGATAAAATAATTGCATATTTTTTTTAGCGATGTGGGGAAAAAATGAGAAAGAACTGTACATCATAACTGTTCAGTTTAAAGACTTTATTTTAAAGTGAGCACAGAAAACACAATACAGTAACAGACGTGTTATTGTTTCATGGATCCTCTTTGAGGAAAACTGTAATTCTTTTTCGGTCATTCCAGGCACTTATTTTACTCCTTAAAGCATCTTAGGTTTGGAACATGGGCTAAGGACCAAACAAACAATAAAATCAGTTGCTGTGTCTGTTATATCATTAAAGGTGAATATATTTTTCATATAAAACATAAACCTAAAGGCATTCTTTCATAATATTTAATGTACACATCATTATCTTCCCATTCCCTCCAATCTCAGTACATAATCCAGGAAATAGTCTGATGTCTTAAGTAAAATAATTACAGTCTAGATTACAAAAAAAAGGCCGGCAAAAAAGAGAAAAATAGTAGTAAAATGTTACATGTAATAACATCAGGGCTACCAGAAGAGGGGAGTGAGATAGAAGAAGGGACTAGAAAGCAATGAGCTTGACAGAGTGGTCATAGTGGTTACAGCTCACCCAGTAGCTTTTACTGTCCAAGCTTAATGGGCAGGAGATTCATTTTCCATGAAGAAACTAAATTTATCATTGGACATTTTGATCTTCAATCGCTTCCCAAAAGAAATCTCTCTTACATTTTAAATCATCAGAACAGAAAAAAAATGAAGCATCTAAACTTTTTTTTTTTTAAATTATCCCAATTCATAAATTTGGCTGCAAAGATCAACATGTACATCTGCTTTCATATCCAAGAATAGAAAAAAAGGCAGGAGGAAAATAGAGGAAAATGAAGAGGGAAAAGCATCAGAACCTAAACATACTTTGCTTGAAAAGGCAGTCGCGATATATACAGCAATGATTAAAAATCTGTTTGGCGTCCTGTTTAAAAAAACAACAACACTATTTTGGTCACAAAGTTAAGATGAAAGCCTGTGATGGCGAAGAAAAAAACATGCTCCTTGACCTGTTTCTAACTAGTTGAGTTTACATCAGTGCAATATAGTGTACATGAATGTGTCATTAAAGACTGAAGTAAAGTTGTGTGAAGCACCAGTCATCATTTAAAATACAGAGGGATCCCAAATTTGTTAAACATTAATAATGCATAGAAAATATCAACTAATGGTTGGTGAGTTTGCATGTTTTGCATGATTCAAGCTGGACATTAATGTCACGGCTAGTTGTAGAATTAACCTGAACAAAGATCAGAAGTATTCTTTTTCTTCTTTACATGCAGAACGTGCAGAGCCATTTTTGGAGACCAAGAACACAGCAGGAGGTGTGAAAAAAAGGAGGAGCTAAGCTTAAAAGAGCAGACGACCACTTCAGCTCGATCAGTTCAGAATTTTCTGTTGCGTTTGTCTTGTCAGGCTGAGCTGACTCGTCTGAAGCGGACGCCCGGTCCTGCTGTGTAAGTGGTGCGGTACCGTCCAGAAGGGTCGCCACTCTCCGAGGTAGCCGAGGGCAACCAAAGCCTTTAACGAGAAAGCACGTGTAATACGGACACAAAGAACATAAACGATAGCACCATTGTCAGTGTTAGCTGAGAGAAGAGCGCTTACACAGCGGCCCTTCTCTTCCTACTTCCTCCCTTAGGAATTTGTTTAACAGAACATGAATATCTAAAGAGGGCTCTACAAAGGGAGCCTGTTTGAATTCTGAAAGCACCAGTACCGGTAACTCAGGAGAGAGACTCTTAGTCAGTCACGTGTTCTTGTTGATTCTAGACCTCATCCACACATCATCATCACCTCCTCCTACTACAAGAGCTTGCTGCAGACTTGGCAGCGGCTGACTTTGGAGCGTTCCTGGCCTCCCTTTAAGGTCTCCTGAGATGGCGAATAGATGAACTCCTGGTTGGGGTCCACAGTGGTGAGCCAGAAGCTGTATTTGTTGGCAAAGTAGTGGCAGGTGCCCTTGGCGCCGTTGCACTCGATGAAAGGTGTGGCGCGGAAATCCTCCAGGCAAGAACCGGGGGACACCAGGGACTGTCCGCCGCCCTCAGCGCCGGCTGCCGTGTGCTGGAGAGGGAAGAGGGAGATGGGTTTGTTCCCAGAAAATTTGACTAAAGGTTGAACCATTCGGGGCTGAACTGTTGTGTTAATATTCTTTCTTTATATACTTGATGGCCTTTTTTAGCATTTAAATTACCATGAGGAAGGAGTATCCTATCCAGAGGCTCCTCCAGCCGGGAGGACAGGTGGGAATAGTCATGTCCTGACTGTGGACCGCCACGGCCTGAGATGGAGCCTCACACACTGAACACCTAAAGGGATGGAGAGCAGCATTACCCATCTGCATATGTGTAACAGTGCGCCCAGTACTACGGCGGCATGTGGTACCTGCTAATGTAAGCCTGTATCTGTGAGTCGGCCACAGGCATCATGGGTATGGACGCGGATGTGGACAGCCAGTAGGACTTGTCGTTGCGGCTGGCGTAATAGCAAACCTCGTTGGGGGAGCAGTAGAGGAACGGGATGGTGCTGAATCTAGGAAGGCAGGACCCAGGTTGTCCTGGAGGAAAATAGGAAAAGACGGACTGTAGAGAGGAGTGTAAAATCCGCTTTATTCAACTTAAACTGTGTCGATGGATTCATCATAGGGAGCAAGAAGAATAATAAATGCACCACATGAATGTGTTGGCGGAACATACCGAGGTCCTGGTTGTGGGCCTTTTCCTGCCCCTCAACATAGAGCAGACTGTATCCATCCCAGAGCTTAGCCATACCCTGAGGACACATGGGGACCTGAGAGTCCTGGCTGTGCTTCACTAGAGTGTAGCCAATACTGTAACTGCGGCCGACAGCACCAGGAGGGCCTGGGGGTCCGCTTTTGCCAGGGGAGCCTAAAATATCAGCATATGTTAGTGCAATCAGTGGTCTTGGTACCCTGATGGTCAATGTGTCCTGCGCACGAGAGAATGTGAGAGTTGTGACCTTGGTCTCCAGTGGGTCCGGGAAAACCAGGAGGTCCAGGGTCACCTGAACCTCCGGGGAGACCAGCAGTTCCAATCCTGCCAAGTTTGCCCCCATCACCAGGACGACCCTTAGGACCTGAAGAAGAGGAATCAGTGTTTTAACACGATTATTAGGAACATCTGTGATGTTAGGTAACTGCAAGATAACAGCCAAATAACAGCTGCATAACTAATAAAAATACAATTAACCTGTGAGAAAATGCTTTCATTTAATCAAATTTTTGTTACTTTTGAAATGTTTTAGCATTTTTTGAACAGGGTGACTTCAGTACTTGCCTGGACGTCCTGGAATTCCAGGTTGACCAAACTCTCCTGCGCTGCCGTCAGCTCCATTTCCACCCTGATATCCCGGATCACCATACTGACGCGTATAAGCTGTGGGAGGAAGTGTGACTCCAGGGATACCCTTCCGACCGGGACGTCCTGGTAAGGAAAAGAAGTAGGATAAAAGAGCAGAACATTTCATTGTGCATGTCCGGCACCATCAATCACATGATAAAACTCTAGTTGTTCAGTGTCAGCATACCACTAAATCCTTTGGGTCCTTTGTTTCCATAGTAACCAGGGTCGCCAGGGTACCCTTTAAGACCGGGACCACCGTTGAAGCCAGTTTCACCTTGTGCTCCTGAAAAGCAGAATGCGTTAAACGGTTGGCCAACCTTCCTTTGTTGAAAAACCAAAACATGGATTTCATTTTGGATTTCACCGTTTTACCTTTTAAACCAGGACTACCAGGAACTCCAGGGCCTGCTGGCAGTCCAGCTTCTCCTTTTCTGCCAGGGGAACCGGGAAAGCCTGGAAGGCCAGAGTCACCTCTGTCTCCTTGAGCTGTGCCTGGACCAGGTGGGCCCGGTGGTCCTGGACGACCCTGGAAACCTGTAATGGAAAGAATGGGAGTGGTAAGTGATCATGTAAAGTAAAGCAAATCAATACATATAAGAGTGATGTATTCACCATATTGTCCATCAGGTCCAGGGAGGCCAGGGTCTCCTGGAGGACCTTGAACATCTGACCCAACAGTCTCACCAGGAGGCCCGGGGCGACCTGGGAATCCCGGAAGTCCAGAAAGACCTGACCCAGGATGAAAACAGACATGATTTAAATTAAACAATTTAATTCATTTCAATAAATCTCGCTCTCCCAAGGTCTATTTCACCTGAATCTCCCCTTTCTCCCTTTGATCCAGGAAAACCTGGACCTCCAGGGAATGAGACACCTCTCTCTCCTTTCAAACCAGGAATACCTGGGGCCCCTGGGTTACCTCCTGCACTCCCACCTGTAAACAAACTTTTTTTAAAAATTGACTCACTGGAAAACAGGAAATGACCAGGCTTAGGGGTTAGGGTATGGATTTGGTGGTCCCCAATCCCAACAGCTGCTGGTGAAAGTTCAAGTTTCAATTAGTTTTTTGGGCATAATGAAGTCTGTACCTGGAGTTCCAGGGAGGCCTTTGGGTCCACCGAGGCCGTTAAGTCCATCCAAACCAGAGGATCCACTTAGACCTGCAAAACCAGAGCAAATGTTCTGGCCGGTTTGTGGTCTTGTGTCACCCGAAGACACAAACTGTGTCCACTGTCTCACCTTTAGCTCCAGGATATCCAGGACCTCCAGGCAGACCTGGGGTACCATCAGCTCCTCTTCTTCCTGGAAAACCGGGCTGACCCTTTGGCCCGGGAAAACCTACAGGGCCTGTGGAGAGAAGAGTGGAAATAGGTTAAGATCTAATCCTAGCATCTCCTTCTCACCTCCGTTCTCACCTGTTACTCCAGGCAGTCCCCCTTCACCAGGACCTCCCTTCACTCCAGGAAAACCTGGGCTTCCTGAAAAGCCATTATCACCAGGGGCACCATCATTACCGCGACCACCTGAGGAGGGAAATGAATCCAGTTATTTGAAATAAAGCTAGAGAGATACACTAGGTGTATTATAAGATTCACAAATAATGAAAGTTGTGATTAAAAGCACCTTATGATGCAACAGTTAGTTCACTATTAGGTTTAGATAAGATGTAGGTTTAATAAGACTAAATATGCCGTTGCTTACCTGGGAAACCTGGATCTCCACGCTCGCCTTTGGCTCCTGGTCCTCCAGGATAGGCATAAAAGTCTCCAGGTTGACCTGAGTCACAAATCAATCATGGAAATATGTATTTGTGCATGTGAGCACTCATCCGTAAGGCTTAAAGGTTAATGGTGTCGTGGCTGTTTAGCATTATTTGCACAGCTTTCACCTTTGCTACCAGGTCGACCATAACCTCCAGGTTCTCCAGGTAATCCAGGAGCTCCATCATCACCCTGAAAGATGCAATCAGAACCTGAGTCTTGCTGGATCACTATGCATGTTTCAGTTTGTAGTAGGTTCTTACCCTTAATCCAGATGAGCCAGGGAAGCCCATGATTCCAGCCTCACCCTTTGGTCCTGGGTAACCTGGATTTCCAGGGCGTCCAGGAAACCCAGGCTGTCCAGGTTGCCCCTTGGCCTGTTCTGCAAAACCGGGAAGTCCAGGTACACCCTGACGGCCAGGCAGGCCTGGCAGACCTTTGTCACCTGGAGCCAGACACAGAGAGAGAACGTTCAGTAATGAATTAGTAGTTTTAGAGACAGAGTTGTAGTGTTACCTCTGGGTCCAGGGAAGCCAGGAAGGCCATTGCTTCCAGGGGTTCCAGGTTCTCCTTTCTCAACAAACTCTGCTGGAAATGGAGGAGAAGGCAAACCAGGGGAACCGGGATACCCTCTTTCACCTGCAGAAAAGGTATCACTGAAGTGTTAAGACAATGGGTTTGAGTCAGAAGTTGTTATGGGGTGGTGACTGATGCTCAACCTTTCTGTCCAGGGTATCCTGGACCACCAAGGAGTCCATTTCTTCCAGGGCCTCCAGGTTCTCCCTTCCCTCCTGGGAATCCTGGGGATCCAGGACGGCCTGGCAGACCAGGGAAACCCCTCAGACCCCCAAAGCCGCTCTCCCCTGATGGACACAGTTAAGCAATCAGCTGGTGTTAGAAATAATGTGTCTCTTAATGACAAAAAAAATAGCAACACTCCACCTTTTCGCCCTGGAAATCCTGGGATTCCGTCTCTAGTTCCTGGTCCTGGAGGTCCAGGGGGTCCTGCAGGCCCTGGGCCTCCAGGGAAGCCCGGTAGTCCTGGTGTTCCCTTCATTCCAGCGGGCCCTGGAAAACCTGGATCTCCTCTGTCTCCCTTACTGCCAGGGAAACCTGGCGGCAAACGGATGATGATGGACAAAAAGACAGTGTTAGACTTCAGTCAAAACTGGTGAACTTCACTGCAGTCATAATTGGGAATTGTGGGTAACACAAGCATTTAAAAATACAGACCAACATTCTTTTATGCACACATTCCTATCTAGCTTACAAAAAACTTACCTTCGCTAACCTAAACGTACACACAAGCACCACACACACAATAATGAACCATGTTTTTACGCATGTTCCAATACATTGTTGTACTTCAGGCTGCAATTGCACTTCCAAATGAAGGATGTGAAGGCAGTGACACAAAGCGTGCCTTTAATTTTCTCAAACATACATGATCGATGTATCACTGGAATAAAATTACGAATAAAGTCAAGTGCAATTCCGGACTGAATTAGCATGGCTCACGTTAGCACTACAGTTTAGCATCCTACTTGTTACGGTCCACATTCTTAAAAAGAGAGTCCTTTGGAAACACGCACATGCAGCTAAGCGCACGTCTGCTGACTCGTCTGACACAACACAACACTTGAAACTCTTTTAAGAATGCACCAAATGCCTCTTCTCTCATTTAACAAGCGGCATTGTTAAAATCGCTTGGGCAACCGAACTCTTCAGCCGTGGATAAACTATGGGGGTTAGTGTTTGGACCTGAGCAACAAAAGCAAATATCACAATATTTAAAAAATATAGTGTTCGTTTCGGAGTCGATTCATGTGGATTAATTAACTGAGTCACACGTTTAACACTTCATATTGCTTTATGAAAAATATTGTGAATGTGTTGTTACAATATATTGTGATATTGGAAACTTAGATTAATTTAGGTTGACTTTTTTTTGCTGCACAGATGAAAAAAATTAGAGCAGGCAGATATTCTGAGCACAACTGCAAAAGCATTTAGCCTAATAGCTGGATAACGCAGGGACAGAAGCGCTGGATGAATGGAGGGACGGACGGATGGACGGATGGAGGGAGAGGGAGAGGAGTATCTCACCTGGGCAGCCTAGACAGCGAATGACCCCACATCAAGATAGGGATGGAAGGATGAGAGGATGGATGCAGATAATGATGGTGGAGTATAAGAAGGAGGGAAGAAAGGAGGAAGAAGGGAGAGGTGACAAAAACAGAGACAAAACAGGAGAAGAATACATTCTTTTGGGTGATGCCGAGCTGATGTACACAACGAGAACAAACTGGTGCGTTGGAACTGGAGGATTGTGAGAGAAAGGCAGTGATAGCAGGGAAGAGTGAAACAACACTGGTAAAAGGGAAGTGGCGAAAGAGTAAATAGAAAATACTTTCTTTTTTTTTTTTACAAACACAACTCGAAAAAGAAGTGGACAAATTAAAGATATTGGTCAAAACAAATGAGTCCGGAGTCCTGCTCATCACCTGGTGAACCTGGTAGTCCCCGATTTCCGGGAGCTCCAGGGCGACCTGGTATGCCGCCAGTGGGCTCGCCAGGAGGTCCGGGTGGGCCAGTAATTCCTGGAAAACCATCAATTCCGCGTTCTCCCTTTAAACCAGGAACACCGCTCCGCCCATCCCCACCTGATGAGGGAATAAAATGATCAGAAATGCAACTTTTGAACAATTGTAATAGTTTGTTCTACCCACCGGGTAATCCAGAAGTTCCAGGCGTCCCAGGTAGACCCTTATCTCCAGGGAATCCAGGTGAACCGTCCCTTCCAGGATTTCCAGATGTGGCCCCCAGTACATCTCCAGGCAGGCCCTTGGCTCCAGGAATTCCTGGAAGACCATCCTTCCCACTTGGACCATCGAAACTCTGTCCTGGAATTCCAGGAACTCCAGGATCACCTCTTTGTCCAGGGAAACCTGGGGAGGACAGAGTGCAACAGGATTTCAAGGAGCACAATCATAATAATGAATAACTATAATAAAATATTCAGTCTTCACGGTGATTGTCTCAGGTCTAAAGGTTGAAAATGTATTCCGAATTCCTGACCTTGAGGTCCAGGCTGGCCACCAAAGCCAGGGTCTCCCCTTTCCCCCTTGGTACCGTCCAGCCCGGGACGTCCGGAACCTCCAGGGAAACCTGGCTGACCTTTGGGGCCTAAGACAGACAGACACAGCTTCAAGCACCTGCAGTAAGTTCATGGAAACATTTCATCTGCACAGTTAAAACAGTATTTAATCATCGACCACATAAATCTACAGTGTAGGTTTCATACCGGGCCGTCCGGGTATCCCAGGGATACCAGGGTTTCCGATCTCACCCGGAATGGAGCAGGGCAGTACTTCTCCTGGTTGAGTCACACACAGGTTAGCAAAGACACGTGAACACACGACAGGATCTCCTGAATCTATACATTTGTGGTTCTCGGCCCTCTCTGACGTGAATAAATCCAATATTCCACTCAGCTACGAGTGAAATGGAGGCTTCCGGTCTGGCGTTCTGTTGCACGAGGGCTGCAGATTAATGAGGATTCTCTGTAGAATTCACGCATGAGTGTCTTTGGCAGTCCTGATTGTCTGTTGCCATTCACGCCATTTCTGCTCTGGCGAAGGTTAATCTTTCACTGCGAAGGTATTTTTCCATGGTGTGTTTGCTTTATTACCCCCCCCCCGCCTTCCCAACTCTGCCCACCAACCCCTCCTTGGTTAAAAGCACTTAGCAGAGGCAGGGCAGGAAAACATGCGCCAGATTTCAGCAGCTTTGATTGGAGGAAGAGGAGAGCACGGCTCGCTGCGGGCCGTCCGACGAGCGCTGGTGTTACCCTGAAGTGGTGTTAGACGTTGAATCCTCCCCCCCCCCCCCCCGCCACTGTCAATCATCGACTGGCTCTGCCAGAGTGGAGTCCCTGAGATGCAGGGAGCAGGCGGCTTCCATCAGCATCGCCATGAACAAATGATTGACGGTGAGCTAGCCATGTCAATTTAAAGCGCTACATTCGATTAGAGCTGTGGGTCCGATCCGGATGGGTTTTGGGGTTATATTTAAGCTTGAACAGTAATAAAATGTTCACAAATATTATATATACCTTATATTATATATAAAAAAAACCCCACTGGACACATCAATGTCCTGATTTCTAGATCAAGACTGGAATGAAAATGATGCGTAACTACGACAAGCTTCTGCTTGGACTTGCTGCTCTACCGTGTCTCTGGTCGGATGGGCTGGATGGAGGGGGAAAAAAAAAGCTCCTCCTCGCTCTGACCGGTGGATAAAAAGTTAGTTACCCACCCGTTCCCTGTCCGGCGTCAATAACCCCTCCACAGCTGTTTTCACCTGGACAGATACACATGCACAAGGAAGGTCAGAGAGATTGATAGAGGGGAGGAGGGGGAGAAAGGAAAGAGAGAGGAGTGGGAGAGAGAGACAGACAGAGAGAGCGAGGAGGAGGAGAGAGAGAGAGGGAGAGAGAGGAGAGAGAGGAGAGCTGAGAGAGAGAGAAAGGAGGAGAGAGAGGAGAGAGAGAGGAGAGAGAGAGGAGAGAGAGAGAGAGGAGAGGAGAGGAGAGAGGAGAGAGAGAGGGAGGGAGGAGAGAGGAGAGAGAGAGAGAGAGGAGAGAGATGAGGGGAGAGAGAGAGAGGGAGAGAGAGAGAGGAGAGGGGAGAGAGAGGAGGAGAGGGAGAGAGAGAGAGGAGAGAGAGGGAGAGAGAGAGAGGGAGAGAGAGAGAGGGAGAGAGAAGACAGAGAGAGAGAGAGAGAGAGAGAGACAGAGAGAGAGAGAGAGAGGGAGCATACAAAGCCAGTCAGGGTCATTTGCATGCGCCAATGAAGCAATTAATTTTTTTTCTTTCAAATGGTTATCAGCAATCAAAAAAATTAATTCAAGGCTCATTCAGTTAAGGCAAAAAAAAAAAAGCATCATAAAACGTCTGCTTCAACGTAAAAGTGCATCAAAATCAGTTATTCTGCTCAACGAGAGGAGACAAAGAAAGAGAGGCCGCTGCTTCGGCCCCCTTTTTTTGCCTCTCCACCCCCCTGAGTGAAAATAACCTTGATATTAAGAGCAAAATGAATCAACTGTTCAGCATTTGTGTCACAGAACCAGCGCTCACATTCGCACCGCGGGGGAGGCCAGCTGCTGCATCCGTTAGTATCAGAGAAGAGCAAAAGGTCGTCTAAAGGAGGCGGCAGAGCTGCCTTTGCTAATTGCTTTCACTTTTAAACATGACTTAAACGTGGACTTTGAAATATTCGGCCACATCAAATTCTCGAGTCTGTAATCTCAAACCAGACATCTAAATGATTTTTTTTTTTTAATTTGCAAGAAATTGCCCCTCATATAGGATATAATAAACGAACTAAACTGTTCTACATGGACAAAAGGATGCTGATCTTTTCAACATTATGGGGCCCTTTTTCGCCCTTCATCTTAATTTCTCTGAGACTAAAAGAAGCACAGTTGCGCAATCAGCATTCGCGTTTCATTGTTGCGCAACAATCATTCAACTCAGGAAGCGGTTGATGGATTACAGATTATTGGCTGCAGAGGAAGTGTCCAAGCACATTAATGGAGACCATTAATTGTGTAGTTAACTGCTGCGGCCGAGGCAGGAAGGGCAGGAAGCTGCTTTGGGTAAAAGAAGAATCCAACAAGGGCCACGTTGTCCCATCTGGTCAGGAGAGTTGGGATGAACCTGGACCTGTTTGTCCCCTAAAAATGTCCCCTAATGGTGTAAGATGTTAGGACGATGTTGCTATGGTAACTACCGTATGTCGAGGTTGGTTTTAGGCTCGTTCTGTGGAGGAGAAAATTGCATGGACTCGTATTTGACCACTAGAGGACCTTTGGGTCACACTCAGTTTAAAATAGGACAAAGATACAAAAGTTCACCTTAAATAAACTAATTATTCACTTTTTAAAAAAAAAATGATTACAGAAGGAAACCTGAAGTTTAAGCACTTCTGGGTGCTCGCTGTTATTACCCTACCTTAGTCAAAGACACACACAAACACACACAGACACACAAACACACACAGGCCTGGAACTGGCTTCACTTACCTCTTGGTCCTGGTAAACCGGGCTGACCGGGTAGACCGTATATACCGGGCTCTCCCGGCTCTCCTCGGAAACCGGGTGTTCCAGCGTAGCCGATGCCTGGGTCACCGGGACCACCAGGTACACCCTTAGGTCCAGGGAATCCAGAGAAACCTTTCTCTCCGTACGTGCCGTAGCCAGCATCACCCTGGACGGGAGATGCTCATTTGGAAAACTGCAGATAAAAACTCTCAGATAAAAAGACATTCTGTAAAAACCCTGGTCCTTACTGGGGGTCCGGGGAGTCCTGGGTTTCCAGACTGTCCATCTCTTCCAGGTTTCCCCGTTTCACCCGTTGGGCCTCGAGGTCCCGGATCTCCAAGCTCTCCTTTCACCCTGAAACCTATGTTGGGGTAATACGAAGCTCCCTTCTCCCCCTTTCGTCCAAAATAGCCCCTGTCACCGGCGCGACCCTGCCGGAGGAAAGAACCGGCTTTAAAGAGACTTCCGTTCAACTGGGTGCACCAAGCCTGCCAAATAAATCAAGGCTCTACTTACAGGAGGTCCTTGAATACCATTGAAACCAGGCGATCCTGAGTCCCCAGGCTCACCCTTTTCTCCTGGGTAGCCAGGCCTTCCATTGCTTCCTTGTGGTCCTACCGACCCAGCTAACCCTGAAGTACCTCCGCCGAGGCAGGCGCAGTCCCCAGAATCACCTGAGGGACGGAGCGGACACGGAACGGAATGATGGCTCAGATTAGCCACACGGTGGGTTTGGGGTGAACAGAAACAGAAAGGCGTCTACCTCTGTCTCCTCTATAGCCCGAGTTCCCAGGTGCTCCTCTTGGTCCAGGTGGTCCTGGATTTCCAGGCTGACTTGTGGTGGCACCTGCACCTGGGCAAACGGGTTTGATGAGAGGACGGCAACCCAAAACAGCAGGAACGTTGTGTTTTACGGATTTCACACAGCGTGAGCATGAAGCTGAACTGCGCCGGGTGAGTTACTTTGGGCAACTTCATTGTCCTTTTTTTTTTTTTTAAGACAATCGTTGCTGCTTCAATGTCAACAAGCTTCTGGACCAGCACAGTGCAGCTTGGTATCGCAGTGTGAGATCGAGATTAGTGTTTTCTTTAGCATGTGTTATAAAAGAGTTTAGCTGCTGCTGCAAGATGACAGATGCTTATTTGTGTATGAGCGTTCGCTCATTTAAGTTGCATTCATGGTAAAAAAAAAACAACAAAAAAAACAATTGTACCAAAAACAAAAGAATTCAGTGATTTTACATTGACTTTAGAGCTACACGCAGCATGCAGCCACTAACCGTAGAATTTATCACCTTTGACTCTCAGTGATTAAATATGTACTCAAGACTCAAAAATAAGATTGGATTTTTTATTTTTTTTTGCACACACACACACACACACACACACACACACACACACACACAAAATCCCTTCTTGGAACACTGGCTGCCGAGTTTATGTAAAATCAGTGAATTATCTTGACAGCTGGCGACACCTAGTGGCCATAAACAAGAAAAGCAGCTTGGAGTAGAGAGACGTCCTCCCATCCAAGTCTGAAGCCTGTTACAGCCTTCGCTCCTGTCAGCGATACTTACCACAGCCTCCCTTTATAAACTACAGCGCAAAAGAAAGCGTTGTGGCAGGTAAGCTAGTGCCTGCTGAAGATTGTTGCCTGCCGCTTTAGTTTTTTGATTTCGGCTGGCGACCATACTGCCAGATGGCCGCCTTTATTAATACCTACCTGGGTCTGGAGGGATGACGCAGGGGCCTTCGACAAAGAATTGGAGGACAGTTAAAATAGTCAGCGATGATTTTAAGTTTTTTTTCTAGTTTTTTTTTTTTTAAAGGTGTATTTTATTTTTATTTTTAGTGATAAGCGGGATTTCGCGGCAACGGGAAAAAACCAAAACTTCAGCTGTAGGTCAAGATTGTAAGAGCTGCGTAAAATTATAATCTGTTAAATGTGATGTTTAGTTCTTTTCCCTCAAGGAATCTAGCTCAATCTGTCAAAGAGAAGCGAAAATTCAAAACATGCTCACTTGGCTGTAATGATGTTAAAAATATTGATGGAGTTCAGGTTTTTCCATCCTGTCCTGTTGTGAAGGAGGCTGATTTTTGTTTGTTCAATCTGAGAACTTACTGGATGGGCCAGGAGGTCCAGGAAGGCCAACAGGTCCAGGGAGTCCACGGTTGCCAGGGGCACCTTCAGAGCGATAAATTAATTCGCCCGGATTACCCTTTTCACCCTTTGGACCAGGGGTTCCTGTAAAACCCGTCTGACCAGAACCTGGATATGTGACAGAGGAGATGACTGAGTGGCAGTTAAATGTGAATCCATTACCCTTCTGCTAACTTTTATATACATTACAAACACACAAAGACTTTTTATTTAAACCCTTCATATGAATTGACATTACCTGAACCAAAACCACCAATTCCTGGTTGCCCCGGCGGTCCTTGGAGTCCTGGAAATCCTGGATCACCAGGTATTCCGGCAATACCATTAAATCCTGGATCACCCGGTGGACCTGCAGCCAGTCAGAGTAGAGACATTAACACAGGGACGCTGTTTTGGTTAACTATATTAGTGTTTAAGACTCTGTGTAATTTTACCTTGAACTGTAGTGCCCGCGTTACTGACGTATGCTGGAGGTCCTGGTGGTCCGGGGTCTCCCTGGTCTCCCTAAATATAACAAAAAAATCTTAGTCTAGGAGGCCAATGATAGGCCATGACATTAACCATCATGTATTAACTGACCACCACTTGTATCATCATCTTAAACACAATTCAGATAGAAAACAATGGCTCCCTCTGCTGGCAATCGGGTGAATTGCAACGTAATTGCAATAGACATACTAGTAATAAGAAAAACTTTAATAGCCTTAACATAACACGGTGGCAGTAGAAACGTTGCCACCTTACCTTTCTTCCGGTGTATCCTGGTGGGCCGGGAAAACCTGGATTACCTCTAAATCCCTACGGCATGAACAAAATATGTTACTGCACAGACAGACATTTACTCTGCAGGAAAAAAAAAACATATTTGAGAGGGCTAGCTGCATTCTGTCAAGTAAGATTATGATAGTGACTATAAAAGGAAGAAAGGGATAAATGTACTTCATTATTAAGGTATCAAATTCTGGATTTGTAGTGGGTTTCAGGTGTGTTTTGTCCTCTAATATTTCCAGATCTTACCTGCTGTCCGAGAGTGCCAGGAGGCCCGTTGAATCCAGGAGCACCCTGTTATTTGGGGGTATTAAATCCAACATCAACCACAAGGGAATATTAGAGAAATCATCAGTAGGGAGTGATTTCTCAAGTTTACTCACTCTTGCCCCGTGGTATCCAGGAATGCCTTTCTCTCCGTATTCACCACGGTAGCCAAAAGGTCCCTATCGAGAGTGAACGGGGGTGGGGGTGGGGGGGTGAGCTGATGAACTGATACAAAGCTACTTGTTCGGTCTTGTTAAAGAAGGAAAAACCTACAGGTCGGCCGGGAAGGCCAGGGAATCCTCTGAGTCCCTTCGGTCCTGGTTGACCCTTTCCAGAAAAGAAATGAAATTAAGCACAGACAATTGAACAACCCCCCAAAAATGCTAATGTCTTTCCATGTAGTACCTGGAGTTCTGGTTTGGCCACTGAAGGTCAAATACAGATCTCTTAAAAAAACACCTGCTGAGTTGCTGTTGAAGACTTTAACGAGGGGGGAACAATGTTTGAAACCGTTTCAGGAAGGAGTGATGGGGCTGAGCGAGTAGGGGGGGGGGGGGGTGGCTGGCTGGCTACTGATGGGGTTCCTTGGTTTTGACACTGCAACGACAAACCTGCGTTCCTTTGGGAAAACCCGAAAACTCCACCACGCCATTGACCATCGACTGGCCGGGGTCACCCACTTCGCCCTGGACGGCGTAACCAAGGGAGACACAGCTGTTCAAAGTGGTCACGGTGATGACGGGGAGAACAAGGAGGCGAATAAAAACAGCCAGGAAGACGCGGGAGGAGGGGGGTGGGGGGGGGGGGGGGGGGGTGCGCACATTGAGGCCTGCGCGCTGTTGTGCACAGCCTGAGGAGAGGAGCGAGGGAGAGGAGGCTGGTCTTAAGCATGAATGAGGGAGGGAATCGGAATGGGAGCATTCTGAGCACCTGATCGGAGCTCGACCAGGTGACTTTGGGACCAACCTCTTCTCCTCCCTCCTATGTTTCCTCCAGAGCTGCGAGATCTGCTGCAATCACTGCTCCTCTTCCTCGTTACAATGGGCACCATTGTTCATCGATAAACCCCGTCACATTCGACTCTCTTTGAACCTGTGTGTGTGTGTGTGTGTGTGTGTGTGTGAAGTCAAGGTGCTACATCTTTCGTTCCTATCCTTCCCTTGCTGTGTTACCTTATCTCCTTTGTGGATAGTGAGAATTTTTTCACTTCTTAGTGACCCATCGCCTGGAGTACCACTGGGTCCAGGAAGACCCACGTCGCCCTGGATTCCAGAATACACATAGCATACCATTAGCGGCTAGAAGTGTTTGTTTGGGAGGGGGATGAAGGTGAAATCAAAGGAGAAGAGAAAATAGAGCAAAAAAAAAAGACCAGAACTGACTTGAACGGCATCAACTGCACTAGAGCTGCGTTACTTTCCCCCCAGTTGAATAAAGTTTCTGATCTCTAAGATTCTGATCTCCACAATGAGCCCAGGAAGTGGTTTTAGATTCATAATAAGACACTGACCCTGGTGGCAATGAGTGTTATTGCACCCCAACGCACCAATACAGATGTTGAATATTGCTTTAACATCCCATAATATTGCTTTAACATCCCGTCAGTATTAGTTATGAACTGTTACATTAAGTTGAAGTAAAGTCTAAAAATCTGTGGATTAAAAAACCTTTCATGTAAACCCTTACAACAAACAGGAAGTGATGTTGATCGTGATAAGGATGGATGATTCACAGACATTTAAACAAACTGAGGATGTGTAACCTCCTTTCCCAAAAATCTAGACTCAACAGTGAATCTATCTCTTTCCACGTTCAGTCCAGCCTTGACTCTTTGGTCTCAGTGGTTGTTTTCATGCATTGTGGGAACAGTGTGACTTGTTAGTACTCTTCCAATGTGATGGGTGAGCAGATGGAGGCGGTGACGTGTCCCAGAGTGCACCAGCAGCAGATGCCCACGGTGTGAGGGGAGGAAAACGGAGCGTAACGTTGGAAAAGGAGCAAGTGATTCCAGCACCCGGTTACAACCCACAGGTCGTCCTCCGGAGCGACAGCTCGGGATTCTAAGCTGAACTTTCTGGTGGTTATCAGACCCAAAAGAGGATACTACACGAATAAATCTCTCTTTTTTAGGAGATTTTAGGAGGAAATCTCCGAGCTGTCACTCAACATTGAGGGGAAAAACAAGTATGTGCTGCCACCGGGTAAATCACAAACAAGTCCCTTTTTTTTTTTTAGATTTTAAGGTTGATTTAACCAAAACAGAATGTCAGGCCTGAGGGATGCTTGCTTGTGTTCCACCAGGTGGTCCTTTTTTATCATACAGAGAAGAGACGTAACAACAGGCATGTCAATCAAACAGCGGGCGGAGGGTGGAGGGGAGGAAGGATGGAGGACGGATGTTGGACGGGCACAGTTGCAGGTTGTTAAGCCACCGACAGACAGATCTTTACATGCGCATCATGTCAAAAAACGTGCAGACGAACTCATTCGCCAGAGAAAGGAGCGACGTGGGAGGGTGAAGGGTGACAGACAGATGCCGCTGCTTTAGCTCTGCAGCAAACCAAGCGTACCTTGTCTCCTTTCTCTCCTTGATACCCGTCGCTACGGCTGCCCTGAAGACACAAAAACACATTTGACGGACCTTTAAACTGCAAAACTCTGCCGTCATGTCAATATTATAACAGTTGTTAAGTTACACACCTTTTGTCCCTGGGGACCAGGGGGGCCAGGTGCGCCCTGAAGACGGACGGAGAGGTTTGAAATCACGTTAAGACAAAGAGAATCTTTTTTGCCAGAAATGACAGTGATATATTACATACAGAAAATCCCTCAGGGCCTCGGGGACCTGCAAACCCAGGTGGACCGTCAGGGCCTCGGATACCCTGCAGAAACCAATGGCACGTCTCATTAATTTAAACCTTTAACAAAAAGCAAACTGATTCTGTTGTTGCAGAAGAAGAGTGAAGGTCTTACAGGCTGCCCGTCTTGTCCTCGCGCACCCGGTAAACCCTGCGGGACAAAGACACAGTGGGACTTTTGATTAAAATAAAAAGGCACACAAGCGTCATTTTATAGATTAGCGTTCAAGCTACTGCAGCGCCACCTGCTGTACAGAACCGGTAATGCTGAAGTTACATTGATTTGCAATGGCAGTTCACAAAAATGTGATATAATATTTGCTGTCTTAATCTTGTCTACATCTGGGTTTATTTCACGAAATCTGTCATAAAATCAACAAAACAGGAAGCCCCTGTCTGCTGTAAAACAACATATTTCTTTTAGATGTGACGTATATTGAAAAAGCCAACTTATAGACACGCGGACGTAGCAAATGTTGCTGAGGAAATCTTACTGTGATGCTGCCATCTGAGACGGTGATAGGTTCACCTTTCTGACCCTTTATCCCACGAGGCCCCTAATGGAGGAAATGGTGACAATAATGTCCCTTCAGTCCATTGCATACAGTCACAGTCAACCTGTCAAATACATAAAATAAAACAAATCGAATAAAGGTTTGTCCTCACAGCAGGCCCGGGATATCCAGGTCCACCTGTCCCATAACCTGGGTCTCCAGGCTCTCCTCTTGTCCCGTTACAGCCATCTACACCTGGTGGTCCCCTGCCACCCTCCAGACCAGGGTGACCCTATGAAAAATCAACGGAGGAAGAAATGCAAAGGATGCACTAAATTCCATAACATCCTCCTGGAAATATCCAGAATTCAGGTAGAATTTAAGATAAAATATTGTCTTTATTTTTTTACTTACAGGCACGCCATCATTTCCTTGAAACCCAGGGACACCCATAGGACCCTAAAGATGAAAATAATCCATACTGTTAATTTACCATTCGATAAATAGCACTCCCCCGGTGTTAGAAATATGGTACTACTTGGTTATTGGCGTCACATGGCCAAAAAAAAAATAAAGTCTATAAAACGCACCTTGTCTCCTTTCGGACCAGATGGTCCTCTTAATCCAGAGTGGCCCTTTTCTCCTTTAGGTCCAGGATGCCCTGGGTTCCCAGATGGCCCTTCTCCTCCCCTTGTACCACCTTCACCAAGAAGTCCTGGACGACCCTACAAAAGAACATAAAAAACAGACATGCTCATATTTTGTAAAGGTTGTCCTGGCATGGAAGTAGTTCATAGGCTGAAAATAAAATCAATACTTTTATGATGAGATCATCTAGTATTTTAAACCACCATACAACTTTTAGTACTGTTAAATTAATCCTAAAAGTCCAGTTTGTTTCAAACACCAACTTGGTGTTTTGTCCAGAGAAATCACTCAAAACAAAAAGATTATTTTTTTCCTGTTTGCAAAGAGTTTATCCGGTTGTGAGGCGCATGCTGCTTTACCGATTCTCACCACAGGATGACAGCAGAACACAATATTAAAATATTGCTCATAAATGACAATGATTTGAATATTTATTTCAACAGTATAACACGGGAGAGAATGAGGATGCAGATGAAGGCAGGAAAAGTAGGAGATGTGCAGATGTTCAGCTCAAAGGGAAATATATCATTCAAGTCGACCTATAAACAGATTAACAGCTTACAAGAAAACGCATAAAAACAACAACATATGATTATGTTAACAAGGTAAATAAACAAGTGCTGTTTTATATTTACAAGGTATTTATAGTGACATGTGCACACACCATGTGCACATGCACAGAGGCCCAACAGGCCCCGTCATTGTGCACCAGGTAAAGGATCACATACTCCTCTATGAGTTCCATGCACACGCATACACACAACCAAAATCTGGACCACAGAAACTCCCACTAAAAGTGTATTTCACAAAAGTGAGACAGAAATATGATGTGCTCGTAAATTGACATGCAGAACATTTGCCCTTAATAGCTAATGAGGAGTGCTCCTTCTCTTAGTTGCTCCTCTTTGATACGACGTCATACAAATGATAAATCATACTGGATTAGCCTCGACCACAGTGTGTATGTGCGTGCACACGTGCCCGTGTGTGTCACATGACCTGAGGGCATGCAGGTAATAGTAATGACAGGGCTGTGGTAGCTGAGGGCGGACCTACTGGAGCTGTCTGGCTCACACTGGCAGTCACACCTGGTTTCACCTGGGGAAAATATGCACGGCTCCACTTTCTCTCACACTAGTCCGTCTCTGTCTCATCACCCTTTCTGAAAAGCCTGCTATTTTCCCGTTTAACTGCCCCCCAACATGTCTTCTATTTGATTCTGTATGTAGCAGTACACATACTTCCAGAGGGCCGGAGGGGGTCCGTGCACACACTTCGTCAGCCTGCCATGATGCGAATGGTGAAGGTTGAAGTGTGAGTCGAGGTAAACTTAGCGGAGCGAGCGCTGAATGCTTTTTGGACTTACCAGCCTCTAATCTGCAAAACTGCCAACCTTAAACCAGCTTTGCATCAACACAGCGAGGATAATTCGCCGCAGCGAGTCTCGGCTCAGGGGTACTCTCGACGTGTTCATGCTAACGGGGCACAAAGGTACCGTCAAGCCCTGCGAGTACTTCAGGCCGGAAGTGACGCCAGGTACTGAAGGTTGGGCTGCCTGGTGGCTCGTGAGGGAGGGGATGCAAATGCTCGGGAGTTTGGATTCAAGTAAAACGATCAGAAGCGGCCAATAAGCCAACTCTTGCCAATTGGCGTCCCGCTCTGTTTTCATGCCAGTCCGACGGGTCTCCGCCCATCTCTTCCAGACCTTCCATCCACATCACCTTCCAGCAGACTGGTCAGTTTGTAGGCCCAAATCCCCTCCAGTACAAAGGGCACAATGGAGCCTATTCTGGGTCACTAAGCTCTCTGGACTTATTGCTCCCATCGGGCCTACCTCATTTCCTGATAGAGGAGAGTGCTTGGACAGACAGATTCTAGTGGCCAAGCATGTGAAAAACCGGTGTGTGTGTGTGTGTGTGTGTGCGCCGTCGGCCAGCACACGGGAGTACAAACACGGACACACACACCCTCAGGCCCTGTGGGGGTTTATCAGGGGGCATTGTTTCCAGCATCAAGGGTGCTGGGGGAAGATTTTAGCTGTCACACCACATGCTCACTGGAGGACTTTGATGTGACCTACACAGAGGGGGCTGGGATGGAAACACTGGCTCTATGGATCTACATTTAATTACTCTGTGTGTGTGTCTCTGTGTGTGCGTGTGTGTGTATCATGACATTATTGTATCTTTATTTCTCTTGGTCCATCCAAGAGACATGGTATAAGACGAACAAGCTCCAGTATCTACATTGTTCTCTGCAGTTTTATTCTCCTTTTTTAGGTTTTGTCTTATATATTTTTTTGCCACCATGACCATTCTGACTTTTTTGGGAGATTGTAAACAGAAAAGCCTGAAGTTCTAATTATACTCTGAAAAAAAAATCTGTTCAAGTTTCTGCCTTTTCTAAATAAAAAAAATAAAAATACCCCCCAAAACAGAAACCAGTTCCGACTTCGGTGTGGTGTTTTCTGAAAAGGAGCAAAGGACGATATCAGTGGGTAAAATGTGAGCCTGTTTTCTCATCGCAGCAACATTCTTTCCTAGTTTCCCAAATCTTTTGTTTTCACTGCCTTTGTGCTCCCTCAGACGGATTCCCACCCGTCCTCTGCGCCTCATCTGCTCGCGCCATGGCCGCCATTAAGCAAACAACCTGTTCTCTGTTTTCCTCCAGGTGCTTTCCCCTTCAGTAAAAGCCCCATTAATGGGGAGTGGGTCCCGCTGTCCCACGGTGATGATGTCATAAAGTCGTGCTGTTTGGTCAGCTGTCAGACAGGAAGTTAGCTGGGAGAGTGCTGCAGTTTGTTGTCTTTTAATCAGGTTTTTTAATCACTTCCCAGGTGATCCTGGTCCGGATCAGCCCTAAATATACGTTTTTCCTTTACTTTAGCTAAACAGTGCAATTGAGGCTGAAACAACAACAACAAAAAACTAGCCTCAGGTGACGACAAGCACCAAGCACTAACAGCACATGTAATTGGTACGTAAGACTCGTTTAAGACCTTTAAAGAGCAATGAACAGATGTGACAGCCGAGTCCGCGCAGACGACAATCACACCGACCCATTTATTTTAATGTAGCTACGTTTTTAGCGTGAAAGCTAAATCGTGGTTTTGTAAAGCAAACTGTGCAGTCACTGGTCGTGTTTAAGATTGCCCGGTTGCCGGGAGCATTTTCAGTAGAAATAAAGCGTGGGTGTTTTGGAACCAACTGGGTTCCGCATCAGCGTCGGTATCAGCTACGACTAAACAAAGCCAGATGCCAGATACAAGCAAAAACAACATGTTTCACGGAAAAATGCGGCGAGCCCGATGGGCGGCGGAGACCTGGGCGAAGTCGAGCTCCGTCCAGCTGTGTTTGGTTAGCTAGGGATTTGGATTCCTCTCGCACTCGTCCGTGCTGGGCAAATGTGCACAGATTTAGCATCTTCACATATTGTGTCTTGACGCTCTATTTTGTCTGAAATTGAGTGTCAAGACACAATTTCTGAAGATGCTAAACTTTTCGATCCATCGCAAGTTTTTTTTACTTATTTGAGTATTCCAAACGTGCTTATTAAAATTCTCCCTCTGGTTCTCAAAGTGCAGCACATTTACAGGTTACACCTGTTTAACTGCTGAGTTTGTGATTATAAGGGAGAAAGAAAAGGATATTTACAACAGATTTGTGTGGGGGAATGTCATAAATGAGTTTACAGTCATCCTGGCATCAAATAAGCAGAACCTATAAAATCATTAATAAGCAGTTCTGCACATTTCTCTATGTCTGTTTGTATATGTGTGTGTTTCAATCATTAGATCGAGATCAGATTAGTGTGCTCAGAGATTTTTGACTTATTTCTATACTCTTCTCACAGTCCTTGTTTTCTTTTATGTTAATCAAATTGGAAATAAAAGAAAGGTAAACAGACTTTAAGACATAATGCATCATGCCCAGTGCGCAAGCAGATTTTTTTTAAAATGACAGAAACCCGCCACCAGAGGGCAGTAGCGTGTACCAGAAAATTAAGAACGATGCAGCAGTTGCAGTAGTACACGAAAGGATATAAGACACACTCAAAAAAGAACAAAGAGAGCATCTCTAACACACAGACACACACCCTGAACCCTGGTCCTCTTATTAAGTCAACAAGCACAGAGTTGAGTCTATAAAGGTCAGAGTTCACAGACAACACAAAGACCAGAATAGACCAGAGGGTCAGGGGATGGCAGACGTATGTGTGTGTTCAAATATAACCTGCATCCATGCATCATTTCAGACTTCTTCTTTGAGGCATTTTAGATTTTAGGGCTGATTTTAGGGCTACTGTTCTACGAAGAAACCCAAACAAAGGACACCACCATATTAAGACTCCTGCTCAGACAGGAGGGACAGCCTGTAGATTAAATGCCATGCAGGGGCCCAGGATGTGGGTGATAAGAATGTTCTGGCCTTCCATCTGGTGCGCACATCACCCTACATACGTGGCAAACGAAGCACGCAGAAGTAGCCATACGTGTAAACCCTAAAACACACAGGCGAGCGCCCACTCAGCAAAACCTAGCCGGGCTTGAAAACACAACACATTAGAGGATGCATTGGGTGAGAGAGGGAGGAGAGGGAGAGAGAGCTGGCAAAGTTATACCTCCCGCTTGTGTAAATGTCACGCTGTTGCGGATGGAGCTTATCTGAGCAACCTGAGTGTGTCTGTCTGTACTCCTCAATCTGATCATCTGATGAGATGCTGCCACATTTTTTAAAATATTTGCTCCACATAGATTTTCGGTTGTGAACAGACCCAGATGGCACTTGCTTCTGGAATCCATCTGGTCCCATATATTCCTGCCTGTCTTTTGACAACTACCTGCCTCCAATTTGCTTTCAGACTCTTGCTCCTCTGACTCAACTTTTGGAGTCTGCATGACCTGCTGAAACCTGTATTCCGTGCTAGCTGATCATCGCCTGGTCATTTGGTGCTGAATAATAGGATAATATTAGGATTATTGCTAATTCTTACTCATGTTCTTGTTGTGTTTCTTCCTGCTTTGACTTTTGGGAGGCTTTCTGCAACCGAAATGCCGCCACTGACGTCAGCAGACGCGCCGGCCAGGCGAGAGCTGCTGGTCTTCAAACCGTCACCCACTGGCAGCTCAAACTGGGAAGGCCTGATTTACACAGATGGGGCTCTGGCAAAATTCAATAAAGTACATACTTCCTGACCTCTTGCAACTTGAAAAGCTCTTCCACATGTTGACCTAACCACTGTTTGCACACGCACAAACCATCCTGTCATCCCTAACGTTGCCCTTTGACCTGCAGGGGTTTACTGGGTGGGAGCGGATGTTATTGGACCTAATGGATCCAGTGTGAGACAAAAATGAAGCCGGGAAAGTAAAACATGTTAATAAGAGCTCCTAAACACAGCGTCTCAGGATTTAAAGCCTAAGCCACACTGAGAGCCCGTGGCTGTTGATAATGAAAACCAACACGCGCCATCTTTCCTGCGTTTCCCCTGGGACGGGACCTAACATCCAGCAGGGAGCGGAGTCTTTCCAAGGCATTGACGGGGGAGTTCAGAGGGACACCATCAATCTGCTGCTAATAAAAGCTCAGTTTATCCGCGTTTGAGACACAAAATTGACAAGAGGCGTGTTTGTTCCACCCATTATTACCGGATGTTTGTTGTCACACTACATTTATTGGGAGGAAATATTTCAGATCATTCTGTTAAGTCTTGACATGTCAGCGCAGCCGTCTGTCTCGAGAAGTAATGACGACGCTCCAATGTTGCGCCTTCCACAGTCAGGCAAGCCTGAGACATGTATCAAATAAAGATCAAATGTATTCCAGTGTATTAAGGCCAATTAGGGCTATGTGTGAAAAACCTTTTTATCAATATGATTCTCTGTTCCTCCTCTTCCCACACTTAACAGCTGGGATATGGACCTCACCAACGTCTATGTGCAAAAGTAAAACTGAAAGAGACACTAAATGGGCACCTTAGTGCTGAAACATCTGCCCATAGTAACAGCTAAAGATAGTAATGCAGCCACAGCTGTGTCATTTAAACCTAACAGGGGGCTTTCAACAGGGGTCTGTATATTACCTGAGCTATATTATTTACCTACAGGCTCGCTCACCCAATAGCGTGTTATTTAGCTCGCCTGGCATACAGTAGGCAGGCCGTAAGTGCAGCCTTCTGAGTCAGACAGTAATTGCTGTTTGGCTAAAGGCTGAAGAGATCGAGCTGCGGCGTGTAGCTTGCCGTCAGTCTGGTTGTAGTTGAAGTGGTACATACACGTCAGGTTTGCCTTTATTTGTCAAACGAATTGCTTTTATTATCGTGGCTTTATCGCAGCAGAAAACCAAAAAAGCAGGCAGCCGTGACCAGGATTTGGGGTCTAAATGCTGTGATATCAGAATGGGTTTCCCACAAGGGAAGGGCAGCGAGCCCTCGACACCTTCAGTGTCATATTACCGGTACAGTAAAGATCGACCCTACAGCCATCACCTGTGACCTGATGCCGCTGAGGCATTTATGGGTGCTTTTTAATGTGCAGGAATGTGCATGGAAAAAGCAGGAATATAGAAAAGACAAGCCATAAATCAGACGGCGGACAGGTGGAAGGCGTTGGTATATGTTCTCTTATCTTAATAAATGGACCCTACTATTGGCCTCTAGTAAGCCCACATTGTTGCTACTCGATTGCTAAATAACAATTCGATCTCAACATGTGTCGCGTTGCAGACTCCGCCGAAGAGGAGCGCTCTGCGCCGCGGCAACAGCAACCCACCCTGCTGCCTTTCTCTGGGTTGCACCGGCATCCGCCGCTGCAGTCCAATCCCGCACATGGCTCGTCAATATTGGCACCCTGGAGAAAGAAAAGGCAGAAAAGATGGGGGGGTTATTAAAATGTTTTGAAACTGCATTGATGGATTGCTGATTGAAGATCAGACATTTTGACGTTCCTCTCACAGGAAAATTCCTCTCGGATAAGCTGAAGACTCTTAAACGGCAGAGCCCGAGGTCGTGCAGAAACACAGGGAGCCTTTGTTTAAATGCTACCATCAATTAAACAAAAGCCTACAATCAGACAAAGAGAATCAGGCGGGCTTTCTATACATTGTACATCACTCAAAAGTGGAATCAGGGAATTGACAGATTTATAGCTAATGAAAAGGAAAGAATTTAATTTTAAAAACATTTTTTAAAAGTGCAGCTGTGAATGTGAAAGTCAACACGCGCACTCTTGTTTTACAGCATCTTTCATTATTAAGGATCCGCTTATTGATGCTAATGAAATTTAGCATGTCCAACAGTGGAAGAGTAGAGCGGCCTAGTAGCACAAGGGGCTGTATTTAAAACAACGACAATACCATTTTGCAGTCATGTGACTCATGTTACGACATTAAAAACACAGCACAGATTAACCTTTTGTGTCGTTCCCAACATCACGCAGCGATTATTGGCAGCAATGAGATTTTTCTTTAAGCTGACATTTGAGTGGCATAAGCTTATATGCATGGGGCTCTGATGGTGGAGGTAGTGGACTACCTGGCGGGAGCTACCCTCTGCATATATGAGTGTATAAGTGTGAGATGGGCATTTAATTATCATCTCCTTGTGCACATAAACAACGTCTCGACGGAGTCAGAATCAAAGGTCATCGCGTGCATTTCAGCACGGCGGAAAAGGTGCTGGAGCTGAGGCGCGGTGGAGTCGGAGACATGCGGGACAAAAGAGCGCTGACTGGCGGTGGGATGGTTGTTCGGGGATTGGATGGGGGGATGACGGGGTATTTTCCTTCATGTGACTGCCACCGCCCGTGATCCTTCATATCCACAATAATCAGGGTCAAGGACCCTCCAGGACCCCTGGAAGTAATCATCTGCTAGCCTAGTCTGGGTCTTGCTCAAATATAATAAGGGCCTGGGAAAGACCGGGGTCATGTGGCTGGGAATTACTCCACTCGACTGCGGGTCATTTTGGTCGGAGCTCTCAACAACTTTACACCTTTTTTTTGGTCCATTTAGCTCTCCGTCAATGATTATCACTGCCAAATAGGCCCGATTATTGAGTTTGTAGCAAGTGAGCTAAAAAGTCAACGCGCTGGACGGGTTCTATTCTGTTGAATAGTTTCAGTGGCTTGGTGCAACAGCTGAGATTAGATTGGGACTGAATGGCAGCAGAGAAAGGGGCAAGCAAAACAAGCGTTTGTGCAGGGAGGGAGTGCTGCTTGACTCCCGTACTCTGGTCTTCAGTCTGTGCAGAGGGAACATCTATGTTCCAAGGCCATATCCACAGACAGGCAGAGTTTGTGTTATCTTTCGCTACTACAGACTGTTGTTGCTTTAAGCGCTGACGCTTCCAAGATCTACTATGTGCCGGAGGCAACAGTGACAGCCGTAAAAACTGAAGACAAAACAATGGCAAAGGGGAAAACGGACAAACACCGAGAAAGCAATTCCGGTCCAGAAAGAGAAGGGAGAAAGAAAAGAGGGGGAAAGGTCAGTGGTGCTGGTCTCGCTTTCTTCCCTCTGATCTCCTGTAATTCTCCTAATCACAATGACAGAAGGAGGGCAATAGATGGAGAAAGTGAGCGGGGAAAGGGTGAAATTTGGGCTAATGGAAAGAAAGGAGGAGGGGGTGGATGCATGAAAGGTAAAAGAAATTGAGAAAGTCCCCCACCAAAAAAAAAAGAGAGGGACCCCTGTGAAATGTTTTGGCAGACTAGGCTGAAAAAGAAGCTAAAAATAGCACACAAAAGAAGCCAGCAATGATGGCAAGACCAGATCCACCTGGAATTTTAACTGAATTTTAAAAAGATGGCTAAATAAAAGACTTTACACTTCCCCCCTCCCACATCACTATATTGTGTTACCTATATTGTGTCTTGTCTATTATCCTCCTTTTGTGTTAGCCAATCGGAGTGCTGAGGAATTTAATCCAGCCTCTACCTCAGCAGGGCGGGGATCCCCGTTGGAGTGCCCACACCCAGACATCAACGTGATGCTGGGCAAAATAAGCCTGAGCCTGAGGGGAGGGGTGGCTGAGTGATATGGTGTCGTGCGGGAGGAAAAACATGGCTTTAGAAATAAAGAAAAGCACGTGAACAGGGCACGTCAGGGTGCACAGACGTGTGGGTACACGTAAAACTGCACAGGTACAGACTCCGATCTTCTTTTTTCCCCCCCAAGGATGACCATGTGCACGCTACATGTATGCGCTACATTTAAGGTTGTTGTTTGAACATCCAGCAAACCTTTTGGGGCTTTTTTTCCATGACAGAAATGTCGAACCGCTCCTCTTGTCGTTACACAAACACACCAGGCGTGACAAGAGTTTGGTCTGAACTGACCCCTTTACATCAAGCGAAAGGTCACGGAGATTAAGATGGAAGAATGCTGCAGGATCTGACACGCAGCCGGCTGTAGTTAGGCCGCACTCGCACGACAAATAAAAGGGAAAAAAAAAGCCAGCGGTAATTTGCATCATTAGCTGACATAACGTGATGGAACAGGCTCGGGGTGACTGTCTGGATGAATTCAACGCCGTTCGCTCTTCCTCCCGCCCTGTCATACTGGCATTAGCCCGCTAATGTTCCCTGATCAGTCTCCACTGTTTGCTCATACTTTACTGTCCAAACACTTTCCTGCGTGTTCAGCCTTTACAAAAACCATCGCAGCCGTCCGCTTTAACCTCGGCTGCTCACGCTCCTCAGATTGCAAGCTCACATGTAAAGGCAGACGTCTGGACTTGCCTGTTCATTCCTATTGCGCCTGATGTTATCCGGCTGTTGCTTGGAGCCAGATGTATGTTTTGTTTACGGGATGGCTGAGATGGGAGCGCAAGATGCGGCAGAAAGGGCAACAAAACACTGCATGCTCGGTTTGTTGTGGAATTTCTCTTTTTGGTTAATAACACGGTGATGATTTGACATATGAGGGCTAGTCGATACTCCCTTTAACTCAAACAACACGTGTTACAGTGTTAAAAAAACACATTGGACATAATGTAGGTGTAAAAAGCTATATTGACTCATTTCTGTCCCAAGCATGACCTTTTTAAGTACACAAAGTGACTTGAGTCCCTCATTTGACCCTCGTTTTTTTTTTGGGAATGGGAATCTGTTAAATCCACCTCCTGTCATTCAGCGTGTTAATTCTCTGTAACATCCACTGGAAGAGCAGCGTTAACTGCCCGTCAAACTGCCACAGGCGTAACCCACCAAGAGCTGAGGGCTTTAATAAAAAGCTGCTGTCAGTTTCGAGAGCTGGCTCGACAAACGTGCTGAGTGACAGCGAAGGCATCGGGAGGGCGACAGTGAAGGCATCAGGAGGGATGCTGCATTCATGCAAATAAAGGAACACTTGGGACCGGCAAAGTGTAGACATGAGAGTAGGACGGAAAAGAATCCCTTTCCCCTGTCATCTTAAATCTAGGACATGCTTTGCCTTCCTCCCTCCTCATCTTTCCTCCAGCCTCTTCACCTCTTCCCCATTTCCCCCCATCACCCCCCCCGGAACTCCATCCTCCCTCTCTGGTTTCTGGTCCATCTGTGACCCTTACGTCCACCGCAGGAAACCCACCAGCTGTGTTTGGGCCTCCAGCCTTCCCAGTTTACTTGCTGTGCATGTGCGTGTCTGAGAGTATTATGGACTGTATATAAGTACACAATCCTGGGCCACGTGCACACGGGTGATTGCAGCCAAGCTTGTGTGCATTGCTTTGCACGTTTTTCCCAAAACGGGCCACCCACGTGGCAACACTTCTGTAAGCTGACCAGACGTGGAAACGGACCCAAACAGGATGTCGCCCAATCTTAGTCTTTAATCACGATCAAACTTAAGAACGTCAAATTTTGCATAGAACTGCAGAGCAGACCAGTTATTTCCAATAAAACTTGCACCTCAAAAGCAGAACACTGCTCAAAGAAACGGTATATTTTTTGTTAGTGAGGTCAAACACACACGTGATAAGCTGCAAACACGTTCAAACCTTTAAAAACACATGTTGACATCAGTCAGTTGATTATTTGAAGCTGATGGTAAACACTGTCCCTTTGCTATTTCCCAATCTCTAATCCGGATAAGACTGTGTTAATGTTGCGAAATGCTATAAAGTTAATAACTAAATCCAGCTGTGCTGCGCACGGCGGCCTTCCAGGCGACCCTAAGCATGATTTAGAGCGCTAAGCTCCTTCCGAGTGCCACATCTTTCCTGTCACCCGGGACAAACTTAAATGATTAGCTCGCAAACACAATTTCCAAACATGAGCAAGAAACAGGCAGCCTGCTACACCTGAGGTACTTTTACATGTAAATTCCCTCTGGCAAGTGACATGAAACGAGGTGGGGATGTCATATAAAACGTTGGTTTAATTAGCTCAAGCATATGTACGCATCCTTCTACCAGTTTAGCGTTATTCAAGCCGAAGAGTTGTTGAAGTTTGGCTAATTTCAATCATAATGTAGTTGCTGATAATAGAACAACAGAAATGTAATTAAAATGGGTAGAGAATCGGCAGTGAGCTAAATGCTAATCCACATGTTTCGGAACCCCTGATTTGACCCTGTAGGCATGTGAGCGTGTGATCCTTAAAACTGATGATGTCCCCAGATCAGATTTCCTCCTTGCTTTCCACAGTATTAAGATGTCAAAGGGACTCCTCGGGGCTGTAGACAGAGCCCCTTCAGAATACGAGCTTCCGCAACAGCTCTAGTTTCCCTCGATGCCTGTCACTGCTAAAAATACACGCACAAAAACACATGTGACAATTGACAAGCTCATCCCAAGACCATTAAAGCCCTAAACAACAATAAGAGTCCTCTGCTTTTTGGTTTTCATTGTTTCAGTTACCTCCGCCATGCATCTCGGCATAAAGCCCAGGAGCAGGCAAGGCAGGAGCAGGTAGCATCACGTTGGTAATTGACTACATCAGAAGTCCCCACGCACACTGCATGTGGGTAAACTAAAATGTGCAGCCAACAAAACAGACAGGTGGCTGCCTAGACAACGCGCAAAGTGCCGTCCAGACAAGAAATATTGGCATCGGAGGGTGCCAGGAGCAGACAACGAAAACAGAACATCTGAACTTTAATATTAACACTGGTAAAAAAAACAAAAAAACTTTTTCATAACTGATGGCTCCCATTAAATATAACACACTAAAGGAAATGAGTCACACAAGCACATCTGGATTAAAGAGACGAGACCTTTCCTCTTACCATAGTTTACAGAGCAAACCTTTTAAGTTTACACGAAGTGTAATAAATTAGCCACCTCCAACATTACAAGGCGGTATTCCCTGTTACGCTACGTGGATGTGTCTATGGATCCATTCCAATGACCACAACAAAGAGACAATAAGACAAATTGGGCAAAAGATAATATTTAGAGGAAATACTTAAACTGTAATACTCCAGGATGCATTCGCACCAGCTGCCGAGTATGAGACAGAGGCTGCAGTGTTGTAAACATGAAATTAGCTTGTCAATCACAATCTCACAAAATTGGGCTCGGCTTGCAGGGCTCATTCGACCAGAAAGAAAAGGAAGGCCAGACAGAAGATTGTTGGCCTCACACACAACGGAAAGACGCGTCAACGCCTAGAAATAAAAGGAACCATCACACTCGGCTTGTCACAACCTTATTCTAGCAGATGTTCTCTGGAATGATGATTAAATATTATCCAGACAAGGTGCATGAAGTAATGGCAGAGAGGGAACTAGACAGACTGGTGGTGTGAAAATAATCTGCAATGATAATGGCTCACCTGCTTTACTGTTTTACCTTCCAGCAAATGTGCGGGACAGAGAAGCGGGGGGGGGGGGGGGCGGGGGGGGGGGCGGGGCATGTGTGTTTTGTCTGTGCAGGACAATAGGGAAGCAATCACTGCTCACATATTGCAGGACAGAAATCTGAGATGCCACTGAAACGCGCCGCGAGAGAAGAAAGAAACATGTCACACGGTCGCCTTATTGGAGCGATGCTCCCGGGCGCGCACGCACGGACGCTGGCACGCACACACAAAAGGTAGTTTTAGGTTTCCTGCGAACAACAGGTGTAAGCGGATCTCCGCCGACTGAGGTGAAAGAGGAATCCCCCTCATCCACCGCCACCGCCGCCTCAAATACTGCCATCCGTGCACGTGTGCTGCTGCGGGCACCATTCAACTTTCAGATGCCTCAAATCCCCACTTTTTCTGAACATTCAGAACTTAAAAGTAAGAAAAACCTACAGTTACTCCACTGTTTATTCCTCAGCGGGGTAGAAGGTGCGTTTATTATATGCATTCATTTAGGTTTAAAACCCACGTGGCCTCAGTGAAACTAACACCAACGCCCAACTGAACACACAGTATGTTGCAGCCAGAGCACGGCATCCCTCATCAGCAACACTTCAACAGCCCATGAAACTATTTGATTAGCAGATTGCAGGGATTGTTAAGACAGACGAAATTTCCCTCCGTTGACTCATTCTCCGCGCCCACGCACCTGAGTCCGTGTTGCCGATTTGGCCACTGTGCAGCCAGACAGATTAATCAAAACCGCAGCAGTTAAATTTAGAACCCTGACTCATCGCCGGGCGTGTGTATTTCTGCTTTTATACCTGAACCACATCTACTGGACCCGACTTTAGTGATTCTGCCAACAGGGGGCGCTGTGTTGGCTCTTTGTTTTCTCACATAAAAATTTATGTTGTTACTTGAAATAGGATCCTAACACTAAAGGTTACGCACTATAAGGAAGTTGTCTCTCATACAGGCCAATAACTCCGCTGATGGGATGTGAGCTGTAATATTATCATTCTGTGATGTCCTAAAATGGGAAAGATGTCTGAAGTGGTGGGCCCTGAAGGCTTAAATAGTTACTCGCTGATTTTCCAGCCTGGATTCCTCTGTACTTTTGATGAGAGCGGTTATGACCTTCTCCCTCTGTGTACAAGCTGGTTTCTGAAGGGAAAAGCCAAGGTAGATATTCTGGAGCTACGCTCGGCTAACCACCTTAAAGCATTAAATCTGTATCTAAATGTGGTAACGTGGCTATAAAGCAGACCACGGTCATGCGTCCCATGGGAAGACATCCTGTACACAGGTAACTGTGGTTTATATGTCTCAAACCAACAGACATACAAGGCATACGTGTCTGGAAAAGCTAAATGCAAACATACACACAAACATGGTGTAACCAGGGTACATGCATGTCTGCTTCCAGGCATCCTACAACCAGGAGAACAAACTCCCAGCAGGACCGCCTCCTTCAGCAGACTGGGAATGGTCATATATCCCTCTGATGCTCCGTCTTTTGTGATCTGACCGGCCTCTTTCTCTTTTCTCCTGGCATGCACAGTATTCCAAAGTTCTGCATGAACCTCCAGGACTGGCAGAAGTTGCCAGAACATTAGACTTAGATGGGAACAGCCAAATAAAAGCAAGTAATTATGAAAATTATTGATTTTTTTCAACCCGGTTGGAGTTCTTTCTCCTAAATCATTCAGTTGTCAACACCTAAAGATATGGTGGGCTTGCACGCGCAAACACAAAATACAGGGAGAGGCGTTCCTTAGGGTCCTCGGGCCATGTAGGCGTCAATCAGTGGGTGCGAAGGCGCTAACCTAAAGCTGCGGTTGTGGTTACTGATGATGAAAGTCAAGCGGCGTATGTGACATCTTCTAAGGTGGTGTAAATAGATGGCGCAGCCACTTCCTGTGGCTTACTGACTTACACTCTGTATCAGTGTGAAGGACCATGGAAGCGGATGCTGCAGATGAATGCCTTTTTCTAATTTATCTATCAACATGGCTTTGTGGCTCATGAGGCACCCGGAGGGCCTGAAATACTAAACTGTCCACAATACCGTATATAGCTGTGATTCGACGTACTTTCTCCAAAGCCTGATGTCTGTGTAGATTCTCAATCATCCAGGTCATTGTATCCAAGGTAGTTTTCTATGTCAACTGGACTGGGTTTCTTCTCTTGAAGACGTTTCGCCTTCTATCCAGAAGGCTTCTTCAGTTCTGAGCCAGAAGGCTTCTTCAGTTCTGAGCCAGAAGGCTTCTTCAGTTCTGAGCTGAAGAAGCCTTCTGGATAGAAGGCGAAACGTCTTCAAGAGAAGAAACCCAGTCCAGTTGACATAGAAAACTACCTTGCTTTCTCCAAAGGCCTCTCCTGTGTTTTACTGCTCGAAAATGTGCTTTTAGACTGATACGTCTCACAATCTTCAATATCCTTCAGTGCTTAAAAAGTGAAACGTGCACGCACGCCACTTGCATATTTCAGCATGCTGCAACAGGGCTGATGCAATTCTGCCGCGGCGTCGACCACAGACGGGCGTTAGAAGTAGCGGGGAAATGTCTTCAGCAGCCGGAGGCGAGACGGTGTTATAAAAAAGAAGCGTGTTGATGTGGCTGTTCCCCTCCAGTGGGGTTCAGGACAACAGCCCCTGCAGACTTGGTCGGGGTGTTTCGGTGGGCCGGAGCAACGTCGACGCCCGCATGTGACGCAAACAGAGGACAGCAAAGGATTTAAGTTGTTGGGAAATTTCATGAGTGGCAGGGAAACCGGGACACTGATAAATACATGTGAAGCGCCTTATTTACATGAGCGAGATTTACCATCGCCCCCTTTTGGTATCCAGGGGCACCGCAATGCCAGCGGCATCCAAGAATTGCTTTCCCATGCGCCATGCGTGATTGGAAAGTCCATACATGCACCCGGAGCTGCCGGAGGCCATATATTGCGCTACATATCCAAGCTGCATACCACCACTGGGTTTGGGGTATCCATGAGGAAGCAAAGAAGTGACTTCTAAGCCCAAAAGTTGGGTCTGGATGATGGAATCCAACTCCTTTTAGTACCCACCAGAGGGCTTGATTTCAAAATATGACCCATTTACACAACAACACTGAAATAATTACGGGTTGTCAAAACATCTGAGAGTTATTTTAATTGCCAGGATCACCTATTATCTGGGATTTGCGGGACTTTTCTGGTGAAAACTGATTAAAAGCTGACAACAATGATCGCTTTAATCGTCTTGAGAGAGCTGGAGCGAAATAAATCTGGAGTTTGTGCCGGCAGGAACATATAACCTGGTCTTTCCTTAAATTCCTCCAGTAGAAGAATTTAGTGAACAGTTTTCTACAGTCTGTATCTCATGTTTGTGCACATGAGAGCCTAAATACGGGATGCTCGCAGGGTCATTTTGTACCTTTTGAGGAATGTCAGTGATGATGCAAAAAAAACCAACATACATGCAGGATGTTCACTTGCATTTGAGTTTTGCTATTTAGCCTCTTATATACGATACAAAACTTGATCAAAAGCAAAAAGATCCCCCCCTCCAGATGTCCGTTTTACCCAGGAGGCCAAAGGAAGGGAAGGTGGACCCCCTGAAGACAGAGACAAATGCATGCTGGGACCCAGGAAGTACGGGGCAGCTCTGAACCAGGTGTGCAGCTCTGCTCTGTGTTTAAAATGACTGATGGAAATGCAAATGCACAACCACATCCGTCTTCCCGCAACCACCAAGTCACGTACACACAAAATGGGCCCGAAATGAGGTAAACCCCAAGAGGACAAACAACAGGAGAAAGCAAGTATCTCCCTGTGTGTTTGGGCTCTATACAAAATTATACGACTCCCGGAGATGTGCAAAATCTGCACAGCTGTCAACATAAAATATAATTAATATCCTGTCAAATGTCCCGGATACGTCATGGCATCCATACATCAGACTATATAGTCATCGCTTCATCTGTTGCCAACTATGCAGACGTGTGTGTGTGCGTGCGCCTGTGGTGTGTGTGTGTGGTTGTGTGTGTCCCCTCTATCTAGCATGTCTTCTCTATCTCTTCACAAGTTACAAGACAGCACAGAAGACATACATAGCTGTCCCTCACCACTGTAGGTGGTGTGTGTGTGTGTGTGTGTGTGTGTGTGTGTGTGTGTGTGTGTGTGTGTGTGTGTGTGTGAGCAGGGAAACGCTGACACCAAAACACACAGCTGCTTTTCCTGACACACTTTCCCAGTAAAACTAAGTCTATGGTCACTGTCCTTATTTCCCTTCCTCTGTCCCTCTGTCCATCCACCTCCATCTTGCCTGACGTGTGTGTGTGTGTGTGTGTGTGTGTGTGTGTGTGTGTGTGTGTGTGTGTGTGTGTGTGTGTGTGTGTGTGTGAGGACTTTGGGGTGGCTTTCCGCCTGCAGTCCACAGGGATGGACTCCGTGAGTGTTGTGGTTAGTTGATGGATGGGTGAATGGATCCCACCCACATTATTCGGATCTTTCCTCACACTCCTGATGCCAGTTTATTTTAGAATAGCCCAAACATGAAACTCCATTAAAACTTCATCAAAGCTGGAGCACAACCTTTCTCCAGAGGGGGGGAATGAAAATGGGGAGAAAGGGGTTCCCATGGAGGTCAGGAATGTCTTGTTGTCGGCCGCAGGCAGGGTCAAGATCACTGGGTATAATGGTCTGGAGAGAGCTCATATAAGCGCGCAACTTTCAGAAAAAGTGGGAATTTGAGGAATTTGAAGGAAAATTGTAGGAGGGCTGTTTAATTTTACTTATCTGGCACAGCGCCTGGGAGATCTGAGAATTCCCAGGATACTCCTTTGTTACCAGAAAGTCAATCAACAATGAAGTGACGGCTGTCTTCTCTTCTCCACCTTAACGTCACCCCCCCGCGGGGCTCGCCGTGTCCCCACAGGTATATAAATACAGTAAAACATGACGTGAACATGATTTTTTCTGTCATCTTTTTCCCCTTATTCGACCTGCGTGACAGACAACAGGATATCATGAGAAATTCCTGACACACGCATACACACATGGATACACAAATCCAAGGACAGCAACACGCGGATATAAGAAATCTTTCTTATATCCGGCCTGGATGTTCATCCCTGTGTTTCTTTGTACAGGTGTAACACTGTATCATTTTTCCCCTCGTTCTTATTAAAATCAGAATTTCAAACGCTATGGTAAATTTCCTGCCTGTGCATGTGTGTTGTCCTATCAAAGTGGGAATGTGATGCATTTATCTTTAAAATTTCCTGTGCGTGTGTGTGTGTGTGTGTGTGTGTGCACATGCCAGACATGGGTCACCTGCCTGCAGGTCACACACTTCAGAGTACTTTTGTTGTGATTGACACCCCGCTGCACGTAACTATGACGATTAAAACAACGGAGAAAAAGAAGGGGCAAGCTGGAACAATCCTCGAACGATATTTGTCGAAATGTGCTCAGAGGGCTTTGCCAAGCATCACCTCGTTGCATGAACATGTCTTTCATGGGCCGATTAGCTGTAGTTCTGTACCATTATGGTTCAATAAAATAACATCGCTTGATCTGGAGCACGTAAGATAAGAAGGTATCTTTGTTTTTGCCAAACTTTTCCCAGAGTGTTTGCAGGGGCCTGCAGCTCCATGTCAAGCTCCATAACGCGTTTCAAGCTTTTCTGCATGTCAACTCTAGCCCAAGTTAAGTTGATTCTGCATTGTTTTAAAAAAAAAAAAAAAAACTTTTGTGAGGACAGAAAATTCCCCCCTTGCTGCTGCCCTCACTTTTTACCGTGACCTTTTTGTCCCCGCCATCGTAGCGCCGGAACCCCGTCGAATGGGCTCTGACACAGACAGATGAAGAAAGAAAGGCAAGAAGGACGGATGGACAGCGGGGGAGGGCGAGGAGTAAAAGCGAATACAGAGGGAGGGGATCAGCCTGGTAATTTACGGCTTTTCATAGTGATGCAAAAGAGTCAATAAATCCACTTTATGTGACGCTACCGGCTCACACTGACGGACATGAGCACATTAGCACATATCAAACATACCAGACACAGTATGTGCACATACCGTGACCTTGACAAAGAAGGAAACTATTAACAGATGTACCACCACCTCTTTACTTTGACAGTTTGTTTAAACACCAGTATTAATGATAAAATTTGTCATCATGTCCCATCACTAGTTCTCCTTTTCTAATTTTTTTCCCCTTCCTCAAATTCCGATGTACAACATTGTGCCGCAAAAACATCAAACACCAGAACAGTAGAAAACTGTCAAACGCCCTTCAATCAGAACGGAGGCCTTTTGAATGGTAATGCCATTCTGGCCTTAGCAGCGCTAAAAACGCACATCACAATGCACCGGTCGTCTTCCTCTCCAAAGCCTACTCCGCGGGGGTCCATCTCTCTCTGTCCAACACCCACACAGACACACACACACACACGCGCAATCTAGAAGATGATGGGTGGAGTTCTTGATAATAGCGCAGAAGCAACTTAGCTGAGTTGGTTGCAACCTGTTGGCTGCAGAGGCGGCTCAAACACATTGTCCCCTTCTCTCTCTATTAAACACATACACCCACACAAACACACACGCACACACAGGCGCGCGTGCACACACACACACACACACACACACACACATACTTTGAGGGTTTCAAACACAACAGTCCCCAGACACCACTTTGTTCCATGTGAGGGGCTTAAGGGATCCCAAGGGAACAGTTAAAACTGGTGACTCTGAGGGTCAAAGAGCTGTGGCTGATTGAAGAGGGAGACCTCCACTCCTGTTTAACAAAGTCTTCATTGGCGATGTAAAAGAACCAAATAAGGGAAAACATCCCTGAAAGATAAGCGAGATAAGAGGACCGAGATGGGGAAAAAACGGTTGAGGGTTATGACATTCTTAAAATAAACAGCGATTCATCCCCCATTTCTTACATGAATATTAGCTAAAGTGTTCAGATAAAAGAGGAATCGGAAGAATAGTGACACTGAAAATCTGTGTGTTATATGAAATTCTGAAACCACTCAGCAAGCAAAATGTGGACAAAACATTCGTAGTCGTAATATTAGCTTCACTTTGAAAAGGCTGATGCTAGCCTTTAACCTTAGCCAGACAGATTGGGTGACAGGTGTAAACTAACCTCATTGGAGTACTGAGTGAATGGTGGTATTGTAGCCATAAAGAAGGCCTGGGCATTGTGAAGGCCCCAGTGTCTGAGGCAGGAAAGAGTTAATTGGCCCTATTTTTCAAAAAGGAGTAATACCTATGTCCTAGTAGGTGTCAGGTTGCTTTAAATCTTCACATGTTTTAATCTAGACTCATCTTAAAGAGCTTTGTGTAACGGCCTTTGTAGCTCTTTTGAAGAACTCCTGAATAAGAAGATTTACATAGCGTGGACTCTTAAATAGGTCACAGGGTTAAATTCCTGCCCTGACCCAAAGGCAGAACCATGTTGTTTTATTCCATTTTGAGTCAACACAGTGTTCTGGCGCTCGATAAGCAGCATCTCTTGGCATGGTGACTGAACACTCTACAAAGATCAGTGGTGTAGATTTTAATAGAGGGGGAGCATCGGAAACACTCATTTTATGGTGATGTATGGAATAAACACATTTCACCTGCAGGGTGGAAATAAATTGGTACCTATGTGTGCTCTTAAAGGCAGTACGGGAGTCGCGATGTGTGTCGGAGAGCATGAACGTGCGTTTGCTTGCAGCTAAGCTCCCTGCTGTGGGTGGATTCACAGCGGCCACCCACGGAGCAAGGGGGAGGTGGTGCGAGAACTGCATGCGTGCATGTGTGTGTGTGTGTGTGTGTGTGTGTGTGTGTGTGCATGTGTGTGTGCATGTGCAGGCTTGATATAAAGTGTGGATAAAATTGAATCTTCACATCATTTCTCATGTTGAAACGGATCGCTGCAATAGAGAGGATGCCCCTTAGTCAGTGTTTAGGCTAATCTGATTCTGCCAAAACACAAGCAACCCCCCCTCGAGCTCCACGCAAGCAAACACACAATCACTTAATGAAAACCGATGAAAGATTAAAATGTTTTTTCCACCAGGTGAGAACATTCTTTGACGCTCCCTAGAAAGCAAACAGGAACAATAAACATCGTTCATCAGCTGAAGAGTTCTGAAGAGCCTCTTGCAGTGCGATTGCTCACACTTCCTTTTTTGCGATCTCATAATTTATGTGTAATAAAATAGGTTAACTCACCACATGAATGAGTTTAGAAAAAACCTAGAAACAGAATTTATACAAAATAGAATACATCTTGTAAGTGTTCGGCAATAACCGCGTTTCGGGCAGATTCTCTTGTTTGAATGCAGCCTTTTGAACAAACAACCTGACGCTTTCGACGCGCAAAGGTCCGCTTTTCTAGCTTAAACCCTCCGCATCAAACTGCTGAAATGGCTGCATTTGCGATTGGGGAATTCACACTCGTCCACGTGCAAACACGGACTTGCAGCGGCACGCCGATCCCTTGTTACCCCCTGGCACTTTCCTACCGTGCGCACTGCAGCGATAAAGGTCTGCTGTAAATCACAAAGGTGCTCAAGTCAAAACTGGCAATATAACACGACTGGAAACATTATGGGCTTGGAATAATAACAGTAATGTATGACTAAATAAAGGTGTGTGAGGAGTGAAGGAACGTGAAGGCAAAAGAAGAAAAAGTAAAGCGATAAAGACAGATGAATCATAATCAGTCTTACACTGGTACTGGTGGGCCTGTATAAACCTGCGATGAAGCGTACATATGGGCTCGCTGACTGAGGTGTATTGATGAACGCAAACCGCTGTAATGTATGGGCGCACGTGTGGCGGTACAGAGATTCCTGTTGAGGCTGGTCGTTGTGTATCTAGAGGCAAATCCTGCCAATCTAAGAATGATGAACGCGGCGTGGGTTTGGAATCACACTTGTCACAATTCGGTGGGAGACGGACTGATAGGCGAGCTTCCACTAGATGTTGTGTGGCTCGTTTGTTTGGTTTTTTTACTGCCAGCATGTGCTGGGTCTCACCCGGAAGCGGGATAATGTGCCGTGTTCGTGGAGGATACACAAAGAAGCTGCACCGGTCCTGGGAATCAGAGGGTTCTCGGGTCTAGCCCCGGACAAAACAGGGAAGGTGTTCCAGCAGTAGGGTGCCAGGGTACCTTCTGAGCATCACCAAGGTACCGTTTAACAAGGAGACCCAAACTGCCCCAATGATCTGGCAACTCATTCAGGGGCGCACCCTTTACCCATATGAAGCTGGGACAGGCTCCCTCCCCATGACCCCAAAAGGGATATATAGAAAATACCCTCCAACACAAGTGTGGCCCGAACGTATAATCCACCAGGTTTCTTAAATGAAGAAGGGAACGAGGAGAGGAAAGCTGTTAAAAGGTGACGGGCGGGTGGATGGAGATTAAGCAGCGTCCGTCATCAGCCCAGCTGCTCGCCGCGTCGCTTCACACGCTATAAATCACGACACGGCATCCATCGCTCTAAGGCCGCAGGTTCCACAACGATCACAGGACATTCAAGCCGTCAATTGAGAATCTATCGCACGAGCCCGGAAGCAGCGAAACCCTCAGGTATTTTTCCAAACACCGAGAAATGGAAGATGCTAATGCACAGCTGGCAAAGGGAGACAAGCTGAGGCGCAAACAGTTTCTAAGACGCACACGGACACACACGCGCGCGCGCACACATGCGCAGGCATGTGCAAACACTGTCACACGCGAGCACACGCAAGCACAAAGCTGCCCGCGGACTCTCACCCTCACGCTAACTTTCCGAGGTCATATGTCGAGTGTACCGGGTTGGCAAAGAGACATGAAGAAACCAAATGTATTTATTACATATGATTAAATTATGTGCCTTCATCCGTGCATGTTACACACAGATCTTTACTATTCTAATACGTATGAACCTGAGCTGGACTTTTTTTTTGAGGTGTTTACATTGTTGTGGTAGATGGACGCCACCTGTGGGTGTTTATAGTTCCCCCTTCCCCTTCAAAGTCAATTAAATTCTCTCTGTTTAGCATTACCACCCACATTAAAGTGCCTTTTTGGCTTTTTCCCCCCTCTATCTTTACCAGACAAGGACATGAAAGCCTCCAACAGAGTGAAGCTATTAAAAGAACACACATAAATGTCCAAGGCCTACACATCTGTTCGCCAGCACCTGTTGCATCAGTGCTAAAGATGACAAAATACAAATTTGTCATGAGGTTTAATCACCTAATAAAACCTGACAGTTACAGCGATTTATGATGGATGCGGCGAGGTATGCTGTGGACATGATTGGCCTGGTTTCTGTCAAAATATGAGGCGAAGCATCTTTGGAAATGGAAAGAATTGTGTACGTTGCCAGTGCAGTTCACCCGACTGCGGTTTGCACCTTAATTTTAAAGCTACCCCGTTCGTCTCAAGATGAAGATCGGCCGCAGAGCAACAGGTGCTGATGGCAGCGGGGCTGCAGACAAGAGAAATCCGTTAAACACTAGAGCGCAGACGAGAAAGCTCTATTTTAACAGCGCTGATGACCCCGCTCAGCCTAATTGCGGCCCCTGGGCCGAAATAACCGAGAACAAGCAGCGGAAGGCTAGAGCGAGAGCAGCAACTGCTGATCTGTCTGAGATGCGAGGCCACTAAAACCCATAGTTACGTAATATCTTCATGTCGAGCTTGTGTTATTAGAGGGACTGTGTGTATAAAACAGACTTTCATATCTTCAATATCTCAACACATGGGATAAATAATAGCCTCAAGCCCGTCCGCCTGTAAACTTAGCTTGGCACGAGCGGCGCAGTCATGAGGCTACTTTCTGCCTGGGATCCTGCGTGTCAGGATGATCAAAATATGTTTTAATGAGTCTGGACTGCAGCCAGGAAGACCGGCTGCTTCTTCAGTGAGTGGGTTTGGGTTCGGAGTTACCGGAGCAGGGAGAGGACGCTCAAACAGCAGCCTAATGTGTCTGGAATGGGGCAGGTGAAGGAGAACCTCCACTCAGGCAGGGGGACAACAGTCAATGCAGTGGCACCTCCCTGAAGGAAAGTTGTATGGAGCGGTTTACAAATGGTTATCTTCGGTACCCGGACAGCTCTTATGCTCGTCTGATGTTATTTGTTAAAAATAGCAACGCGGCTAGCGCCGAATCCTCTCTGCGTCAAGTGCGCGTGTTGTCACACCAATCAGAGGACCGCGGAGCGTATCTCCGATCTTGATAGCGCGGTGGAAAGGTGCCAGAGGGATCAGGAGAGATTATCTGCCAATGAAAACACATTTAAAGGCATAACTGTGTGGAAACAAATTTGCTGTTTTGTTTTTTTTCCCGCCTAATAACACTCAATATCTGCAAAATGCTCTTATGTGCTTCTCCTCATGCCATCATCACATCATTAAAAGTCTCACTCTCCACCATGATATCCTCTTTCCCTCCTTCTTCTGCATCCATTTCTTTCCATTTACCCCTTTTTGACTCATTCCCCTCCTCCTCTTCCTCCTCCTCCCCTCTGTTTCTCTTCAGGAATTCCTGTCTCGGGTCGTTTGAAGCATTCGCCTGCAGTTACAAGGCAACTGTAAAAGCGGCGTGTTTACCTCTGAAAAGAAGGGGCGAAATTAATGAAACGTCTTTTGTTGACAGTAAAAAATGCCGGGCAACACTCCGGAGAGAGCGCCACGACACTCGCCAGGTTAGGGCATGGAGGATTGTATGTTTAACGCCGAGGAATGCGACTGTATTCTGGAGTCATATCCAGTCGCCGCCTGTTATCTGGATTAAAAATGTCAAGTTAGGGACGGGACGGAGGAGGAAGGCACAACAGCAACGAAGAGCCAAAGATACCAAGGCGAAAAGAAATCAACACAGGGAAAGTCAATAAGAAGCTACAACAGCCTCCTTTCAATACCTGCTCCCCCCTCTCCCCTCCTTCCTCCCCCATGTCTTCTTAAAGCTTTCCCTCTTCCCTTTTGTCCTCCTTGCATTCCTGCCATCATGTGCCGGGTAAAGCTGTCAGCCTTCTGGCTCAGAGGGAGGACGAGGGATAAAACAAGCCTCGTCTTTAAGGAGAAGCAGGTAGAGGCCTGAATGTCGATGTCGTTCCAGGATTTTCCCCTGAAATTTGCCTATTGAGGTAGAAGTCAGAGAAAGTTACTCAAACAGCCTGAGAGTTTGATCCATAAATATGTGGAAGAGATAAAGAAGCAAAGGTGCTTCAGGGTCACGCTTGTCAGCTTTAATTTACCTTCTCGCATACCTTTCCAACAATATTCCGCAGGTATGCATGCCTATATTTACCTGACAGCGTCATGTGCTAGCATAGTGTAAGTGTTGCATTTGCATGACCTTGACTTGACAGAGGGTTCAAAGCGCTGAGCAAGACGGTGCCTGTGCTTCCCCGCTATCAGTATTTCTTAATAGCTCTGCATTCAACGGTGACTTTTTCACCGTGCCCATACTGTTTTGCAATTTTTATTCAGAGTAATCCCACTCAGCTGCTTCTTGAACCCGATAACAGGACCTACAGTGGGACATCTACAGCATTGAACTAATGTGGCTGAACGTGAAATGGCAGGCCCTTTCCCTTTGGTTGATTTTCAGCAAACTTTCCAAGAGGAGAAAAACAACCTTCCATGTCCTCCAAAGCCGTGCGACTGTCTCCTGTCCAACTGTATTTGTATACCTGCGGTTACACAGTCATCCATCATCATATGCTTAACAGCATTCCACAGACCTAAAGCCTCAGAACAGTCCAAACCTCAGGTAAACGTACAACATATACAAAATGCTTCACACCCACAGCACCCCCCCCCCCAATCCATCCTTGTCTCTCTGGTTTGTGTAGTCTTTAAAATGTCTTGGACTGTCACACACAAACCGGAAGGTTCTCAGCAGCGATTAGCAAGAGCATCGACATGTAAACTGAACGATGGACCACCAACATCAGCAGCTGTCGGCTGCAAATACTGTATGTTCAGGTATAAACTCACAGAGTTTGGGATCCATATTGGAACATGAAAGAATATACAAATATTCTCCTGCCATGTTGCATCGTCTCGCTTTTACCACGATTCGCTTCTAATCTTGCCCAAATAACCAGGTCCATGTTGCGCCACTTTAAGCACCCACGTGGGAGCTGCGCAAACTGACTGGCAGGTGTCAAAAAGCCACAACAATGTCGCAGCAGCGTGTCAAGGAAGACGGTCGAATGACTGAGAGAATCCAACGAAGAATGGGGAAAAATAATGCACGTGATGTGCGCGAACCGCAGGCAGCTGGTGGGAATCTCTCAAACGTCGCTCGGCTTGTCCTTCGCGGGATGTGTCAGCGGTAGCTGCGGCAACCGTGTACACACGGTCCAGGGGAGTGACGCTGGGCTAACAGGACCTCCCAGTGAAGTGCAACATGGATGAAAAGTCTCACGAGAGACAAATGATCGCAATTAAAACGAGACAGCTCAGTCCCCTCGCGCATCCTTTTATTTGTATAAATGCTGAAATAAACAGCTCGTTTCCTGTAGATCGGCCGTTCGAGAGTTTGCAGTGGGATACAAACGAGTGGTAGTACCCAGCAAACAAATCCCTTTTTGTTCAGACCCGTCCCCGAACACATGATACACAAGGCCCATTTTGACTCCGCTGGGTGCTCGTATACACAATCTCACCTACGCACGCTGTGCCAAGTAAACATCAGGTAGGTGCAGAATTCCGCCAGATATTAGGTATTAGAATCAGGCAGGGTGATAAAAAGGAGGATACGTTTTTGCTACGTGCCATGATCCATTTAATCCACAGAGATACTTCTTTGAGCCACACCCAGACCGGCGTCTTCGTGCCGAGAGCGGGCAGCTGCACGGGCGTACGGGTTTCCATTGATCGACTGCGTTACAGACGTGATAAAATGTGATTACTCATTGATCAAACTGCCTTTTGGTTCCGCTTGAGGCAAGCTGAACAGTAACTCTTTAACCAACTCATTCTAGTATTTGTCCATTTCAAGCTATCGCATCGATGATGTGATGTGAGTAGGAAGTAGGAAAAAATGCATGTTATATTAAATTCAGTTGAATTTTAAAAACTTTTAACTAAAAAATGTTATTAAATTAAATTCCCAAAAAGATTTTTTTTTTTAAAAACTGATTAAGGAGACTTTATCTGTGTCTCTTGAATTCGTATTTCAAAATAAAGTTACGATTTCTAGCTGACCGATGGCTCGTTGTAAAATCATCAGCAGCGCATTCACAGCCTATCTGAAACCAGAAGATTTACACAGCGCTCTAAAAGCCTCTGTCTTTGCAGTTCTAATTTAAACTCTTTTTCAACCACAGAAAGGTCAGAGGTCAAGACCACAATGACGGATCATCCAGTGACGTTCCTGTGGAAACCCAAGAGCGGCGCACTATGACACCACTGAGCTGCATATACACTGAGTCACAACTCATGTTTAATAAACACATGAGAACTCAAGATAATCCTAAAAACGTATGGGTCTGTTTCTGGAATTGCAGATGTTGGATGTGACGGCGTATAAACATCGACGGCTTAATGGTTTGTATGCACACAAAATGTTTGAAGGGTCCACGGGAGATAATGTAAATATCGGACATGGACAAGGAGAGCGGTGGACAAGTCTTTCACAATCTAACAGGGTAGCTCAACATTGAAAGAAGTCGGGTTATAGTTAGGTTAAATTCATTATTAGAGCATGACGAGCCATTTCACAGTGACCTTGACCTGGATTGAACATTCGATTAAATATTTATGAATGTATAAGGAAGGTCAGCAGTGCTTATGTGTCGTACACGGTGGTTAAACATTAAACGGCTTACAAATGAAGTTAAAGATTAAAAACGTCCCTGGGTGGGCTTGAACCACCAACCTTTCGGTTAACAGCCGAACGCGCTAACCTATTGCGCCACAGAGACAGGAAACACCACTCATCTGTGTCTCAAAAAATAAGCAGCAGTAACAATGATGGACATCTTTTATTGTGCACTGACAGCTTTTTTGGGGGTCTTTTTTTTTTTTTTAAAGAAAAGCAGGGACTTATCTGAGCTTTACACAGCTGGCAGGCATCACGGCCTCTCGCTCAACAGGAGTCCTGCCTGAACAAGCCGCATGCTGTCAGGCCCTCGACGCCCTCTTGACTGCAGGAAACTGCACAGCGGTTTGCGTGGGACCAAGAGTAACCATTTTGGATCAAACCACACAAATAATGCAGGTGTACTGGGGTTAAGTGTCCCGCAGGGGAGCCATAACAGCTCGGCCATCACCACAGACTGGAAGGGCATTAAAAAATGATGTATAGATGCATAGACAATAATGTGTTTTACTGAAATAACATCATGCCGCTGATCAAAGGAGACAACAGAGGCGTCCGACATCCAGATTGATGCCGCTTCAGATTTGACTGCACTGAAACAACAGAGGGTCGGTGGGAGATGCTTCATGGAGGAATAAGTGCTTCACACACAAGAGAGACGGGGGGCCATGTTCAGAAAGGCAGATGTACATGTAATTTTATTGTATTGTCAGACGTAGGAATGTCTCATGGTCTGAGGTTAACAGGTACATTCAAAGTGAGCTGCTTCCCCAGTTATCACCTAATCTCAAGTAACTTGTGCAGGAATCCTGACAGCCAATCAGTGACGATCCACGTGCTTGGTTTAATTACCTATGAAGCCGTGCATGTCAGTGCACACACATGCCCAGGGAGTTCAGAAAAAGAAAAACATCTTCCTCCCTCTATTCTCCCTTCCTCCCTGTGTGAAAAACGAGTGGGGCCTTTGAAGGCAAACACAGGACCATAGAGAGAAGCCTCCACGCTAAAATAAAGGACACTCCCTGCCAACCATCACCACCCCCCTTCCCCTTTTCTCTCTGCTCTTCTCCTGGCTGACCCCTGACCTTATTTGTGGAGAGCTCGAGACAAGTGGTTGGAATGGAATGCTCAGTGGATGTTCGGTAAGGTCAGTATAGGGAGGGAGAAAGAGAGAGCGACAGGGCGAGTAAATGTACAACCAGTAAATATATGCTCCTCTGTGGTTAAAATTTAAGTGGTCTCACAGTCCTTGCAAGCTTTTGAAATTCAAGCACCGATTCAAAAGTACCCTATCAACTATAACCGTTTTTTTGTAATAAAGGAATAAAGCAATACTACTCAGTGTGCACTTTTCAGATCTTTTTGTTGTCTGAAATGTTGCGGGTTTGCACCCAGACATCCACAGGAATGACGGCTGTGCTGGCGTCAAGCGCGAACAATGAACTTGAGGCGTGAAAGAGCATCACGGAAAGTCTGTTAAGAAGACAGACGGCATAGCATCGCTTTAATTTGGTCATAAACAGGGGCTGAGTTATGGGGAAGAGGCCCCTTTGCCTCTCTTTTTGTGCTGATTCTATAGGTTGGGGCCTAGAATGCAGCATCTGGGGCTCCGCTTTGCTATCTAATTGTCAATATTTCGTCTTCAATTTTGCTTTCGCCTGCGGCGTTTTGCTATATCTACCCCGGCCAAAGGCACACCTTCAGTACACATTCACAGTTGGTTTACCTTAAGTTGAAATACGGACACGGCTGGCCTTGTGCTGTGTGCTACATCCACACTTTAATAAAAAAACAACTTTCCAAATGATTTCATTGAGCCTTGAGCCGTTTCCTCTGGGAGAAGATGCCTTAAATTATTTCGTACTCATTATTGTCATCTTCTGCTGATGGTATCTCTCAGCCTCCTCCACCTAAGCTAAAGGTCACTGCCTGACATTTTTAAAACTTGCACAAGGTCAGACTTCTCCAGGTGTTTTATTTTAAACACCCCTCTAAGCGGCAATGTGCCACGACCTGACTTTTATCTCTACATCTGACCCTCTTTTTCACAGCCCCATTCTGCATTTTAGGCTATTTCTTAATTTAAACATTTTGTTCTTACTGTCTGCTTTTTTTGGGCCTTGAAATCAAGCCCCGACAAGAGATGCACCAAGACAACCAGAGTGGCAGGAGTAAAGCCAACGGCAGGGAACAGGATATCGGAAAAGGTAAAAAGTGAATCCATTTTCATTTCCGATTATGCTCCACTCCAGCATCCCCTCCTCTTTTCAACTACAAACCAGAGAAAACACACCTTCTGCTAAATAAACAGACCTTCCTGACCTGCCTGGGTCAAGGACGGTCACATTTATGACAGCACGTATAAAATCCAAATCATTAAATGCTTGCCTTTTTATACCTCTAATAAATTCCAAAAGGTAACCTTTAGAAATTAAAGTCCTGCTCAGCGGTGACCTTTGTGCATGGTCTGTTACAGGCTGGGCAGCCTACCTGCTGGAGCTCACTCATCCCTGACCTCCAGCTCTCATTTTTGACCCGTCATGGCTTTTCTCAGTAGCCCAGGCATTTCAGTTCAAACATGCAAGGATTTATGGGTATTGTGGTCATTTTAAAATATGTTTTCCTTTCTTGTTCAGCACGGGGGTGGGGGTGCAATCCGCTCGCGGAGCCATCTGCTGAGGGGTAAAGCCGAAGAAAGGGGCAAGTAGAAAAGACATTGTGGAATGTCTGAGAGGTTCTCAGTTATTATCCGTGTTATTGGATATCTCAGGAAGCTACAATGTGAAGTCTTCAATATAACTGTGGAGTCATATGAGCAGGACAGGAATGTCCTTGGCAAAACAACCTCAAAATTTGATGCCATTTACTTTCGAAAAGTCTACCTGATGTGAAGAATGGGCTTTAGTGATGGGACATTTCCAGTTATATTGAGTTAAATTGTCTCTACTCATTCATCAAACACATCCATGCTTTTAGGGTCCTCTATCCTTGAGAGATGCCCTTAAAGCAATCCAAATGACCTTGCAACATAAATTCTGAAAAGCAGATGCAAGATAAAACAGACAAATGTTTTCAAGTCACAATATCGTGGAGATTAAACACTGTTTCGATGGCCTCCAATTCACTTCCATCCAGCCCGGAGATGGTGAAAAGAAAAAGAGTATCGCCGAAGGAAGGTGAAGAAAGGACAGAAGAGGTGCAGACAGGTGTGCACCCCTTTCATGGTGCTGGAAGGCAACAAGCGAGGGAGAGATTTTTTGGGGGAGGGAGGGTTTAGTAGCTATGGAGATGACAAGGAATGTTCTTGACGCCCCCGGCTGCCCTTGTAGACTGATGGGGCCTAAGCCTGGACCTGTCCCCCAATGGTTCTGTCACAGTTTCCAAAATCCAAAATGTCAACTGGAATACCAAAAGGATTGGGAATGCTGGAGCATTCCTGAAAGAAAGACACAGCATTCACCTTTGCTGGAATGAGCCTGTGGCGTAGCAGGATGCTCTGACCTACCTCAGGCCCAGCAACACTTTAGAGCAACAAGAAAACTCTTTGTCAAGTCAAAAACTGAGATTGAGGAACGATCTTTTTTTTTTAAATGTCAGAGGCAAAATTCCATAATTCTGATTGATGTCCTGATTCTTGGATAACGTGTTGAGTCAGACGACGAGACCCAGCTGCGATTTGGAGTGGAACCAAATAATTCTGTAGCAAGAACACAGAAAGCATCTGGAGCCACACTTAGAGTGAAACAAAGTACGGTGGGAAGGTCAGCGCGGCCATGAGATGTTCTTGCTCCATATGAGACGAGATATTGTTTTGAATTATGCAGTTAATAGGCTTACGTTGTGTACAAAATGCTTAAATACCGAGCTGTGGCATTAGGCAGGGCTGAAAGGGTGAATGACCTGTATGCTGGAGTTATCACCAAGCCATTGCGTCACCGAGAGGAGCAAAACAAAGGCACACGTGCAGTCGGTCTGACTAAGAGAACAATTTAGCTGGACTTTTCAAATGGGGAAAAGGTTTTTCGTATCTGACAAGACAGAAATCCTGAGTTTCTCTCTGTAAAAAGTCTTTTTCCTGTTGCTCACCAAGCTGTTGCGAGACCGCAAACCTGACTTCGCGATCCTCTCTTTATATCAGTTCATCTTCTACCCTGGAGTAAGAAGGAACTGAAGACCTTTACTTTACTAAGTGCCTTCTGGGCCTGCAGGTTTTGTCAGTCATGTACGCACGCGTTTGCGGGTGGGTGTTTATAATTGTTCCTGGCCTTTACATTCAAACATTTCTGAGTGATCAATCTCCAGGTGAGACGGTGTCAGAGAAGCTAATAAAGCTGCAAAGCTGGGTGTCAGTGAAGTTCACCTAGCAAGGGGCAGACATATAATATGATGAAGGAGGTATTCTTTACAACATTGACACGCAATGTAACGCGAGTGCTCGTGCGTTTGTGTCGGTGGCGGCAAAAACATATGATCAGTAGCTTAAAGTCTTACATTATTGGCGGCAACGTGCCGAAATAAAGCCTGCACACTGCAAGGCTGCGCCCAGTAATGAAAGCTCGCCTCACCCTCATCCCCTCGGCCAACATTAGTCTGAAGCTGCTCTCTGGCTGGCTAGCAAGCGAGCTATTTTAGGAACATGAAAAGCCAGGGAAATAAATACGACAGGCAACTGGGCTTTGTTGACAAACAGAGATCAGAGTCGCTGCCAGCGCACAGTGAAGGAAGCGACCGCGGTGCAGCACGGGGTATCCCAACTGTCCTGGATATTCTAATGGCATGAATCGAGATGATAGCCGCATGTGTTTTAGCAGCAAAGTTTGGCACAATGATCATCTGTCTCCCCTCATTAGTTGCCCTTTGGGGCCACAGCAGGCAACAGGGAACACAGCCAGAGCACTAGCTGAGGCCCTTCGCTCTGCAAAGAACTGGAGGTACAGCTACAACGTGAAGGGGATGGTGCCATGTTGTGCTGAGCCGAAGGCCACTTCAGTCAGGGCGCTACAATGAGCAGGATAACCCCTGATGCCTGCATTTCAGGTGGCACAATAAGAGCACGTGCATGAAGGTAAAGTGCGAGTTGTGGATGCAAACATGACAAACTGTCCTCGTCTATCTATCAATCTATAGGTGCAGTTTCAAAAGTCAACACAAAAAAAATTAAAAGCACAAGAAAACGTGATCATCTGAGACAGGTTCTTACATGAAAAAGGAAAATCTCTTTGAACTGTTGGAACTGACAGTATTTGGGCCAGGCACAGGCCTCGTAACAATAGCTCTTTGTCAGCTGTCTTGCTGTTACTTACAACTAAATAGGGCTGGGCAAGAAGCCTGAGGAAACGTGGGAGAAACCTGTGTTTCAGAGCCACCAACAGCAGGTTGTGATGGTTTTGTGGACATCTGCCAGGGAACGGCGTGACCAGATCCCTGAAAATTCTGCAGAGCTTGTTCCCTCGTAAACCAGAATCTGTATGGCACTTCCTCCTGATACCTTCAAGCCTTTGCAAAGGCATGAATAAAATGCTCACCGACGCATAGAATCACCAAATGCGTAAAGGTCAACTGGAGCACGTTTCAGGTGTTGGCCATGACCCGCCACTCAGCTGCATAGCACAATAAATTACACCTGACTCCATACGTCCCCACTGGATAGGTGGGGAAGACAGAATAGGAAATTTGCCTGATTTATGAAGTTTAGAGAGACAAGTAAATTGACAAATGTGGCTAAGGGCAAACAGCCCTGTCTTGTCTTGAATCTTGACCACCCAAAAATCCTCTCTCATGCCATCAACAAGTAACAAAAGCAAGCGTTATTTATCCGACATCTAATCTGTAAACTAAACAAAATGTCAGTTGCAAGAAAGAAAAATCATGTGTCTGTGCAACGTGTCTCTCAAGCAAGACAAAAAAAGGTCATTATATCTACAAGTTATTGCCTTGGTGCCGCAATAAGTCTCGGCATTTACGTAGCCCAAGGCTTTATTTCCCTCAAAGCATTGGCACTGTTACTTTTGGCAGCTGTTAGAGTGCAGTTATTACAAAAGAGGATGTAAGACAAACACAGACAAGCTGGCAGCACGGGGAAAACATCCAATAAAGCAGGAATCTAATGTAGCAATGGTATGAAAGGTATAAGGTGCTCAGAGAAGAAAGGAAGGGAAGGGAGGGGGGAATATGGTTGCGGGTAGTTACCTGGCCATCTGGATTACCTGGCTGGCACAGAAGATGGAAGGATGAGTGAGACAGAGAGGTGGGAAAAGAGTGGAGTTATCCATAATTACAGGGACAAGCAGAGACACAGCAGAGGTTAATAGCGTACAGAAGCTGACGCGTCTGATTTGCTGAAGATCGTGACGGATGGGGAAGGTTTGGAGTTTTGGGATTTAAGAAACGACATGCTATTTGAACAGAAGCCCCAAAATAAACCCTTGAAGTCAGGGGGCTGAGGCGTTTCACTGCATTAGGTCACATCCTGTCTGGGATCAACCTGAGTCAACCCATCATGCACCATTATATGAACTGATGTTTTTATTTTTATTTCAAAGGCATTTTTATGAGTAAGCCCGCGAGTGTGAACATTAACTTGTAGCTGGATAAACTCGCGCAAACGTTTGCGTCTCGAAAATGGCGTGGTTGGGAAAGTTGGGAAACGCTGTCCTAAGGATCTCCAGAGGGAAAATAGTCCCGAGATTCTAATGAGGAGCACAATCTCCGATCAACATTGACTGCTAAAGGCTATGTATATCAAACTCTCCTCTCTCCAAAGCTGAGAAATCTACTTTCCTATCCAAATATCCTATCCCTTTAAGTCTACACTGAAACAACGCGTCAATAATTCTTAGCCCGTTAGCAATTTTCTGGGTTGAGTAAATCACTTTCAAAGCAAATGAAAGCAAAGACAAACAAACTTCACTGTCTCTATAGATAGGACTTCACAGTTGTCTGTTGAGCCAGAGCTAACATTGCCATGCTAACAGCAAAGGTAAACAGAACATTAGGCCTGTTTGTTTAGGTCCGCATTAGCCGCCAGCCGCATATTTCGGACTGCAACCAAAATAAATGACTGTGCACCTGCATCCTGAAGACCAGGTGACATCACGGTGGAACAGAGTAGTTTCGGCTTCGATTAAAGGACTTTGTCAGTGATTAGAAAGTCTCACAACCACTCATTCTCATACACGCCCTCGTCATCCACACAGGAATTGTTGTTCAGATCATGGCCACCTTGGTTACCTGACAAACAAAAGTCTTCTCCCTGCAGGAGCATGCTAATAATAATTGCAGTGAAAGAGGGAAATGTTTGACTTGAAGCTCTCCAACTGGAATTTAATGTGGAGCAGGAACCTGTCTGACCCCGAGAACACAAAACATACAAAAAGTCACCGAGGGCTTAAAGTTTTATGCTTGGACCTCAAAAATCAATAACTAAAGGTTTCAGAAGATCATGGTTAGCATGTGATGGACCAAAACCAGAAGTATATTCTTTATATCGCAACACGTTCTGGTCTTTTTAAGTTGGTATCCATGCAAAGAAAGGCAACCAATGTAAACTGCGAATCATAGCGACAAAGTCCACCAACCAACAAGGATTTAGCTCAAGGGCTCTTTACCTGCTAATTGCTCCAAAACTAATCTTGGCTATATGCATAAGCTGCTGACTAAATCAGGGCGGATAAGAAGCAGATAGGTCAAGGACACATCTTGAGATATTTCAGAATTTGTCCGAACATGAGGGATTTTGTGGAACACGTGGAGGCGATCCGCATTGAGACGTTGGATGAAAAGACAAAGTGAGAAGTGCGGATAGGGCAGGAGCAACTAAACGAGGGGAGAAAAGGAAGAATGAATGTTAAACAGGGGAGGAAAAACAACAAATGAGGAGAAGTAGATTGGAGTTCTAATCCCTCTGAAGTGCAAACAGCCCCGAGGGGAGTGATGGCATTAAGGAGAAGGGACCAGGCACGTCGAACAAGCAGAGACAGCACTCCCACTGAGCATCCAGTCAAACACTGTCCGACCCCTCTGACAAGCCTAAAGACCTTCACAAACACACCCGTGGGGCCTGCACATAGATGAAACACCCCCCCGACCCTTCGCTCCCCTCCGCCCTGCTATTGCCACTGTTTTTTTGCCCATCTCCCTTTCATGAGACGCAGAAAAGACGTAGCACGATAAACAAATCTGGAGAGTTTGCCGCGGAATGTTAAGCCTTTGCGGCGGGTGTGAGTGCCCCCCACCCAGCTGCCTTTGTGCGAGCACGACCTCTGACACAGTGACCAATCGCGGGACAAACTGCCAGCGCACGTCAAAAGAGAGGGATATGCGAGGGTGGCTGTGCCAAGGCCCGGCAGATAAAGGGGGATGACACAGTAATGCGGAACCAGTTCCCCGCACTGTCTCGCTATTCGTTCCCACAGCCCTTCACTACCTAAACCCACGGCACCAAGTACAACACTTGGCGAGGGCCCCGGTTTATGTCACCAACTGCCAAGACTTGGGGCTAAGTCCCAAACTAGACAAACGAAGACAAACTGCAACATAAAGGAGACAAAATGCAATTGAATGCCCTTTTCCCGCAAAAAGAATGAATCCATTTAAAAGCTTTGGTGAGGATTTCCTGATAAAGACCAACACCCACGTGCAGCGACGGGCAAGAGAGGGCGGCATCTGTCAGCGCTTACCCCGGCTTGCTTTCTGTCGTCTGTAATGTTTGAACAAATGTCTTGACTCAAGCATGACAGAGGATTCATAACAGAGGGTTCATGCAACAGTCTCCGTGACCTGGGGGAATAACGCAAAGGTTATTGCTGTTTGTAGATGATAACGCTAACCTAGCTGTGCTTACTAAACACATATCTGTTCGTCTGACAACAATGGACCGACTGTTGGAGTATTAATGTATAAACTAAGTGTAAGCTGGATGTCAGAGAGGCCTCTCCTATAGATCTGGAGAGGGGTTTTCCCTTTAAAAAAAAGATCCCACCTGCATAAAAGACACAACAGCCGAGATGTATGGTTTCATGAGGAAGCGCCACACAGGTAGCAGAGTCTTAATTGTGGGCGTGCGAGCAAGACGGCGGGGGCTTTTCAACAGTAAATCTGCTATATGGACTTTATAGGCTTCCTCACAACACTCACTGACACATTTTCTGTCAGTACCTTTTGTCTGAGAGAAGCGTGGAGAGTAAAGGTGAAACCCGGAAAGGAAAAAGGGCAGTTTTCCACTTTTAAAACGTCCAATAAAAACAAGGGGCGACTGGGAATGAAACACAACGAGGGCTGAAAATACCTGCACCCTCGCTCCTCTCGTCTAGGTGATGCAAGACGGCCTGGCGGCGCCACAAACGTTTACGGTGAACCGAGGTTTGAGAACGCCAGCAGAGAGTTGCCATTAACCTAATCTCATCTTGACCCACTCTCGTGGAAAACGTAAAGAGAAGGAGAGCAGAGAAAGAGTGCATTGCAGGGGAATCTATAAAGACCAATCAGTCATGTTGAGTGATCCAAAGATGATTACTGGGCTGTGATATGACAAGGAGGGCAAAGAGGTCGTGTGAGGGGGGCCGCCACTTACAAATCTCACCACAGATAACAAGGTAATAGGTTTAGGTCTACAGGCAGTGAGACCAAAAAGTGATCATATCAAGAGTTGTGCGTATGTGTGTGTCAGGGGATAATGATCAGGTGAGAGAGGGAGTACATGAGGGAAAGGAAAAGAGGAGGTGGTTGACTCAGGGAGGGGTCTCCTAACCACAAATCAAGCCCCGATCAGTTGCCTCACTTAGCACCTCTGGAATGTTCCTGCTTGTAGCACCTGCAGGGAGTGGGAGACAAGTCCTGCCAAGCTCTGCAGGAATTCTGAGGAATACTGAGGGAAGGGGGGGGGGGGGTGTCAGGAGAGAGAGGGGGTCTCAGTCTCAGTCTGCAGCATCACTTTGGCCTAACAAACAGCCCTGGTGTCTGACATCACCCCCAAATGCTTCGGTTCGGGAGACATTTGCCTCTGAAAATTGCAGACGATGGATCAATTTTATGGGAAAATCAACACTCTAGTTTTGGTTTTCCAAAAGGCTAAATAAGCATTGCTTCTTTTTGGCAAAATCTTAAACAACCTTACCTTAAACAACAACTATTTAAGGTGCCAAACTGTAAACAATGCATTGAGCTCGACACAAATCATCCATCTCTCTTTCCAACAGGTACAAAAAAATGCAAAAAAAAACCATTTCTGCCGATCCCCCTAAATGGGCAGGTATAAAAACCCTCTCACCTCCTTCCCATAAAGCCTCCTCTCATCTACTTACCGCTTCTCCTCACAGATGTGCGATGTTTTCCTTATGCCAACAGTTCTGTCCACCTTCGCCGACATTTTGGAGCAGAATCTAAAGGTTTCTACCCCTCTCTGGATGTTCACTGACAAATGTTTGGAGGTTGAAAGAGAAAAACCTAACTTTTGAATCAACCCTAGAAGTATAACACCAAGTGCTAAAAATGCTAATTACTTTAAAGATTTACTATTTTCAGTTAAGAGATAAAACTGAGGTACTGTAATTACTTTGACACTTGTATCCAGCTCAGTTTGGAGCGTCACATCACTCCACTAAGTTAGCTTGAACAACAATGCTAAGAAAACCTGCTATTCTTCACCTAAAAAAAAATCAAATTTACTATAGACAGCAAGTTATCAGATACAAAGGTTAACTAGCTGACAAACTAATTGTAAAATCCAAGCAATATTAGACAGTCTTCTACTGAACTCCAACAATATGTCCAACAGCTAAATTGGCTAAATGTTAGCACATAGATGCTGCATAGTGATGAGCGTAGCTATAGCTTCTTACTCTTAGTATTAACTCTTAAAAGGTGAATTAAAAATGGCATTATATGTTCTTCGGAGCATCTTATCTGACTTTAGACCAGACATTTGGTCTAAAAAAAAAAACACTTCAGAGTGTAACCACAACAGACCACAGAATTTTCCATAAATAACTACAACATCAGATATAACAATGCGTTGTGTCACGTTAGGGCTCAGCATCTCACGGGGAACAGATGTTGCCCAGGTTTGCTGTATGTTGCTGAGGGAAGAGCAGCCCGGACCACCCAATGAACTCATCTGTCACTCAATCAGCACTTCACACACACATTCACTCACTCAGCCACACACACACGAAAAGACACGCACAAAAAAAAACCCTCTAATGATCAGGGAGGTGGGAAGTGGGTGGAGGAGTCGATTCAAAGTCAATGTGGGTCCATCAATGAAGTCCTATTGACAAAGATGAAGCTGAGGGTCATTCACTTTCATGCCCCTCCCCCATTGGCGCCTCCATCACAGCCAACCACATTTTACCCTCACTTTCTGGCGCTCAGCAGGTTGATCGAGCCTGTAACGCGAGCGGGGGTCAGATTGGCGCACGTCCTATTTTAGGATTGAAGAAATGTTTCAAAATTTGTGTTGGCCTCCATTAAAGTTCCATCGCCCTGAATGGCCCCATCAAATGCAGCTTTCTTATTCAAATCCAGGAGATAAAGGGCGCAAGGCGGCACCGACCCCTCTCGGCAAAATGTAGCACGACCCGTGTTGTCACAGATGTCCTCACGTTTTACCTCAACATCTTTCCGCTCTTCCTAGAGTTTACACCACAATAACACATTTCCCTGCAAATAAAAACACGTAGCCATATCTAGACAAATTACAGATCACCACACAAGATGTGCCATTTGGGACGGGGTCCAGGATCTACTGCGCTAACCTGGGGGCGTGGCTCCTAGAGAAAATAGGCACGTTTGCTCATTATCCTCCTGATTCTGAATATTCATCAGCAGGGCGGGTTTGGGTTTTGCAAATGTGAGCGGGCCCACTCGAAAATGAATCGCTTTTCGGTCCCTCGGGCACCAATAAAGGCAAACCTGAGCGGCCAGTCAAAGAGTGCAAAAGATTTTAAGTTACAATTCCTGTAAAAATCAATAAATAGACACCTTGGTGGCTGGATAATGAGAGGCGGAAGAAAAAAAATCTAAAACAATTGATGACACGCAGAGGAAGAAACCCTATGACATAAATAAAGTCCACCAGCGGCAGGTGAGGCGTTCAAATGCAGCTCCAGAAATGTAACAATCACTAACATGGTCATCTTCAATTTTACAAATAAAGACAGCGTTGCCTCATCACCGAAAGCGGTGCGTAATAGTAACCACACAAATTGGAACTTACTGCGCGTGTAGATCCAACTGCCAGGGCGACTGCAAGCACGCAAAACCTGAAAGATAAAAATATAGTTCTTAGTAATTACATCAAGGAAAATGTGTTAAACCTGAGTGTCGCTCGGAGCCGCGGTTATCCTCGATACGAACTTTGGATAAATCGACTTGAAGCGTGATTTTAAGAGGATGGAAGCTTACAGGATTTTCATTTTGATCCGACTGGCAGAGGGGGGAACCGCAGGCCGAGACTCGACTCCCGTGGCTTCACCAGCAGGGCACCTCAAACGCGCTCATCGACGGCTCCGAAAAACCCCTGTCAACTGCCCGGAGACACAGAGAAAGGGAGAGATAAAGTAGTCCCACCGCCAAGCACGCACGCACGCTCGCCGAACCGGGCGCTGAAACACAGAAACTCCGCTCCTGGGAGATTTCTTTCTTTACAAAGTGGAGCTTATCCAACTCACCAAAGTTGCAGCGGTGAGATCGCTGCTGCGCTCTTCGCGTTGTTGCGCCTCAACTCAGCAGCGCAGCACAGCAGCAGGGGAGGCGGGGCCAAGGCCTGTCAATCATCCCTCCAGACCTGTGGCTGGCTGCTGCTACAGGTTTCTGAGAGCAGAGCGCAGATAAAGAACCTGCGACAGCTGCTGCTGCTGCTGAGGCGCCGGACATTTGCTCAAACCTGAGAAAAAACAAGGGAAAACTCAGGAAAGAGAAGTTTTATTGCCTGCGATAATGACATAAACATAAACAGAACGATCAGATGAAAGTCTGTTACAATTTAGTCATAGCCTGTATGAAATAACTCAATAAATGGCCTTATTGTTTGAGATACCATCCCGTAACATTTAAGTGGTGGGGTAGCTACAAACAGCTGAGTGGTCCTATCTTTTTAAAAAAGGAGATCAATTGAAGAACCTTGTTTATAGACCACCAGTTTGTCCACTGCTGTAACCTGGTGCAGACACCAGCTTACTCGGGTTGCAAACAGTCCAGTTTTAGCTCACAGATGCTCTATTTTAGTTCCAGTTGGCCTGAGCGAGACTTCATGTCTGTTGGTCACAACATGTTAATTTATCTTTTGACAGATCCTGTTGAAAGCTCATGTGTACGGTCATGACTCATGATTTAACTAACTTGAGTCTCCGTTGCTATGGTGGTGCTGTTTTTAGCTGTGGTGAACCACAGGGCTTTGACCTGGGACCTGTAACATTTGGGGTTTTTGCATCTTCAAATTATGAAACAATTGCAATATCAAAATTACAATTGCAATTATTAAATTGACAAACATTCTTATACATTATCCCCGAGGATCCTTTGCTTTTAAAGATGCTGATGGAAGAAACCTAGAAAAACACATGAATGTGGATGGACAGCGATTTTTATCTCTTCAAACAGGTCTTAACCTCACTTCATTTGAGTTGATTTCTAATCCTGTGCCATTTTAGCAAAGATTTCTGGATGATGAGTCCAAAAGAATGAAAGACAAATGCTAGGTTTTTTTTTATCCAACCCTGGGATTTTCACGTTTAACGCCAGGAAAGTTAAATTGCAATCTAACTTAATATGCTTTAAGAGTGGGGGAAGCTCAATAAGTGGGCTCAACGGTGATTTTTTTTTTTGTCTTTTCCGTGCCAGCAATACCAATCTGTCAAGACTGAAAAACTAGCATTCGGGCTTCAATAATCTGACAGGAATGTTACAAGTCTGGGCGTATAGAAGATGTCAAATAAAGGTTTAATGTGAACGCATTTTGGGCAGCCTAGGGCGCTGGGGAGGATTTGTCGTAGGAACGCAGGAGGAACGACCCATATCCATCCGCGCGCGCGAAATCCCACCTTTATCAGAGTAAATCAAATTACTTAAAGTGTTTGTAGACAGAGACATGGTATCAGGTCGTTCGCTTTCTGCGTATTTTGGGCTCCTACTGTAGTCGAAATTTGTCAAAAGAGTTTTTTTAGAGGAATATTGGCGCTAGGTGTAGGTGCGTGGGGGCTGATATCAGTGCGCCCTTGGAGTGGGAAGTAGTTCCGGCTGGGGCAGGTTTGCAAGTTGAGAAGAGAAAAAGTTTAGAGAGGGGGACAGCAGAGGCGCACGGTGCCAGAGCCTGGACCAGCGGGATCCTCTGTGAGCACCACAGCAGCCAACACGCCGTGAAGACGAGGTTTTCCCCTTGATAGTTCTTTTTCAGTAAGGGCCCGTGTGCGTCCGGGAGGGCAGCAGGGTTATGGCATCCGAGTAGAGAGCTGTAGATTCAAGTGTTAACGCAGGCGGACCATTTATTTATTGTCCCAAAGATGAATAAAAACTTGAAGAGCCTGCCTCTGCTCGTCTTCGCCCTGTGCGTCGCGGTGCAGCAGTCCGACTCTGCGGTAAGTGCGGTTCTTCTCCTTTCTTTCCCCGCTTTCCCCCAACGTTTTTGCACTTGTTGCGCGCAACCAGATATGAACAGAAAGAACCAGGGAGACTCGGTGCCGGCGGAACACCGCTGGCTCTTCCAGCACAGGTTTATAAATAGAGGGGCTACTTCTTTTCTTCTTTTTTTAGTGCGTATCCTTGTTCTCTAATTATAATCACCTCGTCGTTTCCGTTTTGTTGTTGTTGCAGTGAAAATAATAACTACAGGCTGAAGTCTGTTACAGCCACTCATTTGTGCCTTTTATTGCGCTGTTCAACGACGGGAACCACCGAGCTCCCTGTGCAGTTTCGAGCCGCCGGACGTTTTTTTTGTCTCGTACCCGGACGCCCAACGTTTCTCAAACACTGCCTGGATGCGTCCTAAATTCTGGTTTATGCCATCAGAAAAGGAGGTGAAACCAAAGCCCTGCGCGCCTGCTGATGAAGATCTTCTCTAACTTAAAAGTGCATCATTTCTGCACTGTCTTGATTTATTGCAGCGACACCCTGCCGTTGCATCTATTCCCTTATTTACGCGACTGACGCGAAAGCGCCCAAATGACACATCACTGACAGGGTCTCACATTCTGCAACCAAGATGTCATTTTTCTATTAAATTTGAATGTGTGGGTCAGCCCGTTTGGCCCCTGTGCGCCCTGCATGCCTTTAACCTTATCTCCAGCTGCAGCTGTCCCAGCACGTTTTTACGCAGCTGTATCGCCAAACCGCAGAGTTCTAATTGATTAGGATAAGAATCTCCTGAAATATTAACATGTGATTATGAATATTCATGAGTTGGTTAATGATTCATGAGCGCATGCTGCTGAACGCCACGCCCACTAACTGGGCGTGTCAAACCAGCCGGTACTCAGGATGTGAGAAACTCTGTTATTTTGGTTACTTGTGCAGTGATCTGATCCTTCTGGTGCAAGACAACTGTCCAGATTTGAGCGATGTGTCAGTTTATGTGCCTAACAGTGGATTTCACTGTTGCCATGGAGAAGTCAGGAGGATGACAAGGATGAGGAAGGGCAGTTTGAAAGGTTGTTGTAGGGCATTTTTTCAAGTCCTTGAAAAAGTTTTTCAAGTTTTCTGACTTTGGTCGGGAAAAGCTGAGGAGGACCTGTGGAAAGAATGGAAGAAGTGAATGAAAGAAACCTCTTTGACACACACAAACATATACAAGTCACACCTTACTCCTAGCAGTCCTGCTTATGTCCATGCTAGTTCTCACTGAGTCCCCCTAGTGGGCACTACTTGTATACCAATCATACATTCCCACCGGAATTCCAGAAGATGCGCCCTGCTGTATCACTGGTCACTTAACACTTTAAATTAAGTTTTCCTCCTTGAGAAAACTATGACTTTGTTAGTGTGTGTGTGTGTGTGTGTGAGAGAGAGAGAATGGTCCTCCTCCACATATAAATCTCCTCGCAGCCAGGTGAGGGAGTTCAGCCGTAATGTATACCTGGGGCTTTTCCTTTGAAGCCGTCATGGCACACAAACCACAAACACACATTTAATTTGATGCATCCTCTTGTGTGCGCACACATACACACACACTTTGCACAACCAGCCATAGCCTCCCGGGTTCCCTGCCCCACTCATGCGGATCACATTCTAGGTTGAGTCTCCCTCGTTCTGTGTAGTCAAAACATCCTGAGATTGTCAGATTACAGAGATTAATCTAGCAACTGAGCTGCAGACATTTTTCCACCTTCCTCACCGTTCCTCCCCCTCCTACGTCATATGTTATATAGGTGATAAATAGCAATAATTGTAATTACTCATATTTTTGTGCAACAGTTGAGAAGATAACATATCTGTTAGTTTGAGCCTCTTGTATGCCGCAGTCCTGGGTTGAAAAAAGACCCAAGCTTTTTTAGTTTCAGTGTCAGTGTTCAGTAGTGTGTCCGTGCGCATGTGTTTGTGCATGTGTGGCACTGTGGTGTTAAAGACCTGAAATGTCAGGCAGCTTGACAGGGGGACAAAAATGCAGAGGGGTTGACAAAAGATATTTAGACAGCTAATTACTCCTGTCTCCTCTCTCTTCCTCCTCCTCCTCCTCCTCCCCCCTCTCATCCCTCTGCTCTTCTTCATCCTCTTTTCCATAGTCATCATGGAATAGCAGAAAAATGGAGATCGTGAGTCAATAACAGGGCCGAGTAAAGAGCAGCAGCAGTAGTAGTGGGCTAAAATCTTTCTGTCACCTACATTCAAACCCCATTATCACCTCCATTATCCTTCCTCTCTCCCTCTCTGCCCTTGTTGAGAGTTAAGGATAAAGTAAACATGGGGTGTTTGCTGGAGTCTTCTTGATTTACCAACTGTTTCGTCAGAGGTTTCGGACACGTGTTTTTTCTCACTCTCCCATTATAATGTTGTTTTGACATCTCTTTCCTTCCAACATCCAGAGGTCATACTGAAAGTTACTCTCCTCTCCACATTACAGTAGTCAGAGAGGCTTCATTAGGGATTTGGCTGAGGAAAGAGGCGCAGTTGCAGAAGCGAGCCACCAGGGTGCTCCGCGATGCATATGTCCTGCTTGAAGTCAGTCCGAAGAATGTGACACTCAAAGCACTTCCTGGGTGGTCCAGTGCTGGCTGATCTTATTGATATTATAAAATGTCAGAAACAGCAACACTGCGTCCTCTGTACATTGTCGACAGCAACGACAGGTCTCTGTGACCGATTGGTGTCGCCAGGCAACTTCAGGAACAAATCACCGTGGTAGAAGTTTGTGCAGAAGGCTTGACAACCTAAACGAGACGCCTGAGATTAATTCGATTACATATAAGCTTCAAAAGCATGCGTGGGTACCTTTAGGGGCAACTTCATTTCTGTTTTCCCACACATTCCCAGTCGTACATGCCTGAGTCCATCGACACGGATACATCACAAGACGCACCGTCCTCCTCAGCTCCCTCCCTTTCCGTCGTCGTTTGACCTCTTTTTGTCAAACAGCATTACTCCGATCCTTTTTCTCCTCCTGGCCGAGCTAACTCAGTGTTGCTCTGGGGCCCCGCTGGAGCACCGAAACTCAGAAATGTAGCATGTATTGTCTGGGAAAGAGAAGTGAGGGCCGGAACTTTGGCTTTATCTCAAAGATGAAGGTGGTTTTAATCGATGCACCTGCAGTGTTTAGGTTCTAACTTTCGAAGCACAATTTTATCAGGGATTTCTTTGAATGCACCTTGATGACCTCACCCGATTCTCTGAAGGGCAGACACCCTTTTTTTAAAAACAAAGTGCCCTTTCTCTGGCTCCTAATCTTTTCATCCCGCATCAACCACCGCAATCCCATGTTTGTCCAAGATGCCGATGTCGAGGAACGATAGCACTAACCCGCCGTAACCAACAGGTTGTTTATGGTTTATTGTTTGTGGATCCTGCGATACAGGCGATTGTACGCCTGGAAATGTGTAGAGGCCCCTCCCAAAAAAAAAAGATGTTATGACTGCAGCGTTTCACACAACCGCACACGTGGAAACATGAGCGCTGCGGCGGAATTCAGCCCCGGGCACTGTCGGAAGCTGCCTGCTTCTCTCATCCTTCTTGATTTTCTCTCCTTCGCTCACCTCTTTCAATGCTCTCACACGTTTATTCCATCACTGCACTGAGGGGCAAACGAGGTTTCCCTCAAAACCACAGGGAAAGGACATGACTCTTTCAGCCAATGTCCAGGATGAGATGCCTTTTTTCCCTTAACTTGCAAATAAGGTCGCAAATAAGGTCTTTTAGCACCACTGCATTCTTGAATATGTGCGTCTAAGATGGAAAGTCTCAGATAATCCACTGTCCACTGGCATGCAGCTAAGCCTTTAGCATGCAGATAATGTGCAGCACAGAACAAGGTGTATGTTTCCATGTTGGAGAATTCAGATAGACACTGTATGTACTACACATGAGTGGGCGTGCTTACCTGTCCTCTTTTGGTTTTTGTCAGTGGAGCAAGATACATAGTGAATTTGAATAGAGAAAGTAAGAGCTCCCAGAATTTTGTCTTTCCAAGTCCCATTTGGGGCTGGTGAAGGGTGATGAAGTGCAGATTAAGTGCTTCCTCTCTCAGAACTGATCAAATCCGTCAGGACTGACGGGTTGGCGAAGCAGTTCCAGCTGTGAAAAATAGGTAGAATAAAGGCGAGTTATTGTCTCACTGCCGCCACCCGATGGTGGAAACCCCTAACTGCAAGTCGTTGCGTTTTCAGCACCCCCCTTTTTTTTAAACTTCGCTCCGCTCCGTTTATTTCAGTCAGTGTGTCTTTTCAAACATTTTTAAAGGTAAAGTGAATTAAAACAGAGATTTGTCAGGAAATCTTGATAGAATCAAGTCATTGCCATTTGTAAAAAAAAAATAAAATAAAATGGAGGATTGTCAAATGAGCAGATTAATGTCCTCCAAATGTATAAATACCTGATTTATCTGTGCCAGAAAGCTCCTGGGTAAATATTAAGGACATGCTGTAGCTCATCTAAACACTGACACACCTTCATGATGCAAATGTTGGCACATTTACGTTTCCTCCATTTAACTTTATTGGATCTGTCTGGCTCCAAAGCTAATCCAACCCGAATGCATTTCAGAATCACTGCAATCAAACCAGTGATTTAACAGTCATTCCAAAGGTGTATTGTGTCTTCTTTCCAACTTTTATGCATCAGCCGCTGCCTCCTGGCCCCACAATCGCTGTCTCTTATTTTCTTGTTGCCCGTAGCGATGGTGGCGATGCATGTGGAACAGCGAGGGAGGCGGGCGTGTTCAAACCTGCATTAGACAGGGCAGGGCTGGGCCGGGGCAGGGCAGGGCTGGGTTGTCACAGCTCTCAAGGTGAAAGGAATTCAAACCCCTGAGCTATAACATTATTTTGTGCCAATAGATCCGATTCAGTGGAACTCAATTATCTCATGATTGACACGCAAAAAAGCTGGCGCTTCTCCTCACGTGTCCCCAGGGTATTTTACATGTATGCGAGTGTCTTAAGTGAAAACGTCCTAGGCAGTATTTTTATTCCAATGGGAACACACAGGTGTTAGGGTTACTGAATGTATAGCTGTCTAATTTTCATTCCTTGATGAGTGGGGGAATTCCAGTCTGCAAGTCTAACCCCTTCGTGCATGTTTTCCTGCTTGCTTCTTTGATGCATCTTGCGTGTCTTAGCATGCAGTGATCAGTTTTGTACTTTCTGGAAGACTTTATAAGAGTCAAGAATAAATTCAGCAAACAGCAATATAAACCCTTTCTTTAGGCTGATGTCTGCTTTGATAGGCAGCCAGTCTGCTTTAATACCTATATTTTCCCTCATATTGATGACTGAAATACTTTTATAAATACTTTATTATACTTTCTTTTATAAATAAATACTTTTTAACATAAATCAATGATTACGCAGCGCCACGTAACTGATTATTGCCCGATACTGCCACCTAGTGGCGCCTTAGCGTGCACTGCATAGGCAGAGTACTGGGAAGGCGCGATGGAAAAGATGGACTGAGGTAAAACCGCTGAGGGGGAGAGAGGAGCAAATACCAACAGCTCACTGACCTTTCTAAGTGGATTACTGGCCTTATCAGTGTTGAATGGGCAGAACGAGGGAAGGCACAGAATGGAGGGAGCGAAAGAGAGAAAGAGATGATTTTTAGGTGCATAACCCTCAGAGGAAAAAAAGCACCGCATCAACCACCATGACCCACAAGTTTGAAGCCAACTCTGATGACATGTTCAGTTAAAATGCTTCAAACCAGGCAAAATTAACCATCTCTGTAGCACAGGCCAGCAACAATTTGTGGCGTTGTCCTCCATCTGGACTTCATGCAGGACATTGTGCTGGTCTTCTCCAGAGTTGTCTGGCTGGACCTCTGCAGGGTTCTCCTGATTCTCAATCTGGGGTGCCATTACATTTTTTTTTCTCTTGACTTTTTAAAAAAAAATTCATGTTATTATTCATGTTATGTTATCCAGGAGTTGTTATAAACTTTAAAAACAAATAAATGCTATGTCCAAATTTCGTTCTCTGGAAAACACTTTATTCACACTTTATTACACTTTCTATGCAATGTTTTACTGTTAATTTGCAGAACCTTTGTTGCACTAACCAGCTTTTTTTAACCAAAGAATTATAGTCATCAATTAACCAGATATGGTGTCAATAAATAAAAAGTATTGAATGTTTTTATATTATAAAGCTGAGGAAAAGGGCATCAAGTTGATCTACACACAGGCGTTGGGGTTACCTGAAGAAGGGCTTTTATTTTTTGCAGCCATCCTGGTTTGTGGTGCCAACCCAATTGAAATTTTCAGGGTGGACAGTTAAAAACCGCCAAACCAGTCAAAATGATCTGTCCTATAAATGATCTGTCCGACCGTCCTTAGGGTATTAACAAAGCAGTTATAGTTCAAGGTGTTGTCCTCTGTCTGGAACCCATCATTCAGCTGGTCTTCACCAGAGTTGTCTGGCTGGACCTCTGCAGGGTTCTCCTGAGAGACAACTGTCTCTGGTTGGACATGTTCTGGTTTTACCAGCTGGTCCACTGCATAGTTTGTCTGGATGTCTGGAATGTTCTCCATACATGGTTCCTTTGAAGTAGTTTCTAATTCTTTTGCTTTTTCCTCTTTTACAGTGAAGAACAGATGCTGCAGAGCCTCCACGGGCGTAATTCGCTGGTTGGGGTCGACCTGCAGCATGTTTTTCAAAAGATCTATAAACCGGTCCAGACCAGTCGCATGTTCTTGCAGAACTGATAGCATCCCCGCAACATCATCAAAGCAGTTGAAGACATCCTCTTTGTCACTGACCCCGTACTCTTCTGCTGTCTTAATTGTCCAGCTTGGATGATCGTTCGTTTTTCTATTGAAGAATTGTTTGGTTTGCTGGCCCTTGTCCAGTACATGGTCTGGTGGCTGTCCCAAAATTTTGATGATAGAATTTAGTAATCTGTAACGCCTCCTGTATGGAAACATTGGTGTTCCAACAGCCAGTTCGAAAGCAGTAACCCCCAAAGACCACATGTCCAAAGCCTCGTTCATCTCAGACCGCAGGAGCACCTCTGGAGCGCTGTACATCTGGGTGCAAATGCAGGTCTCAAAGTCAACATTGCCGGACATCTGGGCCCCACCAAAGTCCACTAACTTTACTCGCGGTGGTTTTTCATGGCGGTCCACAATCATGACATTTCCTGGTTTAATGTCCACATGTATGATCCCGATGGTTTTTAACTGGTGAAGAGCCATGACGAGTTGTTCCGTAATGGGTCTGACCTCTGGTAGAGGGAGACCCGTTTCGTACAGCCTCGTCTCGCAGATGTAGGCGTGTAGGTCCACGTCCAGGAACTCAAAGCTCAGGCAGATGTCTTCCATGTTGAAGAAAAAGCTGTTAAATCGGACTACGTGACGTGTGTTGGGATCCAGGCGCCGCAGCTGCTTCAGGATTTGGATTTCATGCTTTGCCTTTTCAATAACACCAGTGCGGCTCTTCATTACCTTCACGGCCTCCATGGTTCCTGTTTCAAGGTTGCAACATTTTAAAACTTGACCAAAGCCTCCTTCCCCTAGAACCTTGACCACACGGCGTTGCTTTCCTAGTAATTTACAGTCGTCTTCTCTGGACTGGTGGACATCAACTTTATTTGTAAAAGCTCCCATGTTTTTGCTGCTGTTTTAGATTTGCTTTTTCCTCTTTCTGCTGGATAAGTTGGATACACAAGTTGATTTTATTTGTAACATTTGCAGACATAAAGGCTTTATCAGCCTTTGATCGGCATTGTCTTTGATGTAGCATTTGTGGATGGGTTTGACGATGCAACAAGGTTCTTTGATCTTAAACTCGCCGTGCAGCGACATGATCAGCCTGAGTTGCATCACGCCTTTAAAGGAATAGCTCGCATGAATAACACCCGGATTGTGATGAGTGTGGAGAAGACAGGAAGGAACGGCAGCAGAAAGAAAGATGAAGGAGACGACCTGGGCGTGGGAGAACAGACGGCATTGAGCTGAAGCAGACCAGAGGCTAATCTGGAGATTGGGGGGTTGTGAAAACACCTACACGCATGCATGTGTCCGCTCCTAATTTTGAGATCTGTGCCACGCTTTCAGTGGGAATTAAACACGCAGCTGCCTGTGGAGGCGCCTGGGAAGCGCACAGGAACGCCCGTCACTTTAGCTGGAAAGTGCCGCAAAGCCCTGCCCCTCGCTCGACCCCTGGCCGCGAGGCTTTTATTCATTCACCTCATTATTCATAAGCCCAAAGGACAGTTGGGAAAACGCTGCGCTGTCTGTCCTTGCTCTGTCTTTCACACAACTTGGATGCCTGGCATGCATGCCGGCCCATCTGGCATCTGCTGTGTCAACAGGCATGGGAAAAGTCCCTTGGCGGCCTGACACTCCCACACCTCCCTTCCTTTCGCCATGATCCCAAATGGCGTTCTCACCTGTTGAGGAGTTTGTTTTATTTCAGATATTGTGGGTTGTTTTTTTTTTTTTAAAGGGGGTGTTGAGCATCTTGTGTCTCATTGCCGAACAAACTGGGAATAAACACAGAGATGTCCTCAGAATCAGCTTCTTTCTTCACGCCCCAATGAAGACAAACACTCGTGGTTGATGTTTTGAAAGATCCAAATGGCAACTTGTGCTTTGTTTGCGTGCAGGCATGCCACGGATGTGTGGGATCCAAATGTGACTGCAGTGGGGTCAAAGGAGCCAAGGTAACAATCGTGATGAACCAACACAGGTCCAAACTGCAAAAATGGTGGAATATTTTGATTTTATTGGCAGTCTATTGTGCATTTTTTAGACCTCCAGCTCCTCAATGTCTTCATTGTAACCTGTAAAGGGCCATTTCTCCTCAAAAGCTTTGTGATAACAATGTGCACTCACATATGAGACTACAGAAATCTGCAGCGATGGCTAAAGTAATGTTTCATGTGTATCTGTGACTGTTCCCAGGGTGAGCGGGGTTTCCCAGGGCTCACAGGACCGCCAGGCCTTCCAGGATTCCCCGGGCCTGAAGGTCAGATTGGACCCAGAGGAGAGAAGGTAGATTCTAAAAATCACGATCATAATATTTGCAACGCAACTGCAATCAGTGATAATCTCTTCATTATTGTAGGGTAGCGATGGACCTTCAGGACCAGGTGGCCCAAAAGGAATAAGAGTAAGTATTTCTGTGAAACCTCTTTTATAAATGGGTTTTCTTCAGCTCATTTGATTTTTACTTTCATATTTGACATCTATCCATCCTTATGGTGGGTCGGCAGGAGAACCTGGACAGGTAAATGCAGGGCTGACTTGTAGTACCTTTCCCGAACAGCAGGCGTCACCTTATTTTAAAGCCTATAGTCAAGGTGCAGGCCAAATCAACTAAGTGACGTCATTGTTTACCTCCTGACAGGGACCTTCTGGATTACCAGGTTTTCCAGGAACACCAGGGCTTCCTGTGAGTTTTTGCATCACTCAACATCTTCCTGTTTTTAACTCATTTTCCTCTTGTGGCTTTCCCCCAATGCTCCGGGTAGCATCTAAAGTATCTTTTTTTTTAACCTGTTGATTATCAGGGTCTGCCAGGCCAGGATGGACCTCCAGGACCAAGAGGAGTTCCTGGATGCAACGGTACAAAGGTATCTTTAAAAAACATAAATATTGAGCTCAGACCTGTCTAGTACTGCTTGGACATGCAAGCCCATGCTGCAAGCTAATTCTTCATCTTCTTCTCAAGGGGGACAGGGGTCTGCCAGGAAATTCCGGATTCCCCGGACCACAAGGACTGCTGGTGGGCTTCTTTAGAGCAGGAAGGTGTTGTCACAGTAATGAACATGGCAATCATTGTCTCTCTTCCCCTCTCTTCTTTCTAGGGTCCACCTGGTCTTCCAGGACAAAAAGTGAGTGTGTCAGGGTGCTTAAAAACAAGGCATTTAAGAAATTAACAATCAGACAACAACTACAATTCAACAATATCAAGTTAATGAACAATGTCATTGCCTAAAGCTCCATGCTTCATAAAAGAAGGGTACAATACAATATCAGACAAATAAGGATCTTACCGAACTCGGTGGAAGCAGCACCGTCCTCTTTATTTTCGCCGCCATCCTACAAGTTTTGTTTCAACCACGATTTTCATGGAGGGTGATCATTTTTTAGCACCCCAAGACCATAAAATTCTGCTACCCTGATTGGCCACACACTTATTAAGTTGCCCTGGCAATCGTACACATGCCGCATTCTTATGGAAATGAGGCGAGTTGGTCTGTGGAAACTCACTGAAGTGGAGTCATTTTGTGGAAATGTAGTTTATTTAATTCATATTGCATGGAGGCACACGCTTCTTGGCAAAACTGGCATTTTTTAAATGAATTTGTAAAAATATTTTTACATCCCTTTTATCAGGGAGTGGCCGGCCACAACACAGTGTGTCAAATAAATTCGTCCACAAGAGGGCGCTCCTAAGTGGAATTAATATTCCGATTTTCAAACTTTACATGTCAGATGATAATGCCTGTTTGATTTTCTGGAACCCCCTTTTTTAATTTAAACTAGTGCATTTTTTATTAACTAAATTATATATAAATGCGTCTAGGGTGACCCAGGAGAGGTGTTCATAACCAACCGTTTTGGAGAGAAAGGAGCAGTGGGGCTGCCTGGTTTGCCAGGGCTTCCAGTGAGTATTCATCAATTTTAGCATTGTTTTTTTTTTTTTAAAGAAAATTCAAGGTCATTATGGGGTATTTTAAAAATGTTTCTAAGAATAGGAATAATTGTTTTTGTCTTGTGTCTTTGTCAGGGTCCACCCGGCAACTCTGGTTTCCAAGGTCCACTCGGCCCTCCAGGTCCTCGAGGTTATGAGGTAAAGATAGCTGCTGATCAGCGTGCCTCGGGTCATTTTTCATGTGGTGTTTTTACCACCGGCTTTGTTTCTCCGGCGTTTTTCAGGGTCCTCCAGGTCCTCCCGGTCTCCCCGGACCAAAGGTGAGTTCGTCTTCCAGAAGGACGGATTCTGTCTCTCTGTGAAACAAGTCAACAAGTTCTCGGGTTTTTTTTGCTATGGATTTGATTAATGATGCAGAGTTGATCCACTATCCCCAACAGGGAAATATGGGCTTAAACTTCCAAGGACCTAAAGGAGAGAAGGTAAGCTCCCTGTAGTTATTATTACTTCCTCTTGTCTTTCAAGGATGCTCTCTGTCCACCCTCATTGATCATGAACTATTTTCCCATGTTCATGTCCAAATCAGGGTGATCCAGGTTTGGCAGGCCCTCCTGGTCCTCCAGGACAAGTTGGGGAACAACAGAGACCACCTGAGACTGAGATTCAGAGAGGGGACAAGGTAGTGCTGCAAACCAAGTGCCGATCTTCAGATCGGTTATTTTCATAGCAGGATGTGCGATACTTGTTCTGACAGTACATTCATGCAGAACCCACGCTCTTCATCAACAGATTAAAGCAGTTTTTCTTCCTCTTTTGGTGTTATGAGTTAATAATTGAATCTCGTATCCATCGCTTTGCACCATTTTCGATTGGGTCTCATGTGCGTTCTCTTTAGGGTGACCCTGGAGCTCCAGGTCCACGAGGCGATCCAGGATATCCAGGACCCCCTGTAAGTACCTGCCCGCTAATGTCACAGGAACCTGTCGGTAAAGGTTCTGCTGTACTGATGGCAACCCCTCCGGGTCCAAGAGCCATACGTGCTGATAATGCATGTATTTGTCTTTGCAGGGCCCCTCAGGTGGAGAGAAAGGAGAGAAGGGAGAACCAGGAGAAGCAGGCAAACGAGTGAGTGCTCCAATAGCACCAACATGCTGCAGCATCCCTCTGAAAACATTTAGTAGAACTTGGAATCCTCATATTAGAAACTTTGCTTTCTAGGACACAATATCAAAGCTGTTGCAGGCCCACGTTTGCTCGATCCATGATATAAAGGTTTGTGGTCTACCGTGAGCTCAACACCTCTTTTGTTCTATCTGCAGGGAAAACCAGGCAAAGATGGCGACCCTGGTTCTCCAGGATTTCCTGTGAGTTCTGCCACTGGCCTAATGTTTCACCAGAATATTTCACCATGGAAGGTGACTCCACAAAATCCAGGACTTTTACTTAGGAATTCTAACTTCTCTGTCACCAGGGACCAAAGGGAGAAGGAGGCCTTCCTGGCCCACCAGGCAGAGATGGAGAAAGAGTACAAATAACTATATATTTTTAATACATTTGAATATATTTTTGACAGGTTTAACACATTTCATGTGATTTTAGGGACTAAAGGGTGACCGTGGCTACGCTGGACCACCAGGAGTGGTATGTAGTGAATTTATTAATTTCCTCACTAAAGCCTCAATTAAACTCTTATATTTTTATTTTTACTTAATGAATGATGATATATTTTGCAAGTAAGCAAATTTGAGCTCCACATGTGTCGTGAACCTTGATGTTAAAAAGCGTTTTGGTGCAGTGTACGATTATGACCAGCAGGTGGAGGCATTGTCCACTTTGGTGTCCTGACGGCTTTATTATTCCTCCAGGTGATAGGTGGACCGACAGGAAGTCGAGTGGGTCCTAAAGGTGAACCTGGATTCCCTGGAGGACCTGGATCCAAAGGAGACAGAGGACCACCGGGTAAGAATGTGTTTTGTTTCTAATCTCATTTTACAGAAATTAGCAGCGATTGACTCATCTTAACGTTGTCTGCCTGTCCTCGTCAGGTTTTACTGGACCTCCAGGACCACCAGGACTCCCAGCCATCGGTGGTGGTGGTCCACCCGGAACACCAGGCTTCCCAGGGGAGAGGGGACAGAAAGGAGAACCGGGCAATCCAGCAATTTCTTTGCCAGGTCCCCCTGGACGTTCTGGACCCCCAGGTTTCCCGGGTCCACAAGGCCCACCCGGACCTCCAGGGTTTTCCACCGGACAGAATTGTGTTGCCGGAGAGCCTGGACGTCCTGGCGTACAGGGAGAGAGGGGATACCCAGGAGAGACGGGCCAGAAAGGTGTGAAATGCCGGACGGCCGTTTTTAAATTACATTTAGGATTTTAAAAAATAACATCGCTCCTGCCTTGCGGCTGTTTCAGGTGAGAAAGGCGCCACCTGTGTGAACTGTTTTGGTGGTAGCAGTGGCATCCCGGGACCCCCAGGACCTCCAGGACCATCTGGATACCCTGGTAACTGCTCCTTTCAAGACATTGTGTTGAATCAGCTGTTCTAGATGTGTGAGCGCATTCTAGTTTTTAATCTTTCCTGGATGTGTTCGGTCCTTTAGGATCTCCTGGTGTTAAAGGCGGTAAAGGAGAATTAGGATTTCCAGGAACTCCTGGTGCTGTTGGACCTCCTGTGAGAACATTTTCCTTTCCCAGACTGAAATCCTATTTTTGGTCACTCACTCAATTAATTACACCAAAAATTAAAAGATGAAAGTCAGGGAATTAATTCCGTTTCTTCTTCAGGGTTCTTCTGGACCTCAAGGTGCTCCGGGATTCCCTGGAGAAAAAGGAGACCCGGGTGATTCCCTCCCAGTGCCCGGTGCCAGAGGAGAGAAAGGTGACACCGGCTTCCCTGGGCCACCTGGCCTTCCTGGTTTGGACGGCCGTCCTGGTCGTGACGGACAACCTGGACTCCCAGGACCAAAAGGAACTCCTGTAAGTGGTCCTCCACTCATTCTTTACTCTCTCAACTCAGAGTCCATTTTGTAATGAATAATGGCTCCACAGGGATCTCTGCAAGTGAAAGGCGAACGTGGATCGCCTGGTGAACCAGGTGTCCGCGGTATTCCTGGAGACAGAGGTCCTCCAGGACCTCCTGGCTTCGGACCCCCAGGTCCTTCAGGAGAGAAAGGTGTCCAGGGTGTCTCAGGAAGACCCGGAGGACCTGGTGCACCTGGTAAGAGAAGAGTTTCAACATTTCACAGTTTTCATTAAACAGGTTAAGGTTATGACCACATAGATGCATGAACTAAAAGATGGAGGGAACGTTAACTCGGTGTATAATGAACCAACCTTTGCAGGTGCCAAAGGTGAACCAGGCCTGTCGATAGCTGAGAAAGGTCAGCCAGGCCCCCGAGGACAAGATGGAGAGCCAGGTCTATCAGGCTCACCAGGTAGACGAGTAATAACATTCCCCTGCTAACCTGTAACTCCAGCTATAAGTTTCTGTTGTCTGACTTTAATTTTGCAATGTGCTGTTATCAGGTAACCCCGGTCAACCTGGGCAGCCTGGTTTCCCTGGTTTACCAGGATCCAAGGGTGAACCGGGACTCCCAGGCATTGGACTTCCAGGACCCCCAGGACTTAAAGGTATACCCACTCCCACACTTTCTTCACAAATTGAATCCTACTTCTCCTCTTGTGTTCCTCTTCCATCTTTACCTTCGTTTTTTCCTTCCCCACAGGATTCCCAGGAATCCCCGGACAGCCTGGAGCTTCGGCAGGACCAGGCAGACCAGGTGTTGATGGGCGCCCAGGATCCCCTGGATTACCTGGACTCAAGGTGAACGTGGATGGATGATAGTAACTTTGCTATTTAGAATGGCTGAAGTGGGGCTGTGATCAGGCACATTGAACCTGGTGCTGTCTGTGACAGGGAGAGCCTGGCTTTGGTCTGCCTGGACCTCCAGGTATACCAGGAGTACCTGGACCTAAAGGTTTGTCTGGACCGAAGGGAGACCCCGGGTTCCCCGGCGGCCCTGGTTCACCCGGACGATCTGGATTTGATGGTGCTCCGGGCTCCAAAGGTAGCCTCTTTACCCGACTCCTGCGTGTTAAAGATCAAAAACAATGATTTAAACTCCCTGCACAATCTGATTGGATGGTGGCCTGCTGTGTGTGAGCAGGTGACCCTGGTACACCTGGTATTCCTGGAGCTCGTGGTCCTCCTGGATCCCCTGTCATTGGATCACTGGGCCCACCTGGTCCAACTGGACCCCCTGGCCCAATGGGACCACCAGGTAAGACACTTGGAGCCAATAGCAATCGGAACGTAATAATAACGTTATTATCTGCATGAACTGTATCAAAAGAATGTAACTGAGCCGTGCATGAGCTCCCAATTCTTCATGTTCTGAGCCTGTGGAGGTGACGTGGGTTTAGGGTTGAGGTCTGGCTTTAGGATTCAAAACCAGTTCCTTGCACACTTTCCATGTGAAGCAGATGAGCACCCAACTGTGTCGAGGGCTTTGGTCCTAAACGCGCATCAACTCTAACGGTATCGGTCTCCTGACGCGGGGAACTACTTTTTTATTTTTTTTTGGCTACAGCTTGACCACCAGATCTCACGCTTTGTTCACGAACGCACCGGATTCGGCTTCACGAGCGGTTGTCCCAGCGCTCCCCGAAGCGTCGCGGCTTTAACCTCACGCTGCTCTTGCTGTATTTGGACACGCAGACTAACACAACCAGTGAAAGCACTCTGAGCACGAGCCTCCGTGCACGTTGAGTGTGGGGGAGAAAGAGCTCCGTCTAGATGTTTTAATGCATTTAAAGCATTATAATCTGTTCTCATCTCCTGTTTGGCTCCGCCCTTCGCTTTGAAACACGCCATCCCCTTACCTGCGACACTCGGATGCCAAGGCGAGAAAGGTATGGTGACTCGGTACCGGTGCGGTTGGCGGCCATTTAGTGGCGACGCGTGTTCTTTCATTATTTCATGTTCGTGTTTTTTTTACTTGTTATTTGGTTTTGGGGCTCAAATCGTCGGAGCCTCCGACCTTCTTCCGAGAAGCTGATGGAAATGTTTCCCCGAGATTGTCTCTCGTGTTTGAAACTATGTTGCTTCTGTCTGAAAACTGAGGTTTGACCATAATTGTTACAGGATTCCCTGGTTCAAACGGAGCAAAGGGAGACCCCGGTCCTCCGGGATTAGATATCCCAGGTCTGCCCGGAGATAGAGGAAGTCCAGGTTTCCCAGGTTCTCCAGGACCTACCGGAATCCCGGGACCTCCTGGGGGACCTGGACGGGATGGGGCGCCTGGAGGGGCAGGTAGGCTAAGCTTCAACAATCATTGATCTGTGACATGAGTCATTATGGGATGCAAACACCGGACTTGCCAATAACAAGGAGAAGAATGATGTTACATTTTTTTATTTTATGCCACATCCTGTCGCTGTAATCAATGATGTTTGACTGGCTGCAGGTCAGAAAGGAGACTCAGGTCCCATTGGACCTCCAGGCCCTCCTGGAGGACCAGGAGGGCCAGGATTGCCTGGTGGCCCTGGATTTAAAGGTACTCGCCTAAGCATAGTTTTCAAAACAATGAATCTGGAAACAATATTAGAAATTGAATATCTCTTTATTATTGAATGTGACAGAGAAGAAAAAAATGATCTTGCTGAGGGTACAATGCTGACTTGTGTCTTATCCTCCTATTTAGGTGAATCTGGATTCCCTGGAAGAGATGGAACACCCGGCATTCCTGGTGGTAAAGGAGAAAGAGGTGATCCTGGCCTTCAGGGACCCCCAGGAGCCACCCTGCCACCATCGGTTACAAAGGGAGCCAAAGGAGACGCCGGCCTTCCAGGTACTGCCACAAACACTTCTGGCTGTTGCCCCCAAACACCCAAATATGAACAATTGGTGACAAAACGGCACACTTGTTATGTTTGTTCTTTCACGTCTACAGGTATACCCGGTGGTCCTGGTCAGAAAGGAATCTCCGGTCTCCCTGGTGATCCAGGTCTTGCTGGATCAGATGGACGCCCCGGACTTCCTGGACCACCAGGTATGGATTTAAGTCAGGGCAATCACGCATTCAGACATGATACACAGGAATGACCTGCCAGATATGCTGTTTCTGTCTGGGTGCAGGTCCTAAAGGGGATTCTGGGTTTCCGGGAGGCCCAGGTGGTCCCGGAGCATCAGGACTTAAAGGAGGCATGGGAGAAATGGGATTACCTGGTACGGTTGAATCCCCCCTTCAACTATGTTTTGGGTCTTCCAGGTCTGTAAATCCTGACATTGCACTTTGATGATGTCACAGGACCACTCGGGCAAAAGGGTCTCCCAGGTCAGCCTGGTAGACCTGGATCACCTGGACAGCCAGGTGCACCTGGTTTCAATGGCGCCAAAGGTGAGCCAGGATCTGTTGGAGTTGGACCACCCGGACCACCCGGACTCAAGGTGGGTAACAGCCATTGATGATTCTCATTTACAAAAAAGAAATAGTGTATTCATATATGTGTGATTTTCATAGGGCGAACCAGGCCAACCAGGATTCCCAGGAAGTCCTGGACTTAAGGGGACACCAGGAGCATCAGGCCTACCAGGTTTGCCAGGAGGACCAGGTGCTAAAGGTGATCCTGGCTTACCAGGATTTCAAGGTAACCGACACCTTAACTCTTATTAAATGTGGACTGCAAATCTGCGTAGAGGAGCTAAAACACCGACCCCCAGGTGCTACCATAAAACAGCAGAAGTAACTTTTCATTTCCTGTCAGGTTCCCCTGGTATCCCCGGTCCAAAAGGTCAAGATGGTGGACCTGGTGGACCAGGTCTAAATGGAGCCCCTGGTAGACCAGGAGAATCTGGCCGACCGGGAGGACCAGGTTCGCCCGGAGAGAAGGGTCAGGCAGGTCGCGATGGAATCCCTGGACCCGCTGGAATCAAAGGAGAGCCAGGTTTGGCAGCATCTCCTCATGAAATTCCTTAACATAAGATATTTTTATCTGATAGGCAGGTAATACTTTAAGGTTTCGAGTTTGTTTCACAGTTGATCCATTTTTATTTCAGGACTTCCAGGATATGGTGGCCCCGGCCCATCTGGACGTCCAGGGTCGCCAGGTAACCATCTAGTTTCGACATCCCTTTTATTTGTGATTGGGGCCTCATCACTGACACAATGTCTACTCTACCTCTGATTGTGCTTAAAGGTGCAAAGGGAGACCCAGGTCTCCCCGGCCCATCTGGTGTTCCAGGTTTCCCAGGCACAAAAGGAGAGGCTGGTTTCCCTGGTCCTCCCGGTCCACCAGGTAGCAGTGGCCCACCTGGATCTCCAGGAGTAGCTTTGCAAGGCCCCAAGGGACTCCCAGGACCCCCTGGACTCCTGGGAAGACCAGGTAAAGTGCTTGGGTTCAGTATGTGCTAACAAACACCAAACATCATTGCTGCCTGGTTTTTGGTATCCTGTGAACAGATAACATTTATTCCAGTAACAGGACAGTAAATTATAGGACATTTCAATGAAATCTCGCCTTACTTTACAAGTATGAATTTGAATCTGACAGCTAATTTGCTGAGATAAATTAACTGTAGATGCTAATGTGCTGATTCTGGCTTTCTTAAGGGTAGGAAAGCTAATCACTGGCAACATTTGCTACAAAGTCTAAAAAGTAGCTACGGACTGTAAATTAAGATGATTTGGTTCATCTCGCCTCTGAAAACCAGACAGCAGATGAAGGAAAATAAAAACAACCACCCTGCACTTTAAATGTAAATGCTCCATCTGTCAGTTGATTTGCATGGGACATTACCGCACCAGTCACCACCAACGGGGTCATTGTTTGAGCACCGTATGTCCGGTCACTTTCAGCAACACTGAGCACAGATGATGAAGTTTTCTGTGCACAAGTGGCGGGGAAGCTTCTCACACACTCACCAATCCCACCGTCACACATGAGATGACTCCATCCGTCCACCTGTCCTCCTATGTCCTCATCAGCCTGCTTGTGTCCCTTTGTCCTCTCATGGGGGAAGTAATCTACCATTTCTCCACAGCCCTGAAGTTGCGTGTTTGTACGTGCACATTCATGTGAATGCTCGATCCATCGTCCCGACCTCATCTATGTACAATGTGTGTGAGAAACGTTGGTAAAAAGCAGCTGAGTGTAGCAGGAGTCTAAACCACTCAACACTGAGTTTGACATTAACGACTGAGTAGCTAACAGGGTGTAACGATAAATGCTAAGATACACTGCACGATCTGTGTGAGTCATATTGGAAGCGCTGCTCTGCCCACTTTATGACGTGGCCCTCCAGTATGAAATTCTCCAGTATAATGAAGCTCTCCAGTATAACCATAAAATAAGCAAACGTTGAATATTGTTGAGTGTGTTGGCTTTTAGCTGCGCTCAGTGTGTTTTGTCCTACCAATCAATCATCTGCATGATCATGCCCACTACACCAATGGCACAGATTAAAATCAAGCCAAACATAACGCTGAAAATGAGTGGACAGTCCTGGAAAAAGCCAAAACAAGATATTTATTCATCCTGCAAATTGACAGCAAAGCTTTAAATTAAAGCACTGACCACAGGGCAGCGTTATGTCGGGCGGATAGGAAGATGCAAACGTGTTTCTATTTTTCCAAGTAATGAAATGAAATGTACATTTACCCCCATTTCTTTTGGCCTGGCCTCACCCGCTGTGGTGCGGCCCCGCCTCGTCACATGATGATACATCATGCCTCCGACTGCCGCAGGTCCCACAGGTCAGATGAACGGAGTCCAGACTTCTTCTCCTGCATGTTCCTCACAGTAGCTCCTGTTGATTCGGTTACCACTCTGGTTGATCAGTGAATCTCAACTTCCTTCTTTGAAAATGAATTTCCGTTGTAATGACGACCCTTTTTCACTCTTCTTGCACCCTGATGGTAATAAACGACACCTGTTTCAAGTAAGCACCACAAATATTTAAAAGGCACCATTAGCATGTCATCTAATGTGGAAGAAAAAAATACATAGCCTTCAAAAATCTTTTAATTTCAGAGCACCAAAAAAAAGAACACCACATAACTAACTCACCCAACACTGAATTAAAGTTTCCAAGATTGAAATACTGTAATTAAATCACCAATAATACACACAGCATTTGTGTAGCATAGTGTTATGACACCCAGCAGCATCTTCAACATCTGAATGGGCTTGTCCTTATCTTCTGAGAGCCATGAAGATATAATCATAGGAATTAGACATCATGAGGCCACTCTGCCGCCCCCTTCAGTCCATCCACATAATGACACCCACTCTCACTGTCCACTGTGGTGGGGAAGGCCTGACCTCCAACTGCCCAAAGGTGCAGACCTTTTAAGATTTGAGGATGTTGTTGGGTGTTCATCATCTCTTTGCCTGTGATTTAACAAACATGGACAGATTTAATTGTGCTGGTCTTTGTCCAGTATCACTTGTGAGACTTTATAAAGACGGTTTCATCTGTCTAAACATCCTCTCCTTTTTACCCCGTGTTGTGAACCTGGCTCGGATTTCCCCGGGATTTCTGGGAACCCTAGGTCTTCCAGGTTAGATTCTACTGGTTTGATGGTTTTGACATGTGCCATGGCTGAAAAGAAGGCCGATGTTTTATGTACCGCAGACTTTTTTTTTCACCCCGCAGGAGAAGGCTGGACACACAACACTGCATTTAATCACTCAAACACATATTTACACTATAATTTAACAATAACAATTAATCCACCTTTTGATTTTGGGTTATTTGCAGACAGATTTTAAACTTTGTGTCACCCAAAGGAACAAGGTTGTGTATTAATAATATTTGGATTTTCTTTTTCTGCTTCTTTAAGTGTTCATTACTTTGGCTGTGTGGTTTTATTTTTATATACAGCTACACTTTAATTTATAGTTGTCTTTTGTTGCACAAAAACCTAAAAACTGTTGCTGTTTGTATTCATTAATTAAGTGTTACAAATTGCAATTTTTTCTTTGAATTTCAATTTGTGCAAAATGTTTTGCTTCTTTCTTGTGTAAGATTATATTATTATAACATAGTAAGATATCATTTCAATGTCTGGGTATAAAGGTTCCCCTGGACCAGAGGGCCCCCGTGGGCCCCAAGGAAGTGGTGGCATCAAAGGAGAGAAGGGTATCCCGGGTGCTCCTGGTCAGCCAGGCTTCACCGGACAGAAAGGAGATCCTGGTGGTCCAGGAATCCCGGTAAGATTATCCCAATTTAGGCGAGATTAAATGACAACTGAGACCTAACTGCCTGGATCTCCTCCTCACAAGGGTTCCCCTGGTCTTCCTGGAGCTCTAGGTCTGAAGGGAGATATCGGCCTTCCTGGTGTACCTGGATTCCCTGGTCAGTCCAAAACAATCAAAACGGTTCAAAAGAAAGGAAGGACCAACAAAGGAACTCATTTTATTCTCTAATTAAGCAAAAATGTTTCATCTGTATTTTGTTAGGACCAAAGGGTGACCCAGGAATTCCTGGTGCAAGTGGCCTTCCTGGAGATACCGGCGATATCGGGCCTGCTGGTGCGTTAACTAATTCTAATTTCTCTCAATATTTAAGTTTCAGGTGCAAAATATTAAAAATTATACAAATTTGAATCCTCTTTTGCTTTGAATTTGATCTCTAGGCCCACCTGGTGACCCAGGTGTATCTCCGGCTCCCATTGTGGTCAAGGGGGAACGAGGACCCCCTGGTGTCTCTGGTCAGCCTGGTAGTCGTGGATCTCCTGGTCCTCCTGGCCGTGACGGACTTCCAGGTGCACAAATATAGACTAATTTAAGTTCTGTGCATCTCTTTCGGCCCATGAGAAGCAATCTTACTGCAAGAACATCAAAACATGGTCATCTTTTAAAAGAACCTTTGTTGCTTGATGCACTCAGGCCAACCAGGTGAACCTGGGAATCCAGGCTTGGAGGGTCCTCCCGGTTTTGCTGGCCCACCTGGCAGAAAGGGAGACATTGGACCTGCTGGTCAATCTGGTAAGTGGAACTGAACGTCAAAGCTAAAAACAGAAACACAATTTGATTCCTTTTGTAAAACATATGTGTATTTGAATCTCAGGTCAGCGTGGATACCCTGGTCCTCCTGGCTCTGATGGTCCACAAGGTCTTCCTGGTCTTCCAGGATCAGTGGCTGCAGCTCATGGCTTCCTCATAACCCGACATAGTCAGGCTCAGGATGTCCCGTACTGTCCTGATGGGACTAATCTCATCTACGACGGATACTCTCTGCTTTACGTGCAGGGCAACGAGAGAGCGCACGGCCAGGACCTGGGTATGAAGCGTTTTGAAATCCCCTAGAAGTTTCGCAATACCGAAAAGTCAATTACACGATTTAGACGTGACGGTATTGTACCCTCAAACCGATCTATCTGGCGCTTCAGGTACGGCGGGCAGCTGTCTGCGCAGGTTCAGCACCATGCCTTTCATGTTCTGCAACATAAACAACGTCTGCAACTTCGCCTCCCGCAACGACTACTCCTATTGGCTGTCCACGCCGGAACCTATGCCCATGTCCATGGCCCCCATCACAGGAGAGGGCATCAAGCCTTTCATCAGCAGGTACTGTACAGAGGGGAAGACAGGATTCTAGAGTTCGATGAAGCAGCAAGTGGGGTGCTGAGTTCTGGTTTTTGTGTGTAGATGTGCAGTGTGTGAAGCTCCAGCCATGGTGATTGCAGTCCACAGCCAGACCATCCAGATTCCCACTTGTCCAGCGAATTGGGAAGCCCTATGGATCGGGTATTCCTTCATGATGGTAGGACACAATATTTACGCACACATGTTAAATTAGTCACCTTTGCCTGTTTACACCCTGCGCTGCGTCTGTTATCCCACCTGAGTTTAACTAAACCTCTTCCCCACAGCACACTAGTGCTGGTGCAGAGGGCTCCGGTCAGGCTCTGGCCTCCCCTGGTTCCTGCTTGGAGGAGTTCCGCAGTGCTCCTTTCATAGAGTGCCACGGAAGAGGGACGTGCAACTACTACGGCAACTCTTACAGCTTCTGGCTGGCAACTGTAGAACCCTCTGAGATGTTCAGGTACAGATCGATTCCTGCCAATGAGGCTCAACAAGCATCCACATAAACTGCCAATTTTAACCTCCTACCCTCCCTGTGGCTCTACAGGAAGCCCCAGTCGGAGACTCTCAAGGCGGGTAACCTCCGGACACGAGTCAGCCGTTGCGTTGTCTGCATGAGGAGGACGTAACGGCACAAGGCATCGTACCTACAGTTGCCGGGGACACCTGATGATAATTTGATGTTTGTCCCGTCGACGGATAGGCCGTCGTCTTGGTGTCAAGGTTGAATTCCATTGGAGCATTGTCTTCCTAGGGGGAAAAAAATCAACTTAATATAATGGTGCTACTGTGCAACACAGCTTAAAAATGACAAATAAATCTTACAGTTAGTCTGTTTTTCCTTCCGAAGTACCTCAAAATGAAAGCAGAAAAAGATCCGCTAAATGGTGCCACAATGGATGTGACAAAAGTGCATTTTTCATTGTTTTTCCTTCCTCTCCTTAAAGGAAATCTGTCTTTTTTCCACTCCTCTCAAAAGCAAAACTCAGTTTTACTGTCTTCGGTGCAACAATATGTGACAGAATTAATCCATCACTTTTTTTCCCCCTTTTTTACCCATGATAATAATAAGTGGAGGAACTCCGCTGTTACCAAATCGGCACTTTGACTTCGGAACATCCAATACAAGAGATGCACTGACGATGAGCTTTCCTTAGTGAGACTGACTGCCTTTTTTTTATTACTATCTCTTTTTTAGCAATCACACGTTCTCTTTTCCCGTACAGTTTTCTGTTGTTTAATGTTACAATTGGTGGTACTAACCCTGCTGTAGCCTGCCCTCTAACGAATAGCCTACACCTACTTTATCTTTCTTTTTTTGTAAGTAATTAAATGTGTATATTGTGTAAAACACTTTTTTGTTTTTAGTGTATTAGATCTTAAATCTGTAACAGTTCTTTGTTTTGCGATATTTTTCCAGGTTCTTTTAAATTCTCACGTTGACACATTTCACATGCATCCACACAAGCACTCATTCATTCATTCACTTCATTACTCACTGACACACACCTCGACTCAGATATTGTACAAAGGCTTTATGAATGAAACAGTATTTTATATATAATAATTATATATTTGAAAGAAGAGGATAAAAGTTATATGAACTTTATTTGGCTGTGGAGAAGAATGTTTGCTGTTTTCACGTGCAAAGTTCAGGCATTTCACCAATAAATAAAGCTAACTACTGAGCAAAGAAAGAGCCATTTTCCCTAAAACATTTGAGTCGTCTAGAATTTTAATACCAATCAATACAAACATTTTGTATTCAATATGTAGATTTATCAAATCTATGGGAAATACATGGGAACTCATATAGGTAGTCTAGTGATTGGGGAATGTTACAAAAGTTGTTTTTAATTGAATCCTGGCTCCTCAGAAAACCATGGGTTTTTTTAAAAAGCTTTTTGCCCCCCAATTTTTTTTTTTTTTTTTCCCCAGGTGCTGGGCTTTGCTGTAAAAAGAGGGCCTGAGATATTGTGCTTTTTTATGTCTCTAAACCTTTAAATCCACTTTCCCAACTTTGAATTTCGACCTAAAACTGACCCATTCTTCACACAGGTGGAACATTGTTGATGTCTTTCAGGTTTCCTCTTCATGTCAGGTGGACAGACTCCTGCGATACTGTATGTCTGCATGAGCTGTTTCAGAAACAGGAAGAAACATTGTCCTGTGATTTACTTGTTATCTTTTTTTTTTTCCAAGACTGCTTTTTGGATTCTAATTTTGTCAATCTGGGGTGCCATTACATTTTTTTTCTCTTGACTTTTTTTTTTTTTTTTAATTCATGTTATGTTATCCAGAAGTTGTTATAAACTTTAAAAACAAATAAATGCTATGTCCAAATTTCGTTCTCTGGAAAACACTTTCTTCACACTTTATGACACTTTCTATGCAATGCTTTACTGTTAATTTGCAGAACCTTTGTTGAACTAACCAGCTTTTTTTTTTAAACAAAAGAATTATAGTCATCAATTAACCAGATATGGTGTCAATAAATAAAAAGTATTGAATGTTTTTATATTATAAAGCTGAGGAAAAGGGCATCAAGTTGCTGCAGAGCCTCCACGGGCATAATTCGCTGGTTGGGGTCGACCTGCAGCAGGTTTTTCAAAAGATCCATAAACAGGTCCAGACCAGTCGCATGCATCCCCGCAACATCATCAAAACAGTTGAAGACATCCTCTTTGTCACCGACCCCGTACTCTTCTGCTGTCTTAATTGTCCACCTTGGATGATCATTTGTTTTTCTATTGAAGAATTGTTCAGTTTGCTGGCCCTTGTCCAGAACATGGGCTGGTGGCTGTCCCAAAACTTTGATGATAGAATTGGCTGCCAATTAAATTTAGAATAATTTTAAAAATTCTTCTTCTGACCTACAAGGTCCTCAGAGGCCTAGCTCCATCCTACCTGGAGGAGCTAGTGACACCTTACCAGCCCAATAGACCGCTCCACTCTCAGAACGCTGGTCTACTTGTGGTTCCCAGAGTCTCTAGGAGTAGAATGGGGGGCCGAGCATTCTACTAGGCCCCCCTGCTGTGGAACCAGATCCCAGTCCAGGTACGGGAGGCTGACTCCATCTCTATTTTTAAGATTAGACTTAAAACCTACCTCTTTGAAAAAGCTTATTGTTACTAATTCTGTAGTTCCAGTTACTATCCTAGATAAACAAATTATCATACCTAGGGGGTCGTCTAATCGTTAGGTTAATATCTTAGTTATGCTGATATAGGCCAAGGCTGCCGGGGTCCAGAAACATGATCACCTGACAGGCCTCTGTCACCCCACTGGGTCATGGTTTTCCTCTCCTCCTCACCAAGTAGACCAGCATTGTTATTTCTTGTATTCCCCCCCCCCCCCTTCCCCTTCTCTATTAATCTACAGGTATCGCCGCCTTCAGAGCTGCATGCTTCCCTACTGACCTCCGACCCCGCTGACCCACTCAACTCGACTACCAGCAGCTTATTTTAATTAATATAATGTATTTCTGTGTGTTCTACCTATTCTCTCCTCTACCTGTCCTCTCTCTTCTCCTCTCTCTCTACCCAGCCGACCATCAGCAGCAGGGTCCCCCTACATGAGTCTGGTCCTGCTTGTTACGATCTGCAGACACGAATCGAGAATGCAGACAAATGCAGACACACACAATAGTGTGAGGTTGAAAACAAGTTTACTGAGGTCCAAGTTCTGGACAGAGCCAAAGGGTGCAGGTGGGAGACAAACACAGTCAGACTGGAGCAGGCATTCAAGAGACGATCTTCGGGAAAGACGAACGATTAGTTCCAGACAGGTAACAGGTTCGAGGAAACAAACATGCAAACAGAGTTTTAGGAGCCAGGCTGCACCACTGGGGAGTTAACAACGAATCAGCGAAGAGGGGAGAAATGAATCGGCTTTTAAAGAGAACAGCGTGTGTGGATAATGACAGGAGATCATCTTCAGGTGTGCCTTGCTCCGCCCAGCCTGGAAACAGACAAACAAGGGAAACAGACAAGACCCAGAAAGGTAGGGGAGAGGGAAAACACTCGGGACTCCTAACACTGCGCAAGGTTTCTTCCCGGGAGTTCTTCCTCGCCACTGTTGCTTGTTGGGGGTCAGGCCCCAGGAGAAAATGCAGGTCTCAAAGTCAACATTGCCGGACATCTGGGCCCCACCAAAGTCCACTAACTTTACTCGCAGTGGTTTTTCATGGCGGTCCACAATCATGACATTTCCTGGTCTAATGTCCACATGTATGATCCCGATGGTTTTTAACTGGTGAAGAGCCATGACGAGTTGTTCCGTAATGGGTCTGACCTCTGGTAGAGGGAGACCCGTTTCGTACAGCCTCGTCTCGCAGATGTAGGCGTGTAGGTCCACGTCCAGGAACTCAAAGCTCAGGCAGATGTCTTCCATGTTGAAGAAAAAGCTGTTAAATCGGACTACGTGACGTGTGTTGGGATCCAGGCGCCGCAGCTGCTTCAGGATTTGGATTTCATGCTTTGCCTTTTCAATAACACCAGTGCGGCTCTTCATTACCTTCACGGCCTCCATGGTTCCTGTTTCAAGGTTGCAACATTTTAAAACTTGACCAAAACCTCCCCCTAGAACCTTGACCACACAGTGTTGCTTTCCTAGTAATTCTTCATCTTGCTCCTCTTCTTCAACTCCATGTTGTTCCTCCTCTTCTTCATTATCTTTCTCTTCTTTCGACCGGTGGATATTACCCTTTCCCAGGTTTTTGCTGATGTTCATTGTTTTAATTTTTTTTGTTTGCTGGATAATCATTTATTATGGCTATGCAAACTGAATTGCCTTTAATTGTAAAATCTATGCTATAGATGTCACAGATTTAATTGTGCCGAGAATCTAACATCAAACTTTCTTTTGCCTCAAAAATGCATCACAATATTCAAGAGCACGTTTGTCAGTCTGTTATCTACTAACAGCTACTAGTGTCTCTCAGCTTCATATATGTTCATGTAACTGTCATATATTGTTGATTATGAACAAAACTGGAGTTTTCAGGGGATTTTCTTGTATTTTGGAGGCATTTTATTTATTTTTTGGTTTACGCCATAAAATTTTCTTAATCTTGAGCCTATGTTCTTTGTAAAACATGAGAAAGAGTACTATAACAGTGCCATGACCAGCTTTGAATAATCAATTACTAGCCCAGCTACCGTAGTTTAAAATACAGTATCACCATTTTCTTTCACTTCTCAAAGCTATTTCGATGGTCTAAACCCATTATTTCTTTAAATATATTCCATTCAAAAAGTCGCATCAGGAAGAAGGCAACAACACGGGACTTTTTATATTGAGAGAACTACACTAAATCAATGTTATGACGATAACAAACTTTATCTCATTATAACGAAATAAGTTCGTTGAAAAACGATATCAAATGACAAAGAAAAGATAAAATATATGCGTGGCCGCTCTCATCTTCCGTAGTTTTTCTTTCGAGTGTATTTCTTATTGTTTCTTTTCAGTGGTTTCCCCTCAGGCAAGACCAGCACAACACATATTCTGCAACAGTTGGAAAAAGTGTAAAATGTGTCAATGTCTTATTCATATTGCTTCTAATCATGGAGAAGAATCCTCCAAGGGCTTCTGTTTCAATGATGTCACTTTAATATGTGCCCAAATTGTTGTAATGAACTTTGATCTTGGCTTTTGTTTTGCTTTGCAATATTTTCATGGGTGCTGTAAATTATATTTATTTTTAATCGATAGTTTTCCACAAGGCTTTGTAGTGGGCCAGTATTAACTGTGGCTTTGAAAAAAATAGAATTTTGAATGGACCATGTGTTGAATACTGACTGAGACCACTAGATGGCAGTATCTTTCAGCAGAATAAGCTGAAAGATAGAATATGCTCAGTTTGGAAATAATAATCAGGACAATTAAAAATGATCAGCACCCCGTATTTTACAATCTGTTGTAACAATATTCCATTCTCTGTATATTAAGAATAATCTACTTTCTGATTCTCACAGACTGCATTGAAGAAGCAAGAGGTCAGAGGTGAAGTGGGCTCTGTGTTTGGATACACCCCTCTTGTTCCAGTTCTCGTAGGCAGGGAACTCCACGTTCATCTTTTGAATGTGTGTGCCTCGGTCCAACCCACCAAAAGGTAAGCTTGGGACGCACAACCAAAAAACAAAGACTTACATCACACGGCTGGGAGGCTCCCTGGTGTTACGCGAGCCCATTCTATTACAAAAAAACAGATTATGTGTTCCCTGCACTCAAAGGTCAGGGTGTCCTGCCAACGTGTCCTTAGGCAAGATACAGAATCCCTTCTCAACCAGGATAAGTCTCTCGGGATAAGTGTCTGCTAAATGTGGAGATATACTTACACTATAAAGTCATTGTCCTTAACATTTTACATATAATAAGTGTCAAATGCGTCTGTTTTTGAGGCCAATCTTTGGTAGGATGGTGGGAAATTCCCTTCAGGTCGATTCGTGTTTCCATATAGCCTCCTGCTGCACAAGCTGCTATTCACAGATGAGGGATACATGGATGGATCATGTCTTGCTTGCTTGCTTGCTCTTGATCGCTCTAAGCCGGTTTTAATGCAGTCTATTCCTATATTCCTCTGCCCTGGAAGGTAGGAGGACAGCACTGCCTCTCACCACCTCAGTAGGAAAGCATCTACCGTGTGACGTCACTGCTGCTGAAGGCCTCTCTTTCGGCACAACAGTGATGCTCTTGAGTGTCAAAGAGGTCAGGCCTCTCATTGGATCAGGTGAAAGCCTTTGCGCGTCCTCTCTAATTAGGAAAACCATCTGTTTATATGGGCAAGCGGTTGGCAGGGGGATTCCTGGGAGTTCTGATGCACTAACTGACAGAGATGCTAATAGCTGCGCTAATTGCCGAAAAGCCGCGTACGCAGGATCCACGCGATGAACTCTAAACGCGGGCCTAAATTTGCTCACATAAACACGCGCAATCGCATACGCATTCAGGCCACCACATTCTGGAGGGTGTTTTGAAACTCTAGCACCAGTCTACATCCCCAGTGGGCGCACCGATTCATCCATCAGAAATGAAACTCTAGTGGGTCACATGCTGGCGTTGAAATGCCCCCCCGCCTGGTGCACCAGTCTCATCTTATCGCAGTGAACAGCCAGTCTCTTGCCCAGGAGGTCTGTCAGTCAGCAAGGAAGCGATAGAGCGGAGAAATTTGTCATGTAGAAAAGAGAGGGAGTGCAATTAAATAAGAGAAAAGCCAGAACACAGCCTAGATAGCACTGCTGCCATGTTGCACTGGGGGCTGTGGAAGAATCAGCAGAATTGGTTCTAGGCCATGTTCTAACCAGCTATCTTTGTCTTTTATCTGCGGTGTGTGCCGATAAATACTGTAGATATGTCAGTTTTCATAACAAATATTTCAGGTTGACCGCGACGCGTGTCTTATCTATGCACTGCGGCTTTAGCGCTTGTTCAGCGCGTGAGTTCCTGCAAGGTATCCTGGAAAATGGTGTCTCCTGAAATAAAGAAGGAAAAAAACCTTTTCTTTCAGGCCGGATACCGTAACCAAAAGGCTCCCTCTGACGTGCACAGAGGAAGCTTGTATTTCATCAGACCAAAGGTACTGAATGGCGGTTCCAGTGCACGTGGAGGGCAAAGTGTAACACTCTGTGATTGCTTTCTTTAAAAGAACTCAGCTGTAATGAAACAACTGATTGCAGCTGGTGTCGGATCGGTGGTTTAGCCCAAAGAACTTGAAGAAATCTGTGGAACTTCTGGTGATGAAGGAGATAGGAGGGAAGAAAATGGCTCGGCACCATCCCCTAACATGGACGAAGCCTCTTCCTCTCAGCTGACTGCTTCTCATGACTCCGATGAACTTTGGTTTGTTTTGACAGTTGGACTTTGAGACGCTGGACAGGTCACCTGGGCCGGACAAACAGCCCGCGTCATCATCTGAAAAAGCGTCAGCGGATAGAAGAAAGCGCTCGCTTCCTCGTCCACGCCGAAGGCCCAAGGGTCAGGGAGACGCTATAAAATCCACAAATGATTATCAATTTAAGGGAAGGAACTGCAAACATACACGCTTCCCTGACAACATAATGAATTTCCTGTTGAAGACATTATGGCTGGCTGTAAATGGTATCAATGAACACGAGAGATTAGTATACAACAGGACGTTGAATCGGTATAAAACAGCTATCGCTCAAATTTATCAAAGCTTGAGTCAGTTAGGGTTTGATTAAACTTCCTCCAGTAAAAATACCTAAATTTACATTGAGGCAATGTGTAGATCTATTGGAACCGAGGAGCCAATATAGCATTTGAATCAAGTGACAGAATAACTCTCAGTTGGACTGAATTGGAATTAGCCTCCATGCTAATGCTGCAGAAACTGGACCTTTTTTTGTTCTTTCGGTAGAATGTGTCCATTCCGTAGCTCCCAAATGTCTTCTCAGCCCTTCACAGTTCTGAAGTCAGCCTTCTCCAATCCAAACATTTGACAGTTACTGTGTCAAAACACACTTGAAGTTAGGCATTAGTGTGTTAAGCAAACAGCCCTCTCCTGAACACCCACAAAGATTAACATTTCTGCTCCATTTACATCAGATATTTGTCTTCAGTGACGTCAAAACTCTTGTGCTTATTGGACGAGAACTCCGCTTTGTATTTCGAAAGAACAGACAGCCGAGACCACCACGGTTACATGAACACATTTTATTGCAATAGCTCTATTGAAAGCAAAAAAGTTCTGATAAATATAAACACTATGCCGATGTTCAAATCCCCTCCTGGTACCCCCTCCTTACCCCCCTTCCCACCATGAGGAAAGAAAAGAAAATTATAAACAGAAAAAAAAAAAAGCGCCACCTTCTGTGGCACCGATCATAACATGAAAAAAAAAAGCGACAAGTTTTCCTTATTTACAGGATTTCCACTGCTGACAGTTTTCTTTTTTATTCATATACGGGATGTACGGCGCTGGAAAAATAATGCACATACGAAGGATACACACCTCCACGGTACATTGTCTTTAAAACTCTTTCCTGTAAAGCTAATCAACGACAGCATTCAACTTTTTAACTAAGAACACGGGTACAGCAGGGGAAAAGAAGGGACGCGCTCTCCCTGCCCACTCCGTTTGAACCCCCCCACCCCCCCACCCCAACGTTCGGATTCCACGGGGTGAAAATACAAACGTCCGCCATCAGCGGCCTTTTCCAACTGTACTACACAGCAGCAAATAAACTGTAATATAGTTACAAAAAATAAACATTAGGCAGAGGTCGTAACCCATTTCTTTATACAAATAACTGCAAAATACCTATGTACTCTTAAAAAAACTACCCTCGTGTCGCTTTGGGACAAACCGCGTTGTCCCAATACAACACCAAAAACAAAAATAAAATGGTTATTTTCCATCTGTAAACTAGAAAACAAACCAAAAGATTAGAAAGGGAAACTAATGATTGCATAACGATGCAGTACCCTAAGTCTTCTCTGTGAGGATTATATAGATTTTTATATACACACACATATATACATATATATGGGTACATATATGTGTATATAAAAAACATAGCTCTCATTTCACCACCCCAAGAATATAAAACAAAGAGTCGTAATGGCTGATTTTCAACAGAGTGATAGATTGTAATCATTGAGGACACTTTGAGGTTGAATTGTTGCCCAAAAAAAGAAAAAAAAACACAGATTCTCTAAATTAATTCAGTCATGACAAAAATATCAACAAAAGGGGTCAACATTAGACACTTTTGAATATTTCTTCAAATAAATTATCAGGAATCCTATATCTATTTTTTTTTTTGCAATTACTTAAAAAAAATACAGCAAATCTTTTATTTCCCCTAAACCCCAAAATAATTTAAAATAGACTCAATTCGGTTCTTTGTTCGCTCGCTAGGGCGAGAGGACAACATGGGAAATTGTTCGTAATGTACATTAAGACACGTCATAGGCTTAAAATCTAGGAAGAGCATCCTGTGTGTTTGTTTAAGTCGAACCTGTTAAAACTGGAGCTGCTGGACAGGATGAGCTTTGTCATGCTAACCCTCCATGGCGTGGACGTTCGCGACGTCACGTCCACGAGGAGCCTTTGCCTAATTTTGGCGCTGGATTGACGAGAGCAATGGAGGCGATGGAGAGGCAAAGAAGCAGATTTGAATGAGATGGGCAGTCTTGGTGCCACTGACGCAGGAACGCTCCACCAGTCGTTCATGCAATGATTATCGAGCAAGTTCTACTAAGTTTCAGGTTCACATAAATATCAATTAAATATCTTTGGGACTGCGGATGTCGTAATACTGAAAATGGGCGACGAGCTGGGGAAAAGCAAATGTAATCAGGATGCAACGCAAATAAAGTCTTTGGTGCACGTCATATCTGGAACAGACATAAAAAAAACTAACAAATATAAAAATATACAAAGAGACATGGTATCCGCTTTATATATATATATATATATATATATATGTGTAAAAGAAACAAAACAAAAATTCAACCTATGTGATCATGAAATACTTGTTTGAACCCAGTTTTCACTGCAGTGCAGACACGGAACTGCCGATTCTCTTCCGAAAAAGAAGCCCGCCACCACGACCGTTACTTAGAGATACCTCGCTTTCCCTGCAGGAAGAACGACAATCGTGTCCCGCACAAAAGCCCAATGAGTCTGACGGGCCTCCGTCCTTCCAAACAAATCAGAGACAACAAAAGGGAAAAAGCATCAGCACCAGCGCAATGATGCACCAACGCCGAACAAAAAAACGGGTATCGGTTTGCCTCCTACGAGAAAGTGTCCTCGGAGAGCAACGCTAGCTGAAATGCTAAACGTGGGCATAGCGCTCTGTCAAAGTGTGAGCGAGAGAGAAAGGGCAGCGAGTCGCTGCCACCGATTGATGTCGGTGTTTGATGCCTGGCCAAACGCGTGCGTGTGTGTGTGTGTGTGTGTGTGTGTGCGTGCGCCTGAGAGCGTGTGAAGTTGTGACAGGGCAAGTATGGCCAGCACGCTGCACCTGCGGCTGCAGCTCCAATCGCTGGAGCCTCTTTACGTCACCCGGAGCTGATGACGGATGCTCGCACGCAGGTCTGAGTGCGTGAAAGAGAAATGCTGACCGTCATCACGAGACGCCGAGGGGTCAAGCGACACGGGGTCACACAAGAGTTACACCCCCCGACTAGAAAGGGTTGCATGACCACCGTATGTGCGTATGCTTTACAAAAACAAGCATGCGAGATGTCACGCGACTGCAACAGGAGCCTCGTTCAGCGTCTCCTTCCTATTTTTCGGTTCACATCGGAGTCTGCGTGAACGTCGGCCGGAATTAGCGAGCTATTGCTAGCGAGTTGCTAGCTATTAAGACCTTGTTATTCATTTCAGTCACGCTGAAAGCAGATCAACACTTCTTGTTGCTTTCTCCCCCCCAAAAATGTCTCAACAAACGGAAATAAAGGTCACCGTGGCCCCGCTGTCTCTTGTGAATCTGAATCAGTGTGTTAATACTGTCCGATTGTGGCGATGTGTACGGAAATAACCAGGCCATTAGTTACACGTATGAGAGAAGAGTATTTACAGCTGTTGGACTGACATTCCATCAGATAGTGTCAAACAAAATTCAGCAGTGTAAACATGGCGGTGGTTCCTGCACCTCTTAGGAAGCATGTTAGCCAGTGATGTTTAGGGTCAGTGAACTTGGAGAACAATGAAAAACGATGCAGGGATTTCCCGTGTCAAGCTCTTGGTGGGACACTCAATAATATGTTCATATATAGCTCTTGCTAAGCAACTTTAATATTAATATGTACTGAATGACAGTCACTGGTTAGCATAGCTTAGCATGGGTGCTGATTATACTTTTGAATTTTACCTTCCTTGCGTTTTCCTTTGAAGACATCTGTTACATAAAGCGAATTTCTGGCAAGCTTAGTTGGACCTAGCCCGATGAAGCCCAATCTGCACCACTGACATGACGAGTTAAAGACACCAATTTAAAATAAAACATAAATAAAGTAATGCATTAAGATTTGCTGCTGTAACTACAGTGTAATAAACCCATACTGGTGTCGTACCATTGCTCCGTTTGTCACCGTACCTGAAGAGAATGGGAAAAGCTAGGGTACCTGTGCTATACTGAGAAAATCGATTTCAGCCGTAAGGTGTACCATTTCAGTCCAAAACTAAACAACATTGTCCACAACGTAAAAGCTAGGTGGTACCGGGTTGATTGAATAGGGTAAAAACAAAAAAAAAAATTAAATAAACATGAAAAACAAAGTCTGTACCTTAATGCCTTTTATAATACTCCAGACTCCCTTTTGGGTTGAAGCAGAACCAAGGTTCAGCTTACTGATGACTGGCTGCTGAACACTAGGGGGAGTAGCACAAACCCACAGCATCATTTGGGGGCAAACATTTTCTATTTAAACAAATCACGATCTGCATATTTAAAAAAAACAAAAAAACAACAACGATGAAATGCATTTTTCTTAAAAATTGCATGGATTCTTGTCTCATGTTGTTTTCCGGTTCTCAGTTCGGGTGAGGAGGTCACTGTTGAGGGAGAACGAACGTCACAGGCGAGACGGGTGTTCGAGGAGGAGGAAGAGGAGGTGAGGAGAGCGGCGGACCTCGTTTCATCCCTTTGCTCAGTCTGGGAAAGAAAATCAGACACCGGTAAGTCCACCATTTTGATGGGGCTGTTATCAAGACATGTGATGGACAATATGAACGTCAACAGTTAATATTTAATCTGTAAACCAAAACTGGTGAAAATGAGTCAGTGGAAACTCTCGCCAACTGCTCAGTATTCGAGCAACTATCTTTTTACCATAAACATTCTCTAAACATTTTCCTTCTTGTAAAATCACAAATACGTATCAAGTAAATGTCCCACGCTAAAAGCAAAAACCTGGCTGATAGAAAACCGCTGTGGTTGTCCATTCACCTCGTTTGACCCCTCCTGGCAGACAAAGACGCTGGAATGTGGCTGGTTCACCAACAGTGGTTTTGCACTGACAATATTAATTGTTCTGTACTATTCTGAAGCTGGGGGGGGGGGGGGGGGGGGGGGGGGTGCGCGTTTTTCTGCCTCGAACCAATCAGCTTTCAAAAAAAAAAAAATCCACTGCAGAGGAGACAAAAACAACGCTAAATGTGCACAAATGTCGGATATGCTCCCGGGATTAACGGGTGCGGAGGTGTGTTCGGGAAAACGCGGGGCTTGGACGTTACGTCCGACCTCGGTGGCAGATCTGATCCGTCACCCTCATAAAAAAAAAATAATCAAAAAAATCTGTTTGTCGGGTAAATAAGTCATGGTGGACGCTGAACTTTGGAGTCGCTGCCAGCAGACGCACACGTTTGTTTCCCGTCCTGCTGTCAGCTCGGCTGTTTTGGTGGCGGCCCGGCGGCCCGGCACGACCCCGCCGGTGGCTGCTGTCCAGTTGGGTTATTCCACTGACAGAGAGGCTTTGTCTGACACAACAATAGCATCAACACGCCATAATGCAGACGCTTTAGCAGAGGGCACCGGTGGAATGCCGCCCCTGTGTTTGTAAGCCGCGGGGATGGAGGGATGGAGGGATAAAGTGACGCGCAGGCGGACGGAGGACGCATCATCGGATTCTGAGAAATTACAGGGGAATAAAAGCAATCTGGCAAAAGCCAACAGAAAGAGGGAGAAACAAGATGGAGGTCAGCGCCGACTTTAAAATTAAACAATGCTACTTTAAAAAAAAAAAAAAAAAAGGCTAAATAAAGAGCTGTAACTGTAGAGGGATGATGACAAATGGGGCAGCGGAGCGGTCCAGGCCGCTGTAAACCTATACACGTTTCAGAGCTATTGGGATATTTCTCAGTTACCGATACCTGGGTCATTTCAGATCGCAGCTGCGCTCGCCACCGCCGTGGTCAAAGCGGTTCCTCTGGATGCTAAACGTGCTAATGCTACTAGATTAGCCCGCTCCACCCCTGAGGTGCCCAGAATACTTAAAACGTTCCTTCTGATCTTCCTTTACAAGATTGTCTGTCGTGAACCAAAAGCTCCCCCAGATGCGCTCCTGGCAGCCGGGAAAGCGGGGGCAGCCCCCGGCCCGCCGGGGCCGAGGATCAAAACAACGCTTTCAGGACGCGAGCCAGGCTGACCCGAGTCGGCCCCGGTCACGGCGGATTACGAAAACATTTCGCCACACACCTGCGTCGGTCAAGGCGCGGGCAGGTGTTCAGACACACAACCCTGTTCTGGCCCAAAACACTGTCCACCCAGCTGGGACAACAGGAGAAAGGAATCATGGGATTCAGGAGATGGCGTAACGTGTTGACCTAGCAACGCGGAGCAATAGCAAGTTGCAAGTTTTGCTCTAGCAACAACCTGGTTTAAGGCACAACTTTTATCATTTGGCTAAACAAGAGCACCTGCTGGTTCTAGCTAGTTGAGCCCAGCTGAAGGCTGACCCATAATATAAGTCATGGGTAGACACCGTACAGGCTGCTGCTGATTAAGATTGACAGGAACGGGATGGAGACGGGAGATTACGTGCTGCAGAGCCACCAAAGGAATTTCACTAATCCAATATTAAATGGAGCATGAAAAAAAAGTACACAGATTTTTAAGCGAGAAAGAGTCCGACATCAAAACAAAGACGACAACGGCGTGTTCGACACACACCTCAAGTAAAGGAGCATCCCAGTGAGACCCAGCTTTGTCTTTCCAGTGAGTTTGAGGGAGAAGGCGAGAAAATACCCCCCCCCCTCAAAAAAAAACTTAAAAGAACTGTCGGCTTAGAAGGAAAGCAAGAGAAACGGGGGAAAGAATGACAAAGAGGAAAAGGAGCCTCTGACTCATGCTCGGGACCACCTATGAAAACTCCCAGAGTGCCACAGTCAGCCTGCAGAGCCCACAGTGTTTGGGTCCGTTAATTACTGATCAGACGATTCCCGCCGAGGGAGCGCTGCCCCTTTGGTCCCGTAACACGCAAACGCACCGTTTACTTTCGTGGGAAGATCTTCAAAATGGTTAGATGAGCCGTTAAAAACCCAAACCTCTTCCAGTCTACAAAACATAAATCAATAAAAAAACACAGTTTCAGCACTCTTACATCCAACGTCTCCGGGGTTAAAGGTTCAAGTCCTTCTTTAGCGCACGCTAGCGCTGCTGCCTTCATGGAGTCCCAGGACTCCCAGCGAAGGCCACCCATGTAAAAGCCCATATAGCACGTCAGGGCTTGGAATTAGCTGCTCATCCCACAGTGCAAGTTATTTTTAAGATTATTAATCTGCTAAATGAGTGTGACATACAGAGCTCCCACCTCTCTGGGCCTTTGAAGGGCTGCAGATTATATAAAAATGCTCCGTCTGCACGCGTGACTGTTAGCATGTCATGTGGTTATCTAAGTTTAAGATTTCTACATGCTACACACAAACGGGGGGGGGGGGTCCTGTTACCAACATACCCATAAATTCACGTCAGTCTGGAAATAGATGTGTAAATTTAGAAGGGCTTGGCTGTGGAGGTGGGAATGAAAGTGTAAAGGGCAGTATAGTACCATCTTCTGCCCCCCCCATCGCACTTGGCCTTACCCTTTTTACCACCTCGTGTCCACTACGCGGGGGAGGAAGAGGGGGAAAAGGGCAGGTTCCCACCACGGTCACTTGCATTAGAAAACTTCCTCTCCAGGTTCAACTTTGACCTTTAACCCCCCCCGATCAAATACTACTCCGTGCTCCTGCCTTTGCCCTTTCGTGCCGACTAAAGTGGGATTTGATATCCGTCTGTCAGGAGACAATCTGGGATGAAAAATGCTTGCACGTCAGCTGTGGCTTTAATTAAAATGATTTAAAAGAACCTGGCACAACAGTTATTTCATTTGGCAAAAAGGATCCAAGTTTGTCTCGTCTTTTTATGCCGACGGTGCAATTTCTATTCATTTCAAACGGGAATTCGATAATCAACTGTGGTCCCAGACAGCTGGAAAGAAACCTTCTCCGCTCGGTCAATGATGCAGGTGTGCCTGAATCAATTCAACACTGCGGCTGAAAGGAAGTGCATTCCTGAGAGATGATGATGATGCGTTTCCTCCCGGCCCAGCTGTCTGCCTCAACACGCTAACGCCACGATTAAGGCGCCACATCAAAGCCTGCCTGCAGCGAATCAGCATGCAAAACACACACACACACACACACCTATCTAGGCACAGAGTGCAACTATAAACACACCGACACAGACCCGAAACCGACTAAACCGATTAAACGGTCTGAATGTCACCGTGTTGAACAAATGCGGACAATAGGACGTGATTGAGCATCAGCGAGCGCGCCGACATCGCCCAAGACCTACAAAACATCATCTCCACTCAGCGCCGCCGTGAACACACGAGTCAGAGAACCCTAACTCACGCTCCTGCACACGTGGCGGCAGCAGGACGTTACGGGGATGGGAAGCGAGGGGCAAAGAAGGGACGAGAGCGTTTAGGATGAGTAAAATGTCTTTGTTCTGCAGCAAAAAAAACCCAAAAAAACGCAGACATAACGTCAGCATGACACACACTTTGTGTCTGAGCATCTGTATATAGTAACATCAGTGTGTGCTGATGTTGCCACCCCCTCCTGGTAATCTGCACGGACATGCATGCAAAGCTCGGGGGCAACAAAGAAATCATGACTGATGTCATTACAGCTCTGAGCATGTCGCCCAGATCGGGCTAATCGAAGCGGCTTTGCATTGGGAGGGACAGTAAGCAGGCAGCAAGCAGGCAGTAAACTCAGTTTCTAAACCGGCGCTGTACGTTGGAGCGCTCCTGCTGTCGAGAGTTTCCTTTCCGCAGATGTTGAAAAGTGCCTCAAATGACAGCTTTACAGCATACAAAAGACTCTGAACGTCCACACGCCCACGCATTAATACACTCCGCACACATTCTGGCACAAAGAAAACAGCAGCACGTGCACAGACAGGCACAGGGAGACATCAGCAGCCACAAAAGACGGAGACGGGGGCCTTTTTGGGCTGTTTCACTCCACACTTGACCTCAGATAAACCTCCGTTCATTCAGCAAGCGCGTTGTCTGCCCATCTCCTTGTAAACAGCAGGCAGACAGACCTCCAGATGAACCGCATATTTGTGCCACTTCCTGTACGAGGGACCATTTAGCCTAGAATTCAGCTTCCTGGACAGATACCTTCAAAGATAGCCGGCGCGCAGCCTTGTCGACATCACAGAGTTCCTCCAAAATAGACTGACCGAAGGAGCTGCAAATTGATACATTCGAACTAATAATAGCCTCCTGCAATTAGTGTTATTTTTTGATATAAGAGAGGAAAATATCTTTGCTTCAACTTAACTCAGATGCGGGAATTCGTTCACGCAAAGCATCGTGTAATATGTGAGCTGTTGTGTTTTCCAGAAGCACAAGATCTTCCTGCAAAATGTGACTGAAACAGTGCAAAATGACACAATACTCGAGCGTGTATGAACTCACCCTTGGTTGTTGTGGTAACTACATCAGATTTAGTGAAGTCTATACTGGCATAGGTTCCATTTTCCAGCGGAGGCGCCGCCCCTGCTGCCGAGCTCCCGTTACTGCTACCAGCTCCTGACGCCGCGGGTGCCGCGTTGCTCCCGTCCTCTCTTAGTTCCAAGGCAATATAGTTCAGGCCATTCTGATAGCCAACAGAAGAGTTCCTACACGTTCTACCCGCTCCAGCCAATGAGGACGTGGATGCTGAGATCTCAGAGTTCGTGCTGATTTCTGAGGATCTAACTGCCGTGTGAGGAGCGGCCGCATCGCCCAAACCCTCCATCGACATCCACATATTGTCAAAAGATGCTGAAGTGGCCCATTTGGAAGCCTGGCCCTCTGTCACGTAAGATCCGTTCGAAGCTGTGTGGTGGCCTACTGATGATGAAGGGTCTCCACCCCCGGGTGGAGTTGAATTAGATGAGGAAGTAGAGGAGAAGGTCTCAGAGCTGTGCCTCCTCCTGCCTTGAGGATCAGCGCGAACCACCTTGGGCTCCGTTTGGTGTGTCGGCAACCTGTTCGGGCTCGTCGGAGGGAGAGTAGGAGAAATCGATGAAGAGGAGGAGGCGGCCGCGTGGCTATAATGTCCTTCCATCACACACAGGTGCTGCAACATGGCTGTAGGGCTCGTTTGTGCCCTGTCGTTTCTGCTGAGGTTAAAGGTCATGTCTGTGTATTCATCCCCCATTGACCTCCAGTGCCCACCAGATGGAGGGACGACAGGTGAGCTTATTGCTCCTGGATTGCTCGCCAAGGGTCGTATGTAACTGGGCGGGTTCCAGGGGGCAACGAGGCTGGGTCTGGGAGACTGTTTTCTCTCCAAACATTCTGCGCTGTCCTGATTGGCTCCAACTTCCACACTCATATAATCCTGGTGAGTTTGGGGCTGGGGAGGAGAACGGCGATGGTCATTTGATCTAGTGGAAGCTGTGCCAGACAGATGGTACGCAGGAGGTTGTTGTTGTTGAGGGTAATGTTCCCCAAACTCAATATTAATGTATTCTCCTGGACTGGAAGCCTCTTCAGATGAGCTGACAGGAACCGACGTGTTGATGTTTGCAGATGCCGTGGATGGCTCACTGACCCGCAGCGGACCGTGGAAACTTCTCCTGCCTAAAGGGAGCCGGTTGGGCCTGACCACACGCCGGTCAGCCATCGCTGCGGTCGCGTGGTGTGCTCCGTAAGGGGGCGGGGGGTGAGAGGGCGTGGAGGTGCCGCCGCCGCCGCCGCCGCTCCGTTTCTCCGGTGTCGTCGCAGAAGCCGTAGCCACTGACGCGTACACTGGCTTGGCAGGGGAACTCATCGGAACGTACTCGCCGTACTCCTTCTCATCCCTCTGTCTGGTGGGGGCTTTATAGGAGCGAGGGAGGGAAAAATAAGGGCTGTAAGACTTTGAGGTGCCTTCAGGTGTGCCGGGCATGTAATAGCTACCGCTCGCTTCATTTGAGAGCTTGCGTCCTCCACTACTGCTGTACGACATGTCCATATATTCTCCGTTTTCAGGTCTCTCTCCCACGCTGTCACTGGGCACACTGGAGCCACTGGGAGGACCGGGGGATCCCTGCCGTGGTGAAGGGGAGCTGCCGCTGCCACCAGGGAGCATCATCATGTAGCCATGAGAGTCTGTGGAGGACTGGGACTGGGACTGGGGGCGCTGTGCTGATTGCGTACCTAAAGCTGGACTGTGAAACTGGGGGGAATGGGAAATCGGATGAGAATAAGAACTGGGTTGCATAGGCATGTAGTCAGGAGCAGTCTCCCGTGGCGACGCAGCCACACCGCACATCATTGGCATGTAACCGCTGTCTTCCTTGGCAGAGGAAATAGGGGCGCGCTCGCCTCCAGGATCCAACCGGGAGAGCGCGCAGGGACGGCTCTGCTGGCTGTGCTCGGAGCAGGAGCTGTAGTCGGACCGGAGGGATGAAGATGAGGACGATGGCCCGCCACGGAGCAGCCCGCTGCCAAAAGGTAAGGCCACGTCAGACCCCTCGTCCAACGAAAAGTTAGTTTGGGTCATTTTCTGGTAAACGGCCACTCCAGATCCACCTGTTGCGCCGCCAGCTGGTCTGGAGAAAGAATGAGTCCTTCTCCTAAGTGACGATGAAGAAAAGCGTTCATCCTCCGCTGCTACCAGGCTCTCCTCCCGTGGTGTGTCGCACCCACTGCTGTTTCCAGAGCACACGCTGGTGCCAAAAACCTCCCTGTTCCACCCCATTGCCATGTAATCATTTAGACAGTTCTCTTCTCTGATTGGCGGGGTGTTGCCAAGAGAGTCGGGGGTGTTGCTCCGCACTCTGAAGTACCGGAAGTCACCGGGACTGGAACCATACTCATCTGAAGAGTTAAAACCACCGTCAGAGGGTGAGCCACATATCGAGGCACTTGATGGGCGTGTGAGTGTGTCCGAGACTGAACCGTGGCCACTGCTGGAGGAGACGCTCACGGGGCTGGTGGTGGAGGGGAAATGAGATACGGGTAACGAAGCGGAGCGGGCATGGTACGTGGAAGAACCAGGGATGGCCCGAACATAGCGCCCGCCGCCGGTGCTCGTTCCGGCGTTTCCGGTGGCGACGCCACTGCCGCTACTTCCGCCGTCCGCTTCCTGGCGTCCATGATGGGCACGTGCAGCATTGAGGTGGAGCAGACTTCCCGTGGTGGAGCGGAACGGTCGGTTCATCGTCCCCTCACCTTCGCTGGACGTTCGAAAGCGATAGCCACTCGCTCCAGAGCTCTTGCTCGACGGGGGGGTGCCAACAACCGACTCTGTCCTTGACCGCCGCTGCAGACCCGTCTGGCTTGGTGGCAGGTTGCCCAGGTGGCGCCGCGTCGTGATAAATGACATGGGGTTGGAGCCCGACGACTGACTCTTACTCCTGGGCCGAAACTCTGCAAAAGCTTTCAGGGCTTTCATCATCTCCAAGATGGTCTCGTGCATGTTCTGGGCTACCACCGAATCATCCACCTGCATCCATATCTCACCTGGCCCAATAGAGGAGGAGCGGCCCACCTCAATGAAGAAAAAGCTTTCTGAATGTCCACAACGTCTGATGTTCATCAGCTGGAGGTTAACGCAGGGAGTTTCAGAGTTTAGCTTAACGAGGTGAATGGTTTTACTTGAGAGGCATAAGCGGTAGACGCCTGTGAGGTTTTTTGTTTGACCCAGTCCTTTAGGTTTCACATTGACCTGCCACACCTCTTTAAAGACAGTACCAGGGGTGACCGTACCGTATCCATCATCTAGATCATCAGAATCCAGGTGCCCTTTTTTCCCTTCGCTCATCAACTCACTGACAGCTACATACCAGTCCTCTTGCTCTTGCTCGTTTTCGGCTACAATAGCAAAGTATTCGTCCTTAGTATAAAGGGCAATGAGGTGTTTGTTTTTGGAATCCGCCCTTTTGTTCACCGTGAAACACTGGTAGAGGTAAATAACCCTTTTAGGGGGAGAAGGTGCGACGGCCCCGCCGCTAGCGGCGGCTGCCGCTGCAGCGGCGGAGCGAAGGCTGTTCCTGAATTTCTTCTCGCTGTCGTAGTACTCCAGACGGCTCGGACCGAGCTGGCTGGCCGCACGAAGCACGAAGAACCTCTTATGACCATGTTTTTGCTTTCTCAAATAGCCACACTTACGAATATCATCCACAACGTCCGAGGTATTAGTGACGTTCACCGCCGCGAATACGTGGCTGCCGCTGCGGCTAGTAGTGGGGCAAGCGGCGGGGTCTTCGGCGGCATGTACCTGGCTTAGAGACGAGGAGGAGGGTTTCCTGCCCGGGGACCCAGCGGTGTTTTCTTCGGAAATATGCTGTTGTGGAGGCAGCTGGTAGTGTTGGTGTTGTTGATCCTTTGGCGGCTGTTGGTAGCTGAAGAGTTGATTGTGAAACTGGTTGGAGGGCGGTAATTGTTGATGGAAGCGAGTGCCGCCGCCTCCTCCTCCGCCGCCGCCGCCGATATTTATTAACGGGGAAGGGGGTTCCCCGACCGAACCGTCTCCGTTTGCACTGGCGGCCGCAGGTTTCGTCCCCACGTCCCTCTGCTGCGTCTCCACCATCAACATCGCTGCCTTTCCTTCTTGGTAATTTGTGAAATTTGCCATCAGAGAATACAATCAAAGGTCACTTTACTAGCAAGCTAATCCGAGTGGACCCAGACCCCATTCTTATTTTGGGAGACGAGCTCCCGAGTCCGGCTAGGCCAGCTAACGTTGACTCGCACGGCTCAGATTTGCAATCCCCAAACACCGGCTGACTTATCCCGTCAAAAATACAAGTCCGTTTACCGTTTTAGCAGCGAAGTGGGTATTCTAGCGTGGACCCGTTCTCATGGACAGAAGCTTACGGCGTGCAACATGACCACGTTCAGCAATATTTCTATAATCGGGAGGATCCGGCTAGCTGGAGTAGCAATCCGTTCCTTCTCTGTACACATCTCTACGGGCCAGAGCACAAACAACACATGACCTACTGCGTCACCGGCCAAATAGGAGGAGCTCAGCCCACAGAGTCGGATGCTGATTGGTCACTTGCTCTGCGTGACATTTATTGACAGGCCTGAAAGCCAATAGATTGAAGATATTAGTGCGCTGCGTTCATAGCCCCGACCAATCGGATAGCCACGAGTTTTATTGAAGTTACAATTGGGCGGTGACTTTCGAGACTATTAGTCGGCTTATAACTGCAAGTCCTGTCTGCATTTTAGCAATTTGGTTAACCACCAACCACCAACAACTAACCAGCCACCTGGAATAAGTTACGTAAGTGAGTATAAATAACTTTTGCTCAAGACGTGTTTTCAGTTCAATTCATAAAACTACGAAGATGAGAGTAGGCAAAAAGACAAAAAAAACTAATTTTATATTACAAGATAAGTGCAACGTCGCATTACTTGTTGCATTTTTAATCAGTGTTTTATTTCTAAACCCAAAAAGGAAAAAGGCTGTGATTTACAAATAAAAACATTTAAAATGAACACTAAATAAATAAATGCAATTTCTTGTGTATCGTTCATCCAGGCATTAGAGATACTCACATTTATTTCAAAAATCTGTGCCTGGATGCTTGTGGGGACTGAGGCTTACTAAAACACACTGCTGCTCCAGTCATGTGAGAACCCTCTGGTGGGTTGGGTGCCAGCCAACCACCATGTCAGCGAGGGTCAAGCCAGCTGGACGCAAACTGACATGGCCCGCATCCTCTTGGGTTGAATTAAAAAATCTGAATGATTTGACACAGGTGAACATTCAGATCAAGTTCACATTCATTCAAATGACCCCATATTTGGAATTAGCCAACGACAGACAAACTTGGAGGAAGATTGCTCTTTTTGTCAGGGTAGCCCCAAGTGCAAGAACGCAAGATTGGCCGCCAAATTTCAATGCCCTGGCTGTGTTTTCCATGAACAGAAGGGGTAATTGAGGAGGACCTTCTTTGCCCATGGGAGGTATCTATGTTCATACGCACCTCTTAGAATGCCCCGTCCAACATTCTGATCTTTTACTACGAGTGCACCTGCACAAGGGCTGCAGAGTATGTGCTGTTGTTGGTCACTGCCTGCACAGGACGTAATGTTGCTGAAATGCTAGCATTGACAGAAGAATATCGTGTGAAATGTTGACAAACCTATCTTCATGTAAATTAGCTCACCCCTTTAACCTCTTGTTCCAAAAAAAAAAAAAAAGACCACATTGTGACAGCCAGAATACCAGCCTCGGCTACCAGTTGAGATGACAGGGAACCCAACTCTTCCCAAGGGAAATATCAGCTGCTTTTCAAAGAAAGGCTGGTCCTGCTTCTGAACCTTTTATCCTTTCTGTGGTGGGAAGACGTGAACCCACCTGAACTTTCACCATCTTATCTTCCGTCTATGTTGGTCCTTATTATTTTATTTTCACACAAGATACACTTGAATATACCATCAAACGTTTTACATATTGCACAGTAGAAAAGTTCTAAATTATATTAACCCATCCAGTTTTTAAAACTCTTTTTGCAGCTAAATTGTCTTAGTTTATCCATCTGGTTCAGCTTTCCACGCGTGTACTCCCTTCTCCTCAGGTGACAGTGCCCTCTGCTGGTTGAAACGGTTGCCTACATTTAATCTTCCACACCGCAATTATACTTGCAACAAAGGAGCAGGCAACAAAGCACCCACTCGCATTCACGCGCAACACGCACACGCACACAAAGGAAAGCATGCCTCTCTTTGTTACGGAATCAGTCTGTTGTTTCAGAACAGTTGCGACATGGCTGGTACTGCTGCATTGCACCTCAATTCAAACTGAACTCAGACATTTGTGAAAATGCTGAATACAAATGTTACCTGACAATCTTTGCGCAAAGTAGTGCGGTAAGTAACTTAAACCGCCTAAGTTTAATGAAATTGTGAAAATAAGTAAAAGAGCTGCACGGATTGTGTGGAAAACACACCAGGCACACTAAAATAACCCACCCATTTTATTTAAAAAAAATCTTTAATTCTTTTCCCAGTGGTTCTCCTGCCAGTCCCCTTCCATCTTCTCCACACATGTTCAAATATAAAAAGTCAAACCAAGGACCACAAAGCTTCAGAGGCCAAGGACAAGGAGACAAAGACAAATGTAAGTTTCCCAAAGACATTAACATAACATAACAAATATTCTACATTAATGTATTCTTTTTACACAGTAATCTAAAGGGTCTTGGTTTATGGTGTATTTGAAAAGTACTCTGTTTATGTACATGTATAATCCATGTGTAATCCTACAACTATTCCTCAATATTCTGTAATCTTTACCATGCACACGCCTCTTTATTCTATATCACTATACCATAATCTATAGCCTCACCCTAAACAAACTTCCATTAACACCCAAATCTCTGCATAAATCCTCTGATAATCTCAGATCACTACAGCTTGGGTGTAGCTTTGTAAAAAAAAAAAAAAATCCTGCAAATCTGTAAGAATGTAGATGTCAACCGTCCAGATATGTGCATCTTTAATCCATTTTGAGTGTTTCTTTTTACAAATTGCAATTATCAGAAAGTGTAATATGATACAAAGCGATGTCAAATTATTCAACTGTGTTGTTTTTCCACATCTGTAAATGTGTGGTTTGTAAAACTAACTATATTAGAAACTGTCTGATTTATAAATAGAACGCACACCGGTTGGGGATTAAAGTGGATTATCCACGGTTTCCTCGACGCCATCTGTAGTCAAACTCCGGTATGTTTCCATGGTGACCACTAGGGGGCACTGTGGCCCTGCTGACGAACAGTGAACTGACAAATCTTCAGGTTGAAGGGGCGTAAAGATTTATTGAAAAGACACACATTTTGTAACGTTTGAAGCCTGTGCAGTGGGGGTAATGTTCCGTTAATAGTTTGTGGATTTAGTTTTATTCAAATGACTGAAAAGTAATTGGAAGAAAAGAGGGAAAGAAAATTGACATCAAAACAGGAAATCAAAAATGTATGTATGTCACACATTATAAATGCTTTGAGTCCGTCTACTTAATCTATCAAATGAGATTAGCTTTGGGCTTTCTTCTGTTGCATGGTCGTCTTGGTAATAAGAAAAATGCCCAGAATTTTAATAGAACTAGTAAAAATAAATTCTGCTTAGTTCCCGTTACTTGTCGTCACTAGAATATGGCTGATATGAATATATCTTATCTGGGAAAAAGGCTCAAACCCTTAACGTTTCCTTGGCTCAGGACACTGTTTTCAGTCTGAACAGGGATGGTGAGAATCCAGCTGTAGGCATCGTCCAGAGGTGCAAACCGCAGGTCAGTCAGTGGTGTGCCAGCATGACACTGCTGTGGTCGTCATGTGCGTGCATGTGAGTCACAACACGCAAGTGAGAGATCTTCCTCACGGCCTTGTGAAAAATATGCTTCATGTTCTTTGTCTCACTTGCTGGGGTACTGATGCTGGTGCTGAGAGGGGTGAGATGACAAGAAGGGGTGAGAGGACAGAGGCAAGAACACATTAATGATGTCAAGGTGGGGAGGGGCTTAGTGTTTATCATTAAAGGGATATTTCAGCAGTTTAAGGAGAGAAGCCTGGTTGCATTTGAGAAACACGTGTAAAGCATAAATACACACCTGTGGCAAGGATATACTTCACCCCGTGTGATAGGATACCAGATTCAAACACATGTTGAAGACATTTTGAGAATATTTCCCTAAAATGTGGACCTTTTCCACCTGCTAAAATGCAGCAAAATTTTCATGTATGTCATCAGTGACGCTGTAAATCAAGAAATTGGCTTTATAAGGGTTTTTTCCCCCCTTTTGCAACAAGCAGTCAGCGTTTGTGTAAAACTTGTAAAGTAGAAGAACTGAGTTTGTTTTGTTAGCTAATGAAAATCAGAAATCCTCCCATTTTTCTTCTTTTAAATGAACAAAATCCCATAAGGAGACCCCCGAACTGCCTTCGAATGCCACCATCATTCATTTGCATTCGCTGATACTATGAATGGAAGCCATGCCAGAATCTCGTGAGGAATGCTGACTTCATAGCAAACAGTGGGAAATGGTTGGTAAAGATCAAATATCCTGCCATTTTTAGCATAGGATCATTACCAACCGCTTCCTGCTGTGGCTAGTTCCATTTTTCTGGGTCCAATTCAACCAAATGCAAACAAACTTCACCGACACGTTGAGACAGTTCATGCTAACGTGTCTGACTGTGATAGGTTAATGTTTCTATCCATGCGAGTAATGTTATACATTTTTTTATAATGCATAACATTACCTCAGTTTTTCTTCTTTGCAAGTTGTTCCTGTTGTTGTTTCTCCGCTTTCCGTTTCTTGTACTGGGCTATCTCGGCCATCTGCAGCCCGTGGGCCATTTGCCTGTTGGGACGAAGTGAACAGCATCAACACAGCCTCTGCGCGCTCACTCGCACAAATGCTCCTGCAGCATTCGGGCCGTAGCAAACGCTCTGAAATAGGCTTGTTCGGGAAAACCAAAAAGGTTGCATAGTGGAGCATAAAACTGCCACAGGTGAGGCGCATATTAATAAAAAAAAAAAAACGTTTAGGTATCAGGAGAGCAGCAACAAAACAACAAGGTCGGTTGTTCCTACCCAGACTTGATTTCGGGCGGGACAGGCAAAGGTTTGGTAAATCCGTCCCTGCCAACCAGCCAATACGTCTCCTCGTATCCCTTTCCCTGTGTTAGCAGGAAAACGAATAATAGGAGGAAAAGGTCAGAGACGGAGTCAAGGATGGAAAAAAATATTCCTTCTTTGACAAGGAGTCCTACCTTCACCTCAGTCTTGCCTCTCAGCTCAAGTTTGTAGCCAAGATTGAGGTCCCGCAGGACCTTTACGGTGCTCTGGTGGACGTGGATTCTGTAGGCTGCGTCCAAAAACCAATCCGATGATTTCCAGACAATTCGGAATAAGAAAACCTGTTGTTGGCTGCGTGCATGTATTGAAAAACCTTTGTTTCTTTTCATGAATACTCACGCAGGCCAGTGGACTCCATGCGAGAGGCGACGTTCACCGTGTCACCAAACAGACAGTAGCGAGGCATAATCAGACCGACCACGCCCGCTACACAGGGACCTACAGCACACCCACACGTTTTCTGTGTCACCGCTTAGAATATGTGGATATTTTAACATTTTAAGCTAAAATCGTATTCAGAAATGTCAGATGTTTATTTGGTCAAATATCAAATCAACTTTTTTGTGGTCCCTTCTTGCCTGTGTGTAATCCGATCCGTATCCGGACAGGAACATCGGGCATGTGCCTCATTTTGAAGGTTCCCACAGCGCTCAGAATGTCAAGGGACATGTTGGCTATTTCCGCGGCGTGACGGTTGCCATTGGAAACAGGAAGCCCCGACGCCACCATGTAAGCGTCGCCGATGGTCTCCACCTAGATCCGGACGTGACGCGCACGTTCAGTGGTGTGACGTAATCTTTTTGCCAAAAATGTTGAGGGTAAATGCAACACCTTGTAGACGTCGTGGTTGCCGATGATGGCGTCGAAGATTGTGTAAAGAGTGTTGAGGAGTTCGACCACCTCGATGGGTTCGCTGTTGGCCGAGATGGTGGTGAAGCCCACGATGTCACTGAAGTAAATGGTCACGCTGTCAAAATGCTCAGGCTCAACTATGCCGCCAACTTTCAGGGCCTCAGCCACAGACCTGAAGACAGAACGGGAGCATGAGCCACGCAGGCGAACTCATCATGGACTTATCATCAACTTTAATTGGTTGGGAAGGCGTTCACGCACGGCGGCAACATCTGTGTCAGCAGCTTCTCTGTCTTCTGCTTCTCGATCTCCAGCTCCTCCGTCCTCTCCCTGATGAGCTCCTCCAGGTTAGAGGAGTACTGCTCCAGCATCCTTAGCATGGAGTCAATGATGTTGGTCTTCTTGCCCTTATTGATGTTCTTAAACTGAGTTGGTATGACGCAGTTGTTCAAGCACACAGCAATAACAGCAACTTTAGTTTAATCCGAGTAAATGAAGATTCAAGCCAGGTTACCTGATCGAAGATCTCGTCAAAGGCCGGTCTTTTGTCTGGCTGTTCGCTCCAGCATTGCTTCATCAGCTGGATACACTCTAATGGTGCGTAGTCGGGACTGACGACGGGCCTGCACAGTGGAGGTGGTTTACACAGCTTCTCAAGTATCTCTAGGAGACAAAAACACTGGCTGTTGTGCACTTGGCCCTGTTGTCACATTTTGCAGCGATATTAGGTTTATTCTGATCCACGCAAATATACTTCTGGGTTTATTGCACACGTTATTGACTTTACACAGCATAAAAATGTGATCACACCAGATTACTGTAATCTCAGACTTAAAAGATGCACTATATTGATTTCAATACAGCTGCAGTGTAGCGTAATCCTATAGTCACACTTATCGTGGTGTTCTTGCCTGAGGCAGAGAGGTTCAGCATGCAGAAAGGGGGTCCTCTGATCACCACCTCCTGCATAATGATAGCAAAGCTGTACACATCACCAGGCAAGGTGCCGTAAACACCTGGCTGCCCCGGCATCCTCAAGATCTCTGGAGCCGTCCACAATAACTCTGAAAAGAAAGTGTTCTGGCATTGAAGCTAATCACAGACCAGCCAAACAGATTACCACCATGGTTGAGACATGGCTGCTATCTCACCGTCTACAGGTGGTTCCGTGTAAGGGAACCTCTGAGCATCTAGAACCTCATTGAAGCCATAGTCTGTGATCTTTAGGACAAAACGCCCGTCCACCACACAGTTACGGGACTTTAACCGGCTGTGAGACACGCCACGGTGGTGAAGGTACTTCATCCCCTGAGACAGGGAACACGCATGAAGTCAAGCACTTTATATCGGGGTGTTTAATTGAAGAAATAATGTTCCCGTTCTGTTCGCGCTGACCTTAATCAAATCCAGCAGCAGAGAGGACTTGAACATCCAGTCCAGCTTCACGTCATCGTTTTCCAGCAGATCCTCCAAACTGCCTCTGGAGCAGAACTCTGTCACAATGGCGAACACGCCACAGTCATGAAAGAAGCCCAGGAAGGGGTTGATATTCTCATGACGCATGTCTTTCATCTGTGGGAACGAGCACTTACATTACTGTTTGGACTCTCTTTTTTAACGGAGCACCATGATAATCTCTTTTACTAGCATGGATGTGTTGCATTGCGTCCTACCAGTTCAAACACATTGCTGGTCTTGGGGTTGATATTGCTGAATGTCCCATAAGGAAGTCTCTTTAGCCATGCCCAGTCACCCTGATCAAGAGAAAAGAGTAGTTCAGGGCGCTCAAGTGTGCCCAATATAGACCAATAATGTCATTTAAATTACGTAGACTCCAGGTAGACTCTACGGAGTTTGGGGTTGTCGCTGAGTCACCTCATAAATGACAATGTTGGAGTTCTCGTGGGTGGCTGGGGATTTGGTGGACACAGGGGACACTACACTGCGTTCAGAGACGCTCCTCATACCACTGGCTCTGCTGTCATCCAGACTTAGTTTCTGTGAGATTTGGAGTTCACGGTGAAAGTCGTGAAAAATGCCCTAACCCCTTCAATTATGTTGCCAATTTGTAGACAAAAAAAGGTGCTGACCTTGTTGCTCAGCGACGGATTGATAAATGTGACATCGTCCAGAGTCAGCAAGATCTTGTTGGGACCTCTAACCATTCGAATCTGATTGATGCGTCGCCTGGCCGGCAGCACAATGACAAATAGAAGATTAGATTCATTACGACTTGCGATGATGCTCTCGAGGCCATTGTACCTGACACAGTAAATCAGAGCCAAAGCGAAGACCGTGGTGGCGAGTGCTCCGCAGAAGATGGTGATGGTCAAGAACAGATCCACCCCTGGTGTGGAAAACAATCTATTTCTTCAGTGTGCGGAATCTAAACGTTAACCATGCATTCATCATGTAAGGAAGATTCGGGGTATATCTCTGCGTGCCCCTCACCTCCCGAGCAGATGACCCCAGGCGTAAACCAGCAGGAGGAGTCTCTTCTGGGTCCAAATCCATGAGGAAAGTGAATATCCCGACCCAGGAAATGCACAAAGCCGCCCTCCATGTCAATCCTGTCAATTGTTATAATGAATTGCTAAAGAAATGGAAAAAAAAATTAAACATTTCATCAGATCTATTGTGCACCTGTAAGATGGTTTTAGCTCCCATGAAAGTCCGTCTGTGTCCAGGATGACGTAGTCTACCAGAGATGATCCAGAATCATTGGTTTTGATCAGGTGGCTGAAACCCTGCAGAGTGGATGAGCCTATTATTTTATTTTGCTGTGTGTATTCCAAACTGGGGCAATGTTTAAGTCACATTTCATCATCTGGATTGATATTGGAAATGGGTGTCCTAAAGTCTCGTTTCCTTCGACCAAAGCAAGTGAACCTGATGTTCGGTACGTTGTCTGTGTCTTGTTTATGATCCCATAGTACCTGGACGGCTAGGTTTCGAGTTTGCCTCGCCAGATTCCCTCCAGACATCCATTTCCCAGATCGACGAAGATGATGCACCGCATGAGCCATGAAGAAAATTGAGTTGTAGATGGTTCCAAAGAGAGGAGACACCTGCAGGAGGCACCGATGGATTTCAGTTCCTTTACTCGAAATTACCTCAAGATCCTACAAACATTCCATGTGTCACCTCTTGTGGCTTCAACGTCCCCGCCACCTCCCTCTTTTCCATAGCTTCTCTGTATGACTCGTAGAACGACATCTTGGGTGAATCTATAGTGACAGTGAGCACTGCATCATAAGCACGCAGCAGCTTGCCGTTGCTTTTCAAAACCGGGTAGGTCACGTTGCGGTAGGGCAGGCTGTAGAGCAGCGTGTCGTAGGGCACAAAGACCAAGGAGCCGTCAATCATCTCCATGTCGTAGGCGGTCTCCAGCAGGAGCTTCTGGACTTCGCCACCAATTAGCACAGAGTGCATGCAGAGGATGACAACTGTGGGATGACACAACCGAGCTCTATCTTTATGTTTCTAATCTGAAAAACACACTTGCACAAAAGCTCACCTCGTAATTCTTTCATCTGGCGGACCTTCGATAAAGTTCGCCTGATGCCATGAGGTGTGTTTTCCATAAAACTGACCAGCTTGACTGCCAGCCCATGGCTTCTCAAAGCATCGGCTACCTGGATGACACCAAGATTGCACATTCTGATCTAGGTTCAGATCTTTTATTGTATGTCTGTCATTGGTCAGTTTTATGATATTGTGCAGCGACAAAAAAGCATTTCAACCTTGGTGGCTGTCTCCACCCAGATTTCATCAGAAGAAGAGATGATGCCAATGTGGGCCCACCTGAAGTATCTTACAAAACTGAGCAGCACCCACGTGGGCCTCGGCATGGAGTGGGCAAAGGTTGGGTGGCTTCGAATGTCATCTAGCTCGTAGCCAACGCAACCCCAAGGAAACAATGCCTGGAGGTGGAAGTTGTGACAATCAGAAAGGGAAATGGGAAGCTGGTGCTTATATCTACCCATAAACTAAACAATTCTGCTCACACAGAAATGCCTCATACTTTATTCCAGCCTTTGCTCAACATTGAAGCCGCATCACAGTATCCAGCATTGGTAGGACCAATGTACCCTGTGGCCTTGGTGTGGAAACCCAGGAAAGCCTCAAGTGCCCTTGATGTCTCACAAGGTTCCTGAAGAATAAAGGTTAGTTTCCCTCATATTCCCACACTCATATATTGCATGGGATCCTAGTTTAAGCTAGGTATTCCCATCTTTGATGGAATCTCAGAGGTTTTCTCTCATGTTGCTTTTACTACCTGCAGGACAACGTAGTCAAATGTTGCAGCGTAGGACAACGAGGGGTCCCTGTTGATGCGGTTCACTGCGAGTTGTGCTGCCACATGAGGAAGGGCCTTGGCAAAGAGAGGATCACATCCCCATGGTCCTACAACACCAACCCGAAACCAGGCGGCCTGTGCGGGGCTGAGCAGGAGACACAGGGAAACTAGGATGACTCTCTGGAGGTCGCAAAGGATCATGGGGAACAGAGGAGAGGAGAGAGGCTGAGGTGAGTGATGTGGAGGTGGAGGTGGAGAGAAATGGCAGCGAGCAGGAGCTAAAGGTCATGGGTCAGGGGCTGCTTCCATTATCCAAGGAACGATGATGAAGGCCCACTCCTTAGATTGCATTCCTGCATTGACCTTCTCCAGAAGCCAAAATACCCTGGGGAGGATGGGCTGAAGGGGCTGGAAAAAACAAAAGATGAGGAAAAAACGTTCACCTTTACTGTCCTAGCTGATGTGATGAGTGCGGAGCAACTGCCAACATGTTTGACAAACCCTGACGCAAATATAAACAAACATGTCAATATTTATATTCTAAACATGAGAAAAATTGCTATTGCAAAGCTGAAATAACTTTACTAAGACATAGCTAAGTCACTTTATCCTTGCAATAGCAATTTAAATGACCAGGATTACTCAGCTACAACAGGATTATCTGATGCGACCATGTCAAATCTGCGTTATCTAAATCCAATTGTGTGTTTGCCACAATCTAAATGTATTTGTATTAACTTTATATTCATTTTGAGTTTTGGTCAGTTCATCAATTATTCTGCATTGTCACCTGATCTTCTGGGTTTTATATTATTACGATTTGCAGTTTATATTAATACAGGTTTAGAGATAAAATTGTACAAGATGATAATCAGATATATATTATATTTTTGAGTTGAATTTTGAGTTGTTTTATATTTGATCCCTGTCTTATGAATATAGGCAATATTACGCCAACTCAATTAAAGACTGATTCTGGCCTTGCGGCTAAAAGAATAGACACATTTTAAATAACTTAATTATATTAATTTGCAGCAAAGTGTTTTATATTATCGTCACACACAACTCATATTCAACTATTTATACCCATATGGATTGATTTTTAATTTTCCTACCATGTGTTGAGGAGAAGGATTGATCCTTTAACTCTAAGCAACCGCAGCGTTGGACAGTTTCACATTTCCTGTTTTGCGTGCATCCAAAAGAAAGAAGAAAAACTTCCAGAACACATCTCAGAGAAGGTCTGCAGCACATATGTGGTTGTGCGTGAGGTGACCTAAGAGTGTGACCTGTCCTGCCAGATTATATCAAATCCAATCAGGGCCCCTGTAAATGCAAGCTTGCAGAGAGGCAGTGAAAGTATTTACGATCATCTTTACTTTCAGCTGAAATTATGGGCACAGCATTTATAAATGTGCACATTTTCCCGTTCCCCCTAAAATGGTGCACGTCACCTTTAAATGGACATTTGCAGTGAAGTTCTTAAGCGTCTTCAAAAAACATGGTTTCACCATTTCTGTCCTATGTGCCTAACATGTCAAATCAATCTTTATTTATATAGCGTCTTATACAATCAAAATTGTTTCAAGGCGCTTTCCAGAATCCCAGGGCCTGACCCCAGACAAGCAACAGTGGCAAGGAAAAACTCCCTATTAACAGGAAGAAACCTTGAGCAGGACCAGGCTCATGTAGGGGGACCCTCCTGCTGATGGCTGAGAGGAGAGGAGAGGAGAGGAGAGGAGAGGAGAGGAGAGGAGAGGAGAGGAGAGGAGAGGAGAGGAGAGGAGAGGAGAGGAGAGGAGAAGGCGGGGGAGGGGGAGAGGAGAGGAGAGGAGAGGAGAGGAGAGGAGAGGAGAGGAGAGGAGAGGAGAGGAGAGGAGAGGAGAAGGCGGGGGAGGGGGAAGAGGAGAGGAGAGGAGAGGAGAGGAGAGGAGAGGAGAGGAGAGGAGAGGAGAGGAGAGGGAGAGGGAGAGGGAGAGGGAGAGGAGAGGAGAGGAGAGGAGAGGAGAGGAAAGGAAAGGAAAGGAAAGGAAAGGAAAGGAAAGGAAAGGAAAGGAAAGGAAAGGAAAGGAAAGGAGAGGGAGAGGAAGCCATGACCCAGTGGGGTGACAGAGGCCTGTCAGGTGAGTCAGACTTGTCACGTATCATGCGAACCATATTTCCTCCCCCTTCTCCCGAAGCTAGAGGGCAGTATGATACAGACATGTTTCCTGGAAGAGAAAAAACAGAGGTTGATCCCAATCCCAGAGCTCCAGCGCACTTGGTGACAACACGTTGCACAATGTGATCATCTGTTTGCCAATATTGTCCTAGACAGGCGGCAAAAATAACTATGTGTATATGTGTATATGTGATTATGTGCATTTCCTCCAACGCATACCAAAGTGCATGACTTGACAGGAATTGATACAAAATGTTGGGATTAATGTAACCGCCAGACCGAGCGGTGTGGCAACGTATGACTCTGCAAGTTGAGGCCAATCTGAATGGAGCAACTCCCTTTGTGTAGAAACAAAGGTCCAAATATAGATGTTACGATGGTGCCATTATGATTTATTTTTCATAAGACTTTAAACTACAATGACTACAATGATCTGAAGTTCTCTCATTTAAATTTTTCCCATTTCATGCCAATGTGTCGTGCTCGCTCTTCTTTGTTTGATTTGGAGCAACAGTCAGCTGACATCAAAAAAAAAGAGGCAAAACCCCAAATGTGTCCAGATGTTGAGCTCCAATTTGTCAGATATGAACTCTATGACTCTGAGAGTGTCTTTTCAGCTCTCCCGTGAAAACCTTGAAATGCAGATAAAAGCCCAGAAAAGGTGAAGACGGGAAGAACAACACATCATTCCCCTCCCTCTCCTTCCAGAGCGTTACCTCCTTTCTCAGGCTTAGGCCTTGGTGGTTTCGACCAAGCCGCATTTCCCATGTTTCCGTGACGAGGATGATGGGAACCGGGCCAGTTTGTGAGGGGACTGCGAGCGAGTTTTAGCGAACCCTCAGACCCAGCTTGCAGTGGGTTTGATGGAAACATTAATTCCCCTTTTGAGCAGTGTATTTCCTGTCAAGTCTGACTTTGTTGGATGAAAGGAAGTTTGTCAGCGTGCAGCAGGGTTCACCCACAGGTAACTGTACATCCTAATGGCCTCATTATATCCAGGCGTTGACAGTCCGCCATGTGCCACCCTTTGAACCAATCACGGGTGCATTCATTTCTCGATATCACTTATCTTTATGAAACGGCCACTTGGCTGTCACTGACAGAGGGCCCCCTCATTCTCAAGACTGAGCGGCACCGCGGCGTCCAGAGGTTGAAGGGCGATTGGGAGGCCACGCCGAGGCCACCCACGGGACAGAGCAGGTCTTCAGATTCCATCAGCGGTGACAGCAGTTGAACGGGAATTCACAATGCAACTCAAATTAAAAAGTCAGAAAGGATGGACGGATCCTTGGACGCAGACGGGCTAAGTCAGGGTTCACCAAGGACAATTAAACCAGCTTTTGGGGTAAACATGTTGCGCAATAACGACGGGCGTCCAAACCTCTGAGCGTGACTCATTCTCCGACTTGCGTCTGCCTCCCATCTGCCGCGTGTTTCCAACACACTCCTCTGTAAACAACATTTTCGGAACTCTGAGACTCTTCTTGTTGTCAAATAATAATATGAAGCCGGGCCAACCCATGTGGAAATGTGGAACGAGTGTTCTGTCCGGGGTCCCACTGCAATACAAGAAGAGCGCCTGAATCCTCTGGAATCTGGGGAGGCCAGGCCTGTGGTTTTAGAAATGTTCCTTTCTCATTGTTTCGCTTCACGTGTTCCATGTGGTCCTAATGCTGAGTGCTGATGGTGTCAATTCTACAGGTTTTAAGTGTGGACCGAAAGGGCTCGGGCAGATATTCTGTTTGGAAATCCATGCAGACGGCTTAAGTAAGCACGGGCATGATTGGTCTGGTGTAATCTTTGGTTTGAATGTCTGGCTTAGCATTAACAAATACTGGAGGAAATATGAGAATAGGGGTAGTCGGAGAGGGAGAGAGGAAATGTGAGGCTAAATGGGTTGTCCACTGGGACATTTGGAGTCAAAAATAGAGTAAGACCTCAGATAGTGAGTGTGTGTGTGTGTGTGCGTGTACGTGTGTGTGTGTGTGTGTGTTAACCCCCACACTTCCAGTCATGTAGTTAGAAATGAAAGGAGGAAACACTGTTAACAGGGGCGACGAGCACGATAGCGTCCCCCAGTTTCGGTTTACGTATGTATTTAAGGCAGAGCAGTTGAACACACTCTTCTGTTTATTGAACTGTGTCCTTTTAATTGTAAAATTGGAAGGAGATTGTTGTTGCAGCGCCGCAGAACCTTATAAGGGAAAGGTCAGGGCATGTTGGACATGTCAAGTGTTTAAGCGACCCATAAAGTAGACACCATGTCCTGTAGGGACCAAGAATCACACGACCTCCTGGTGGGATCATTTTACCATCTGACCAAGTCTAAAAGGCTAAAAGTCACCTTTTTTATTCAGAAATCAGCATCGTTTTTTGTTACCGCCAGAAGGGAGCGCTGGATTCTGTGTTTTTCATGTCAGACAGTATCATTGTGCTGAAAGCTGACATTTATTTTATCTTAGGGAACACCAACTGATAATGGCCTAGTTTCCTTTCTTTTTCTGTGTTGTTCTTCAGCCTCCCTGCAACAGCCACCCTGCTCCCACTTTTGTCTCCATTCCTTTGGTGCGGTGACATTACAGTCCTCTCACACAGCGTTCTGTGCCGTATTTCTCCATTTTTTAACGATTCCCCGTCTCTCGCCTTCATCCCAGATGAGAGTTTGACTCCCTCCTGCTACAGCTGGCTCACATCCCTCGCGCCGCCGCCGCCAATCGAGCGTTTTCTCAGAGCGGCGAGCAGAACGAGAGCACCCACGTGTTTGCCTTTGGCTGCTGGCTGTGTTTGCTCTGTCATTCAGCTGTAAACTGTCTGTCACAAAAGCTTTCTGGCTAAAACTAGCGACTAAAACTAATGACACCAACTCTTTCATCTTTGTCTTCACATCCGTGACGGAAACCCAACATTCTAAAAAGACGTGAAGTCATTTGTTGTACATAACAATCATTTAGATTGGATGATATTGACATTTTCTTACTTGGTTTGATTGGACAGCGTGTTTTCCCTCTAAATCGCTGGTGAATGGATTCTGTTGTCTGATGAAAAGCAGCAGCTCACCTCTTTGACATCTGTAGAAGTGCTAATGGGGCTTACTGTTTGCTTGACAGACGTGGGTCTTTGCTCATCTGTTAAACTTCGTGACACTTTAACCCAAACTGGCCTCAGGGTTCGTCAGGTTTAGCCAAGAGCGGACGAGGCTGAGTTGACAGGAACTTTTAAGATTATGTAGCACCCTGTGGCTTTAAAATGATATCAAATGAATGAGACCACGTCATGTTTGCTCATGTCTTCGCACATCTCAAATTTAAAAATGTTTTCTTTTTGTAGCTAGTTAGCACGCTAGTTAGCTTTCACGGCATAAAGTGAAACGTGCGTATCAATAAATGAACAATTTAGCAGCTAGCGAGCATGAAAGTGTGCGATCCTCTTTAAACAAATGAAATGATTAATGCACTTAAACAGAAATGTGAAATTAAGTGACGGCGTAAATGTCATCCATATTAGTTTTGACAGGGAAACGCCTCTCTTTGGCTTTACCGAAAAAGGCAACACTTGAAGGAAACTGTTTTCTAAATTTGGCCTCTTAAAATGTAACATTAACTCCGCATCTATCAAAAAGGCTCACATTAAACAGCCATGTCAGAACAGACTCTGGCCTTTGATGAAAAAAAGGGAGTAATCAGCTAAGAATGAAGGAAAACCTGCCCTGGTGGATGGACGTTTTTTATGAGGCAGATGATGCTAATAAACCAGGACAATGGAAACTATCCCCACACATTACGTATTTTCGCCCTGCCTTTATTTAATCCAATACTACCCTCTGGTCCACATACACAGCGACTGAGACTGGCTTCGACTCAACATTTTTTCTCCGGCTGCAATGGAACCCTGCGGCTTTTCGAGGTTGTAAGGCCAAAGGTCGCGGGTTGGGGTCAGCAGACAATTTTTTCTGTTTAAGGGTGAGTGTGTGTGAGATTTGAAAAGGCCAAGGGTGGTAGTTTAGTGGTCGAAAAAGAGATTCCAGATGCCGAAGAACTTGTGTTTACTGGGAATTTTGAGTGTGTGTCAATGAGCGGAAAGGTCATGAGAACAGCAGCAAACACAAACAGCATTCGCACACACAACTTCCTTTTCCATCGTTTAAACCGCTCCCAATGCTTGACACGTGGCTGTACCTCAGGGTTCTGGGGTTCTGGAGTAAGATGTCTTTATTTTCATGATGTACGGTCAGCATAGTATTCTAGTTGGATTAACTGATCGCAGGGTTATTCACAAGCACCGACTTCCCGTCCTGGGTCGGTTTTATTCTGGGGTTCCCTTCCTGCTGTCCAAATGTCAGGGTTGCTCTTGGAGTGGAGTCAGGAATATTTGAGTTATGAGGTCACTTCCTGTTTTGGTAACAGACAGGGAAGCTCACCTTTTTTGTTCCTAATGACGTCAGTCTTTGACCAATTTAATAACAGACTTTGTGCTAATATAATGGGACAATACACACAAAGTAGATCCTTTTATTACTGGGCTCTTTAAAGTTGAATTTCCAGCCTCTCAGACTGAGATGTCTGATGGTCCAACATCAAGTTTCTGAGTCCAGATGAGTTGTTGGGGGTTCACTGTGAGTTTCTATCATGTTGTCCCCCAGTTTCATCCGCAAAGCAGAGAGAAGTTCAACCGACTGACATAACTCCATGTCTGAAGTGTCCGCCTGATGCTTTAATCACAACCGAATGGCTCAATCGTGACTTTGTACCACAAATAGCTTCATTTCCCAGAATTCCGAGACTTTAATCTTCCATCCAGGCATTTTTTGGAATTTTTCATCTAATGGAAAGAGTTTGTTCTCAAGGCCGACCTTCGGTTGTCACACGCCTGTGACTGTGCGAGGTTCCGTCCTGCATTCAGAGGGTCGTGGCGGACTTGACTTTGGAGGACAGGACCTGCCTGAACCTCCTCTTCAGCTCCTGCATGTTGGGAGATTTGGGCCTGGCCAGGTGGAGGCCGCCTCGTCTTTTCTCCCCGTTCACTCCTCCCAGCGCTCGGAACACCTGAAGCACAGACGACGCCCAAATCAACCCCGACCGAATGCGACAGGAAGAGGTTCCTTTAATGCTGCCTCTACATGTTTTGCCACTTGGGGGCACCAAAACAAGCTGCAAACACTAAAATACTGGCCTGATTTCATAAAAAAAAATATCAAAAATGATTACAGATTAGAGTTTCTTCAACATTTAGCCACGAACGTTGACGTGGACATCGATAGAATTCTAATGATCTGTCTCACCTCCTGGCAAAGATGGAGGAAGGCGGTGTGGACTCCCTCGTGGTTTTCTCTGGCCGAGGCCTCGAAATAAACTCCGCCTGAGAGCAGAGGCACTTTTCTTATCGTTCTGATAACATTCCTCACTCATTAGGCAGCACGCAGGATATAGATCAGAGCGAAACATTCTCACTGCCTGCGTGTGTGTGTATATGTGTGTGTGAAAATGCTTTAAAATGAGCCTGCTGGCTAATATAGAGGTTTCATGTGCCCGTTCATTTTGCCTGTCGGGCAGGGGAAGAAGAGACGGGCCTCACCGAGTGAAGACGCTAACGTCTCGCCTTCATCTGCCGGCACTTGTCGGGCTCTAAGAAGGTCGCTCTTGTTTCCAACCTGCAGCAGATTACAGGATAGATTGGATTATGGGGATTAGGGGTTAACAGGTGGTCCTCAGACAGAGAAAGACACCCAATGCTGAAGGAGATTAATATTTGGAAAAGATGGTAATATTAAGCTAGTAAAAAGGCCTCCAAAGTAAAAATGCAGAGGGCTGAATCATGACCTTTCTGGGGTTTTTGACGCACACTGACCAGTATGACGGGTATGTTTCCGGAGGGGTGTATGCGTCGGACATGTTGGTATAGCGGCTGGATGGTGCGGTAGCTGTTGTGGTCCGTGATGGAGAAGACCAGCACGTAACCGTCTGCCCAGTAGATCGACCTGGAAGTGAGGTCATAACAGAGATGTTTCACGGTGGGGTTCGTTTCTAGAGATCAAGCGTTGGATGAACCTGACCTGTTGATCTGCTCCTGGCAGTAGAGGCCCTCAGCATCATCCTGAAAAAGAAAACAACTGTATTTAGTCTGGACGGGTGGACGCCGTGATGTGTGACGAGTCTCGTTGCCTTCACGGTGTGAGCCGCCGAGTTTGGCGGTCGTGTACCGACACACTCCTGCTGCTACAGTTTGAACTCTTCACCCATCGGACCACCCCGGCGCCCACTCACGGAGACTTAGACGAACCCGGCTGCACGCTTGTCAGGAAACATTTATAAAATAATGGCACGGCACCATTTCAGCCTTTGAAATCAACCAGACGTTCTGGACCGCCTTGACCTCGGCGCCTCGACAGGCCGATTATTTCTCTCTAATCTCTCGGAGGCTCATCATCCCTCCAGAAAGGACTTCCTCTGCCCGCCGTTATCTCTCCCGCGTGGAGGAAATGAGCGGCCGAGGCTTTGGTTTTGTAAACTGTGGGGTGAGCTGTGTGGCACGTTGCGCTCATTAAATTCATCATGGGCGAGGAGCTGCCCCTCACTTCAAATGCATTCCTGACGAGATAAACGACGGCGAGTTTCGTAACGACGCCGTTTCGGGGCCGTTTTGGTGAATTTGGCTGATGAGAAGCGAGGCCGCGTGACCTTACGTGGCAGAATTGACGGCGATGTTTTGTGAGCGGCCAACGTTTACTTTTTCCATCCAGCTGTTCGACTGTGACACACAACATCTGTGGGCTTTTTCCGTGCCCCCATTTGTTACCTGGAGAGCGACACAGGGAGTGTCCTGGATCTGAAGTGACACTTCCTCCCCTTCCAGGGTGACCTTTCTGGAGTAGAGCGCTCCTGTGGAGAATGAAAGAGGAGGACAGGCGGATGAATGAATGGGGTCGATGACGGCGTTTCTCTGGAGCCGAGGACAGAAAGCACGTTTCCTCTGCCTCGTATGAGAGATAAATGAGTGGAAACTCACCGGTGTTTGCTTCATAGTCCCCAATGAACCTCTTGGTCAGAAACCTGACGATCAGAGCTGAAAAGAGAACATGACATCAGTGCCTCGGTGCCAAAAGAATCCGGGCAAAATCTGCGTTAAACTTCACAGCTGCAGCCAGTTGACCTATATATCACGTGTGTATTTAACATGTGTTGCTGGAATTTTCCTTTTCCGTGCCACATTGTTTTTGTTTTAACTGCTTTCATACCAGAGGGATGAACAAATAGGTTCAAAGTCTGAACTAATGCACACACTAATAATCACCAAATACTCAGAATCTGGTGTTGCAAGACCTTGGGGATCATCTTCTACTGATTAATTATTGCCTCATCCTCTGGTTGTTGGGACTTTCTGCACAGGTTTTCCCCTGACATTTGCAGTTTGTGGGTTTTTATTTGGGTTCCTTTTCACACAAAGATTAATTTGTCTTCTGAACAAGACAAATTGTGCAAGTACATGTTGAAAAGGTCCAGGTACCTAGTCAGTAAACATCCCCTGGGACATTGAGGAAAAACCATTAATAAATGACAAAAATGGTTTAAAGACCAGGTCAAAGCCCAGACCTCAATCTAATAGGGTTTGCATGTGGAAAATGGAGGTTGTCTGTGTAGATTCTCAATCATCCAGGTCATAGATATCCAAGGTAGTTTTCTTTGTCAACTGGACTGTATTTCAAAGAGAAGAAATACAGTCCAGTAGACAAAGAAAACTATCTTGGAAAATGGAGGCTGACATGCAGGTTTAGTGGAGGTTCTCATGAAGAATGCAGTAAAACTGCAGTGTGCAAATCTGACCCCCTCACAACACACAAACACACACACACACACACACCACCACCACCACCAGAATATGCATCAAACACGCTTTCTTGCTCATTTTATTTTACTGAATTGTATTTTTTCTGCACAGTATTGCGTACATTAGTTAGTGGGGATGAAAGACTGAATCAAAATAATAATAAAAGTGTGAAATGTCTCCCCCTGCTGTCCAGATTTACAACAGTCTTAATTGTTGTCTTCAAATATATATTGACCAGTTTCTTAATGAAGATATATGAGTGTATAAATACACTGCTGTCAAACCCCAGCAACCAACACTGAAACGCACAGTTGAGGAGTAGCTTGTGTTTAGAAAAGAAAAATAGCAAGCTGTTGTATAATTTCCTCCCCCTCGCTCCAGTGATCTCCGTGCACGTCCATACCGGTTTTCCCGACGTTGCTCGCTCCCAGAACCACAATCTTCACCGTCTTGTTGGGCACACAGTCCAGCAGGGGATACTCCGGTATGGGGACCAGCAGAAAGTTGCCAGACCCGCTGCTGCTGTTCATGGTTCCTGGCGCTGGGTCGCCAGTCAGCCTCATTTAGCTCTACTCTGAAACACTCTTCGATTAAAAATAGAAACCTTCAAAAATGTATTCCGATATTCCCAGAAATATCTCTGGAAATGAGAGTGACCTGAAATGTCAAATGTCCCGAGATTTCGATTGCTTTTTTTTGGATCCTTGTCCTGTGCGTACAAAGTTCAAAATTCCCAAATATTCCCGGGGTATCCCATCCAGTTTAGAGTTTCCCCGTACTTTTAGTGCGTCGACGGTGGATCTTTGAGTAATAACAGGCCGTTATTTTCCTGGCAAAACTATCGATGTGAAGTTTTGAATGCATTACAATTGTAAATCGGCGGGTTGCGGTGCGCACCAGATGCCTGTCTGCGGACCGGGCGGAGAGTGAGGGGGGAGGAAGGAAAACTTAAAACCATCCCATATTATATTCCCACGGGATCAGTTGAAGATGGACAGCTCCTCTCTCGCATCCTGAGTAAAACAATCATGAAAGAAACGGGATGAGATTGGAATTTTTATTCATGCTTTCTCTGGCTCTTTTTTCCGTGTGGTGTAACTCCTTAAATAAAATAAACATTGAAGAAAAATAGATGATTACGTGCTTTGGCAGTACAAGTTGTAATTTATCATACATTAAGGCAAAAAATCGTTTGGAGCTGTTCCCTCAAACAATTCATTCACAAGCACGTACCCGACAGAGTCGAAACAATTTGTGAATTACTTATTTTGGCTTGTTTGAATGTTTAAAATGAGGTACACTGGGCGTCACAGTCTTACACCGGACCGCAGGGACGCTACAGCACCGCCCGCCGTATTGGTCCGGTGCTCGGAATCGAACGCACTGTTATCGTGAAGGGGCGACGCTCTCTCTCCAATCTGGACGAGAGAAACCGCAAAGTCAGACAACGCTGGTATATTGACGTTTACGGAAGTTGGTGTTTACGTTCAAAGTAAAATACAACATTGAAAGCGTTTTAGGATATCTTTTGCTCTGACGTCAAGATTTCCAATAAAAAACCTAATGATTAACTTTGTCAGTCAAAAGGAAAAAAGATCATTTACATCATAATCAGAGAATCGTTAGAATGACTGTTAAAGTTTCATTGAGTCGTGGCATTATTCGTCGAACTCCCTGCGTATTATTGTGGAAAGTACATTACCGGAAATGATGTATGAGTATTCCCTCTGACTTAACAGTACACATAGGGACGGACAGAAAGCTACCGGAACTCTGCAGCCGCATCGGCTCTGATAATTTACCACCGGGGTTCGGTCCAATATGGCGGCTTACGGATGGAAATACTGATGACAGTCCGAAAGATCGCCTCGATTTGTACGATGGTGAGTGAAAATTCTGCTTTAGTGTTGTATTTGTATGCTGCGGTGTTGTCCACTGGCAGGGCTGCCGAGCCAGGACGCTAGCTGCCCCGCTAGCTGTTTGCTAACCTCACAGGGCAACATGATAACACAGGCTTTCCAGAAAGTTGTATGGCATATTATGTTAACAAATTATTTTCATTTTCCCTGGACGTTCTCTTTACTTAAACATACCGATTTATGTACACTCAAAGCCCGTTTGACAGCTTATCAGTTAGCTTTGGCTGGCTTTGGAATTGTTTATGCAAGAAGGGCAGGGTTGACCATCGGTCGAAAACTAGCTAGCTTAGCCTGATAACACCCCCCACCCCCCGTGGCTCTCGGGACAAAGTTCTTTGCTCACCCGTCTTTCTGATTTATGTTCAGCATCATGTACTGATTATATTCACACTGGTGATTAATTACTTCTAATGAAATGGGCACGAATTCAGTGGAGACACGTGGACTGAAGGAATTAAAAAACAGCGAAGACAGTTGATGTCACTCCTTATCGCCTAATCTGTTGGAGAAATCCGACATTTCCTGTTATGCTCTACATGTTTCCCTAGACTTGGCCATTCAAAATGAGCAAGACACTGTTCTTACTACGGACAAACACGTTTATGGCGAATATTTTGTGCAGCAGCCAGTCCGGTTGATTCCCGTATCGATTATGGAGGTCTCAAGCTGAAGGACATCTACCTGATCGACTTGTTGTTCCAGAGAGGCTAAAATGGCCATCCCGCTTCCTTTTGGATTGTGATTGCACTAATTTTTGATTCTTGCAGCACAACCAGATCAGAGGCAGAAAGGGCAGCTTAAAGCCAGAAGATTAACTCGTGGCTGCAACTTATCCCGTTTCCACCACTGCACCTTTTAGAGCTGACATACGGCCAAACAGATGCCACCGAGTTGTGGGCTGCAGTCCATTTACATTTGCTGGCCCGTGCGTGTGTTTGTGTGCGCGTAGTGAGGCAGTGGAAGCCATTTCAGTATAACCCATTTATATGTGAAAGGCAGCATCATTGTGTCAAATTACCAGCAGCGAATATGAACACAGCTCGTTGGTTGTGACGCGCACGCCGGGTTTGCTGGGGAGCCGCCCGGAAACTATTTGCTTCTCCGAAAAATCAGTTTTAGCAGTAAAACTGACTGTCAGTAGTTGTTTGTTCATACAGGAACTTTTAGGATACATTCGTTCCGAGAAAAACAAAGCATTGAATATGTTGTTGATGCTGATTGTCACCTGGGGTGTTGTCAAGGTTTAAAGGGAAGGTTCGTGTTTCCTGGTTAAATTAAATTGCTGATTGATGTGTGTAATTTCCGGGAGAGTGTGATGTCACTTCCTGTTCCCGGCGCACAGGTGCGCCTCAATTAACGAATTTTACTCCAGAGCGACATTTTGTTGGACTAAATATCGTGTTTACGCGAAAGATATACATGTAAGTTACGCTTTCATATTGTCCCGTATTTGGTTCATCACTCCTTTTTGGATTTTGTGGTCAAAGGTTGGTTAATTAGATACCGTAATTGGGTCGTTGAGGGTACCGGCCGAGCTCCTGCTAATGTCCATTTTAGCCTGTTTACCTTTTTTAAAAATTAAGTTATTGCGCATTTTACAGTTATTAGAGGAAGCATACGCAATTTGTATTTGTAATTTTCCTTTTAACCCTGATTGTCCCGTTCCTTTTTGCATGAAATGCCTCAGCTAGTTTTAGCTGACATGCTAATGTTAGTTGCTCATTTTTGAATCTGTGGCGTATCGGTAGTTTCAGAGAGATCGGTCCAATTGTTCGTGTTGGACCACTTGAACTGACATGAGGGATTGACGGCTTCCTCCAGATGAGGTGACGGATGTTGGAGATGGTCCCGGTGGTTTGAGGTCAGAGGTCGCGGTTGTGGCTGCAGGAAACGCGCTGAAATGGGAAAAGCTGTGGCCGGGAAGGGGAAAAGGGAAAATGAAAAAGGCCTGCTGAGGTTAGACACCGGTCATTTAAAGCACGTCTGCTTAAATGGATGAAAGGTTCTGTCTTTACTCTTATGGCTTACTTGAGGGGCCTGAGCATCTTTTGATTGGTACAATATTGGGTTCGTGCACCCACGTCCAGGCCCAATCGAGCTGTATTTGCATTTAGACTTTAAAAAACACTTCTCAGTCGGTGCTGATTGCCTGAAATTGGAGTCAAAGCGGGTTTCTACATGTGATTGTGTAGCAGGTGCAAAGCTCTGCCGGTCGCGATGCTTTCTTTTCAGAGTGGACCCGTTGACCGTCTTCACTGAACCGAGCTTGGTCCCCTTCACCAAACCCCAAGGCTTGTTGCCAGGACATCATTGAGCTCATTAATGAGGTTTTAAACCTCTTTAAAGCCGTAATGTGCTGAAACGGTACAGACATTTTCGAACAAAGAGCCGTTTTAGGTTACAGGACTCGTGAATCATCTTCATCGGATGTAACTCTGTGGAGGATAAGACCCTGGAAGTGCCGGAAACGTCTGCCCTGAGCAGATCCGCTGTGACAAACGGACCCCAGATGCTTTTGTGTGCTTGGATATGATGTGATGATTGTTTCACGTCCAGTAAGATTGTCTCTTCTTCTCCTCCTGTAAGGGCGCCAATGCCTCTGCCTTGGAAAAGGAGATTGGACCGGAACAGTTTCCCGTTAATGAACACTACTTTGGACTCGTCAACGTAGGTGTTTGCCACGTTTGAGGAGCATCAGTCTGCCGTCACCAGCCTTCACTCACTCTCCCCCTAACCCCGACCCTTCTTTTCTTTAGTTCGGCAACACCTGCTACTGCAACTCGGTGCTGCAGGCGCTGTATTTCTGTCGACCTTTCAGGGAGAAGGTTTTGGCGTACAAGGTGAGTAGGGGTCTGCTGAGCCGCCTTATTTGTCCGGCTAAAAGCACATGCTTCTTAAAAGGGACTGATGTGTCCCAGGGTTAGCTTTTAGTTGATCATAACAAGGGTTTTCTGAGTGGAGGGGCCCAAAAAGTCACTCCTTGCTACTTGTAGATCCTCCACAGTTGACCTTTACAAATTCAGTCAATCAGTTAGAAGACTTGGACTCTGATTTATTATCAGACTTTTTCACTGTAGGACAAAAACACTTTTACTCGTTGAAGTTAAGATTATATATTTTCTGATGACCATGAGCTGAACACGTTTACTGTCCACAATCCATGAAGAAGAGACAGAAAGTTGATGGAAACGGCACCATTTCTAGATTATACCAGTAACTGTCCAAGATAAGAGACTCCTTTAATGATTTATGAAGCTCAGACAGAATTCAAGTTGTGAGTCAGACCTGCATGTACATCATGAGATCATGCACACATTTACTGTGTGGATGACATCATTCCTACCCATTAGAGAACATCATCGGGTATGGTCCATAGCTCCTTTCCTCTAAAGGAAGAAAGTGTTAACAGGCAACTTGTGTTTTTGAAGGTGCAGCCTCGTCGAAAAGAGTCCCTCCTCACCTGCCTGGCCGACCTGTTCAACAGCATCGCCACACAGAAGAAGAAAGTCGGGGTCATCCCTCCCAAGAAATTCATCTCCCGTCTAAGGAAGGAAAATGGTGAGCGGTGCCGTTTCATTTCAAACCCGGCATCTCACGCTGCCTCTGACAGAAACGTATGAATACGACTTCCTGGAAAAGACTCGGGAAGACCGCTGTCGTTCAGCTGAGGTCGTTGACTTCAGAGGGAGGAAGAGAAAATAAAAAGCAGGAAGCAGGGGAGGTCAATCTGAGCTGAGAAATGAATGTCCCAGCTGAGGGAATAAAGCTGTCAGCCGAGCTCCAGCGGAAAGCTCGGAGAAAAGAAGCTCCTAATTAGCGCTTCTTGCTGACGTTCAGGATCTGTGTTCATTTCCTCTCAGAGCTCTTTGACAACTACATGCAGCAGGACGCCCATGAGTTTCTCAACTACCTCCTCAACACCATCGCAGACCTGCTCCAGGAGGAGAAGAGCCAGGAGCGGCAGCAGAACGGGAAACTGGTGCAGAACGGGGGCGGTGGGGTAGGAGGAAGCGACGGAGGGAAGGAGACGCAGCAAACGTGGGTTCACGAGATTTTCCAAGGAACCCTGACAAATGAGACGCGCTGCCTCAACTGTGAAGCTGTGAGTCACATCCCAACATTGCAACACCAAACACTCCAGACCCCCTCCTATTATGCTGGATTTAAGCCATCTGTTTATTTTGGAAAGAATCCACCGGCGTAAACGTCTGAACGTGTCCTCAGTAAATACGGACTTCACGGGAACACCAGCTGTTCTTCAGATGTTTGAACCAGCAGAACTTTCATGTTCTCTCCCCCTGCAGGTGAGCAGTAAAGACGAGGACTTCCTGGATCTGTCGGTGGACGTGGAGCAGAACACGTCCATCACGCACTGCCTTAGGTAACATCCTCCAGGAAGCCCCATCGCGTGAGCTTTAAAGAGAAAGGTTCATCCTAAGGTTTTCTCCACAGGGGCTTCAGCAACACGGAGACGTTGTGCAGCGAGTACAAGTACTACTGCGAGCAGTGTCGCAGCAAACAGGAAGCCCAGAAAAGGTGGGTGAGGCCCGCTGGTTCTATTTCGAAGACCTTTCTGGACTTCCACCTCGTGTGATTGTACATTCTTGTCCTTCCGTCAGGATGAGGGTGAAGAAGTTACCCATGATCCTCGCCCTCCACCTGAAGCGCTTTAAATACATGGACCAGCTCCATCGCTACACCAAACTGTCCTACCGTGTGGTCTTCCCCCTGGAGCTCCGCCTCTTCAACACGTCTGGGGACGCCACCAACCCAGACCGCATGTACGACCTGGTGGCCGTCGTCGTGCACTGTGGCAGGTACGATGATGGATCCTTGAAACCCACAGCTACTTAACGAGCAGTCATCTTTTAATCCAAGATGCATTCTTTTAGAATATTACAAAGGTAAATGTTTATTTGGACTTGAAATATCACATGTAAATTACAACAGACAGTAATTTCTGCCTGCCACTTGTAGATGTTGGCTTTAATAGTCATTGAGTGCAGCCAGTATTCCTGGACAGGCCTCAGCTCCAGGTGGACAGGCTGAGGACAGGAGAGACTGGGACGCCCTGACGGTCCTGCAGAGTTCCACAGCCACCTGAGCTGACTCCTGAGCTGAGTCATCTTTGAAAGGGCTAAAAGTATTTTCAAATATTCTGATTAATTCAGCGTGAGTCAACTATTTGCAGTTAGATGTAGACGTCCACTCCATCCCAGAGAACAAGCACAGGAAGGAACATGTTTCCCAAACCCCGTGGAGGCGAGAGGATTGAAAAGGGGTTTAAAAATAAGATGTGCAGGACTGGAACTAGTTATTTTATTACTAGTTATATTAGTATTTACACTGCATCAAGCAGAACGTCTTTCTTCCAAAGTCGGTAGGTGTAACTCTGGTTTGTGGCCTCTGTCCGTCCTCCTGTCCGTCCACGAGCAGCTGATCACGTGACTGGACCCGTGTTCTGAAGAGGCTGCTGCACCTGTCCAACAAGTCCACTGCCAGCCCCGGGAAGGGGGGGGGGGGGGGGTGCGCCACAGCAGCAGACCATAAACACACCTGCTGAGTCAGCATGCAGGGATCTGAGCGATGGAGGCTCGCTGGTGGCCGTTGTTCCCTTGGTAACATCCCTTTAAGATTTAAAGTGGGCCAGGACAGATTTGTGATGCTGTGAAGAAAACAAAAACCCAAACCATATGAACGCTTATTAACCGACTTACTGGCTCTGTGGTCACCGTGGTAACGGACCGACCACCACACGTGTAGTTTAGGATCTGTGGACGTCCCAGTGTCCCCCCTGCTGTGTGGTGCTGTGGTCTCACTCACCTCCTGTCCTGTGTCTCCGCAGTGGTCCCAACCGTGGACACTACATCACCATCGTTAAGAGCCACGGATTCTGGCTGCTGTTTGACGACGACATAGTAGAGGTGAGTCGGCGTTCCCAGCTCCTCGGGTCACATCCAGAACCAGCGTGGCTGCAACAGGATGGAGGGAAACTGATTAGAGCTCCACGCTTATGTAGCCACCTGGTACCTATATGCTGCGACTGAAGCCGGCCCGTTTAAAACGGATCCCACTGACAGCGAGGGGGCCCACAGGGACATCTGGGGAGGGATCTGGACGGTTTTTGCTGGATTCAGCTGTCAGAGTAGAAACACTTTTTTTTATATAAATGGTCCAGAGATTTACTCTCCCTTTTTCCCTAAAATGCCAGGAAGATCGTTTAGCAACAGTCCAAGTATTTAACGGATCCTATTCTTGTCTTAAAATGGGCCAGGAGTAAAAGGGTTTGCCCCTCTTTCCTAAGGACTTTAGCTCCGAACTGGTGTCGGCCTAATGATTAATCCCATTATCTCTCTCCCTTTCTCATAGAAAATTGACGCACAGGCAATCGAGGAGTTCTACGGACTGACTTCAGACATTTCCAAGAACTCTGAATCAGGATACATCCTGTTCTATCAATCCAGAGACTGAAGCAGCCAGCAGCAAATCCCCGGAAGACTGACTGTCACTCAACAGACGGGAGGGGAATGGCACTTACAGGCTGCCACCAGAACCATCCAGTCAGCTCACTTAGGAATCCAGGCTTTATTCCCAGTGGGCGGAGCTTCGTACGGTTGCGTGCCAGCCTCTTGGATTAGGCCTGTGCCAGTCCTGCGAGCCCACACTGCAAAATGCACCTTAACATAGCCAAGACGACCGAATCTCTAATATTTGCTTTGTGGGACGATGGCACAACCAAGCGGCCGTTTCTGACGGGACGCAAGAGCAACTTGTGATTCCTAATCCTTCTCATGCCAGTCAGCAGTGGTTTAGTGTGCATATTACAGCCAGCTCTAAGCTTGTAAGCTAACACAGCGGCTACATCTGCCCTGCGGAACAGAATGTCTACAAACAATCCCATAACCAACAGCCTAATTACACCTTCAACCTTGCACGGATAAACACCATCGCTAAGAGCCGTTAAACAAGCGTTTGCTGGTTGGCAATATTTGCCTTCGAGCCCAGAACTGAGAATCACCAAAAAAGATGATAGCGATTAAGTTTTTTTTTTTGTTTTTCTTTAAAAAAAATACAATACAAACCTGTAATCACCTACAATCTAATGGTTTTAATTGTTCTATTTAAGATTATTTGATTAATATCTTAACAGATTGTGTTACAGGTTTCAAGTAACAGCACAAATCTGGCTAAATATGGCCGGTAAATATTAGCAGCGCGAGCTGCGGTTCTGAACCAAAACCTCCACCCAGGGATCTCACCCCAGCGGAGTTACTGGACGTTCCTCTGGCCGAGCGATGCTCGGTTTATGGAACCAGGTTTGGTTTTCCCCCTCCCACCCTGCGAATCGGATCTCTCCTGTGATGCACGGTGAAGGAGGATCCGCTGATGGAGCTGGCCTATCATGAACGAGTCTCCACCGTTGGGTGGTCATTAATTGTAGAATCATCCTGTTCTAAGAATGATCTCAACTATTGTCAATAAAGTTGCGCAGCATTCCACCATAATGCGAAGCTTGATTTGCTCTGACAGATGTGGAGGGAGGGGAGAACTTACCAGCAGTGAGGCGTCCCTCCACGTTTGGATGGTCTCCAGAGAAAAATGGCGTCACGCAGTGAGGGAACGTCCTTTAAGAAGGAGGCGTCTCTACGTCTCCCCCTGAAAGATAATTGACGTAGACATGTTTAGGAGCACAGACGTTACAGGCTGCTGTAACTTTATGTTGAGCTATAAAGAACAGAATCGCGGGCGTTTCATCTGCCGACTCACCTCATGCTGACACCCCCTCAAACACACACAGATGGGGAACATCAAACGCCGACACCTCACATGAGTTTGAGATTTAATTCTCTAGTAAAGTCCTGAACACACCTCCATGAAAAACACATTGACATGAGGGAAAAAAAGAAGACATTTCTACTAGAATAACGATGCAAACAGGCAAGATAAGCTCTTGTAACTTTGGCCATGCGGGGGGACAAAATAAAAAATATCTGTACAAAAGACATTCACAGAAACATTGACTATAATTTGGCACTAATCTGAAAACTAGTCCAAGAATCCGGATTAGAGCTGTTAAAACCTGGTCATCATCGCCCTCCAGCGGTTGATTGGTAGAACTACAAGTCGTATTTTCTTTAGGAATTTCTTCCTGATGAAAAGGTGGAAACTTTTGGTGTCCTGGAATTTGATTTCTACATCGACTATAATTCCAGTTATTCCAATGGAATGAAACTTTTAAATTCATAAATGAGACGTTATTCTCAATTGTGTACATTTAGTGAGCAGAACACCTGTTGTAGAGTTTAACAGCTTTCAATCGTGATAAAATAGAGAGTCAAGTCCATGTAACTTCTTAAATTACTGAATTTAAAACATAGAATTTGTCTCAACCATTAATAAAACTGAGGTAATGAGATTTTACTTTACTCAGCTGATCAACTTTTTAACCTTTAAAATATGGCTTCATAGAGGACAGATGAGATATTAAATTTAAAAAAGTTAAACACAAATTCAGTCCAGGTCCATTGTTCATACTTTGACATGCGTCTTCAGATTTATGGATGGATCTTCTTCCAGGTTAGAGGGAAAACAGAAGGCATGTTCCAGTGCCTGCGGCAGGAGTTCCACAAGGTATCAGGAAAATTACTGTCTTCATTTCCAGATAATCTCAAAGGCAGATGAAACTCATCTGTTTTACTTCAACGGCTCATCTGAGCAAGTTGTGCTTGCAGCCATCGCCAACGTCCTCAAAACAAAGCAAAAGTCACGTACTTTAGTATGTCCGATGGCCCGTTTCTCCGGGGACCTCTGACCTCGTTCACTTCCCCATCGTTTGTCATACAATGGTCTCCGAGCTCGACCCTTTTCCGGTGAAGAAGTCCCAGAAGTTGGCGACCGGTGAGGATTTGACCTCTTCCTGCGGCGTCTGCCTCACCCAGATGCTGCTCTCGGTGGAGCCGCTCAAGCTGGAGCAGCTGCCGCTGTTGCCGACGCTCAATGAGAGGCTGAGCTTGCCCCTGCGGTCGTGGCCCTCGTGGTCCTGGCTGTGGTCTCTGGAGGAGGACGGCTGGCCCAGGCTGAGGAGGTTGTGGTGGGAGTGGAACTGACGCATGTGCCGGATGGATTTTCCTGGAGGGACGTCACCTAAAGGATGGGATAAGGCAAAGTGGAACGTCTACATCTCCCACTTCCTATCGATCACCACTAGATGGCGCTGTAGCCACTTTAATCACCCAACACACTCCCTTTATAATATTTGAGTCAATGATCTTCAGGGTTTGATCTATTTTGGTTATAGTTTCAACCAATTTCAAACAACGGGAATCTTATTTACGTAAAAATAAAGTGACTGACTCCAACTCAGGTGTTAAGGGAAGAGTACCATATCTGTTGTCCTGTCGCTTCCTGTTCTGATTTAGTTTGAGAACGTTGAGGAAAACCTCGCTGGTCAGGCTGCTCTCGCTGCTGCTGCCATGTGGCGGGAATAGTGGTGAAGGCGGCTCCAGCGGAGACAAACTCCCGCTGGAGGCCCCCACAGAGTCCAGCGATGCCCCCGTGTCCCGACGGCCTCCCGACTCGCTGCTCTCCACCGTCACATGGCTGCCACAGAGGAAACACGCTTAGCCACAGAGAGGAAGCGCACGCAGTAGCAGCAGCAGCTTGGAAACACCCGCGGTTAAATTTAGCACGGGCTGATGCTTACCTGAGTTTCCGACGCAGCAGGTAGTCGATGATGTCAGGATCCGTCTGGATCAGGCTCATCAGGACTTCCTGTTGTAGCTCTGCAGAAACCTGAAGGGTTGCATGCACTAATTGATTAAAGTTGTATTACCATGCATGCTAGCAATCGTAACGGCTTGGTTTAAAGAATAACTTTAAGGCGTTGCCGCCGTACCGTGAACAGCCTCTTGTAGTTCTGTATGAGCACCAGCGTCACGCTGATGATCGCTGTGCTGTCCTCGATGCCCATGGCGTAAATGTGAGCACTCGCGTCCGCTCCTCGTTCTCTCTGCAGCAGGTTCGGTCCAAAGATCACCGCTAGGTTCGCGGCGGTCATCTTGTTTCCTGGAATCTAAAGGAAAAAAGGGTAGAGAGGAAATACTCTATGTTCAAGTGTTCTAAAATACAACTACATTTCCCATAATGCAATTTCTCATTTTTTTATTTGCTCAAGGAAGGTGGATATTTGTGTGGTTCATAGTTAACAGATCCAGGCTGTGCAGCGATCCTCCCACCTCCTCGTCGTTTGTTCCGATGGCGTCCTGTGCGAAGCTCTGCACCGTGTGTAAGAGGCTGAGGAGGCGCAGCAGCGTGTCACAGTTGCAGGGAGGCAGCAGGTACAAGAGGTGCTGCAAGTACTGGAGCTGGTCCGCTCCCCTCAGCACTGTAAGAAGAGACCGTTACTATGGCGAGTACAGGCGCCGTCCCGACCACCGCTTGTGTGTGTGCTCACAGTTGGCGTGCAGGAAGGCGGGGTACAGCTCTCTGGGCAGCAGGGGGTCAGGTATGTCTCTGAGGAACTCTTTGAGCAGAGCAGCCACATCGTGGACGCTGTGCTCCTCATCCAGCTGGACGTCCACCCCCATGTCAAAATCCTCCCGCAGCTGAGGATGCGCACACGGACAAAGAAAAAGAGGAAAAAGACAAATGCACATGGGTCAAACTGGGCTCGTTTTCCCCTGATCATCAAAATTTCTCCAAAACAGGATACCACAAATCATCGGCTCTGCACTCCCAGATTATTTTTACATCCCGGCGTTCCTGCCGACCGGATGAACTCAACTTTGTCCAAAACTTTAACCAACTGGTGAGAAAACAATATATCCTGCATCACGCAGTCATGTGACTGCTGTTTTTCACAAAAGGAGGGGCTCCTTGAGCAACCAGGAAGTGGAAAAAGTGCCTGCCTGTGACCTCACCTGTCGCACTCTCTTCTTGGAGCTTCCAACTCGAAAAATTCCCACCGTCTGTAAACCTACAAACACAAAAGGGAGCGTAAACGTCTCTCCATGGTGGGTATGGACCGTTGCCATTGTGGAGCGGTTCCCCCACCGTGAGTCTCGATGTGACTGCAGCACCTCTCCAGCACACGAGGCACCTGTCTGTAGATGGGGTTGAGGCTCAGCTTGGACTGGGTCCTCCCCTCGGACGAGCCCACCTTTTTCAGCTCCAGCTCGGCCGGGTGAGAGAGCTGCAGCGCCTCCAGGAGGCGAGACTGACTCTCTACAAGGTCAGAGATGGAGTCCACCGACAGACCGCCCTGATGGGGACAGAGACGTTTCCTCACGTGACAATATCATAACGTATTCAAACTGTCAAACAGGTTGCCCCCTGGTGGCCGGCTGCATAAGCACGCGTCCTCTTGTGAGCTGCACTGTCACACTCCTGCAGCTCGTCTGGTGTCAACGGTCGCTGCTCCTCTAGATTTATCTTGTGCGTCCAATAACTAACCTTTCCTGTGCACCATCTGTCAGTGTAGGGGACACGACACCATTGCCTCATCTGTCAAAATTAATGTTAATGTCTCGTGCCGTGTGTGTGTGTGTGGGGGGGGGGGGGGGGGGGTTAAGTATGTAAACAGAGCTGCAGCCCAGTCGGATGCTGAAAGGTCAGTTGGACCGACATTTAGATGGATAAGCAACCTTCACCTCCTCTGCTACCAGTGTTTGTAAACCCTGTTGAGAGTGCTGCACTTCAATAGATCAGTGCTGGCGCCCCCTATGGTTGATCTTTATCTAAATATGGATCTATATTCTAAATATTTATGACAGGCTGAAAGGATGAAAGAAGATCCCAGCAGTAATCGGCAGCTCTCAGCTGTCTCACCCTCCTCTGCCGACCGGCGTTGTCCAGAAGCGTGGGCGACATCGGTTTGTTCTGGGCGTCCACACCGGGCGCCGGCGCCACAGAGTTTGCAGGCGGCGAGCCGAGTAAGCCTCCTGCATTGGACGGGGAGCTGCCCAGCGGCTTGTTCCCATTGAAGAACTGCCTCTTCTCGGCCCTGAAGCGAAGGACGCTGGCCTCCAGGTCCAGGCAGTCCCGCCTGCTCTCCTTCAGGGCGTCCAGGCGCCGTTTGAAGGCCCGATCGTTGGCGATCACCTGGGAGAGGGGGATCCCGAAGGCCATGGGGGCCGATTCTGTGCAAGAAGATGAATTTTAACTTATTATTCTGTATGCACATATCAAAACCAAGAGGTTGTGTAAGGTTCTATAAAGAAGAGCTTAAAAGTTTGTTTAGACAAGTGGTATAAGAACAGACAGAATGGACGAGCAGAGCTGGTAAATGAGGGATTAACAGGTAATCCTGTTAGAGCGGCCACAGTCACTGCGCTGCTCCACCGACGCGGCCTGAAAGCGGTCCAGCAACAGTCTGCAGGCCACACGACTGACAGCCGTCGTCACATTATGACCGGCAGCTGCAACCAAAGTCTTTGCACGCCATCACCGTAGGTACTGAGATATCAGGAGCTGAACAGGAGCTGCAGCAATCGGAGCTCAGCGGTCGCCTGCTGTGCACAACACTGAGAAACACAATTACACTCAAGTCTAAACTATTTCATTACTCGTCTAAGGTTAGAAAAATGTTGTAGAAACAAAGTCAACATTCCTCCTCGCGGGTTTAATCCGTTTTCTCTGGCAATAAAGTCCAATGTCTTATTACTTTCCACATCAATAAACGCCGTACAGACCGAAAATTGGCCAATAATGTGGAAAAACTCCCGAGTTCTTATTAGAGTGGGATTTAAATAAGAATATTGGGTCATGATGACTGACGTCTGGTATATTGTGCATCATATTGAGCTGCTGAAACTGCTTCACATTTACTTACTAGATTGGAACAATTTAGAGACCTGCAGCAGTGACCGTTTACAATACACACGCACGGCCCCGACACCGACACCGACACGTGCGGTCTCAGGGGAAGAAATTTCCCATGAAGCTCAGACAGCGAGGTCAAAATGGCAGGACGCCACCTGAGTACTTAAACAAGATCGACTCAGCTGGAAATAGCAGCAGGCTGTGGGAGGAGTTTGTCGATGGCGGTAAATATTCACCATCGCCACTTGTTTTTTTTCCCCCTAAACAAACGCATTACAGTTGTTGCATTTCCGCTCGAGCCCATTTTAATGGGAAATTCATGAGCAGGTGAACAGGTGAACATGGGGAAAAGGTGAACAGGATCGACCGAAGGGTGCCTTTTCTTCAAGCGCCGTTGATCACAGTTGAGGAATTTCTTCGCTGCACTTCCGCTGTCATTTCTCAGCCTTCTGGAGTTAATTTAGAGGCCTGCACAGCGTTGTGGCAAACATTTTCCCCTCATCACCCCAGCAACCAGACAATGTCAATCAATGGTCCTGAACTTGAGAATATGAACCGGTTGAAGCACAAGTGGTCTGAGTAAAACTAACATGGCTGAAACCACAAGAGTAAAAAGGAGAATCCTGTTAACTCAGACTGAGCTCACGATTGCACCACTGCAGCCAGAAAAATGGCAGTTTCGGGATCCAATCTGCATTATCAGGAACTCAACACAAGAAAACGACCTCAAAACATCTCCAATCATTATGCTCTTAAATGTGCGACTTGTTTACGACAGTTAGCCCCAGTGACGCTCCAGGTAGGAGCAGACCGGTGCCAGCAGGAGACCTGTGCCAGGTCCCGATGTTCTGTGTTTTCATTAGCAGGGTTAGCGTTAGCTAAGTCCCCATGTCCAGCCAGAGGTGGGATTTAAAGACCTGAGCAGACAGCCTGAGAGTGCCAGTGTGTGTTTGTTCTGGCACTGCTGTGATAATCACCTGAGAGCAGAGAAAATCTCTGAGAAGTCTGGAGGGGGTGGGGGGTGGGGGGCACATTTTTTGCAGATGAGCACCTACGAGGCTCGGAAGAAGAAAAGATGGTGGGAGGTAACTTAAATGGAGAATAAATTTGAAAGAGGAGGAATGTTAAGAGGGGAAATTAAAAAAGAGGCCGCAGCAAACATGGGTAAACATCTCATCTGGAAGTCTTTTGTTGGGAAGACAAAGACTCAGTAATACCTGGGGGGGGGGGTAGAACTGAGCATTTCTCACTGTAGGATCATTGTGTTTAGGGATCAACATCCATTTTCCTCAGTGCAGCAACAATTTTTGAAATTAATGTACATCTGAAAAGGAAAATGAATAAAATGGACCCAATGGTGAGCTCAATATTCAGGTTTCACACGGTTGTCACCAGTGACCTCCTGCCCCCCGCCGAACCTCCCGGTCAGGCTGGGTCACTTAAAACTTGGACATGAAAACCTATTTCAGAGGAACCGACGGTATCAGAGGGTGTGTTGTTTATTTGCCATGTTTATCAGAAGAGACCAAAACAAATTAAACCCCAGCGGCGGATTTAAACAGGAACACCACAGCAGCTGTGCCGAGGCCAGCGCAGCTAATCCCAGGCTACTTCAGTCAATATTTAAGTTTCCAGCAACGGCCTCGCAGCCCAGAATCCGTTTTTATTCTTTTCATGCCGTCCTCCTGCTGTTCGGCGGCATTGTTTTTGATATTTGCTGCTCGAAACTGCCTTCAGAGTTTCTGAACTCGTGACCACTCTGAACCACACAACCAACCCACCTCGCTCTTTCTTCTCCTTTGAAAACGAGTCGAACCTCCTGCGTAGAGATTTCCTGCGCTTGCGTACTTCTGAGAGCAAAGAAAGAAGAAAGATCACATGATTAATGGTTTTTGTTAAATCAGGAATGTGCAGTTCTTAATTATGCATTTCGGCTTTTTCTGTTTTTTGCAAAGGATCACAACAGATGTTTCCTCCTCCTCCTCCTCCTCATCCTCATCATCTGAGCGCTTGTTAGCTTGAATCTCTCCCACTGTCTCTGTGTCCCAGACATGTTTCATACGTGCGTTTGTTTTCTGAATCTAGACTAAAATAAATGGGGCCTGAAATGAAAAAAATGACACCCCCTCCTCCTCGTGATTTCTCCCAGCCAAAGTGGCTCGATTGGCATCAGCTAGCATAAATGTCACATGACTAACATTTGAGGAAAACAGCGGCGTCAAAGATTGTGTAGAACAAAAAAAAAAAAAAAAGGGTTTTCTTTCTTGCATTTTAGGAATCTCCAACATCCTTCCTGTGCTCGTTTGTGTGCTTTGCGTCAAAAGCCTTGTCGCCTCTCGCATTTAAAATCTCCCCGTCCCCCCCTCATGCCTGCGTTTATGTGGTAGATGCCATTGTTTGGGTTACTAAAGCTGCTGTTTAGAAATCAGTAATTCAAAGTTACGTCTTTCTCCTATTAAGGAACGATCTGAGCTCACCGGCTCGCCAATTGTGCCACAGTATAGGATGCAGTTGGCACACGCTGGTGAGCAGTGGGGGATTAACAGCGTGGATGTGTGAGGACATGTTGGGATAAAAGGGTCAAATTCCCATGACTGCAGGAAATTAAAGTTTGTTTCCAAAGACGCCCTCCCATCCACGCCACACTCTGCAGAGGCTTATCTCTTAGCAATGCTGCCTGGATCTGTGCACGTGTGTGTGTGTGTGTGTATTACATAATAGAAGTTCACACAGACTAGAAACCACAAACAGAGACAAAAACAGAAGGGAAAACAGCCCAAGAACAACAGCTGCCAATGTTTTCTTGCTGATTCCATCTGTATTTGGGATGATGAAGTTAAGAAACATGTGAATCAGTAAGCTGAAGCCTATAATTTCGTTATTACTTCAAACAAACGCATCAGAGTGCTTTAATCAATCTTTTGCTACCAAGGTCACTGCTCGGACAACCCGGCTCTCTGAAACCTCCATGTTCTATACGGCAAAATTATTTTTTTGGGGACGCTGGGGAGGAAAAAGGCAAGAGAAAAGAAAGAATAGAAGTGAGCACCAAAGAAAAACAAAATTCCTCAAAGACTAACAGGGAGCACAGAGGGAGGTGGTTCACAAACCCTCTCTGGATGGGAGAGATTTCTCCCCAGGGGAGCATCAGGGCACGAATACTCCCACACTTTCCTCTGAATCCCAAAGAGAAAGTTCCTGAAACACTGGGAAAGTTTGTTTCTGCCATAAACTGGTCTTAACCACACATCCAAACCTGTCAGATCATTCCCAGTTTCACCAACTCCTCAGGTTTGAGTCAAACCTAAAGCGACTTTTCTCTCCAAATATTCCATTGTTTACATGAAAGGCACCAAGAGAAGAACTTCCTTAAAGGGCAGAGACGGCGGTCTCACAGGAAGAACGTTGCGAGTCATGTGGGACTGACTATATGTGCCTCCAATTATCCACGTTAGTGCTGATGGAAAACCATAAAACTGACCCAGGAATGGCAGATATTGAGCAGTTTAGAGAGCATCACTGGGTCAAAGGCCGTGAGGATCAGACACGGCCGGATGTGGACTGTCCCACCATCAGGATGGACTTCAGGACTGAGACTCTACCGCTGTGTATATTAATATTCCCTTTCTGTGATCACATGCTTTTAGGCAAGAGCGGATTCCACTTATTACACACAGAAACTATTCATGCTGGCTAAATAACTGATATTAGATTTCAAGTTTCACCACGGATGCTCTGCAACATTCCTGATCAGACGTCAGCGCACCTAAGGAGAATTAAAAATCAAGAGATGCAGCAGACATGGCAACGATCTCCATCAACATTAAACATGTGTTGTGTTGCTGAGGACCTTTAATGCTATAAAAATAAGCCATACAAAATGTGCCGCTGGTATTTAAGTAATCAAGTGAGACGCGTGGTTAAATAAACAAATTCCACGACCCCTTTTGGGTTTTCTAATCACGGCTGGGGCAACTTTGTTTCCAGATGTTTCCAGGGGACAACACAAACCCATCAGTCTCAATTGTCCTGCAATTTTGTTGTACCTCTTGGGATGCTAATCTTGAAGCCCAGGTCTCGCTCATCCAGGTGATACAAGGCTACCTCCTGGAGCCTGGCCCGCTCCAGCTCGGACAGGCTCTGGATCGGCACCGGCTGCAATCGCACGCTCTGACCCAACATGGTGGCCCACGTGTGGTCCCCCTGCCATGAAGAAGAAAGAGACGGGTTAGCGGTAGCCGCGGGGCGGATGCTGACTCCATTAACCATTCAGTCTGTCTGTTAGGTTTCTGTCAATGTTCCCTTTAAGAGACCAAAGTTCCAAACAAATCCGAATCAGGTGATCCTGATCCTCCGCATTTGACGAAGGGTCGCAGCAACCACAGGTTAACAAGAACCAGACAAATTCCCCCCATCTCGTCCTCCGAGGCCTGTTTCACCAGAGCTGCAGCCACACAAAAATGTGCTTTTAATATACGACCGTGCAGATTGTTTGTTTGATGAGAGCAGAGCGGCAGAACCTCCTCCACAAACTATCGACATCAGGTCTGAAGGACTATTCAGACCAACACGCAGTGTTTTCCCAAATAAAGTCACTCACAAATCAAGATGTATGAACTTGTAGAGTACATGGAAGGTACAGCTGAGGCTGATCAGAAAGCTTTGGTATAGAAAACCAAATGCATACGTCCTAAATTCGAACCAAGTCCATGTCAATTTATCCGTGACTGATGATAGAACCTCCCTTGAATGAACACCCTGATACACACACGCAGACACACACTCGTTTGTAAGCAAGCGACATCCATCTCTCATTCTTTAATGCATCAAGACATAATTATGGCAACATTATGTAATTTATGCTGAATGCTGGGCTTTGTAGGATTGTCGCTGGCCATGTGTTTCCTGTTCCGTCATCTTGCGTTCCGAGGCCCGACTGGAGAAAATTGCCTCAATACCAAATGTAAGACAATGGCGGCTGAACTGTAAACGTTCCATAAAGAGGCTGCCGAGGCCCCGTCTGCCTCCCTAAAATGGACTACATGGATGTTTCAGAGCAGACGTTCGTCACAGGAATTCTAAAAAGTGGGTTTGTTTGTTGACAAGTCAAAGACAGGAATTAGAAAGGCCTGGTTAGAGAAAGTAAAGCCCAACCACCAGCTTCTTAAAATTCATACAACACAATATTGAAGTGATATAAGCCAGTACACCACCAGTTATTACATTGACCAAGATTAACAGCTATGCGTAGCCACAGCTAGCGAGTTAGCTTCATTCAAAGGTTTTGGGAGCATTACTGGTGATCAGGATTGACGTAAAGATCGGTGCGGCTTGGCACACAGACTTAAAAATGCACGTCACTGAATTTGATGGGCCACATGTTCTTAATTTAGCTTTTTTTAGTAGTAGCACATTTTAAAAACATCACATGCATCGAAATGTTTACGCTTACGACAGCAAATGTGTTTTCTATTTCATCCGATGTTACCGGGCTCATTCGGTTTTGATTTCTGCGGCCGAGCAGAACCACATCAAAACCCATGCGCTCTCAGCATCAATGATCTATTACGCCCAAACCTCTGGATCTGCCAACAGGCACAAAGTATTTATCATTAAAATAGGTTGCGGCGAGGAGCGTCTGAGATCAACTCTGAGAACAAACGCGTATATGCAGCACTTGCGTCATTATATTTCAAGCGTTAGCCTCTAAGTTTAGCAACAGTCTGGTTTAGCAAAGCACAATGATGGGGCCACCGATTCAATCAGAATTTGGGGACTTCGCACCTGCCTGAACTCCAAACTCAAAGACTGAAAATGCCACGTGTGATCCTGCCACCTTGCATTTCTAAGCATCATAAGGATGTGCTCCGATTACAGACATGCGCTTATTGCTTTTTCCCCACCAATAATCCCAACCCGTCCCTGACCTGACAAGCGTGATTAAGGTGCAGGTCATCATTTATTTTTCGTCAAATTCTAGAAATTTGGAAATTGTTGCCGGTATAAGTGCATGGTCCGAAAAGCATCGATTGAGGTTTTTCTTGTGCCGTTTACCTGGGCAACTCCCCCCTTTAATACAGAGCACGTGAATAATTCCAGGTTTACCACAGGTTAAACAGAGCCCTGAGTTTTCTTAAGGCTCCCGTCAGCTGAAACAATTCAAATCTCTTCATGCTGCCGTCCAGGATTTGCCGCTTCATTGGTGAGGAACAATAAGTTTCTGCAGGCGCTTTCATACCAGCTGTGACAAAATAAACTGACCTGCACAATTCTGCTACTCTGAAGCCCCCCCACCCCCCGTTTCTTTCATTTCCATCTATTTCCAGCAAAACAACCCAACATCCATCATGTCCTCCCCTAATTCCAGCACAAACATAAATGTGTTCAACCCGCTGATTAAAGCATGATTGGTTTTAATGGGGGAACATTTCGCCCGTGTTGTTGAGCTCTGTCCTCACACTGATCTAAGAACACAACCGAGACATTAGCATGCAAAGGTGATTAATCATTTATGCCCACTGAGAAGAACACACACGGAAAGTGACGGGCAGTAACAGGCCCCTGGGCAGCCCTGAAGACCCAGCCAGAGAAAGCCTTGCATACGATGCCCGCGTCAAAGAGGAACGTAACTACAAGTAGGCTAATGAGAAGACATCCTGAGATTGTTGCACGTGACAAGACAAATGTTCAGAACTATGCTGCTCAACATGTCTCGAATCAAAATCAAATCTGATTTGAACATTTCTGACTGCTGTGAATTTTCAAAAATGGCCATTTTCAAAAGTTTATATTCAAGATGTCTATATGAGCTCATTCGGAGAATGATGACTTTTTTGCACGTTACAAACAATTCAAAGGCCAAGCAACTGAAAAGCTCACTATCAACTTCTAAAAACATAAAATCCTCCCAATGATCACGGATCACTGAAGCTAGCGGCTAAATTTATCATTCGATATTTTAACAGTGAAGATGTAAAAAGTGACACCTGATATGGTGAAGAACATGAGACACACATACCTGTACCACCTCAGTTAGACACCACCGCAAACAAGCTTTACAGACCTCTCCACAACGTCTCACTGGACTTTCAGACACTTAAATGAGTCTCTGCCTTTAAGAAGAAAGAGCGAGAGAGGGAGAGAGACAGAGAGAGGGGGAGAGAGAGGGAGAGAGACAGAGAGAGGGGGAGAGAGAGACAGAGAGAGGGGGAGGAGAAAAAAGGAGGAGCTGCTACCAACATTACTCGCAGGAGTTGAGAACATAAACACGAGGGAAAGAGGGAGGAAAGAAGTGCACAAGATGGAAAAACGGTGGAGAAGACTTAAGAATGAGACAAGTTGATGGGAAAAAAGGATTTGGGAGGATGCAAGGATGTTATATCTGTTCTAGATTCCCAACAGTGTGGACAAAACAGACTGTAAAGTCATGTCCAGAGTACAGGATGTAAGACGGAAGGAAAGGAGTTAGGAAGGAAAAAATGTAAATAAAAGAAATGGTTACAAGCAGCGAAGAGCTCAAGACTAAACTGTAAAGGATGGAGGCGATGGGATTTACTAAATGATTAGGGTAAAGGAATAACGGGAACGTTGGGAAATAGGTGGGGATTAAAATAAAGCTGGCAGCTATCCTCAGACTAGAAAAGGACTCACAAAACCCTCCTGGAGAGCAAGTAACAATGCAGCAGCTTCCCAAAGACGGGAATAACGGTGAAATAACAACCCTGTACCATTAGTGGCGGATGAGCCGTTTCCAATCATTGTTCTCATACATGTTAGCAGCCAGACCCAGCCCTTCATGAAATGGGTCATCAAAAGGTTAGACCCTCTTGTATAACGTACGAGTTGAAGGTTTCATTTACGTTGCATCAGCCATATGTTGTTGAGTACGTGCTATTTTTCTACGGCTTCCCGTCTCCCTCCGCTTTGGGCCTAAACAGTCCTGCTCCTGGCTCAAAGCCATTTCTTCTATGCATTTCAAAAAACTTCCACATTATGGTCTTATGTTGCATTTCCAGAGTGGTCCAGGATTTCCAGGAGACCCCCCACCTCTGTGTTCAAGGATTGTTCTTGATATCAAGTTGGGGAGGGAAGATTAAAAAGACCACAAGAGGGAAGACAGAAAATGTGGAGGAATGAATGGAGAATGGGAGGATAAGTTCTGACATGACCAAGGAATGAACCGAGGCTGAGAGAGAAGTGAAGGAAGCAGGGGATGAGGGAAGGAGAGAGAGGATGTGGGAGGAGTGGGATTAAAACAGGATAAAAGAGCTAAATAAAGGACAGAACAAAACAGTGGACAAGAGACAGAAATGTTTCAGAAAATATCATTTAAAAAACAAAATGCCAAAATCTGAGCCTCTTAAGTGAAACAATGCCGAATAAACGACTAAATGTCTTTCAAAGGGACACGACACCTGCCACCTAACGTGTGCGAGTATTAATCTTTGCCACTAGGGGGCAGACTCACACGCTGTAGATGTGTCACCCCCACATTAAAGACGGACACACAAAACACACACCCATTAGAATAAAGTAAAAACTCAATTTTTGGATGCAAGCAAAAACACACTGAAAACCAAAAACCAAGCACGCAAAAGGGTATTTTTCTAAAATTGCCCACATCCTTCCTATTACACAATCTAAACGGGTAACAGCGACGGCACCTTTCTGCAAGATCAGCAGGAACTCGGCTGCAGTTGTTGCAGATTGTGTGAAAACATGAAAATCCAGGATGCCGGTGAGCCGATGACAAAAACAGGCAAAAAATGACGGATTGATTGTTCTGAGGTTTTCCTTCATAAAGTCAGCTCCGAGTCTCTGCCTGCTGTTTCCATCCAGCAAAACTCTCCAGAGTGGAATTTGATAACACATCAGAAGGCGGCAGCAGCAGATAACACATCTCCCTCTGAGCGAAGAGCAAAAGTCCCCATAGCAACACCTCCTTTTAATGGAAAATGCTTAATGGCCGTACCTCCATGAAACAGGTAGGAACTTCAATCATGAAATCAATTTCCAGGACTAACTCATTTACACCGGTATCAGATGAGGAGGGAGGAAGCGGCTGCTGATGGCTTTCCAGTGTGGAACTAATTAATACTTGTGTGTGCCGGTGTGAGACATTTTCAATGATCTGACAGGTCTGACCTAAATGGCGAGACTCGCCATTGCTCCTATGCTTTCACTCTGCCGTACCACTGCTAATAAGACTGGAACGCCCTTCAAAGTCCAATCCAGAATCTCAAACTCAATATTTATCTTCCCTCATGAGGTCCACTGACAAGAGCGTCACTGGAAAGTGTTTATATCTACAGTTGTAGCACTGACCTTCGACCTCCCTCACCTTTCATTATCACAGAGGTTAGTGCGTGCAGCTCTCCCCCCTCACTCTGCTATGATCCTCCCCACTTCCTGTTGCACAACTCCATGTTTCCCTGTCAGAGGTCGAGTACAGTAACATGAGGGCGATGGTGCGAAGCGTGTCCATGTGCTGACCTCAGCTGTCTGCTTCAAAACAGGATGGATGATGAACACCCCCCATACACACACACCGTTAAACTAGGATATCCACGTCCAACTTCTGTCTCAACAGCTCCACCTACAGGCTAAATCAAAAACTGATTTGCAGAGTTTACAGCAGTATTTGGGCAAATTTATGTAAAAAAAAACAATGAAATGGTCATAGACACAGCCTATTATTCCTCCTGTCAATGCATAGGTGCTATAGCCGTCAAAGAATTACGCCTAATAAAACTCTCACTTTACAGTTAAACTCACTTTACGCGCTAGAACATCTTTACCAAGCATTTGTTTATAGTATTTGGTGCACATTCCTGCAACGCCTCTTCTAATGCAAGCTGATAAGTGCCGTAAATTACACCCAGGAGAGGTTAAAAACGCAATACAGATGTTTTCTAGCATGTGCACCCTCAAAAAATGTGCGCTGAAGCAGCAGTATATAAAGATTGTGGATTAGGTTTCATGAAATGTCAACAGGGCACCAACACTCAGTCAAGGCAGGGCAGATAGTGTCATATCAGGCATCTCTGTTACCCAATCAGAATACATCTTGTACACTGACAAACACTTGTTATGACAGTTTTTGCTACATAACAGCAGGATTTGAGTGTGAACCCACCACTGTAACTTTTAGCCTCTAGCTGAAGGCTAATGCTACATGGGATGTTTAATAAATCCCACTTTAGCCTGAAACACCATGCCTCAGATTACTGTGCTTTTGCATCGTCATCCTGCATCTTTCTGAATATTTGTTTCCCCAGACACACTTTGAAGGGGGGGAAAAAAAAAAATAAAGGGGGAAATGCCAACGTCAGAGGAAACGAGATTTGAGCAAGGATATCAGGAACAAGTGCTTCTGCCTCAATCTCCCTCTTCTCAAAACAGGACGTTGTTGGCGTCCACACCCGCTGCCCTGATCAACACTGCCGTCCTATTCTGAGAGCTTCCATGCTGCACGAAGGGCCAACAACAAGATACCTCGTCGGACCTTCAACTTTCGAAACAGACGTATTTAAAGTTCCTGAAAGAAAAAAGAAAAAAAAGATAGCCTTGGCATGACAAGAAATCACTAGTTTCTGTCCAACAGCATTGCGTTCTTTCTTAATTCTGATTGTCAGCGACGTTACTCGAACCCCAGCGACGCATAAAGCAGCAAAACTCTTTCTGGTCTCCGATAGGTTGAAAGGTGTCTGCAGAGGCTAAACCGAGCGTACTCCAGGCCCAAGTGTCCTGATGTTCTACATAAATCTGACATGGTTGCCAGGTCTCTCTGACATTTAATCAAACGGATGATGTGTTCTGGTCCAAACCAGAAGCGGGTAACGAGCGATGGGGGATCCATCTCGCTGAACTACTCCTCCAGAGCTCTTTATTGGCCATCAAACAGGCAGTGAAACCTTTCTGGAGAACAATAAACATTTGTTATTCTCTTGCTGTACTGGAAGAGTTGATTTTCAATGTGGCTTTTTTTATATACGATTTTTTTCTCTTTAAGAATGTTTCTGGTGTTATGCTTATCTGAGAGGAAAGGCTGACAGAGTTGCTTTAAGTAGGAAAACTTTGCATACTTCAGGGATGACATTTCCGAGCAACTTAATTGCCATGCAATAGCTGTTGAGACATTTATATTGGAACCAGCAGCCTTTCTCCTGCCAACCATTACCTCCCGTTTCTTTGATACTTTTATCTGCCCATTTCCTCCCTTGATAAAAGCAGACATTTACTCCTGGCCATTATGAGAGAATAAAAAAGTGCACATGCTGACAAAACTGCAAATAAAAAAAGTAATTCTTGATTTATGCGCCTTTAGTTAGACGGTTGTTGTCTGTTCTTTATTGAATTCAACTCTGCAAGCTGGCAGAGCAAAGCGATGGTAATATTTGAAGAATCCTTTGACGAGGTTGTTTTAGGGAAAAATTAATCAAAGCAGAGTTTTGTGTCCTGCCATTTTTGCACATATTCCAATTCAAGCTAACGAATGTGACAATAAAACAGCCTGTGCAGTTCCGCTCGCTTTTATTTTCTACGGATCATTAAAAATAATGCGTGTTGTTTTTGCTCTGTCTGGAAGAAGGCTGGAAAAAAAAAAAAGGATTTTGATATCATGACTGATATCTGTCAAGGCAACGTGCAACCGCAGCTGGTTTCCACCAACTGCACCGGCAGTGCAGCGGCACGATGTGATCTGAAGCTCTATTTCGTAAAGAATTAAGCAGGAAATAAACTAAATTTGCAATCCATGGGTTCGAAAATGCTCGGCTCTTGCTGGGAATGCTGCTGCGCTGTGTTGCTTTCTTGTTTTTGCTGACGACTGGTAATACCAGCAGGGGTTCAAAGGCTTTTCTGGCAGTCGCTATCTGGCATTCCCAACTGTGACTGGTCAAATAATTCCCAAACTCAATATTCTCAGGCACTGTGGCTATTTTTTCCTCCCATCTGACAACAGACCCTGTGGGCAAAGTTGCTGAACAGAACATCACCAAAACAATCAAGAGCCTCAGTACTGCTGCTACTAGGTCCTGGAAACAAGTGGGGAAAATAGGAGGGTGTTAAAAAGGCACAATTGGCTAATATTTTATATTTAGTACAGATGAGCTCTTGCTTCCAACAATAACAGAAAGTGACCTTGTGACCCCTCGTCAGGGTCAGAGATCAGCTGAGAATCAAAACTAGACATCTAGACGCACACCCGCCTCCCAGTGTGACCATCACCAGGTCCTTCAGAGAAACATCTGCAGTTCTTCAAAGAACAACTGAACACCCCCTTCCCCCAGTTCTGTGGTCCCAGTGGACAGCGATATCTGCCTCGGCACGAGATGTGATGTAACCGCCATCTGCTTTGGCGCCTCGGCAACCTCCATTTGCTGTCGTGAAGATGTGATGCATGACGACAACCAGCGATCAACGTGTTGGACATCCTCACGTCGGCTCAGGTTTGTGTGCCGTGGGCCACCTCCAACATTTGACTCAAGGGCAGGAACAGGACTCACACCTTCCTCTGCGTGGGATTAGCCGGCAGGGAAATGACAGGAAAAGTGGAAATGACTGGCCGATGCCTTGATAACGGAGCTCCGAGGCCTCCGACAGCTTCCGCACACATGGAGGCGAAATAGAATGTATAGGTTTTACTGCGCCGTTTATCTCAAAAACGCCTTACGAAACAATCACAAACTTTCACTTTTACAGTAAATTATAAATAAGAAGGTCCTGGAACGTTCTAGTCCTGTCCACTTCTCTGACAAGTTGCCTGCCGCTTACGCAAGTCCCGTTTAAGCAGTGTGGATTTTCCAGATAGATAAAGTTAATGATTGAGGCAGCACAAATCTGCTTAAGAAAATACTCAGATTGGTACTTGCCGCTTGAAGCAGCACTTAAAACATGACGTCAGGAGCTGGTTTAATAATGTCTTGCATGACAAACAGATTAAACAATCAGGAAAGTAAATACACACCAGAGGACTTGTTTTGTTTGATTATTGTAACGCATTTTCACACCTTACAGATATTGCCAGAAAATGGCAGTTCTGCTCACAGGTGAAACCAACGCACGTCGGGACTCTGGAGAAGATTATTCCTGAGCAGGTTGGGGTGAAACTGTCCCTTCAGGATTCCATCAGCGTCTTTCTGATGACCGAACATCTATAGGAAATGTGGGACTCTCTGAATCCCTCTTATCCAGCCCCAGAAGGCAGCAAACAAACAGCAGATGCTAGCAAGTTCGTCCACACAGAAGAAGGCAGACAGGAAGATTGAGACGGCAACGGCCCTGACAGAGCGGAAACAAGCTCACGGCTCTTGGGGGGGGGGGGGGGGGGTCTGGCTCTCTGGTCTCAACGTTAAACAAAGCTCAAGAAGAGTGAAAAGAAGTTCCTCATCCGTGATTCCAGTGTTTTTCTTTCCCTGCGCTTTGCTTCAGATTTACAGGACAGAACACTCTGAGGGTTTCTAAGTAAGAATCCTGATATTTTCCTATCATAAGTCAGGAAAGGTCATCTGAGAAGAGAGAAACCATGCACACTCCTCACACAGCTATTCACATTCTCAGGACACCCCCCACAGCTTGACTTTTTTATTTTGGTAAACACAACAAACGCAGCCTAAACCACAGCAAGACTGAAAGAATTTGTCTATTTTGCAATATCAGCAGAGGAAGCTACATCACAATCTTGGCAACAATCACTGGAGATGATCAAGAGCTGCTTTGATGCAACGGCGCAGCTCTGCTGCCCGTTAACAGCAATCAATCCAGCCGTAAACACACAAACCACCAAAGAGAAGCCGCAATCACAAACATGAGTCACGTGACATTTCACGCTAAACCCCACACATTTCTTCAGATTTAAAAACATATCTGCAGAGATAGGCCCATGAGAGAAGAGGAAAACAGAAATATTTGGTTTTATTTATACGTTACGAGCAATAAAGGACCCCCCCACCCCCCCCCCTAAACTAACCAGTCATTTTATTCTCAGGGTCAAGGCCATTAGCAGTCACCCTCAAGGTCTCTCAGCGACTCAGAACAAACACCGATTTTCCACATTTCTGCGTCGCAGCAGTGCCAGCCGGCAGCTGGACGTGCCTTCCGTACATTTGTTACATAACCGTGAGCACAAATGATGGAAATTACATGTGGTTGAATGAGAACACCCTGAAGGCACAGGAACTGGTTAACAAAGACCCCCATATGTACCAGAGGCCTTGAAGGCAGCACCAGTGGGCCATGTACTCAGAGCAAATAAAGGGGACGTTTGGATTCATCCTCCACTGAGGAGAGAGTTCACAAAGCACACACAAATCACTCAACACACACTGAATATGTTTATATTGATATTGCAGCTGCTACACATCCCACTTTTACGCTGACCTGCATTGTGCTGTGAAGGTTCCGAGTGTTCAATCTGACCTTGTTGAGGTAAAGAAAACAAATTTTGACGGCATCAGAGTGACACCAGAGACAGACCGGAGACGTGTCACCGGAGACGTGGCCCTGATCCGGCGTGCTGACACGCGAGTGGCTCCGTGGCCTGGGGTCCGAGATGAATATTCCAATTCTGAGCAAGTGGCGCCTCATGTTACTCCTCATCTTTCCTACATCACCACACTGTCAAATAATACAGCATCCACCCTCTTATGAAACTGGGGCTGGTTATTAAAGAGTTACTTATTTCTCTCTCTCTCTCTCTCTCTCTCTCTCTCACTCACTCACACACACACACACACACACACCACATCTATAAACAAAATACTTGTTAACTTGCAACATGCTGAGGGAATAAATAGCTGATGAACAGGAAACACGCCACTCTTTTTTGAACAATATCAATTTCAAAAATCAATATGGGGGGGGGGGGGGGGGCAGGAATTCAAAACAAACCCTGGGCGACTGTAAATGAACAAATTAACACATTAAACGAATTAAACCCGTAAAGAAAAAATGAATCTACCAGAGTTACCTACTGCTTTCACGTGCACACATCGACGGAAATGTTGCGAAATTGCTCACATATTACCTTCTTCCACGTTTCTGTGATATAATCGAGTAACGCTGGAACACAAATATGATGTTTCCACCCCAAAACAAGTGTGTTTATCACGTACCCGCGTTGGTTCGAGGAAAGCCGAGCGAGTCCAGGTGAGATTAATTTATATGATTAAGGTAGTCAACTCTGATTGGCTCCAGTAGGGCGGAAGTCGTTTCATTGTGCCTCGTGAAAGGCATTAACCCGGAAGTGCGTTCAGCCCGCGTGTTACTTTTTTTTTAAACGAAGGCCCGGTCTTGTTCGTTAATATTGATTATCCGTTAAAAAAATAAAAATAAAAATCGCGTTTTCCCCATCCATTAATGTGGACTTGTGGAACGATGTCAGAAGATTTATGTCAGACCTATTAGACTCTCCTAGATTTAGATCAATCGTAATTTTAAACGTAATCCAATATAGGCCCACAGGACATTATCCATAACAACCTCAGACAAATGACGTCAGTCGTGATCATTTACAGTCAAATAGTGCCAGCAAGGCCCTTAGCGCGTCACTAGGGCTTCGTGTGAGGCACTTCTATGACATCTGAGCAGATGCAGCGTGGAAACCAACACTGAGCAAACCACCACGTCAGGTGCTGGTGACACACCCTTCGATGCCAGGGAGTTCTTAAGTGCTGTAACCTGAGGTGACGTCAGCAGCTCCACAAACCTCCGCTGGACTCCCATCTGTATTGCTTGTGGGTTTTGATCCATTGTCAATTGACCTCTTTTTGTATGTTTTGGATAAAATCACCTAAAGAAACACCCATCCAAGCCATTACTTTACACAACACAGAATTATAAGTAAATGATGCCAAATTGGAAGATCTTTTTAAAGCCTGACCTTTAAACTAAAAGTAAATCTCTTGGAAAGCCTTTTGATTTGGCCCTTGAAGCATTTGGCAGCTCATAGTTATTCGCATATCTGCAAACTTGCCACGGATAAAAAGAAATAGGCAGAAGTGACCTCATCCCTCTGCTGGGTGTACCCTAATGGGGTCTGATATGAGGAGCTTTATTGCTTGCTAATCTCTGAGAGGAAATTAGTTTTAACATTCATCTTTTCCTGCAGGTCTTCTCAGTCAGCATTGTGAACTTAACACTGATGTCTTGAACGATCCCAATTCAGAAACCAGAACCTATAGAATTAAACCAATACTGACCCTCCAATCTGGTAGGACATCAGCTGGTAAGGTCACAGATAAACAGTTACTATAGGATCAGTAAAATGCACATTAGCTCCAGTGCAATGGCTAATAATTAGAATTTAGAATGTTAGCCTGAAGAACCTGATAATACCTAAGATTAGTTGTTGATGTATGATCTTGAAAAGATTAGAACGATGTTGTAATTTAAAACCAACTCATCATGTTTACACAAAGCTAATTTCAAATTACCTTTGAATATCTGAGAAAATCACAATTACCTGGAAATGTACAACAAGAAGGAGTAAACAATTCACAAGCACAAGCAAAAGTTCAAAACTTGTTCATCCTAGTGACTATATTTTTATATTTCTTCAGGGTGAGGGTTTTTATTTTTTATTTTTTTTAAAAAAAGCAGTTTTAGAGCAGAAACAGCTGTGATTCCAGCAACAGCCTCTCACCAAATTCTTGCGATAAAAGAGCTTATGAATCACACAGCAACCAACAACACACATGCATCCACGCACTCCTGCATGCATTTAGTTACATAAACAGAGCCGCGTTACCCACCACATAGCAGAAATGCATTTCTAGTCCAACTGGTCGATCTTCGGCATGCACAGCTGGAGTTGGAGGAGATGGAGTGGGTCCATCCAGCAGGATCATTAGTCAGGACGGTTAGATGTGCCTGTGTGTGTAGGGGGGTCCTCACGGGTACTCCAAAGAACCTGAATGCAAGGACAGTTGTCCACCTTTCTGCCACCTCCTCCTCTCTTCAAGTGTGTCACTCTCTTCTCCCCTCCACTTGACGTTACTCCTCCTCCGCTCTGCTGCCCACATGACTTCAGTGCCTCCACCCTCCTTTTTTTCTTTCTGTTTTGGTCCCACTTCCTTTCTTTTTTCCCTCCCTCTGTCCAGTGCAATTTAATGTCTCTTTCTTTGCCCATCCTCTTTCCCACTTCTGCATCTTCCTCTTTTTGATTGAGCTTTCTTCATTTCCTTTTTTAAAAATCCATAAAAGTGTGTTGAAGCAGCGGCTGTTTATTTTCTCATAATTTCTGTCACGCGCTGTTGATTGCAGATTGCTGTCGGTGCTTCCTGTGCTAGTTGAGGCCACCACTGTGTGTGTGTGTGTGTGTGTGTGTGTGTGTGTGTGTGTGTGTGTGTGTGTGTGTGTGTGTGTGTGTGTGTGTGTGTGTGTGTGTGATAGATAACATGGTGTTCTTTCTGTTGTCAGAAACAGGAAGAGTGAATCTTGGTAGTTTGGCCCAGATGCGAATGAGAGTGAAGAGAGAAATAGATAGTGTAAGTGTATGTGTATGTGTATGTGTTTGTGTGTGTGTTTGTGTGTAGGATAAAATGGCCACGTGAACATTACTCACACATTGATAGACTTGAATCTATCTATTCACGCTACATTATATATCTATATAGTATATTATGATTTAATTGCTGTATTGTGAATATAATTACTGTTGGGAAAAGGTTAAGATGTGCGTGTGATGTGCGCAGGCTGTGTGATGAGCTTCAGCAACGATTTATGATAATGATAGGGCAAAGTTTGATCAGAAATGTTAAGAGGTGTTATTTAAGGTAAAAGATAAGCTTTATGGACGTGTACAAAGCTGGTGTGACAACAGAACATGTCTTACATACAACATGAGCATGTTAACAAAATAATTTTAGCTTTAATAACATAGAAATGACACAAAAGTGTTACTAATAGGTGCTTTTTAGTTGATTTATTTTAATAGTTTTTCTAACGAGACTCTAATTGTGCTCATATGTACATATATGAAACAGCAACCAGTCAAGTATCCAAATATGTTTAATTATGATGGTTTTAGTTAATTATTATAAATTTGAATTAAATAAGTAATGTCTTTGTATTATTCGTTTAGCAAGTGGGTGCAGTAACAACGATCTTCCACTAGGTGACCCTGGCGCTCAAACAGAAACATCTGCTGTTTTTAAGCTGCTGTTTCTTGTTTGTTTGGTTTTTTTGGAAGGGGGGGGGGGGGGGGGGGGGGGCATTTGAGAAGTAGAACATAAGAAAAAAAATTGCAGAAAAAATAAAATACCTCCCTTGTCTTTCCAAAGACATCAGCCCCAAATGGACTTGTGGGTAACCATGAGTTAGTCTCTGCAGCACACAACACTGCCGGGCAGCCTGAGTGCTGCACGAGCATCGTCCCCTGGAGCTACATCTGCCTTACATTGCTGTAAAAATGTAAACATTTCTTCACTGTTAATTCAAATATAAGCCACCCTTTAATTACACGTGTCTTTCATATGATAGCTAACAATAATCAATGACTAATTAAGCAGAAACATGGATGCATTTCCAACGAGATGATTAATATGAGGGAAGATTTTGATCTGATGTCTGTTCTCTGGGAGGTTATTAACAGTGTAAAACAACAAACTCAAAAACCGTGCATCTTTGGAGCTGTGCTGTTCTGTGGGGAAAACATGGCTTCAAAAGCCAACCTTGGAAACACAAACACACAGACAAAACACTTGCATATTGTTTTTAAGCAAGAAAAATAATTTATTTATAATGATAATTCATCACATTGGCATTGCGGAGATGCAGAGGGAGGCGTCGTCTGTGTATGTGTGTGTGTGCGTGTGTGTGTGTGTGTGTGTGAGCCCCCCTCATCAAACCACTGGATCAGGGGAAGCGAGGATATGCACAACTTTACTTTAATTCTTTCAGTTGGGAATAAAAAAAATAGAATTGTTCTGTAAACTCTCTCTAATTATTACACTCTTAAAGCTGCCTGTACTACACCTAAACTGGGGGTAAAATTGAGCCTTTGGAATTGAGTTTCTTGCCAGTTGAAGGGCATTTTGTCGAAGTACAATATCCAAGCCATCAAAACTTCAACACTCCTCAGCCCAAATCTGCAAACAATCCCGCTCGACTGCCAACACACACATAAACAATAATAGTTTAATTCTGATATTATTTCACTGAGGTTACATGTATGGCTGGTGACTTTTCCACTTGTGTAGTTTTATAGAGAGTACCTTAAAGTACCTTTAGGTTAAAATACACAACATAAATGTCTAAAATAATAAACTACAGATAGGCAGAAATGCTGGGAATTAAAATCAGGACAGTTTTAATCTTCTGAGTAATTTAAAACCCAGATTGTGTTCTTGCTTAAAATGTTTACCTTTACTTTGACATAGCGTGAAAATAACTTTCTAGAATCTTATCTTATCAGGACCATTTCCCTTGATAAGACAGCTGACACGTGCACTCTGCATCTACCTCTCGGAGATAACATGAATCATCCCAAGTTACTTCTGTAACAGTTTTTTTTTTTTCCCGAGGATGGAAATTAATTAACAGCGCTCTACTTTTTCTCCATCCAGCAACTTTTTTTTTGTCACTTTGCAGGGAGGAAAATCCGCAGCGTCGCTTGAATCTCCCCTCCTTTCCTGTCACCCTCCTCGAGAAGGGATAGTGGATTAAAAATTCACCACAAACCTGAGTATCAGCTCAGCTAAAAACACCATTCTCTAGCACATTGGCATGGCTTTTGCAGCAGTGGGTCGAGGATTCAGGCTCCTTTAGAGCCAAATGATTGCACTCAAATGACATTTGATTACTTTGCTCAAACAATAAGGCAGCCTGATAATCGGGGGGAGGCTGTACAAATGCAAAGTATCATCTCCTATCTTAAAATTACTCCAAACACTGACTTAAGTGAGTGTATCTTGAGTTACAGCCACTGAGTCCACCCACCCACATTATTTATGGCATCGTGAGTTTTCTGTTCTTGTAAAAACTGCAGGAAAGGTTGTTCTTTATCCAGTATTCCCATGAGCCTCTTTGTCTACACACCACCTAACATTTAAAAGCAAACCTTCCCTTTGTCATCTCCTTCACAGGGTATGAATGCAGATTTGGGCATATGTTTGCTTACTTTTGCAACCTGGAGTCCCACTCTCTCTCTGTCTTTATACAAGAATGTACCTTATATTGGGATTGTTTTTTTTTACCACATTTTTTAAATGTTTGTGTGCGTACAATAATAAGATCTGAAATAAAACTAAAAACGTGATTAAAAAAAATACAGCTGGGGCTGCAGCAAGACACCCATAATTTGTACAAGGCAAACAAATACAGTTTTATAGGTTATTCTTTTTTTCATTCACTAAATATTTAAAACAAGCGTCACTGGACTAGGCTTCATAAATGGTGATATTTTACGCTTTTTTTTCTTTTTTTTTGGAAAATCTCTTCTTTTTCAGGATGATAGTCTACCTGAAAGATGCATGGGGAGTTTTTTTCTCCTGATATAAGTGCCGTTTTTCAATCTCCATCCACCAGAGGGCGCTCAGGTTCAATAGCACCATGTTCCCGCCATAAGATCCATCCATTGGGAACAAGAGAGGTGTCAGGGCTGAATCGCTGCTTATCTGATGCTCCAGGAAAGTCCAAAATTATGATTTCACTTTGATAACGTTAATGTCTGAATACAGATCCTTTCATTCCATCCGCCATGTCGACTCTTGCATGTTAAAAAAGAAAAGGGGAAAAGCATAAGTAAAGGCAGGAGATAAAGTGTTGATCCCAAGATGCTTTTAGCGCTCTCGAACAGTCATTCGTTGACATTCATCTGGTGTCGTCTACCAAGTTCAGATGCATAGACTGGATGCAGGAAGAGGGGAAAGAGAAAGAGTGGGGGAGGGTGGATGAAGATGGAGAGGAGAGATAGGCAATGCTACGCGTTTAAATTGAAAACAGGAAGCGTGTGCTACTGTGCTGTATGTGCTAGGAGAGAGAAACGATACTACGTGCTGACAAACGGAATTCATGCTCCAGTAGCGACAGGAATGATGAAATGGAGTGTGGTGCCACCTATCTTTTGAGAGAAGACAAATGACAGCAAGATATTCTGTTCAGCGTAATTAATATAAACTTTTCTGTCCATAAGATGACATATGGCAGACCAAGTTTCGTCCTCGCTGTAGTACTGTTTACTGCTTTGGTAAATGTATCAAAATACATAGGTTTTAATATCAGATGCGTGAGGTTTCCTTTCTGTCTTTAACAATTCATGGCCTGATGTCTTGTCCCTACGATGCCACACGGTCTTGTTGACAAGGTCAAAACCTATGATTGTCATCAGAGCCAGAGTGTACAAATCACTGCCTGCATCGCTTCTATTGATGCTTAATGGTTCTCTCATGAACAGATGGCGGAGGCTTGTAACCCAAAAAAGAGGACATGGGATGCACAAATATGCAGGTGTATCAAGGACATGAAAATGCCAAACATGCTCTGGTTTTCTTGATTCCTGGCACTTCTCTTTGCACAAACACACGGACACACACGCCGTTCGGCCCCCTCTGGTGTGTTTAGAACTGTCCTTTGGCCCCGTCATCAGAGACCAAACCGAATAAAAACCCTGTTAAGTAACCAGGCCTGCTTCATGCTCTCCGTAAGGAAACTCCACAGGCGAGATTTCTTCTGCTTGAACGCATGCACACATACACATATTTGCGTAGATCGGCTTGTTTCGTGTGTTTTTCCGTGTGCGCGCCTGTGTGTTTTCCATCGGCAGGCAGTTTGTCGTCCAAGCTGCTTGCCAAATTATGAAGTCTTTGTTTATCCACAAAATGATGACGATAGATGTTTTACATTTATCTTTACGCATGATACATATAGTACAATCCAATCAGACATGTACAATATATGGCAATCTAGTATATGTAAAAATATATGGGGAAAAAAACTTCTAAATAAAAATAAAACTATTGATGAGAGTTATCAACGCAATGTAAACCACCTCCAAGAGAAATGAAAAAGTGCTCGCTTTCCAAGTTTTGTGTTTCTGTGGAATGCTTTTGGGAAAGTTCAATTTACAGCATGAGCGACGAAATCTGACACATGCCCCGTCTTTGGTGGCAAATAAAAAATTCCGACTTTCCGGAAAAAATAAGAACGAAAACACGAATACTTCATCCGCTGGGTTCTGATTCCGTTTGTGTCCGTCACTATTGCATTTACCACAGACAATGGCCTCCTAGCTCTACAGGATTGCTGACTCCAGAGCTACAGTTTAATAAGCATGGACCAAATCCTGTAAATGTCCTTCGGTATTTATTCCATTTACTTCCTAGATCCCTTCTTCTGCTAAGTGGGAAACCAGTGGATTGTAGCTGGTCACAAAGCTGTCATCATCTAGATCAGGATGATCCTCTCCTCTCTTTTCTTCAAGACTGAGACCAAAACAGCCACTAAATATCCTATACTGCTTCTCATCCACGCTGACTTTTCATTCTTCTGTCACCAGCCATGATGAATTCCTGGTAAAGGATGTTGAAGCATCTCCATAGGACCTTTTCGCTGAATAAGCTTTCCATGGGGTTATCTTTTTCCGGTTTGGCTAGGAAAAAAATGGTGCTTCGACCATGGGTCAGCCATTCTGTCCAAAACATGCTCCAATTTGATTGGACAGTGCAAATGGTCAGTCAATAGTTGGAGCGATCCGGTTGGACGTGTTAGTCAGAGGGCCCCATCCGCTGTAGCGATATCGTAGTAGAATCGAAGGGTAGCTTTGTCAATGGCAAAAAGACCTGGTCAAGAATCTTCAACAGCCATTTTCTTTCATTGATCGTTGGCTTTGCCACTGGCTGTGTCTCCTCCCTCCCCGGTTGATGAAGGGGTGGCTGAAAACTCCGTGACCCGTCGAGCCAGAGGATTTGTGCTTTTCAGAAGCTCCATAGCAGAGACTCTGGCTCCTCCGGTGGAGGCCTTGCTTCCTTTCTTCTGAAGCAATGCCATGAAGTTCTCGTTGCGGGAGCTCGACCTTTGGCTGCTCCCAAGGGTCAAAGTCCGCAGGTCACTGCCGCTGGTACTGTGCTTGACAGGGGACACCAGGCTCTGGCGGCTGCCGAAGGAGTCCGACGGCTCCTTACGACCGAGAACCTTTCGCTTGGACCTAAACAAAGAGTTGAGAATATTAGCAAAATTCTCGGTCACGATCTGACAGAAGAAATTTCAAGAAATCTTGTTTGAGGAAAGAAAAAATTTGATGACATAAGGAATGAAAACATCAGTTCTTCCCACCACGTCTCCACATCTTTAAAGCTATTTTCAGCATCATGCAAGGTGATCTTGTGAACACTTGTTGCTTAGAGACTAGATGAGAGAGAAAGAGAGAAACAACAGAGACTGGGAGACGTGTGCACCATGAGCAAACCTGTGGATAATTGTGAACAGGTCTTCAGTGGTGTGTGTTTGAGGTGTGCTCGTCAACAGGTCGTCATCTGTTTCCTCGGAAATGTGGAGTTCTGTCTTTTCACCGACTGCCAAGTCATCTGAGCAGGAGGGAGGAATCATTACCCACAAATCAACACTGTCTCGCTCATTTCACCGCGGGTTCAATTTGTATTTCAAATGAAACCTCGTGTTAAAAACCTTCAAGTAACAAGTTAGAAGTTTATTTTTCTATACCTTCTCCAAATATTGTGCTGGACATTTTCCCTTCAAGCTCCATGATGGCAGAATCCTGCAGAGTAGACTGAAGTGATGACTCATTTGAACTCTCTCCATCAGTTCCCAGGTGATTCTCAGGTTCCAGCATACTGGGAACACTGGTACTAGAGAAATCTTCAGGTGAAAATGTTACGTGAGACTGAAGACCGACTGGGCTATCGGCCGGGGGAATATGTTGTTCTGCATTGCCGTTGGCGGATGGACTGGTGGATGAGGAAAGGAGCAGAACATTTGGTTTTTTTGGGACCGGAGGGGGAACCTGGAAAGCATTTAGAACAAGGTGAGCATGGCAATAATCCTAAGGCAAGCATATTATGTGGAAGGAGTTTCCCCTCACCTTGGGTTTCTTTTTATCTGACATTTCTGCTAGACAGGATATTGTCATTCTTGTCGGAAGTGTTTTGCTCTTGTCCTCAAGTTCTGGAGCTTCCTCGTTACTGCAGGGAGAAGGAAGTGATCCTCCACCTCCAGTACCAAGCTGGATCTCCGGGTCGGCATCAAATTCAGGCTCCATCATTGGGTCTTCAAGCAGAGGCTGTGGTTCTGGAAGGGGTGGGAGATCGAAAAACGACTGGGAATGAGAGAGTAAAGGAGGGTCGTAGGGCATGTGTAGAGCTGAGGCAGAATCTGGGAAAGCACACGGGCTGTTTGACGTTTGAGGTGGTGGTTTTTTGGGTTTGGGTTTTTTCATGACTTTGTAGATGTTGCCAAGAGGAACAGGACGCTCTACAGGTGAGGCAGGAGGTGAATCAAGGGACAGAGGTGAAGTGGAGGAGGGGGAAGGAGACTTGAGCAGGAGGTTCAAAGGGCGCTTTGGCAAAGGGGGTTTGACAGCGACAGGTGGTTTGGGTTTTGGTAAAATGGGTGGTGGGCTGGGATTGTCAGCGTGAGCTCGTCCATGTTCTTCCAGGATTGTGTCAGATGCTCCATCGGGGCAGTCTTCCAGGTCGCCACGAGAGACAGAGCGAAGTCGAACTGTTTTCAATTCATTCTGGGTGACCACAGGCAGTGCTTGTGAAGAATTGGGGCTGATTTTTCCTGGCTTTGGTGCTGTTGAGGTGTCAGAATGCCGTCTGCTGGCCTTTTGCTTTGGCTTGATTGACGAGAGCTCCAGATGTGCATTTGTAGGCATTTCAAAGGATAATCTTGACCTTGCAGCTGGGTCTTTAGGTGAAGGTAACGATGATTTTCTTTCTGGGATCTTTGGGCGCAACTTACACCCTGATGTCCCCATGTACCCTGTTGTCCCCTGACTTGCTGCTTGACTAATCGGGACAGTTGGGGTGGGAGTCTCTGACTGACTGGAATAGCCACTTGATGGGGACATAAGACCTGGGGGTTTGAAAGGTGAGGAACCTTTAATATCGGTTTCCATGCAAATCTGTGAGGGTGAGGTCCCCCTTGAGGTGGATGGTGAATCGAGAAGAGACTCTGAGCTACCTCTGACTTTCATACATTCAATCACTGTGGTACCTGTTGCAGTGCTGGATCCTGATAGAGACCTGGAGGATAGAGTTCGAGAACAAATTACCAAATGACTGAACAATGTGAAAGGAAATGAATATTCAGGAGTTTCGGGTTTTACCTGTAAGGGTCATTCTTCCACTCGCCAAGTTGCCAGTGAGTGGGGAAGTTCAGCTCTGTTTCTCCTTCCCTATCCGGTGCCTGGATCTCCAAGCTGGGAGGTCCATCAGTGCCCATATGACCCGGCTCCTGCACTTGGACGATGGGTTTTGGGGTACACGTGGGGCTGGGTAAAAGAAAATCAGCCTGGAAGTCCACATAGTGGTCTCGGGGTATGTGTAAGCTCTTTGGCCTGCCGTCCCTGTACAGGCCGCCTTCTCTGTGTATTCTTCCCTCTGCTTCTCCAAGGTTCTTCATGAGAGAGACACTTCTCACAGGAGGCGGTGGCTTGCGCTTGGACTTCCTAAGGGAGATGGAGCGAGAGCGCAGGCGCAAGCGGCCCTCGGTGCTGTAGTCTGAAGCTCCAACAGAGATTGTGTCTGTGGTGCTGGCGCTGTCCTCGGAGCTCCCCCGAGGGTATTGAAGGGCATAGTTCTGAGCCAATCCCAAGAAGTTATGATGCTGTTGGTGGTCTGTTATTGCCATGGCATTGCCATTCCCCGTGGACAAGATGTTGCCATCCGTTTGGCCTTCCATAAAGCAGAAGGAGTCCGAATCTGTCGGCGTGGAAAGCGAACGCTCCCGAAATTTGAAGGCGTTTGCTGCTGCTATGGAACGTGCAGACCTCTCCCGCCCTCTAACTGTCTCCCCTGCTCCCCCTCCCATTCCATCTGCTGCAGCCCCTTCAGTCTCACGCCTCTTCCCCCTCATCACGGTTGCCAGTGAAATCCCTGACATGTTATTTGTGTCTCTACTGGAAAGGTTTGAGGTGAATGAACTGGAATGTGAGCTCGCTGGCTGTCCTGTGCTCACCAGCATCACGCCATCCTGCGTTCCACGCACGTTACCGATGACACTGTGCTGTTTGGGAGGAACCGCTGGCCCTTTGTTTATGCCGTAGTTGCAATGCTCGTTCCATGCTCCCGGAGAAAAGGTAGAGCCCTTCGGTCCGTTCCAGGAAGCAGATGGTGTGTTTGAGTACAGAAGCCCAGAGTGGTTCATACTTTCTGGATGAATTTTGTCAGAGGGATGCTGCTCCAAAGTGTGATCTGATAGAGAGGGTGGAGAAAGGGAGAATTAACTCAAATGAACTCATCAGAACAAAATTTAGTGGAAAGCTTTGACAGTTCAAGAATGCCGTGGCCCTTGTGGACATGGGTTAAATCCATGGTGGCAAAGGCATATAGGAATATAATAAATTGGGTTAAACAAAGCATGCTATGCGGGGTACAGTGTTCGGGTGGGATCAAAAGTATTTCAGCTTAAAAAGCATGCATATTGACTTCTTTTTTGTTGACCCAGTTCTTTTGCAACTTTTTAGTATTTTGCTGAGTCGAGTTAAAAGGAACAGTAACAGGGAATGCAACAAAATGTGTGGTAAAGTACGACTCAGAGGAAATAGACTTGGGGTCAAAAAAAGTTTGGGTAATTAGCCAGAGCCACCTGCGGGTGCAGTTTTCTCGAGGTCAGAGTGTGTTTTCCTCAAGGGGAGGTTCTGGTGACAATTGTCCGTGACTGGTTCCAAGGAGCGAGGCTGGTGGGGGGAGGGGTCCCCTAGAGAGGGGGATGGGGATGTCGAGTGCTGAAGGAGGTCCACGCCGTGGAATCTGCCTCCTCCCCCACCTTCTCCTTCACCTGGAGGGGAGACAAAAGTAGTTGAGCAGTTGGAGGAGGAGCACAGGAGGAGCCCAGCCTACAGATTATTGTTTACATGAAACACCATCCCTTTTTCTACTGCCATGAATCATCTTCTTGATGTTATACAGTTGTGTTTGAAGTTCGGACTGATGCACAACAGCTGCCGTGGAACAACCCACGATGCTGTTGCGGTCCCCTGTTCTTCCGATGTCTCCATCTTACACACAGTAATCCAGTGTGTCATAGTAGGCGTTCAGGACCCCCGCGATCACCTCAATAACATTCAGTGTCATCGCTAACGTGGCTGCATGACTCAGCTTCTGTTAAGCCATCAGCATTATTTTATACCACTAGCAGCCCTCGTAGTGGAATAACAAAACCAGTCGCCTGCATGAATATGATGCCAATTTAGTGAGGTTTCATTTTCCACAGTGGGGCCATGATGTGGTCTCCCATTAGAAAAACAGTTATAGCAAACACAAAAAAATCAGTGAAGCGGTTTGATTTACGAATAAATGCACCAGCGAGTGATTGCAGCCCCAGTGTATTTGCATACACAAAGCGCGGAGGTGGACATTCGCGTCCGGGTTGTTAGTATGGGACCTTTACAGCTTGATCTATCGCAACAGTAGCTAGCAGCAATGGCGTAGCACGTCAGGTGGTGGCTGTGAGCTGAAGGGGCATAAACTGCATCCGGTTTTTGGGCCAAAATGCGCTGTTATACCCTTAAACATATAGACTCATACTGTTCAGCTTCAAATTTGGTCTTGTTGTCTCTTGCTGTCGAAAACTACTTCACACATTGGTTCCATTTCATTTCCCAGTGTGCCCCTGTTACAACACTGGCATGAATTATACATTCAAGCATCGAACAACACAGAATTACAAATGTTTGAGCTACTTGGGAGATGAAGATGAAAGAATCAGCTAATAAGCCCAATGTGCTGTCTAAAAATTGTTCTTTAATCCATTAGCATGTAAATAGTAGGATTCCTTTTGAATTATGATTCACCTTTATATTAGTTTCATGAATAATTCATCATCTGCCCTTCAAACACCCCTAAAAACAGCACGCTTTTGTTGAACCAATAGTTCAAAACCAGCACTAATGTGGTTTTGTGTGCCTATCTAGAAATGGAGTTCTACGTTTATGTTTTGTAAAACCATTAAACAGACCACACATTAGACGTAAAAGTACCCGCAACCGAGACATTAATGCTGCAAATCGCAGAATGACAAGAGATTCAGAGTTAAATTAGGCTTTAAAAACACGTTCTTCAGTCGAAATCGGAGATTGCCCTGTAGCTTTAAAATTCAGAATCTTTCTTCTAATCTTTTCGTGGCTTTATCCATCCTTTCCAGACAGCCTGTTTAGCTCACCCACTGCTTACTGTTCCTCGTGCATAAATAAATAAGACTGTTTGGGTTCGTGCAGTCATCCGGCAGACACTGAGGAATGTTTCAGCCACCGAGCGAGATAAATACAATGTCTTGTCTTCTGTAATATGTCTCTGCTCTCTATGTTCGTACAGACAAATGTTGCAGCTCAGATTGTTGGGGCAAATGTAGAATATCCTTTTTTATTTAACATTGTCTGACAACGTCTCTGCTGTCATTCAGTCTCTGAATTTTTCCTGTCATCATTAATAAAAGATATTTTAATTATCCTCAGCCCACACGAGGGAGAGACATGAAGATGGTTTGTTTGTCTTATTGTCTCCTTGCCTTCACCCCCCCTCCTTTTTTTTTACTAGCAAGAACAGGCACCTTTAGCGTTTACTTGGGAGTCTGAAAATTATATCAAATGCAGACTAACAGAGATTTCTAGAATAAAATCGCAATGATAGAAAAGGTAAAGCTGAAAATTTAACAATTTAACCTGTTCCTCCCTGTTGATCTGACTGCAATAACCCGCCGCTCCATTTTCGACTCGCCTAAATTCATTCATAACTGCCGGGACGAGAGAGGAAGTGGGCGGAGCCAGGGGAGCCTTGACACAAGCACGCTCTCCCATCATCCTCCATGCATTCCTCCTTGACCACCCCCCCGCTCCCCAGTGCCCGTCGCTTGCATCCCCAGTTTCATTTCTTTTTTTAGGAAACAGAGAGGAAGAGTAGAGTGTTACCATGGCAACAGCAAGCTGGCTGCAAGCTACCTGTTTGCTGGGTTACAGAGAGGTTGAAGGATGTCTCTCTGTCTCATCTTTTTTTTTAAAATAATAAACACACACTCCTCTATGTACAAATACAACAAAAATACAAAAACAAGGAGTGGAGTGATCTAATGAGAGTCTTGAAAGCACAAACCGCTGTGACTGAATGCTTATTTGTTGTAAAAAATAATTTCAGGAGACACAATTGAGCCGCACTGGCAATTCTCCTCCATTAGTATTAATAGATTCATTGTTTTATTCCTCATAAAGCATCCAGCAGCTGCAGGAAGAACAGGCAAGAGCACCAGATGCGTGTTAATCCACGACTGAAACTAGTCCCTCCATGGGAGGCACAAAATTTTGAGTTGCAAGAAAATTATATGAATATTCTGTAACTTTACATGTTTTGTTATGGGAAAAAATACTACTGGAAAAATAAATCATGAATTTATTTATGTATATTAAATATATCAATAATATATCAATATCTCAAAAGTCTGTCACCGATGGCTCACCTCTTTTTTCGGTTAAACGGAAGTGAATACCCACTGAGTGCGACGCCACAGGCATGCATCATCATACCTGACCTTCTACTCCTCCACATGGTGGGTGAGGAGGGTGAGGGAGGCAGAGCGAGAACAGGAGGGAGGGAAAGAGCGAAGAGGCGAAGATGCTAAAGCGGAGAGGGGAGCGACGCCCAGTGACGAAGCAGTTGCTATGCCAAAAAACACCAAAACACACGCAGCAGCACGCATGCACGCAGAGTAAACAAGGGGGAGGCTGGTGGGAGCTGGAGTGTCAGAGCGATGTTACTGAGGAGGACCGCAGCATACTAACAGCTCTGACAGCGCGCAGACAGAGATGGGCGAAGGCCACGGCGACGGCCGTCACAAGGAGAAAACGTTCGCCACGTCCACTCGTGTTGCTTCTCCGTTCTCGCCCCCTCCCCCACGCCGACGTCCACATCATCCAGCTTTAACTCTGTCAGGACATCTGCACTGCAGAAACGGTCCCTGAACAAAGCGTCGCTGCTGTATTTTCTCTGATTTCAGTGATAAAGTAGAAGCAGTTTTGTTTCACAACAGGGATCGAGCTTCGCACGGGTCGAACAATAACTATCCCATAATAATGCCCTGGGACATCAGGTAGAGGGCTATGCTTTTTATTTCTAATTGAGTAGATCTGCTCTAATTTATGCGGCTGCCCTGCAATTAACTGGCCCTAAATTATGCAGATATTTTCCTTTTCTCCACATTAGTAACACCTGGATTTATTGTCGTCCTATAATTTCCCACAATTGAGCAGCTGCATGACAATAAGACTTCCTGTTTTGAGTTATGTGCATATTTTGAATTTTAATTCAGGTATCTAGAACCATCAAACAGCTGCAAAATGAACTTTACTTCCAATAAAGCCTCATCTCGGCAGTTATAATGTTCAATTTCAGGTTATTTATCGAAGAAGTTCCATATTAAAGTCATAAATTCTAATAAAAACAGTTCTGGAAGGCATCCATCCTTCCCCAGCTCAGCTTAAGCTTCACATCTCATTCACGTTTTGGAATTATTATTCCAGTTGATGGATTGACTCGAGCGTGAATCGGTGAAGTAATTGAAGTCTAAAACACGTGATACTACACGAATCTGACGAGGTAAGAGTGAAGTGACCTGGCGTGCGTCGGCCGTGGTGCCAGCGTGGTTTCTCGGCCACCGGTGGTCCGACAGCGGTGGACGTGGCGGTGCTGCTGCTGCTGTTGTTGCTGCTCCAACCCAGCAGGGGGCGGTCCGAGCTGCAGGGCGATGGGGTCGGAGAGGGGGACGGGTTGGTCAGAGACCTCAGGCCAAACACCGAGGAGGCGGTTTCATCTTCGTAGAGCTGTTTAGACGCCGGCTAGAACAGAAAAAATGAACACTTGGTTGTTGTTAAGCTAGCAACAAGGAGTGACAGGTAGCCATGGTGTGTGGAATCCATCTTTGTGTGCATTTATAATGATGCATAAAGGCCATTTCTAATTTCTATTTTATTTCATGATATATAACTTTGATGATACAGGACCGACTTCGTTGTCAGCGTGTCTGGCGTGGTTCTTTCAGACCGTTCCTGTAACTCAGTCATGCGCTGCTGGGATTTTGTTTGGTTTCGGATCACACGGGTGATTGCTATGGCAACAAACGAAAATATGTCGATTTCTCTACTTATTTCCACTTATTGTTAACTTAGGCTCCTGTTTTTGTGTTGGATTTAAGGCCCCATAGAGCATTTCTCCAAAATAAACAGGATACAACTGCTAAATGAAGTGAACCAGAATGCCCAGTCAGGCCCTGTTGCCTCTCAGGAGGTGTAATCCCAGCTGATCGGCATCTGTCAGCAGGCTGGTGTCTGCCAGGAGCCGCAGAGCAAGGCAAGGAACCTTAGCCGACATTATAACAGCTTGCTGAGGGAACAGCGCATTCACCTGAGGGAACTGTGCGGCCATTTTGGAGTAAAATCACAGCATGAGGCCGTCAAAACGGCTGCAATAACACAACCCTGGGAAACAGCAGCACATACAGGATGCACTGATTCACGTACATTAACGCGACTAAAGCCTTAAAAACACGCTGTTCAATCAGTGGCAAAGCTGCTGCGGCCCCGATCGGATATTAGCGACGTTTGCGAGTGACAATAGGAGAGCTGGCAGCTGTTTATGGAAACCTGCTGAGGGTGTGAAAATGATGCTGACTAATCCTGACAAATATAAAACGGCACTGGCATATGCTGCACGGTGCAGCGCCTCGGTCGTCTGTGCAAAAACATAGGGGCGGCAGAAGCGAGCGGGGCTGTTGGCTTCGCTTTTCCAGTGGATTTTTAACGTAGCGCCGCGGTAGGAAAGCCGCGTGAAATGGACTTATCCTTCATTTGCAAATGCACACAAACGGAAAGGTTGGGATCCTTGAATGGCGATGAAAAACAATTATGGACCGAATGATGCGTCCAGGAGTCAGAGTGCGCTTCCGTACCAGGAAGATGAAGTCAGGCCTCTTGTTGTTGAGGGAGATCGGCGAATGGCTGAGAGAGGTGTCGTCAGAGCCCTGAGAGGACGGATGCCGGAACGTCTGACCCGTCAGCTTGGTGTCGTACAACTGCTCTTCAAAGTCTGCCCGCGCACGCACACACACACACACACACACACACACACAGGAGAAGAGGCTTTAACAGTGTATCTGAACCCCTGCATGTGCATAAACACACAAATCTGGAGCAGATATTTTATTTGCACAAACAAGAGCAAAGAGGGAGTTCATCTGCTGCTTCCCTCTCTACGGAATTTGAGACCAAATAGTTTGCCCGGGACCCTCGCAGGGCTCTCCCCCCCGCCGCTCACTCTGTGCCTTTGGTTCCCTCCATCGCATTTCTTCTCAATATCCGGCTCTTTCTGTCCCGCCCCGACGGCTTAGGCCGCTCTCCCTCAGGGCACTGTGACTGGATTCTTAACCCCCCACCTTGTCTCACATGCACGCGCACACAGACACACACTCCAAATACCCTTTAGCCAATACCTTACCCCAAAGACTCGACTGAACCTCCTTCCACTCATCCCCAAAGCCTCCATACTCCAGCGCTCTCATGCTGGCAGCTTTATTGAGCAGTCATTGCATCTGGAGATAATATGGATTCCTCCGTGTAGTACACGGTTGCCTGGCCACACAGTCTGATTTGAAAGGAGGAGCAGCAAGATAGCATCGCACCCCCTCCTTATCTGGCAAAGAGCATTGATAATGATGTTTTTACATTCCTGTCAGATAAAGTTTCAAGCTCCATACTCTTCAGTTGATGACCTTTGGTTAGCAGACCTATTAGCCTCCCACAATGTCAGAACTGTTGCCTCTTTAGCATCACCTTCCTGCTAATGTCGCTAATAAAGATTCGACTGAAGGTTAAAGCATCAATAATTCATAGAAAATCTTCCGGTTTTGGGTCTCGACCTGCATTTTGTTCCCCAAAAACAACTAACCAAACACACAAAAAAGGCGGGAAGTAAACCCACAGGCAGAGTTAGCGCCGTTTGTTCAGACATTTCGTTTGCAGCTGTTAGCATGCTACTTGGGCCAAAACCAGGAGCTGCCAACGGCAGGAAAACGAGCGCCACACGCATTATTCCACCTCATAACTGAAGAGGAAACACGGGGCGCCTTCTGTGCACAGAACGACTCTGACGTGCCTTTCAGTGGATTAAGGTGATTGAATTGTTCTGCTCGGCCACTGTGAATTTTAAAAGGTTATTCGGTTACGTTTGAAGAGCTTTTATAAAACCAAAGGATGCCAGACATCATTACATTGCATCAAAGTAAAAGATTACACCTCGCGCAGCCTGGGCTGCCCCTGAGACGATTTTCCACCATATGTCGGATGCTTTTTTCGCTTTTCCGATGGGAACAAAGCAACTTAGAAGAAAAGAGCACAACAGGATGGAAAAAAGCTTCAGAAGATACAGACAGGCCTCAAGGTTTTATGATTGAAATGCTGCAAAATAGAAGATGACAAAGCCTCATGCTCTGTTTGGCAAATCCAGGCTATCGCGGAGACATGGCGGAGCAGTAGTCTAGTCCCCACGGAGGGGGGACCCGCATCCAACGTCCCATCTCTGCTCATCACATGGAACTTTGCCACTTCAGTTCTAAAATTAGTTGTGACGTCGGACTGATTCAGACGGACATGTTTATGGCGAGTTTAATTTATGCTAATCCACACCCCCGCGAGTTTTTAAGGCTCGCTTCCTTCCCCTCACTGGTGTCCTGCTGTTGTGGCACCGATGTAGTGCTGCCTCATCTCATCAGGCGCAGCCTTTCATAAAGTGTAGAGAAAAAAAGAAAAACAGCAAAAAAATAACTGCTCGTCTCCGTTGCAACCCATGTTTATTATATGTTTCCACTTAGCAAGCACAATTCATGGTAGCTTGCTACTTTTATTAACAGAAACACATTAGCCACCTGCTGATCATGATAGAGCGCTGTCTGTTTGCTGTGTACAGTAATTAAGGCTAATAACTCTATGTTTCCGTATTGCCTTCACAGCAGGATCAGCCAGTTAACAAACGACAAGCGGGAGCCAAAACTTCTCTTTGGCGGCGTCAACAGGGGGCAGAGGGAGTGACAGAAGAGGGAGAAGGAAGAGATGAAGGCGACAGTGAGGCGGAGGAGGACAGCGACGGGGGCCAGACGCTAGGTTAGACGGTGCAGGAGAAAGACGAAAGGATCGGAAATAGGAAACACGACGAGAAGCAGGAGCAGACGTAGGCGGAGGAAAGCGATGAAGCTGAAGACAAGGACGATGAAATACTTTAGGATTTACAGAAAAGTAAAAAAGTAAAGTGTTGATGATCCAGGCGTATGAGGAGGAGGGAAAAAGAGGTCAAAAGTGTGAAACACCGACTTGGATGAGTTCTTTCTCCACACAGAAGTTTATAGCAAACTTCGCAATGCCTCATACATACATGTGCTCTTTAGAATCTGCTAAGTTCCCCTTAACATAAGCCAACACCTGGAATGAAAGCCCACCGTTCAGTGCCCAACATCGGCCTGTGGGAGTGTTCCTTTTTTAATTTTAAGCCCCACCATCACTGCCACCACCTCAGCATCCACCTGCAGGCTCTAATTTTCCCATCACTCTCCAGGGTCTCCAGGCTAATCTGCCTTGCCTGCGATGAGGTCGAAGCCCTGGCGTTGACACCAGAATAAACTATCAACAACTTCTGGTTAGCACACCAGAAGTTGACAGCGTTTGCGTTTACTCACGATAGGAACTTGAATCTCCCCCAGTTGAGAGTTTAAAGCCAAAAGCCTGGAAGAGCCCGCGCAGGAGTCGAGTCCCAAATGAGGCAGCGCTTAAAGCGGAACGGGAGGGACGGTAAACAGTCGTAGATCCATGCTTCAGATAGCAGCCAGGCTCCGCTGAATGCAGCCTGGCTACATGACTGGAGCCTACTGGGGTGGGAAAAGGACTGGGGAGGGGGGGAGGGATGCAATTGGTGCGCGGCCTGTAAAGGTATGCCGGTCACTCCCCCGGCAGCTAAGCATGACCTACCCCCACCCCCCTAACTCCGGCCAGACAAGCAGACCAAGCACTCATGTGGCACTAACCTGCACATTGTGAGTGTTTGTGTGGTGCGAGGCGTGTCCATGAGTTAGGTGCGTGCACGTGAGGCAAACGCACTGGTTACCTGCTGCGGAAACACTCGCAGGTGTGCCTGTGCCTGTGCCCGTACTGTGCGCTCACTCGTTAAAAGAAAAAGGTAAAGAAGGACGCCGTTGACAACACGCACCCCGCTCGTGTCAAATTTGGGTCACCCTTTCTTCTCCCCTCTCGGAAGATGGAGGAGGGGGAGTCGGAAGTGAACAATACCCCTCTTTCACCGCGGCCACAGGGTTTGTTTGTCTGTTGTGCGCGCTTGTGTTGGAGCGCGCCCGTATGCATGCCATGTCTTTGTCCTTGGGATTTAACATGCACCACTGATCAATCCATTACTGCAGGAGGAAGGGGCCGCCGATGCCGGAACGTGGGCGCCGCCATAATGGATGGCTGTGACCTAGAAGGACAGGTTCCTTGGTTTAGCTGCCTGGTTGCGAGGATCGTTCGGGCGGCATCTGTTCAAAATTCGCGGTCGTCCGGAAAATTTGGTTTTCTCTGGACAGACAGTGAGCCAGACTTAGACCCCTGAACCTGCCTGTTGTGAGGCAGCAGTGCTAGCCGACTAGCCACCTGGGGGCCTAGCATCAGGCCGTGCTGTCAGATTTAAGACACCTGTGCTGTCGAGGAGGGTGACGAACGCCTGCTATACGGAATATGGAGAAGAGTTGCGCAACCCAGTCCCACTTTAAATGACTGTATGTGAATATAAACCAACTCCTGTCCTGCTACAAACACCACGGGGACGATTCCCCGCTGCTCTCCAGCACCGAGACGTCGATATCGACTCTTCCCGACTGGCTTTGCCTCTGTTTAGCGCCACGTTGTTTCAGCAAAGCTGGTTGTTGCAGGCAACTGCTGTGAGAGAGCGGGATGGATTCTTTTGGACCAACCAGTCCTCTGCTCTGGTCCGTCAGGTCCGGCTGGTCTGAAAGTTCGTCTCGCAGAGGGAAAGTATCAAAGGATGAAATCTGCAATCTGTTAGCCGCTATTTTACAAAAACTCCCATCTGGTACGTATCACTCTGCTCAATGCTAACGTAGTAATTTCTGTTCCGTGCTAATCCCAAAGATTCCCAGCACATTTCCTGACACCTGTGCCCTTAAACTGGATCTGGCAAATGTAGAGGGGGAGAACCACCTTACTGGCTTACTGACGGGTTGATCCTGAGGACTAAAGGCAGCATTGTCGCAAAGAAAACACGCAGGATTGTACATGTACAATGTAACACAAGCCGGAGAGTCCAATGTGTGTGTCCTGCTCCAGAGTTTGTGGGATTATCTGATCACAAAAAGCCACCGATCCTTAGTTTTCATCTGCATTGTGGGGCGCAATTAGCACTGATCCTGGCTCATGTTACTCAAGTGTTCCCAGGTGTTTCCCAAGAAACAGAACAGTACATTTACTTTCCCTTAAATCAAGATTTTAACCTGGAAAAGGTCCAAAAACACATAATTTGTCCTCCATTAGTGACGCCAGCCAGCAAATCTGCTGAGGGTACCTGCTTTCATGTAGCTGGTGTGTGCATTGCTGGCTAATGTTGCAGACATGTGCGTCAGCACTGGTACCTGTTAAATAAAATGGGCACCTAGAAACTGCTGTGCCTGTTAGGAGACTTAAAAGATTTTGCGTTTACTTTTGTGACGTCGTCAATAATGTATAAATTGACACTTTTTTCAGCCACGTGTTGCTTTCTTCGCTGACTCTCCAGGGGGTGTTTTCATCAAAGAGAATCTGACTAAACCCGCCAAGATTCCCTTCGCTGCACGGAACCTTGAATTTTCCAGCTTTATAGCAGATTCAATAGCAGAGGCTTCTTGAGTCGCACCTTCGGGCGACTGTCGCCTCATCCGCCGGTTCGAGGAGCACCTGGTTCATTCCAAATGTGAAGCATGTCGGCCTGAATGCAAATGTCCCTGGATTATAGAAATCAGGCATCCTGCACTTCAGTGGTGCTGGAAAAGATGAAGGCAGCACCTTTAAGGGAAAGAAACGAGGAAGACGAGCTTGTCTTGACAGATTTAAAGGGATGCCGTTCCAACTAAAGGCTCCTCGGAGCAAAAGCCCGACACTTTGAGCCAAACGGACCTAATTTGTTATGATATCTTGCAGTTGCAGATTATATGGCCAACATTGTTTCTCCTTCTTCAGCGTTCTCTTTATCAATACTGAACCTGTTTGTTAATGTTTATTGACCCCCTCCAAGCCTTATCAGCGCACGAGGATGAAAGCTAGCATTGACTCAGCCCGTTTTCAGGCACAGTTAATGAGCTGCTGCCCCACTTTAAGTGGAGTTCGTGCAGCGAGGAGAACTTTATCGGCCTGTTTGCATCGTTCCTGGCATTGATGGATTGATCACACATTGAGTGGCTCGGTTAAATGACATTCTCTGCATGTGGTTGCCAAAAGATAAATTCACATGTGGCTTGCACAGTCCAGAAAATTAGCTGTGTCCGCAGATGTACAGAAAGTTAAAAAAAAAAAAAAAGCTGAATCATAAGGATATTCGATAACGACATTATGTGCCAAATAGACAGCACAAGGGGGGTTATTTTTACCTGATTGGGAAAATTTTATGCAAAGTTCTCAAAGCTAGCAACACACGAAAAGCATAGGAACTGAGGGATCTGACCTGCAGTCACACCTCAGTGGGTTTGCTAACAGCAACTGATCTTACTAATGCTTTCGTGACTGAACGGGAGGAAAAAACCCTGCAGCCATCTTCCAAAATGTTCTAGTGTAGTATAGTGATCCTGTGTCGTGTACTTTTCCCATTTTCCTTTCTACTGAGCAGAGGTCAGCTGGCATATTAGCATTCCTGAACAGGTTTTATCCATAAACCTGCTTGAGAATCATAAAATGGAACAAAACTGGGCCACTAATGGATATGCAAAGACCGTTTCTGTCTACAGTTTAAAGTCGTCCCTTGGGCAAAAATATGTTTTTTGCTCTCGTTCCTGCTGTTAAATGTTGTAACTGTCGTGAACGGTCATGAATAGGGAAGAAACTCCTCTTCCGCTTCCATGCATCACAGAAAATTCGACTTTAAGAAGCAGGCCGGTATGGACAAAAGTGCCTTAACTGGTTTGTGGCTCATCACACGGGAGTAAAATTGTCAGTAAAGAAAAGGTGTTAAAATATATCAATTACTGCAGAATGTGCAAAAACAAAGGTTTGCCTTTAATTAGGTTGCATGGACTACACTAAACTTCAAACAACTGCAACAGCCAGTCTGCTGAAAGACACAAGTGGAGCAACTTTCCTTTAAAAACTGGACAGAATGCAAAATAATTGCTACCCGTACATAAATCGGGCTTTAATTAAATGTTACTGCAAATAGCTGAACATGAATATTTAATACAACAGGAAAAGACGTGATCAGATCTCCTTAAATCTCAGTGAAAATACAGTATACCAAAAAAAAAGAAAAATAACCAAAGCCTCGCCCCCTGGTGGCCACTGTTAGACGACAGGCGCCATTATACTATTTAAAAGCCTAATAACTGTAACAGTGGCTATATAAATAAAGTTGCATTGAATTGAAACACTTGCAAAGTCAACACAAATGAAAAAATACATTTTTCGTTCATTCTCTCAAAGTAGCCCCCCTGACGATGACGTCGCTCCACCCACACTCAAACAAGCAATCCAGGGTTCAGAATATTGTGACAATATTCAAAAGAATGGACCAGAAAAACCAGAGTGCAGAGCAAAAATGCAGTTTAAAATCCGGAACTGCAGTATATTGATATTTATAATCTTCCCTTGCTTTTCTTTTGGCTAGTATGAAGAATGGGTCCTCTTAAAAAAACAATAAAATAGCTGTTTCTCTTCAACACACCATTAGCTGGAAAAGACTGAATGAATCATTCGCTCCACTGTGTTTGGCGAATTCTGTCCTGCCGATCAGCAAACAGTCGTTGTAAATGGTTTTTTTTAAAGCTATGTTAAATGCTGGAAAAAAAAACCCAAGAAAGGGATTTTACAGATGCAGAGTTGCTAATGGTGAGGCAACAAGATGGCCACTGTGATCATGATGCTGACCTCCTGACAGCCACGCTGGAATAAACCTCACACAGATCTCGCTGCCTCTCGTGGACGGATCCGTCTCGCACGAGGACGGTTGCTAGATTTATAATCCGGGTTTGAAGGAACGGCAGAAAAGTATGAATATTTTACTGAACGGAGACCAGTGGGAGAGCGAGGATGGCCAGAGAGGGAGAAAAGGTGCGTGCATATGTGTGTGTGTGTGTGTGTTAGATATGTTATATAAAGCGCACAACAAAACAGCTGGACACATGCAGGTAGAGCGCACAAACACATGCACAACAGGCACAAACTGCAGAAGAGATGAATGACCACGCAAGCACACGTACACGTACACACACTTACACACACAAACACATATACACAGAGGGAGATGTTTATTGCTGCCGTCCACCCACAACTGCATTCATCCATCAGCTTTTTAACAACTGTAACAACTCAGACAATATATGACTCATTATACACACACACACACACACACACACACACACACACACACAATAAAGATGCAATAGTGGAGGACAACAGACGTAGGAGGAAACTGTACAGGAGGAAACATCAGACTGGACCAAAATATCATAAAGTAAACAAATGAGTGTTTTCACGCTGGAGCTTTCATCAACAGGTCCTCTGGAAAAGTGATTTATGGATACATCGCCCAAATTTTCTCATTTTGTTTTTCCGCAAAGATAACTAGCGTGGACCAACAATCGCAGTACCGCAAGAAACCTTAGGGGGCAGAGTCGAGTCCCGCGATCAACAAACGACAACAAAGGTGAGCCGATCAGAGAAGAACTTAAAATCAGCTCCACAGAGAGAAGTGAAGGCAACAGAATGATTAAGCTGGATAAAAATGATAAACAATTGTAATATATCATAAATAAAGATAAACAGAAAACTAAGATGGACGGATAAAAAGATATCTGTGATCTCCATAAAATCTAATGATGGATAGATAGATAGATAGATAGATAGATAGATAGATAGATAGATAGATAGATAGATAGATAGATAGATAGATAGATAGATAGATAGATAGATAGATAGATAGATAGGAAACTTCAAACCCATATTATTACAAAAATATTTGAAAATGAAATGGAAGCAGATGTCATTGAAAGCCCCAAACACACACACACACACACACACACACACACACACGGACGGGCAGACACACAGTAGCCGCCCGATCCATGCACGCAAATATCATCTTAAATAACATCAAGGTGAACCCGATACACACTGTGACACACGCACACACCCACACACACACACACACACACATACACACACAAACACACTAGTTCAGGAGAACAACAACACCAGGCAGCAGGGCAACACTGAACACACACACACACACTCTCCATCTACACATTAACACACACCTTTAAGGTGGCCAACACACTCCCCTATTCATCCGATGCTAAACACACGTAAACACATCCCCACCTGCTTGCACGCCTTTCCCACCCACTCAAACCACCGCACGCGCACACTCTCGCCCACACACACACCTACACCCTCCATCCCCCCCCCCCACCCCTTCCCATTCTTACCTTGCAGCAGGCTCTGGAGGTTGAGCTGCGCCTGCTGGTGCAGCTCCTCGACACACTCCGGCCTGCTCCACGAGCCGAACACGTTCACGCTCTGTTGCCATGGAGACTTGAAATGGGCCGCACCGCCGCTGCTGCTGCTGCTGCTGCCTCCTCCGCCGCTGACGCTGCTGTGGCCGCCGTCACCGTGGCTGCTGCTGCTGCCGCCACGCCTGCCACCCTCCGCCTCTAGACCGCCGGTGGCTGGGAGAGGGAGGGAGGGAGGGAGAGAGAGAGAGAGAGAGAGGGAGAGAAAGATGTGGAGGGGAAGTGATGGATGGAGGGAGAGAGGAACGACAAGGGAGAGGAAGAAATAAGGGAAGGGAATGAGATTATGGAGGAAGTGGAAAATCAAGAGAGAGGGATGAGAGGGAAAAGGAGAGGGGGGGGGGAAGATCACACATGATTAGAAAAACATACGAATTTGCATATTTAACACCAAGAGACGTGTGTTACATAACAGAGAGTGTTGTCAGGGAGAACAAGGACCCAGGAAGAAAGGAACAGGAGGAGGAAGGACAGAGAAAAGGGTATTAGAGAGGAAGGAGGGTACGATAGACATGAAGAGAGGTAGAGAAGAGATTTGGAAGGGGATCAGAGCCGGGGAGCAGTTAATTAGGAGGGGAAAGCAGTGGGAGAGAGAGAGAAAGGGAGAGGGAGAGAGAGGGGGATTAGGGCAGGGAGGTATGAGGGAGGAAACTAGACAAATTGTTTCATTAGGGCAAGAGCGGAAGGAGGGAAAAGGAAGCGTTGAACCGGAGGAGGTTGGAAGACGGCGGCATGTCGGGAGTTTGGATGACCGATTGGCCCCAGAAGCATCGAACCACCGTCCCTCCGTCCCCATCAAAGCAAATCAAAGCCATTTTGAGTGGACGTGAGAGCGGAGCCGCTTTGGCTCAGCGACGGTGAGCTCGATCCGCACGTTAGCAGCTGACAGAACATGACTGACGAACACCCCCGACGTGTCCAAACAACTTCAACCGAGCAGTCAGATAGGACGTGCCCCGTCCTGCCACTAGGGGCGCCGCTGTATAAATATTTTTTTAAAAATATTTTACAAACAGGACATCAAAGCAGAAAACTGGGGAGAAACACCAGGGGACACACTTGATGAACAAGGAGAACACAGGGAATTCCAAAGTCATAAAAACACTTCATCTTAAGGAAAAATGTAGAATCCAGACCTCCGTCACAACTAACAAACCAAATTTCATCCAATAATTTCCATTTCCGAGACTCTACCACACATCTGGAAAGATTCCCTACTTCACTGAAAGTGCTTTAAGGACACTGGTTGTATGAGACAGACAGAATCCACCGGCACGATGGCGTCACGTTTGTCTCCCCCCGCCAGGAACCCGCCGTACTGCGTGAAATCCTGATTTCACCCTTCCCGTCTCTCGGTTCCTCCTGAGCTCCTTCCACACAATCACTCCCCTCCAGACGGAACTGTGCGTGATGCAGCCACGTGCGCGCGATACACCTGTTATATTCCCAATCTGGAGTCGAATTTATGTTCCTGTCTTCTCATTTAGTTTGAGTCAATGTCCACTTCTCCTAAAGTATTCCATCCTGGGAATAATGCTTACAGGATTTAGCCATCGTGGCACCGTTCTAGCTGCAAGCTACACGTCCCATTTGAGGACGCTCCCTCAACAACCTCTGCTCTTTTTCTGACTCTCTGGTGCTGATGTTGGGATGTTTTATGCCGTAAATGTTGTGATTTCATCATTCCGGTTGCTGCCAGATACCAGCCTTGGAATTCTTGCTCATCGGACCAGAGAAAATGTCACCTCGAGGGTTCTTTGGCTAGAACTGTTTAAACCTCGGATGGAAGTTGCGTCAGTGGCGTCTGAACGTCAGTCAAACCTTCTGAAATGTCCCGTTCAAGAGGAGTAAACGGCGTTTAAAACGGGCGAACCTCACTTTCTGAACGGCTCGTCCGCTAGCGCTGGTTTTCACCCGTGCGAATGGATTCTTTTCCCGCCCTTTTTATGACGCAAGATGTGAAATCAATGATCGTGCCATGACTGCCTTATATGCAGCGCTGATAAGGTTTCCGCGGCGATGAGCAGACCGGCCTGAAAAATCCAGATGTTCGCGACTTCGCCCGTCCGTGCTGACTGCACGGTTTCTGTCCTCCAGCCAGGCAGACCTGTTTTGTCCTGGCTGAAATGTCACATGGGGTTGAGTGGAAACATCTTTAGAAAACGCCGGCGTCCTTTTCTGCTAATCTCCAACGAAGAACCCGCCTTTGAGGCCACTCAGAGCAGCGAGAGGAACCAGGCGGAGTGGCACAAACATGTTCCAGAGAGAAAAATGAGCTCAAAATCATTCCGATTAAAGGGTTTGGGGATTTTCTTTTTCAACAGATGAATCCAGTAAAGGGCTGTTCAGTTTGAGGGTAAATTTAAACGAGAAATGTTCTATTTGTGAAAACTTTCTCTCACGCTTTTTTTTTTTTTTTTTTTTTAATGGCTAAGCCCCTCAGCTGGAAAAATCTTTTGAAGTTAAATGAAAACATCAGACTTCTTCCGCGGAGAGCTCGTCGAGTGGTAAAAATCAAACAGTGACAACGTGGGAATTAGAGCGCCTTGGTGCGGGTGGGCGACTGTTCCTGTGGGCTAAGGCTGTGGAGTCACAAGATGCCCGGGGGGAATGGGGGGGGGGGGGGTGAGGGGGCTGAGGACCTCCTGCCGTTTACTCCTCTTGAACGGGGCATTTCAGAAGCTCCTTGGCCTCAGTCTTGGCCAAGGAGCTGCGTCGCTGCAGTGGGAAAAGGGTGTGTAGCGCCCCCTGCTGGAATCAGATGGTACCGCGGCATAATCGCATCATCACTTATTTGTTACATAAAGGCACAATTTAGAAAGGAGATAATCGACACATTCCCGATCATCGTGGCCAGTTTGAAATATACAAGGGGTACCTTTTGAGAAAAAATAATAGTCTCCTTTTCAGCGCCAGCTTCAGTGACAGAAAGATTTCTGAAATTTAAAAAAACAAAACAAATTAAAGAAGCTTGTTTTGATGGGGATGAGACAGGAGTCTCTGCGGATGCGTTAACAATTAATTCCTGATTAAGCATTGAGCAGAGTGCCACAATGATACATCTAGAGCACATCATCCTCCACGGGGACGTAGCTTTCTTTCCCTCTCTTTCACTTAATGTAACCACGGCGACAGGAAGAGCAAGACAGATGGAGAGTCGGTATGGGCCCCTGGACATCTGTGAGTCGGTGTCAGATGGGAAAAAAATAAACTCCAGAAGTAGTTTCGAGGCTTGTGTAAATATTGTTTTAAAGATAATTCTCAGGTTAGCATTAGCAACAGGATTAGCAGGAAGAGAACACACGTTAGTACACTTAGCAGGCGACTGTATGAATATGATAGGGCTTGTTAATGGTGTGTGTGGGTGTGTGTGTGCTGAGGTGGGGGGACATGACTCTTAAAAGAGCAGTAAACCAGATTTACTGACTGCGCCCGGACCCAAACAAGAACTACGGGGCCCCGACTTCACATCGTTATCAATACCACCCAGGACCGATACCGTCTGATTCTGACCTTTGGAGTAATGATGAGCTAACAACAAATGCCAGCGAGGATATCAAATCTGACCTTTGAGTCACGTTGCTGTGAAAGTAATAAAGTGTCAGGTTTGGAATCCGACTGCTGCTGGTCCTGAAAGGGCTGACTGGTGGGTCCCCATTTGGTACCTGAGACCAGGACCAGGTTGAGCTAGCTAGATGTATCCCACTAAATTCACAATGCTTCATTGGAAACTGTAAAGTTTAAAGTCCCAGACTGTAAAACTCATGATCTTCGAGCTGAAAACGTTGAATTTATCATTAGATAGTTGCGCTATTACACCAGGTTATTCGTGATTGGGTGCATTTGTTGCTGCTTTAGCCCCGGTTTGGGTCAGTTTTTAAACTGCGTTGAGGTTCCTCCAGGCCTTTCTCTGCAGCTCAGAACTGCCCCTGCAGGCAAAGTAGCCCCAAGATAAAGACAGAAGACCTGCACACAAATCTAAATCTGGCTTTTCAAAACGTAACTTGGAGATTTAAAGTGACCAGGTGATGTTTATTCAGCGATAAGACTGAATGCACAGCACATTAATGAACCCTAAAGTCACCTCTTAAATATCTTAAGAGATTTTTCCCATCACATGAATATGCTCCTAAATCAATACACACACCCAGTTTAATGGATGAATACCCCCCCCCCTCTCCAGTCAGGCCCGGCTGTCTGCACTCATTAGAACCTTGAGGTGATTTGCTCCGACGTGAGCCATAATTTATCCTCCGCCTGCCTTTGACTCGTTTATCCCGCTCCTACCGCTTCCCCTGAACCACTTCTTTCCACGTCTCTCCCGATTTCATCCTTTATTCCACCAAATCCCATCGAGCTCTATTCTTCCCTCCCTCTGCCATTAGTCACCTCGGTTCCCTGGAGATTTTGCATTCTCTCTAGGCCTGTCATATCTCCTTCATTACACACACTCACGTAAAATGGGGGACAGGCGAGCAGGTGGAGTGCTGGCATGCGTGTGTGAGTGCCTGAGATCTGAGGGCGATCTGCTCCCCAGCCTCCACCATGGATGATTTTGACTGAACTGAATACAAACAAAACGATCACTGTCCCAAATGGGTTTTTTGTTGTTTTGTTTTGGGGGGTTTTTGTGGGTGGGGGACATAGATTTCTCAGGTTGTACGGACATAAATCTATTTTTACTGATGTTTATATTTACCAGACTGGATATGTGTCTTGAACTACCAAATATACACGTTTGTACGCCCCCGTGTGGCTGCTTCCCGCCACTGCAGCCAGGGAGAAAGTTGGTTGGTTTTTTTTCACACGTATTGGTAGTACGATCATGAGCTAATTATTTATATTAAGGCACCAACTACGTGAGGAATTCTTTCTTTCTTTTTTCCATTTGGTGAAGAAACTGACACTGGAGGATCACGCCAGATGAGTGACTTTGATTTTCCTTGCACGCCGCTCTACCTTTCCCTGCGGCCATGTGCCAACAAAACAACACGGCTGCATGTTTTGTCTGAACGGCTCACAAAGCAAACTCGGTTCTGCTCTCGAGCCAAACAAATCCTTCCACACCTGCTCTGTGCTCAGGATCCCATTTAAGTTTCCCTCCATCCGCAAGAACACGCTTCTTGTTGTTGAGAAGAGGGACGTTTCCTCCTGTGTATTAATGCAAGGTAGAAAAGAAAATAGGAGCAAATGAATTGTATATGGTCAAGTGTTTGTTTGTGTGTGTGTATCTGTGTGTGTGTGTGTCTGTGTGTACATATTCCCAGTACTGGTGCTCTTCACCATCTTTAGGGAACCATCTCCATGCCAGTAATCACCATAAAATTGGATCTTTGTCCCTCTTAACAAACATGGCTAAACCAATTTTGGCCCTTGTTACACACACACACACACACACACACACACACACACACACACACGCATGTATGTGCGCATGCATGCACGCGGCAACAGTCTTGCCAAAACAACCACATGGACACGTCATCTGTACATTTGGACCTAATAGCCTTTATTTTCAATACCTGCATTAATTATCCCACAGTTGTCATGGATACAACTGAATCAGACTGGCGGCAATCTGCAGCGCCACAAGAGCGTCACACAGCATCACCCGTGTGAGTGACTAAGCAATTTAGGTCCACAGCTCATTAGTGTTGAAGTTTATACACATTGCCTTAAACTCTTTGTCTACAGCTAATGTGCAAAAACTGGCCTCTATTAGCAGTTAGCATGTGTTTGTGGTTAAACAGCATTAAAATCCATAACGCACAATACGTAACACCTCATTTAAAGTGCAGGGGGCTTATTCACCATGTGCAGCTGCAGCTAAGAGCACTGTCGCTGTTCTCTTGCAGGGATAACAGATAAAACACACACAGGGTGACAGTGAAGAAATCCAGACTGCTTTGATTTGCTGGGATATCAGGAGAGGTGTTTCATATCAAAACAACCTCAATGGTCTCAAAAATGGCCAAAGGATGATTCCCTCTTCTAAAAAGAAAGAGTAAAGACTGGGACGCCAAAGCAGGATTCCTAATCTTGGATGTCATTACCGCTGGCTGTGGTTGAGCCTCTGACTCGGCGTTACTTGAGCCCCCTTGGCCCAAATATGAGCTCTGCCTTCATTTTTACTCCTCTCCATCGACAAAATCCCCTCTAAAACTCTCCGCCGGTGTTAACCACACACCCTTTCAAGGTCAGACGCGCGGCTAGGGTCAAGCGCTAAGGTCCAAACACAGGACTCCACAGAGCTGACTCAGCTGGATCGCCCAGCCGTCACAAACCTGGTTTCCACCCTCCCAACTGGCAGGAAATGATGTCACCGGCTCACCGAGGTCAACCCCTGTGCCCGTTTCCCATCCTGCAGCAGCCCCCAAATTCATTATCTCTGTGTTTCCCCGGATGAGCTCCGTCTCCTTGAACCTCGCCGTCATCCGCATTGAGCGCGTTTATTCATCTCCCTGTGTCTCTTCAGCCCAGCGCACCTTGGTTCATGGTCACTACAGCGTCACGCAAAGGTTTCTTGGTGCTTTTAAAGAACACAGCCGTAGGCGTGATGCCGCTCTAACATTTTATAACCGACAGCGAATGAATATTTTAGGCAGCAAATTGCAGCACTGTACCAACAGGAAGGGACCTCTCATGCTTTTATTTTCACCAGGTGTTAGCATTGTGACATCACTTCCTCTAGTTTTCTCCCTGAACCAGGTAGCTAGATCAATATGGCCCTACTACAGGTTTCAGGCTGCTCACAAACCAAGACTGTTTTTTCCCCATCCTGCCTTTCATCCAGGCTCTGGGTTGCCCACAACACCAACCGGGCCGTTTCCCCTTTACGGCGCACGTTATTGGCCCCTGAGGACGGCGCTGCTGCAGTTAGATTAGTTCCAGGAGACTCTGGCAGGAAGCAGCGCCCCATCTATTTCCCGTTCACCGGGCGACTCTGTGGCTAAAATCTGATTTTATAGACATTAAAACAGCCGCAGTGATGCAGAGTGGCCGCCAGAGGGTGCTGACAGGATCTTCACCAAGAAATACACAATTTAGACAACAAGATAATTATTAAACCTAAAAAGCTGTTCCATCAGAAATATATGACTAATACAAAGAAATACCTGACTCACCCCCGCCCCCCTTTAGTCTACTGTGTTAGCATTACAGGGCAGCATGCACCCTCGGGGGGGGGGGACCTGAGTCCAGTTTAAATAATTCTGAGCAAAGAACAGTGGTTATCATGCCATGGTTATTGTACACAACAAAATGCATCTTTGCGTTGATTCTATTTAATTCCGTGATTGGATTATGAAACTTCTACCTCTAATTAGCCTAGAATATCAATTAGCAGAGCACTTTAGTCCCACTGGAACACCTTTCTGAGCAGGGAAAGTCTGTTGCTGTTCGAACCTTTTACCAGCAGAGGACAATTTATTGCTCCTGCCGGCTTCTTCCTCCTCGTCATCACGAGACAAAGCGCCTGTTTTGACTTGAATGTTTCCCGAGGAACCTGAATGCCCCCATCTGTCTGTCTGTCTGTCCATGCTACTTTCCCATTTCTACATGTAAATTAACCATCAGGACAAACGAGTGAAGTATCTTGATCGCCCCCTATTGGTGGGCCAGAAAGCAGAAATAGTTATTTTAAGTTCTTTGTCTGTCATTGGCATGGCATAAACAAATCAGGGGTTCATTTTTAAGATCGGATTGAATAGTTTGATTTGAAAAATTGGGATGATTTGGGAATTGGGGATTGGGAATGGACGGGGGTAGAATTATTCCTGTGATGATGCAAGACAACGCGACTGAATCGGGGGATCTAACAGCTCCACTTCAGTGGCGACGTGTCGCCGCTCATGTTTCTGCATCAGGGGATGACGTGCCTTCATTTTTCCACACTGGAGAATGAATTGTGTGTGTGTGTGTGTGTTTGTGTGTGTGTGTCTGTGTGTGTGTGTTGGATCTCAGGCCTATAATAATGGTGTGGAAACAAATGTAGCCAAGCACAAAACCACACTGCAACCAAACCAGAAGCAAAACGCACTTTCAGCAATATACACATTCCTGTGTGTGTGTGTGTGTGTGTTTGACCTCCTCATTTGACCTTGGTGTGCACTAACAGACATGTGCGAAAACTGAGTTTTCTGCATGTACAACTCAACATACAGAGAGCCTTTCAGAGCCCACTACACACACACACACACACACACATGCACACACACACACACACACACACACACACACACACACAGCAGTCCAAATGTCAGTAGAAGCATGTTTATTAAGTGCCGTACAACCACAGGGGTCAAGAATGAGGAAGCAGGAGGCTCTGGAGAACTGAAATGAATATTTGATCAAACCAAGCGGCCACGCTTGAATATTTCACAGTGTAAACATTGCAACACCAGTGCTGTCAGCAAGCGTGCAACAAGATCGTTTTCCCCGTCACGGACGGCCAATAAAGGAAGACATTTTTAAAGCGCATTTCCACCTGGATTCTTTACAAACCTGTGAAATGCTCCGGTTTCCTGACAATCAACTCGATTTCCTGTGTTTCTGAGGCTTCCAGAAGCAGCGCGGTGCCCCCGCAGTGCGCGTTTCTGCAGATTCTACAGCAACAGTCAGGGTAGCACCCCCCTCCAACAGTCACGTTAATGTCCAGGAACACTCCACTGCCTTTCTTATCTTGATAAGAAGCCACTTTGTTTCGGTACCACTCGACTCCCAACTCCTGTGACAACTGTGAACCCCCCCTTCCGTGAGCCGTTCCCAGGCTGTCCTACCTGATCTGGCCCAGAAAACCTCCATGTCTGTGTTCCTCAACTGCCTCCTGCACAGACGTTCTCACACCATCCTGAAGGGAAAAGGAGGAAGGGGAGGAGGAGGAGAGGCCGGCTCGCCAGCCGGGGTAAAGCCTGTGACTCATTCGGGCTGGGAGTCCGAAAGGGGGAGAAATCGAGTGGGAGAGGGGAAGACACGATGGAAGGCGAGAAAGAGAAGGAGCGCGGGGAGAAGTTTCCCTCTGGTGGTGGGAGAGGGGAGAGAAGGGGAGGAAGCTGATGGTGCGAGGTCTTTTTCTTCCCCCTTTTCCTTCTCTTTCCTCCAAACACAATGCCCAACCCCCCCACCTCGCACCTTAAAGGAGTCGCCGCAGAGTTCAAGCTATTTTATGTGTTTTATAGCGGCCTGGATTGCATCCAAATGGAGGACCCACCTATTTCAAATTGTAATACTCTTTCTTAGTCTAATATTCGGCATGGGTGCATTCGAACTCTTCATCCTTCTGTCCCGTGGGGGCTATTGTCAGCACTGGTCGCCTCCTTTTCCTTCCCCAGCTCAACACCGACTTCCTGTAAACACTGGAAGTGTCAAGCGTGACCCACAGCAGCGGCTTTGTGTGTGTGCACTCTGCCTCCACCTCAGAGGTTTAAAACCATTGTTTCGTTTGGGACGTTGGCCTGAGGAACAGGGAGTTCCGTGCACCCAGGCTGGGTCTGGGCCTGGTAGCCCTTCAGGCTGGACGACTGCTGGTTCACACAGTCTTGAACCGAAGCCCTTAAACTAGGAGACCACGTCAACGGCATCCACCCTCGCGTAACCTAATGAGTGGCTCCAACAAAATAAAATAAAATAAAACCAGAATAATTTTCCTCTTTAAACATTTCAATCATTTGACAAAACAAAAATGAGGGTTAAAGTCTGATGTCTGGGAGCAAACGGAGTCGGAGCAGTGCTGACTTTGCAGATCTGCGGCACAGACAGCAAATGAATCAGCCTTCCACTCCCGCTAATGCCGAGGTTCCTCTCAGCAAGGCACTAAATTCCTGACGGAGGAGGTAATCGGTCGTGATGGCTTGAGGGTTGATGTGAAAGTGAATAAAGCACAAAAGCTGATGGGGGGGGGGCGTTGAATTAAGGTTTAATACATCTCTCCTGCTCTAATCCAACAGAGAAACACAGGTGTTCCACGGTGGCTACGATGGCATTTGAAGTTGAGATAAACCTGAAGATGTTCCGTTCATCCAAACAGTCATCAAAATGAAACTCTGAACTTCAAACAGACTGCTTTTTATAGAACAGGCGCAATGGCGCCCCCTAAAGGAAGAAATGGAAAACCAGCCGTTTGTTAACAAACATGCAGCCTCACGTGCACTCGGACGCTCATGCCTATGAATCAATTGACCCGCTTGCTTTACCACACCTATGGTTACCATGGCAGCGGCTGTAGCCATATGTCCCTTGTGTTTCCTGTCTCCTCCGATACTTCTGCTTGTTCTCTCGGTCTTCTCGTTTCGCCACTCCTCCTCTCCCGGCGCCTATTTTCCCATCATCAACCTCCGTCTGATCTCTGTATAGCCCTCCTTCCTCCTTATTGCCTCTATCCAATTATCCCAACACACACTTCCTGTTTCCCTCTCTTCTCCTCCCTCTCTCCCGCTGCAGTGCTGCTGGTTTTGCTGAACATGACATCATCCATCTGAACATGTATGAATGAACGTGGTTGGCGGATGCATATGCACCTGGTCATCGCTGTTAGGCTTAGCGAGGGAATGGATTAAGAACCACGCAGGAGGAAGGTCTCAGAAACAAGATTTGTTTGGGTTCTTTTGCATTTTCAAGTGTGAAGAGACAAGTGTTACTGGGTAATGACAAGCACATCAGTTGCATAGCAGCAGATGAGCACTGAAATAGATTTGATGCGAATAACAGGGATTTAAATTAGGAAGCAGGTTTCAGCACCTCCACAAAGAGGAAAAACTGAAAATCCAAACTAACAGAGGCAAAAGGAGAGCATTAAAGAGGAGAAAGGGAATCAAAAATCCCTCCTTAGACCTCATTTTGGTGGTCTGTGCGCTCCTTTTGGAACAAAAAGCTGTATCATTAAAATTCGGATTGAAATAATTTAGCTTCGCTACATTCAGGAGAAGGGTGAATCTGCGCTCAACACCTGTACAGAAATCCTGCAGGTGACAATTGTGATGCATAAATGTTGATTAAAAAAATGCTGCATTTGCTGTAATTGGCTTTTGAGAGTTTTATGGCACAATTCCCGCCTAATTAATGGAGGAACTGTTAACAGTGTAGCAACACACAGAGGCCAGACAGCCAGCAACACTCCCTGGTTTCCTGTCAACCTCCTTTCGCTGCCATTTATGGGCTAAAATAAGAGGAAACTAATGGACGAGTCAACAAGCACTATCCGGTGAGCCACACATTTCCACGTTGCCAGGTGATCATGTGCAAATACTGCAATTGACAGTCACGTTCAAGTTTTCACGGCTACTGGGAAGAAGGCAAAACCCAGCAAACACTGAACAAAAATGGTCATCGTTGTATTTATAGGATCACACCGAACATTAACATGCTGCTTGATTCCCCAAAGCACATCATGGCACAGATGAGGCAACGATCGCTCGTTGACAGCTACAATGACGGAAAAGCTGGAACCCTTCCTGTATTCTCACAGCTGAGGAATCATTAGCAGCAATACGAGGGCTGGCGTTTTGCCCGACGTTGCATGGATCGCCTCTCAGCCACGCATCGTCACCACAGCCGTGATCTGTGTGAGCGACAGCCGCGTAACCCCCGGCGACGTCACTGCCACCACCTGAAGGCGATGAGCGACTGAAGTCAAGGTCAAGTGTGCGGGAGGGCGGGGACCTGCGCTGGTCAATGCACGATGGCAGGTGTGTGAGAGCTTACGTGAGTTCTGCACGACAGCACACACACACACACACACACACACACCTGGACAGGGAGGCTGGTGCTGGGTTGCAAATGTGCGCAGCTCTGCAGCAGAAACCCTGATTTTGCTTTCACCCTTTCATCACACCTGGCCGTCCATCATGTGTCTCCAGTACCTGCAGCTCTCCACACACCCCATTCCTCACCTCCTGCTGCCCCCAACAACCCCCCCCCCCCGCCATCTATTGTCTGACAAGGTTTTACAAGTGCTGACTTCCACCTTCTTTGCTCTCTCTAAGGGTGCTGCCCTTCATCTCTATCTCGTTTGCCCACCGCAACATTATAGCCTGCTAGTAACCCCGTCCGTCGGCCACCGGTCGAGACGCCGTGGCCCAGCGGTCACACTCTCTGACACGCACGTATCGGCAGGGATGTGGCGGCACACAGACACACACATATACACACTTTCAGCTCAGCTGCACACCAAGAGCAGAAGACCAATTGACCCAATTCATCCAACTTGGCAACTAACTGGAGGATGGATGGATGGATGGATGGATGGATGGATGGATGGATGGATGGATGGATGGATGGATGGATGGATGGATGGATGGATGGATGGATGGATGGATGGATGAGCTGCTAAAACAATGGATTATGGTTGGCTGGGTGCCAAAAGGGTGGTGCCTGGCAGAGAAGAATGTGTAAAGGACAAATTAGACTTAACGAGATACGTGAGGAGTGAAAATCAGCGGCAGTATTCTAACGTGACGTGCTGATGTTTGATGTTATTGATGATATAATCCCCTTTTTATCACGAGATGGAGAAACTGGTGCGTAATGATGAAGAGAAGAAAGAGAATGGGGAACAAGACATGAGGGTTTGGAGGCGTGGATGACTTTTCAGAGGGAAGGACGGTGGTTTTTGAAAATGGAAAGGGACAGGCGACCTAACGGACGGACTGCAAGAGCACGAAACACGGAGACGAGCCCGGTTGTTCGTTTGTTGGATTAAAAAACAGAGGAGGGAGGACTGGACGTGAGGAGGAGATGGACTGCAGCAGGAATACCATGTATGAATGAGCGGATGGAGGGAGCGCGTGAATGAATGGAGCGGCTGCACACACACACACGCACACACACACCTGAATATGAGGGATGGCGAGGAGAAGGCGCAGATGATGGAGAGACAAATGTGATGCGACAAAAGGAGGATCAAGACAACGACAGAGTACCTGTTGCCGATTTGGGTCTGTGTCGTCCTTTGGGCCGGCGCTGGGAATTGCCCATGCTATTCTTCCTGTCCCAAAACATCACCGCTTCATTCCACCAGCACACACACATACACACACTCGCACAAGCGCGCTGGATGAGCGAGCGACGGACACGGAGAGAGGCTGGCGGTGTGTGTGTGTGTGTGTGTGTGTGTGTGTGTATGCGTGTGTGCTAGAGCAGGATGAGACAAGGAAGAAACTGTCTTGGAGTGTGTGTGGAGCGAGAGAGAGGACAGTGGGTCACACCATCGCTCTGGCTGCATGTCTGGCCGTGTGTGTGTGTAAGAGAGAGAGAGAGAGAGCATGTGACTGTGGCTGAGGGTGAATTATCGAGCGAGCGAGCGAGCGTGGGTCCTGTACCATGTATGTGAGGGTTGAGCAGTGCGCTACGTGAGCTGTTCACAAAACAGAGCATACTTGTGTGTGTGTGTGTGTGTGTGCGTGTAAGAGAGAGAGAGAGCATGTGACTGTGGCTGAGGGTGAATTATAGAGCGAGCGTTTATGGGGGGTGGGGGGAGATGTGAGCGTGCAAGTATGGATGTGTGACAGAGAGAAAGACGGAACGTGTGTGTGTGTGTGTGTGAACACTTGGATATTACAATGGAAGGTCAGGCTGGTGCAAGTGAGCATGGGAAAGAATATATGAGTGAGCAAGAGAGTGTGTGTGTGAGACATAGATGGAGAAAGGGGGAGAGATGGATAGGGACCATTTGTCATGTTGATGAGCTTTCAGTCAGTCATATCCTTCCTCTGCTGTTCAATTCATAAAGAGCAAAGCAGAAAAACAGCCAATCAGGAGCCAGCGTCTGACAGAGGTAGATTTGGAAAGACTGAGGGAGACGGAGACAGAGAAGAATTGGAGGTGAAGAAAACATCATTTGGACAACGAAGCTGAGAACGAATAACAGTGACGTACATTTTTTTAATGAAATTTTGCTGCAAAAAGTGGGAGAAAAGAACAAAAATTTTATTCCTTAATTGCCACATATGCTATGAAATATGATACTAATCCGGATTCTGCATGGGCGACTTTCAATTAAGTGTCATGGGTGAAATCCAAGGATTCTAATGCTGCTGCGTCATGTTTTCAGCCATTGTTTGTGAGGATCTGTCAGTAGTCTGCGTCCGCCGGTGATGATGAGAGTCGGGCAAAACGCATAAAAGAAGGTGGTGGGAGTGGGCGGGGCCGGGATCGGGGCAGACAAAATTGAAAGTGAAGTCTGAGAGTGAAGCGAGCTGGGGAGACTGAGATTGGGGGGAGGACAGAATACAGGATGAGGAGAGAGAGAGAGAGAGAGAGAGAGAGAGAGAGAGAGAGAGAGAGAGAGAGCGCGCGCTACAGAACGAGTGTGATGCCACCTTTTGCCTCTTTTTTACCACCTTTAATTTAGATCTACGCACACACGCGATATCCACTATAACCTGTCATCTTAATTTGAGAGCGTCAATCGGTGTACCACAGGGATGCGTCTCAGGAACACTAAAGAGTTTGGCCCAGTGCATGGGTCCTCCCCCGCCATCAGTAATGGAATTTCAATGCTCAATGTTTGACCTGTTATAACCCCCGCGTGCGTCCCTGCTGATATCACTAATCAGTCTCACTTCTCCTCTTCACACCCATCCTGTGAAACAGCCTTTCCATTGGTGATTTTCACCTAAAACATCAACTGAGGTATCACACTTGCATATAAATTCATGAGTTTTTTCTTTTTTAACTTCCAGTTCTTTTAAAAGAGTTATAAATACCCTGTCATGTAAAGAGAACACTAACCTAGTCCGCCTTGAAAAGCTACACTAACGAGCTGGGTTCCAGCAAATGCTAATGCTAAAATGGTAAACTGAGTGGGTCCAAAGATCACCAGAGTGGTTCAGGTAGATTTAGAACCTGATTTCCTTCTAATCTGAAGTTTGAGTCCCAGGGAGGAGATGATTGACAGAGCAATGCTAACAAAAACACCGCAGGTGGAGGGGGAATTGAAGGCTGCAAATTTATTTCCCCTCTTTTCCTTTTCCGTTCATGCCAAATCTGCTGGGATTCCTGACAAAGATCCTCTAACTGTCTCTAATCCAGGTTCATCCTTGGGCCTCCCGCAAAGATTGCCCGTGAAAACCCGGCCCTTACATAACGGCAGCACAAGGGCGCGCCACGCCAATGAAAGTGTATCCTGTTCGCTATCTTGCTGATTTGCCACTTTGGCAGCTGCTATTAAGATTTCACGCTAGCAGCCGCGTCGCATCAGCCATCGGGCCGAATAACGCCGCCGTTATTTGCTGTCAGAGCCGCCGTCAAATCCCGACACGTGCTCATATGCACGCTCTGTTGTTCTTCAGATGAAACTTGTGCATTTTTTAAACGCTTAAACTGAATTCACCTGCCCCAGAAAAGTAAGATAATGTTAAAAAAAAAAAAAGGTTTTGGGCATTTTTAAACAATATATACAGATAAAAAGGGGTGAAGACTCTTGCCTTACTTTTGGTAAATCTCGCTGGAGGCCATTTCAGTGCATTTTTATTTAGTCTTCAGTTGTTAAGTGCTGCTAATCATTAAATCAGTGGTGTTAAAGCACAGCTGATTTTAACTCTGGGTTTTCAAAGCATGGAGTTAGTGAACAACCCTACAAAGAAACTGGCAAACTAAAGAGATACTGAGTGAAAAAACTGCAACATTTACACAATACTGTCAATTTTAGGCCAACAAAACAAACAATATTATAACAGTCTGAGCACAAATTAGCAAAAACTTCTATTGAACTAGTTTTCTTTGAAGGAAAATCCATGGAAAAATGCAGAAAAGCCACAAATTAGTAGTAATTCAAAACGGTACCTGCAGGAGGGTCAGACAGAAGGTTTTGTCCATTATTGTGGAGGCAGCGGCAGAATCCTGAACTGAACTGAGAGAGGGAGGGAGGCGTGAACAGATCTGTGGGCCGGGAAGGAGGAGAGGAGGAGAGGAGGAGAGGAGGAGCGGTGGAGAGGAGGAGAGGTGGAGAGGAGAGGAGGAGAGGAGGAGTGGTGGAGAGGAGGAGAGGTGGAGATGTGGGGAGGAGGAGAGGAGGAGCGGTGGAGAGGAGGAGAGGAGGAGCGGTGGAGAGGAGGAGAGGAGGAAAGGAGGAGAGGTGGAGAGGAGAGGAGAGGAGGAGAGGTGGAGAGGAGGAGAGGAGGAAAGGAGGAGAGGTGGAGAGGAGAGGAGGAGAGGTGGAGAGGAGGAGAGGAGGAGCGGTGGAGAGGAGGAGAGGAGGAAAGGAGGAGAGGAGGAGAGGAGGAGAGGAGAGGAGGAAAGGAGGAGAGGAGGAGTGCCAGGTTTGGAGAAAAGTGCAACAGATGATGGGAAAAAGGACAAATGCATCCATATGGATGTGTAGAGGCCACACTGAACACACACTCACACACACACACACACACACACACACACACACACACACACACACACACACACACACACACAACTTCCTGTCCACTCCAGCAGAGCAGACATCTGGTACGAGGTGGATTATGGGTAATTAACGGCCCTTTAATAATTCCAGCTGAGCGAGGTTTCTGACTGGATTACACTCACAGAAAATGTGTTTATTGCCTGACACACACACACACACACACACACACACACACACACACACACACACACACACCTTCTAACTTTGAAAAATACTAAGACAAATACATATCCTGTCCAGAACAGCCTTAACCTAACCAAACCTTAAAATCATGTCTTAACCTTCCTTTGAAGTTGTGGGGCCCATAAAAATAGCCCCACATCCCCAAACATGGCCTCAATTTGCTCGTAGAATGAGTCTTTTGGTACCTCATGTGTAGCAAATGCGAACACACACACATACAATCCATACTTGATTGTCTGAGCGCATAAAACTTTAATCACAGCCATAAATTTGTCTTTTAGAAGAACAACAAATGACGACATGATTAATATCTGTAAGCACTTCAGCATTGGGGTGTCTAGAATTTATTCCTGGATGAATTGGTGAAGGTTTGAGTTGTGGCAACGTCTGGAAATCTGTCAGATTTTTGGATTTGTGTCATTGGGCAAGTTTATAGAAGCTGCACTTTTCTGCAGATTGATCAATAATGGACGCAATTGTGGCTGCTCTCCATCTAATGGATACTTCTGCCTTTAAATTATAAAACGAGTGTGGAAAATCCCGCACAGGGAGGAAGAAGCGCAGAAGAAATTGCAGAGATTTGACTTCTTGATGGACCCGCATCCTGAAAACTTGAGTTGGTGAAACAGTATATATATAAATTAGTGAGATGACATCCATCCTGTCTGCATGTGAGAAAGTATGCATCACATGTAAGTGTGTGTATTGTTATGTGTGTGTTGTCAGAGACCATTAAGCTGTTAATCCTGACCCTGCAGAGATTACTGCTGCTAGTTTAATAAGAAAATGTGGGAGGTATTAAATATATGAGTGTCCCTCTGGTATCTACAGTCTGGCTGAAACAAATCCTTTATTTCATTTATTCCGGGAGACAACTTGACTTTTTTCGGAGACACATTGGCTTGGCATTTTTCAACACAACACACAGAGGCAAGAGTTATAACCAAACCTTGTCATCCAAGCGAGTTGTGTATGACGAGAGCAAAACAATACCTAAAACTGCAGTTCCCTTTTGGGAGACAGGCTCGACTGAGCCGTTCCAACGGACTTTCCCACCATTAGCTGCTCACGCACATCTGCTATGTCCGAATCGTCAGTGGGATCCGGAATTTTCTCACAATAATGAACCTTATCTGCAGCCAATGCAGTGTGTGTTGACACCGGAGATGCTGGACGCCGTGAGGAATAAACAGGTGGCCCGGTTAGACCGATAGCAACATCTGCGGGAGCAATTCCACAGAAACATTCCCACACTTGAGGCGACAGTAACATGTGGAACCAAGTTTGGCAACATCAATGCACCTGTGTTGCATTAAAGAAAATCATTTTTACCCCAAATGCATAGAATTAGCATCATTTATTCACCTTCTACTCATTGCTGACTAGATTAGCATGTGGTGCTAAACCCAGTGGTCAGGGGAATACATTGTGGACACCCAAGCTCTAGTCCACCTCGCCCCCAAGAGAGAGCCAATCCCTCCTGCTGTGAGGCGGACGATGCACCATATGCTTCTGAGCGCTAAATATTAAATCAAGCGTCAACTGCCAGTGACAGAAAGAGCTTTAATTTTGAGAGTGAACGCAAGACGTTTGGGCTAATGTTGCATAAGGGTGTTATAGCAATGCGCACGATGCAGTCTGACAGGGGAGTTTCACCAAAAATACGTCGCATCATCCTCAAAAGTTGTTTTATTTTTTCCCATATTTGGGGACTCTGCGCTGTGGTGTGAAACAAAAGGGGTTACATAAGAATTTTGTGGTTCAGAGCCCCATTTGCATTATGTAACTTTGGTTTGGGACAGATAATGTGGACATGGTGTGTGTGTGTGTGTGTGTGTGTGTGGGGGGGGGGGGGGCGTAACTACAGGGGCCACAACAGGAGGTGGGAAATTAGATTATATAATGTCCATAAGGAGGAAGAGGTGAGAAAAGGGGATAGAAAACTTGGAGAAGATAGAGGTAAAATGGATGGATGGGATGATGGAAACAGGGCTGCATGGGAATAAACAGCTGAGCCTTTACGGGGATTTTCACGAAGAGTTCGGAATTCTAAGCCACCTCTTCTGTCTGAGGCAGGAAGAACCCGAAGGCAACGCTGACGCAACAGCAGGCTCCATCTCTACGTGTCCCTACACTTGATGCAATGTTGCTACGGTGGGGAGAACTTCCAGCTAGTGCTAAAGATTGTGGAAAGTTGGAAAGGAAAGCTTGGAATTCTGATTTATTTTGTTTTTAATCCTCTGCTGCAAATTGCATGGGCCAGTGGTGTGCTCCATGCGACCAAGAACACGCTCGCATCACTTCAAACTGGCAGCAGCCGATGACATCGCCTGCACGCAATGTCATCGGCTTGGTGATTGATGACACCGCTGAGGCCGCAGATGAGGAGCGTGGGAATCCGAGTCACGCCCGGAGTCATTATTTAGAAGGAATTCCACAGTGAGGAGTAATCCCCATTACATTACTGAGGGGACCGTGTCTGAAGATAAAAAAAATAATCTGGAGGACACTCTGCCCAAGGATTTAACTTAAAAAATAAAGGAAAATGACTTTTAGAAGGACCCAAATAAAACTGTTGTTTTGGGAAATTAGAACAGTTTTGGCCCACAACCAAAGGCGAATAGGATAGAATATAACATGTATAAAAAGACAGGTTTTAGTGCGTAATGGACTGTTTATAGTGGGACAGAGAGGGTAAATGGACTGGTTGCAATGGGACAGAGAGGGTAAATGGACTGGTTGCAATGGGACAGAGAGGGTAAATGGACTGGTTGCAATGGGTCAGAGAGGGTAAATGGACTGGTTGCAATGGGTCAGAGAGGGTAAATGGAATGGTTGCAATGGGACAGAGAGGGTAAATGGACTGGTTATAGTGGGACAGAGAGGGTAAATGGACTGTTTATAGTGGGACAGAGAGGGTAAATGGACTGTTTATAGTGGGACAGAGAGGGTAAATGGACTGTTTATAGTGGGACAGAGAGAGTAAATGGACTGTTTATAGTGGGACAGAGAGGCTGAATAGTGGGACAGAGAGGCTGAATGGAGCAGTTATAATGGGACAGAGAGGGTAAATAGACTGTTTATAGTGGGACAGACAGGGTAAATGGACTGTTTATAGTGGGACAGAGAGGGTAAATGGACTGTTTATAGTGGGACAGAGAGGGTAAATGGACTGTTTATAGTGGGACAGAGAGGCTGAATGGAGCACTTATTATGGCACAGACGAACTTGTGTAGACCCAAACGCCACATTAAAGTGTGCATGTTGGTCTAAAACATGTCAACAACAGCCCGGAATCCAGACGCAACAGCTAAAGTTAATCACTGCATGTAGACTTTGTTGCTATGGTAACTCATAGACTCCTTGCTGACTCCAAACCTGCGCTTTGTCGGGCGCCGCGAGCGCTCTCTGATCCTCCGGAGCCGCTTGGCTCTCACACATTGCAGCAGACCACATAAGATCATCTAATCCCCATGAAGCAGATAACCTCATCTGATTGGACGCGCTGCCGTCAGACACCGGGAAGTTTACGGGTGAAGAGCGAACGAAGACTTCCAGAGTAAAACGCATTCATCCTGGCCTGGAACACTGACGCTCCATCTGCGTGTTTCTGCTCTTTTGTGTCTTCAGAGGGACCGATGGAACGCCTGCTTCAGTCATATGTTGGTTCGCATCAACTGAAGCTTCTTTGGGAACACCTTCACAGGCGTGGGAACGGTGCAGAAGCAGGCTAAACCCAATTCTGCTCCAACAACAAAAGCTGCAATTTTAGCTCGGCTACACTCTAACCCTAACGTAGCGTTACGTAGCGTCATTCAGCCTGCGAATGGAGGGAAATGTGAAGAGATGAAGCTGTGTGTGTGTGCGTGTGTGTGTGTGCGTGTGTGTGTGTGTGTCCTCCCAACTCCTGATTTCTTCTGCTCCTAACCAGGAGTATTCCTCTCTCTCCTCAATGTCACTCGACCAGTCCATCTCCTCCCCAGCGTCCTCACATCTTCTTCCAGTCCAAACAAATCCAACTGTTCCAAATTTCACATTTTGGAGGCTTAATTTATCCCAGAAACCATCAACTGTATGAATTAATGCAGGAGTTCTTCAGTCACATACAGAGAACCTTTGGAGAACCGTGGGCGACGGACAGATGCGTTTGGTCCTGTTTTGTACTGCACTTGGGTCCATACCATACCCATCACAGGTCCTTATTGACAGGAAGGTGTCTTCCTGCTAACGCCAAAAATGTCAGAAAGTTAGTGCAAACTACCTGACACCTAATAAAGCCTTTTTTTAAACTGTCCAGAACTGCTGTGTTGCGAGTGGATCCCACGACACCTGTGTCATAACGGGCTGTGGATGGATGGTCAGATGTCTGACAAACAGTTTGGACACAGCAAAAACAAGCTCGACCTTCTCGTGACAAGAGAAAAATGGGCTCTGACTTGTTAAAGTAGAACCAGATGAGGGGTGGGAAGCATGTGGAAGTGTCAAAGGCCCTATATGGGAGCTTCTGCGTGGAGGGCCGTGTTTAAATATGACCGAAGGTGAGGAGGAAGAGAGGAGTTTACATGTTCTTATGGTCACATTTAATTCCAACATAACCCATTTTGGATGTTCTCTCACTGAACACCTGCCTAGGAAGGTGCTGATCCCCGTTTTGCTGCCAAACCTCCCCGACCCACCGCGGCGTGACCTTCACAAGGCTCCTGAAGGTGGCGCTGTGGGACGGGGCACCGAGATGTTAATCACAGATGCTCAGCCTGGGCCAGCCTTTGCTCACCAATTGTATCAGTCACATGTGTAGTCCAGCAAAATCACACTGTCATCACCATGGTTACGTACAAACTCCCAACTAAATCAGCTGAGGAGTTCAGTGGTGGACTAAATTAGAATTTGGGTGGATTCACACCATTTATGTTAAGGCTTAATGGAGCACACCTGTTGGTTGCTAGCTTTGGTCTCACTGAGAATAATCATGGTATTTGTCCCTTTCAGACATCAACGATGCCCACAAAGTCTTTCAACACTGGATTAAACCTAATTCTTTCTAATTATCAGTACATTAAAAGCAAATTTTTGGATGCAGTTGCATCATTTTATCATCTTTGCCAGATTCTTAATCAGTCTAGATCAGGGGTGCTCATTACGTCGATCGCGATCTACTGATCGATCGCGGCGTGGCATTAAAAACTATCAGCCTATCATATGTCCCATCACTTGATTGATATACAGGGCAGCCAGTCAGAAGCGCTAAGTTATTCAGCGAATCACCTCTGATTTGAAGCCATCGCTAAAGCTTCTGGTCATCAAAATGAATGAGGGAGCGGGACCAAGAAGACAAAAACATATCACTTTCATACGGAATGGGAGGTGGACTTTATTTTCACGATGTCATTTTCGAAGTGCGTTTGCCTCATCAGCCGGTCTAATGAAGATTATTAAGCCCAAATACCGTTCCACCATGACTGATGAACATTTGGAAGTGTGCGTGAGGCTGGCTGTCAGCAGCTCCTGTCCCTATGCATCCCTGGCTGATTCACTTCAGTGCAAGTCATCAAAGTAAACTCAGGCAATTACTAAAAATGCTAATAGTTAATTATTATGTGTGTTTTGCAAAATTGGCTCATTCGGTTATGCAAGATACATCAACATACATTGTACATACAAAGAATCCTCAATACATTTGAAACTAATTAGATGTTTTGCATTTTTGTGGTGGGTAGATCACTTTGACTTAGAAGTAGCTCGCATGCTGAAAAATTGTGAGCACCCCTGGTCTAGATTATAGGATGGTTTTAGCAAAAAGGTATTTAAAGGCAGAGCAAGTGGTGAAGAAAACTGAGGAGAGATGGGGCAGAATGATGAACGAGAGGGTATTAAGTGAACAGATCTATTCTAACAGCTGAACACTGCTGCACCCTGGTGGCCACATCCCAAACTGTAACACTCAATGTTGACTGGAGCAGAAACCACTGATCCTGTGCACAGGATCTTCACATCAGCTTCTGGATGAAGGCTGTGAAATGAATGACTGTCTGTAGATCAGTCACTGTGTTACTGCTGATGATTATTGAGCCACTACAGACACCGTACCGGGGAACACTTATTTATACGGGTGACCAGGTGGGGGTGCGGGGTATCAGTGTGGTCTTATTGCATCCCTATCATGTTTAATTATGGGACAGATTTGTCTGTTGCAAGGTGGTCATCCCTGGTGGTGATGGTGATCTTTTCCAGCAAATTCACATGGAATCCAGCGGCGCCTTCTCAGATGAGCTTGGGAAACTACCTGTGACTTATTCCATGTCACAGGCGAGACGTGTTGTTTGTGCTGCATGTCACATTCCTGTGTCTCTATAGAACAGTCTTATCCTGGTATCTGAGCCAACTGAGTGGGTGTCATCAGTGGTTGCTACAAGCATAAAGGACAAGCAAGAACTCCGAATATGCATGAATCCAAGAGAGCTTAACACGGCTCAAAAAGACCACATCACTCCATACGCACTGCAGAACAAGTGGCTGCACACATGTCAAGTGTTGGCAACAACATTTTCAGTTCTACATGCAGAAAAATGTCCTTTAGCTGATTCCAACTTGATCCAAACTCCTCAATAAATGCACTTACATGTGCATCTAAATCGGACTGCACATGTCACTCCATTGGCGGATATATTGTGAATAACCTCTGTCCACCTCAGTTAATTTAGGTCAGATTAGAACCCGGCGCTTACACACACAAACACACACACACACACACACAGTCCCATCATAGTGTGTGACAACAGTGGCGGCCAAATTTGACTCTCTGAGAACTATTTTAGTTAAACAACTAATGCATGATTAATGAAAGAACAAAGAAACCAGAGAAGGTGTCTTGACTTTCAAAAGAAGCTGAAAAATGAAGCAATGTAAAAACCTCCAAGATTTGGAAACTTTTCTGAAAGTGAGCCAAAAAGGCCTCTTTGCTGCCCTCTGCTGGTGGGCCAGGACATGATAAAAAGTCCCGCCTTCTGAAGCTGACTTGATTTTCATTAGCAATGTGCTGCTTCAAAAAATGGTCATGCAAATAACATCTGACTTTCTGGATGACATACACAAACAAAAAGAAGACTTCAGCACTACTTTCACTTAAGTTTTTATTCGACTGGTTAAGATTTCTTGACAAAATAGTGGGACAAGAAAGTCACAGGAAGTCAGCAGTGAAGCGCTGATGTCGTCACATCGCTGCCAACCATGCAACGTTTACGACAGGCCTGGTTTTTATCTGCAGCAAATCCTCAGCAATGTTTGCGCTACGTGCAAGCAGGTGGAAAACTGTGGAATTGACCTGAAAACAACACATTGGACCTGGAAACTTCTACTTCAATGCCAGTTCTGTCTTTTTGCCCTTTGTTAGGCCGCCATCTTTTGTCGAAGACAGGCGGGCTTCTTTTGTCACACAGTAGTTCGCAGTACAAGACAGAGAAAGAGGATGTAAACCAGAGTTGAAAAAAAACCGGGCAAAAACAAAGACGGAGGGAAGAACACATGACAAACCAGACCAACCTGCCAGGTGGCTGTTAAAGGAAAATGTATTTTATCATCAGAGTCTCACACCGAGTGAAGCAGATGAAATATTTAAATATTAAATATTAAACTCTCAGTGCTTGAACCAGACAGTTTCGAAAACATAAAAACACTGAAGTCTTCTCATCTATGATGTTGCAGTCAAACCTTCATGTTTCCAGTCTGCCATCTTACAAATGCTGCAGAAGGACACTGAAATTAGGTCAATCACGCATCGATTCTACACTTTCTAAGGCTTCAAGATGACTCGGTGAAGCAAAGCGACGGTTTATTCCCAGTCACAATTAGGGTTGCACCAACAGGGAGGGGGGATAGGTGAGCGGATCCTCAAGCCAGTCCTTCTAGGCCCTCTATCCTGCCGGGTTTTCTGATCCACCCATGTTTTACAAAGGAAAATGGGATCCCAGGAGAAAGCAGGGCTCAACTTGGTGGGACAGAAAACCCGGCTGGATTGTGGGCCGTGTAGGTCCTGCTTGAAGACCACCGATGAGTGAATTTAACCTAACGCGCACGTGTCAACGTGATCAAACAGGTACACTTTATGATCGGCTTGAAGGTTAAAGGTCAGTGAGGGAGAGACCCAGGCTAAAATAGTCTGAAACACCAGCTGATCTTTAGTCATTCTGTCAGGAACAATGAATAACATTCACATCGGCACAAAAGAAAAGGAATCATGCCATCACTGGGAGCAGCACCTAAAAGATGCCAAAAAATGGGCCAAAAATCAGTACTAGTTGCAACATTACAGTAGCTGGGGGAGCAAATATCAGTTCAGGGTGGCTTAAAGTGCATGTTAGACGTGGATTAATTGAAGAGACAGTGTGGACAGTGAGGTCTCCAACGTCAAGTCATCGGTGTGATGCAGCAGAGTTCCAGCTTCACGCAGGGCGCTAATGAAACTGGAGGACACGTAGAGGACGTGATGTGACACACGCAGGCTGGCTAGCAGGCAGCACACAAAGCTTGTTTTGGAATATGGTTATAACACAATTAAAGCTTTATAGTGTCTATGCAAGTTTGGGAGCAATGGCATATGTATAGGTATATATGCAGCCTGTAACCATAGAAACAACCTTTCCTCCATCGACAGGCTGTGGGGAATTAGAGTGGGGAAACTTTTGCCACAACAGGCTGCACAATGAGCCCGTGGTGAGTATCACAAAAAGATACCGCATTCAAATTCTGCTACTTTTTTATTTTCTACTTCAGCACTGGATCTTCTGGTTTGGCGTTTTGTTTAAAGATGCCACTCCCTCGTGCAGTGTTGGTATCGCTGATACGGTCGTTCCAAAGGACAGGCAGGGTTCCTTCATCGGAGGAATGCGAACGGTCATTGTTTGAAACATCAACACCTAAACTGACGGTGGAATTCTCACCTTCAGTGACAGTGAAGAGGAGCCAATGGCTGGAGTCATATTTGCTTGTGTTTTTTTAACAGCATGATAAACTCCAGCCAGACCCTTTATCTCTCTCCCTGAGCTTTTGTTATATTTCAAAATGTCATAACAATGTTTCTGAGGTTGCAAGCAGTTATGTCGGATATAAAACATCCAAAATCTAAATGTTAGCTATAAGATGGTAAATATAAGTGTTAGCATTTGCTAATGTTACCTAGCAACCATAATCCCCACTTTTGTGATATAAAGGGGAATTTTAAAGTGCAATCCCTCTACTTTGGGTTTTTTCCTTCAGGTGTCTCCGCAGTGATGTCATGTCTTTGATAACTACGCGCATATTCTCATCTCAGGTCTTCCTCTAGGACTCCTGCCTGGCAGTTCCATCCTGGACCTCATTACTCCCAAAGACAACCTCAGCATCTTCATCTCTCCCCTCCAGCTCTGCCTCCTCTATTCTCTTTAGGAGCCCTGTCTCGGAACCAGCCTCTTGGAGAACGTTCCTCACCTGAGGCGCAGGATTCACATAAATCTCACTCAACCACCAATGAGGTTGGTGCCCATGAAATTCTGACATTTTTGGACAGATCCCCAACAACTGATCAAGCTCCCTCTGTGCCGACTTAAGACGAAACTGCGTTTAACAAAACTTTCCTCAAATCAGTTCAGCCTTGCTTTGTTTGTTCGGGCTGCGCTGCGTTTAATGTTCATGACGATAGAATCGTGAAACGTAGCATTAGCCAGATAACTCTGAGCTGATGTTCCGCATTTCCGCATTCTGATTCAGGCTCAGCACCTGCTACACACACACACACACACACACGTGCTGTCATCTGGAAGAGACTGCGTCCACCAGTACAACGTGCCTTAGCAGACGTCGAGCATGTTGGTGTTGACAGCTAGCCTTTTGTCCAGGAGAAAAAGTTCTGAACAGAAACATATTTGTGGAACCTGCTGGTGTTGGAGATGTATGCATGAACCATTGTCTTTGGTGGACTGACTGGTCAGAAACAGGACTTGTCTGCACAGAAACTATTCTCGTCAGAGTCTTATACATGGTCATGTGACCAGAGTCAGACAGGACAGAAATTACAGCTAAAATGGACAGCTGTCAAAACACATATAAAATTTGTAAAATTTAGGCTGGAAGAAAGAATGAATTTTCTCAGTTTGAAGCAATTAAGGTTGCCCAAATGGGACTCGCTGTAAAACGGTATTGAACGCATCGTTACTGTGGGAAGAGTTTGGGCCTTTGGCACAAGTTGGACTCTCTGATGCAATCTTTTTGCCCCCCCTCCCCCCACAAAATTCCATTTTTCGCAACACAAAGCACCGTGTTCGGCTCAACACACTCCTTGCGTTGACTTCTTCTTGACTAAAATGTCCCTTTTAATCTCATGCTATTTACCAGCTTATGGGTGCACCGATGCGTCAAAAGCACCAGTCAAAGCATCTAAGTGGCAAAAACAACAGAGATGTACTTTTACACTACCTCCTAGACAGGTATGTGGAATCCCAAAATGCCAACATGAAAAACATGTTTGACTTGATGTCTCTTTACCAATACCTTAAAAGTGTGAACAAGGGTCAGTGAGCGAGGCACCTTCAGAGCCAGGTGCGCCTGTGGGTGGAGTCCGACCGTCAGAAATATAGTATTTAAAGTGGAGTTCAAGATGAAGGAGACACAGGTGACATGGCTCTCTCCCAGGTTTTGTACAGTTTGGCCGCGGTGGCCATTCTGTCGTCCGAAGGTAAGACGGAAAAGAGGAATCTCTGAAGGATGTCTGGGTTTTTGCTCTGGAAAAAAGACCGTTTGTGAACAACCAACTGTTTTTTTTAATGTGTTCCGGGTGAAATCCTTGAGAAACCAATTGATTGTAATATGTTCACGATTAATTCAAAGTGAAATTGAGTTTAAAAATTGAGGCAGCGGTTGTGAGGTTCTTTTTGTCATGTGGCTTAACGGATTTCTCGGTGCTTTCATTTCCAGGAGGGCGCGCACAAAGTAAGCATCCCACTTCACCAACTCATCATGAATGCGCCTGGTGGCAAATCGATCCTTTCTTGACTTCTTAACCCTCCCCCATCTCTCAGGCTGTGGCAGGGTGTTTGTAAGACACAGAATTATTGGTGGTCAGAACGCAGCTCCAGGAAACTGGCCCTGGCAAGCCAGTTTAAACAGGGAAGGGGGCCAGTTCTGCGGAGGGTCGCTCATTAGCAGTGAGTGGGTGCTGACGGCCGCTCACTGCATCACAGGGTGAGATGACGAAAAAAACATTTCAAGAGAACAACAAAAAAGTTATCAGAAGACATTATCTGCATAAATTGTGAATGAAATCCCTGTTTTTGGTTAAAAAAGGGACCCCAGCGCCATCACGGTTTTTCTGGGTCGCATCAACCAGGCGGGACCCAACCCCAACGAAGTGTCCCGAAGGGTCATCCAGGCAACGTGTCACCCGTCGTACGACACGATTACCATCGACAACGACGTGTGCCTCCTGAAGCTGTCGGCCCCTGTGAATTTCACAAATTACATATATCCCGTCTGCCTGGCCGCGGCGAACAGCACCGTCTACACCAGGACTAGGAGCTGGATCACTGGTTGGGGTAAAGCTGATAACGGTAGGCTCACACTGGGGGGGTAGGGGCTGCCGTGCGCACGCATCACAGGTTATTCCATCGGTACGCTGCGAATTTAAAGTAATTTTTCCTCCCCCATTGATGTTTCTTGTTGAAATCAGAAACTTTCCCAGACATCCTTCAGGAGGTGGAGGTTCCAATTGTGGGAAACAACCAGTGCAGATGCACCTACGCTGAACTTACGGAGAACATGATCTGTGCTGGATATGCATCCGGAGGGAAGGATTCGTGCCAGGTAGGTTTTTATGGGGAACCGGGACAAAACAAGAGCATACTCCTTTTCTTACTCATCTCCACAGGGAGACTCTGGCGGCCCGCTGGTGACCACCGGCGACGATAAGGTCTGGGTCCAGCTTGGGGTTGTGAGTTTTGGAATAGGCTGCGCCCTGCCCATGGTTCCTGGGGTCTACGCCCGTGTGTCCCAGTTCCAGGACTGGATCAGTGGCGTCACTGGCAGCAGTCAGCCAGGTTTCGTTGCCTTTAACTCCTTCGGAATTGATGGCGACGCTACCTACACCTGCTCGCCACAACCTCCTCCAACACAACCGCCGCCAAGCCAAGGTCCGGGACCAGGACCGATGACCACGTTCTGGCCACCTGTCATGACCACGGATGATGACAGCATATTTGGCGGCAGTGAAAACGTGACCCCTTTGGCCAACCTCACCGCCCTCTGCTTCCTGGTTCTGCTGCTCTTCGTTCTCGGCGACAAGGTGTAAAGGCACCGCTCCGCATCTGAAGAGGGGCTTGTTCGAAATGATCAAGTATCTACTCTTGATTGATTATCATGGTAATGTGTCAAAAGGGTGACTAATCAGCACGTATTAAACTCTATGATGTTTTGGCACCATTATAAATGTGTCATATTTAATGCATCTTGAGTCCCTTTTTGTCTTACTTGGTACAGAAATTTAAATTTGAAACCCAAAACCAACTTTATATCTTCTGTGAGCCTCGACTTAGTCCTAACCTGGACACACACACAGATACACACACACACACACAGACACACATGCACGCACGCACGCACATACAAACACACACACACACACTGGGCCATATAGAGTCTCCACTGTGCATGTGTGCCGAGTGCAAATTGGAGGAAGCCTGCACTGACAAGGGATGAAAACCAGAACTTTCTGGGATTGCGAGGCGATTGTGCAGACACAGACCACAAGAACAAGAAATATTCTGTTTTTGTCGTGTTAATATCTCCCACTGTAATGTGTTTGACCAAGATCCAAATTAAGGGGTGTGGCTTCTGCATAGGGTTGCTGTTGCTATTGTTCTATAGCAACAGTGGAGTTACTGTAGGAGAGCAACCTCCAGGTTTGGTCCTGTGCAGTTGCCACCATTGCGGTATAACTTCGCGCCACCCGGGGGCGCTGATGAGTAACTTTTTTTGCTTTTTAAAAGTAAGAGAACCAAAGCAAGGAGGAAAAGGTCCTACGATGGACTAATCACGCTGCTGTGTGCAGACAACAGTCGAGGAACTTGGCAACACTTGTGCACACGTGTTGAATTAAATCATAAAGAATACAGTGTAGGAGAAGCTCTGAGGGATTTGGCTGCATTGTGAAAACAGAAGCAGAGACGGTGGGCTGGCAAACTCACTTTTTCTCACCACACACCCACAGATTTCAGCTTATTTTTAAATATCTCCACGTGGTCCAGTGACATCACCAAAGGCAACTGTGTGCACCTAGATCCCACACGTTTGGTTTTCCACCAAACTTTAGGTAAACGGCTGGAAGATTATTTCCGGGAGTTCAAACAAATTTCAGTGATTTTAGTGATTTTTAGTGATGGTGTTCAACAAACAAAAAAAAATTCCAGAGGAGAAACTCCTCCAGTTCAGGCAACCCTGAGCGACAGCTTCAAAAGGAAAGCCAACCCGATCTTGGCTTCCCCACCTTCCTCCCCGAAGAATCCCGCTGGGATCTCTCTGGAGCATTCGCTGCGTTGGGGTCCGGGAGAGGCCGGAGATCTGACTCCAGAGTTGATACTCTGGTGGAAAATCCCCCACCTTCCCCGCTCCCAGCCAGGAACATGTGTTTCAGCAGGGTCTTACGCAACTCTGACCGAGTTTCCCATATTTTTTTGGCAGGTGGAGAGGGGGACGTCCAAGGAGCGGGTGAAATGAGCTGGGTATTCTCATATCATTGTAGGTTTAAGGTTTAATTTTCCCTGGAGGTCATCGCCATGACTTCATCTGACCTCAACTGAGATATCATCATCCTAAGAGGGAGGAGGAGGGCGGCAGCATGCCCAGTGCCTATCGACCACTTTAGCCACGTGCTTTAGCCCACGACGTAGAGGAGCACCCACACAGACGTTGGAGTGAGAATATTTCATGCCGATGGACATGTGTGTTTCTTCAGCGAGAGAGTGAGAGAGTGAGAGAGAGGGGGGAGAAGAAGGTGGTGGTGTTGGGGGTGGGGCCCTCAGATAAGTTCTTGACTGTAAACCGAACTAGACAGCAAGCTGTGTTTTATCTCACTTCCTCTCCTACGTCCAGCTCTACATCTGTTCTGTGTTTAGAGGGACTTTCTCTTATCATAATATGTAGACGTGCAAGCACACACACACATGCACGCGGCTTGGCACAAACCTCTCCACAGGCGGTTTGCTTTCCAGTGTTCGTTTACTCTTGAGCTGCGAGACAAAGTTGGAAGAACCGTCGATCCTGCGCCGCAACGTCCGCAGAATCCCACAGATGTCACGTTACCAAAGTCTCCCATCATGCAACTGGGGGCAGTGGAATTTGTCAGGCGGACGTTGAGGTGAACAAGTAACAATGCGCCACATTGAAAAGCAATTTCGCTCAATCCCTGTCTATTGGTGCGGTATTGATAGTCAGTCTACTGTTTCAATAATGCACAACGTGCATATCTTGAACCTGACAGCACCATTGTTTCCGGTGGAGGCCAAAGAAGAGGAAAAGCCTAGCCAAAGCAGGACACCGATGCCACCCAGCGGTGGGTGGTGGTACAGCAAAAGTAATCCCTCTGTGATTGGTCGGCTGGTTTGTTGGTTTGTTGCAGGAACCCCCTGCACAACACAGGGAATTTCAGGTGACGCTAATTAAGGCTGTGTCGCATTCAGGTTCAGCTCGGACCTTCAATAAACTTAATCAATTACACCTGGAGGCGGTTTCTACACGGCCAAGCAGAAAGCGGGACCGAAGGAGATGACAACACAGATGGACACGTTTATGAACCGAGTTTAGAAAAACAAACTCTGGGAGCGCACATTCCAGTCCTCAGACCCAGCTCGCGCTGCCTTCAGGAGAATCCGGAAAAGCCGAATTGTGGAAATTCGCCAAGCAGAAACAGTTAACTGATGACATAATTAATCGGAAGAGCAAGAGCCGACTAAAGTTGCCACTTCCACCAGCAGTATCAGAGCTCTTCTCCGGTTCGACATTCCCCGACTCCCCGCTGCGCATCAAAACACCGCAAACGACAAACAAAGTCGTAAATAAACACGTGGGGCCGCGCGTTAGGGATTCTTTCCACCAAGTTTTGCATCGCCACCACGCACACGCTCAGCAGACTCCCGGCGTGTGCGTGATTAAAATACTCTTTCACTGGTACCTTTCGGCGGAGGCTTGCTGATCAGGTCCGTGACGCGCCTCTGCAGCCGGACCACTCTGCCCTCCAGCACGCAGGACCGGTGACAGATAGTCGCCAGGTCCCCCTCCAGCTCCTCCAGGATGCTCACTGAGTGTCGGGACAAATCGGAGAGCTGTCGGAGCAGCGAGCACAGGCTGACGCCGCACACGTCCACCAGGTCCTCCAGAGCCGCCCGCCGCTGCGCCTCCTGTTGCAGCCTCCTGCCCGCGGGCTTGCAAACATCTCTGGGAAGTATCGTCCGTTTGCAGAAAGGCATGACGAGGAGCGGCGAAAGCGACAACAAACTCCGCAGATGTTCAAGTTATATTCCTCTGGTCCTTCTCCCTCTGGTTGGCGCACAGACGCATGCTACGGTTCCGCCGGGGGGGGAAACTCCGCCGCTGCCGGACGCGCTTGGGACGAGTTGCGCGTCGTGCGTCGTCATTGTTTTTTCCCGAGATTTTCTTGCTTTTTTTGGTGAAGAAGAGAGACTCCGCTGCTGCTGTGCAGACCGAAGCTGCGCCAGTGAGCTGAACACAGCACTTCCGGTCAAATCTTCACAATACGAGACGGATTTGATATAACCGAGGCTAACGATGATACATTTCCAAATTCCTCTGCAACATTTGACACCCAAACGCACCTTTGAACGACTTTTCTGGGGTGTTTGCGTTTGTTGGAAAACGCGGCGACATTTCAGTCGCCTGTGCTTTTATTTGTACCGGAAGCGGCTCCTCCGCGGTCGTCTCCTCCACGCGGACGCGCAGACGAGCACGTCTACCGAGATTGACGCGCGACTGTTATCCCAGTCGTGCACTTTTGCACACTCCCTCTCTCACTCTTCCCGCCAGCCGCGAGTTTTTAGACGCGCGAATTCCACGATTAGTATGTTGGGAAGAGCCGACACAGGATTGACAAATATCATTCCCATCATACACTGTTGGCGCGTTTTGGGGGGAGGGGGGAATGTGCAGGAAAAAAATCGGGAAAAGAATCCGGTTACTACTGAGATTTGGGCAGATTTCCCTCTTGCTCGCGTTGAGGCTCTGAAGCTTCTTCGCATGTCATTGTTTTCACATGGCCTGACTTCATGTCACATTCCGGGGGTCACAAGGCTCCAGATAGATATCCGTCCCTTTTTCCTGACTTTACCGCTGACCCTGAACGCATCCCCAATCTGATCCCATCATGCCCGGCCAGCGGGAGTGTCCCAAGGTCACATCGGGTGTCCCGATGGAGATGGTTGCAGAGCCCCGTCTGAGTTGTTTATTAGTTTTCGCGCGTCTGTTCTCGCTGAATTGGCGAGTCAACGGTCGACGAACGTCGGCCAGCGATCGGCCGGGAAGCTGGAGCTGCGAATAGTTTCTGAACTTTGACCTTTGGGGCCGCTGGGTATCCTGGAGCATCTCTGATCTGTTCTGCAGAGGGATTTCCCAAAGGCTGGATGAGGAAAAACACATCCGTCGTGCAGTTTGGGAGAGTTTGGATGTGGACACGAAGCATTTTTGGCATTCGCCGGCGCAACAACACTTCGCCATTTTGAGCTCTAACACTTTCCAGGACTCGAGTTCCTCTGGAGCTTTGTGCAAACCACCAGTTCTCCTCCTCCCTCTTGAAACGTACCCCTCCTCCCTCCTTTAAACACACACATCTGGCCCTCAAAACGCCCCCTGGGCCCCCCTTTAGGAACCCCTCCCAGAAGTGAACTTGGCCTACCTTTATGTTTTTGTTCCTGCAGACTGGTTGTCTTGGGGAGAGGGGATGGGAGGGGAGGGGGGGGAAATTAAAGATAAACAAGCACCTTTTAAACACAAAGAAGAAAAAGTTCTGTGTTCTCTTGTTAGCCGATGGAGCAGCATGTCAATCTGTTGCCATGACAACAGCCAGTTAAATAACCTCAACCTGAAAAGGCCACCTTCCCGCAGGTAGACCCCCGGCGCGTCACTCACTCATTGATGAGAAACAGCTGTCCCCCCCCCCCTCCCAAAAAAGACTGACTTCTTTGTTTCAGTTGTTCTGGCCGGCTCGGCACACGTCGGCTGGAGGCTCGCGCCGCGCGTTGCTCCGCCTCCTTCCTGCCAGTGTAACCAGGGCCCCACCACGCCCAATCGGCGGCACGGCTAAGCTGTCGATCACGTTTCCATGGAAACAAAGGCCAGCCGTGGCACATGCAACAAGTTTTTACTTACGTTGTCCTGCCCACCCCCCCCCTCTCTATTTTGCCACCGCCCAAACCAACTCTGCAAATAAGGTTGCTGTTGCTCTCAGGAGGGGATGTGGGGGGGGGGGGGGGGTGTCAATTGTGTCGCAGCCAGAGGTCAAAGGTCATTAATATGTCTCAATAATCAGAGCACAAAGACCTCTCAAAAATCTGTTTTTTCGGAGGCGGGTGCAAAATCAGGGTAATTCTGAGGTCGGCGAGGTGATCATGGCCGCCTCCCACAGGCTCGGCAGGACGTCCAGAACATCAACACACGCACAGCGTCAGCGAGCACCGGTCCAGGTTTCTGCAGAGCGGAGCAGGCTGCGTCCCAGCAGCTGCCATATGGACCGGCACTGGAGTCGGAGCGGGGACGGGAGGACGACGCGGTAACGGACACGGAGGGGAGGAGGGTGGAGGAACGAAACCGGGGGGAAGTGGGGAACCTGAAAATGGGTTTTCAGGCCAGCAGGGGAGGATTACCAGTATAAACAGATGGGTGATGGGAGAGAGGAAACGAGGGATTAGACGTAGAGGATGAAGGTGATAACCTGCTCCAATTTCACCTGAACTCAAAAGATCTGACGATGGACCGATTGATGACGGAGACGGGAGCATTTGGGAAATAACAGTTTATTTGAAAACCAGATGTCGGCCTGCACGTCTGACCAGTCTAGCTGCTGGCCTGCTTGGCGGCCAACCTCTTGTCTCTCTCTTCGGCGATGGTCAGGCGGATTCCCTTTCCTCTGGGCAGGGACACCCACGGCTTGTTGCCCTGGAAACGGGGATGGAGAAAAAAAAAAAAATTAGAGCCGAGTTACGCAATCTTAGAACTCTACTGGAGGGAGCGAATTTCGATAATCTGAAGGAATTTCAATGGAACAAAAGTCTCCCCCCGCTGCACCAACTGTCCCTACAGCCCCCGCGCGCTGCGGAGAACATTCGCCAAGTTCCTTCACACCTTAAACGTTCTATATTCAGGATGCGGCCATATGAACAGCAGAGTTTTAAAGTCTGGACTCGGCAGGAGTGTGGAAAAACAAGTCATGCTTCGCTTGCTCCTGCCAAGTTAGTCCGGTTCCCACTGGTTTGGATGGTTGAACGGGGAGCTCAGAACTTCTTAGAGGAATAGCTGGAGGTTTTTTCATCACTTCCTCAAAACCTGAAGGTCATCATTGCCCCCGCAGACGTTCACCAGCCCGACCTGGTTCTGAAGCCGCTCACCTTGCCGATGACAAAGATGTTGGACAGCCTGGTGGCGAAGCTGTTGCCTGTGCTGTCCTTGACGTGCACCACGTCGAAGGAGCCAGGGTGACGCTCCCTGTTGGTAATCACGCCGATACGGCCCAAGTTAGCGCCTCCTGTCACCATGCACATGTTACCTGAGGGGAACAACACCTGTCAGCAACACATCCGCAACACTAGGGGGGGGGGGGGGGGGCGTGACGAGGAACCCACTGGTATCGAACTTGATGAAGTCGGTGATCTTGCCGGTGTCCAGGTCAATGCGGACGGTGTCGTTGACCTTGATGAGGGGGTCTGGGTAGCGGATGGTGCGGGCGTCGTGGGTCACCAGGTGGGGGATTCCCTTGGTGCCGATGAGGATCTTCTTGACTTTGCACAGCTTGTACTGCGTAAAAACAAGGAGCAATTAAATCTCAGTTTTACGGATATGGCCCGTTTCTGTTGGGGCGAGGAGCGAACTCGTCCGCAGGTGCACCAGTGCCCCCACCTTGGCCTCCTCAGCTGTGATGCGATGCACGGTGAAGCGCCCCTTCACGTCGTAGATCAGACGGAAGTGCTCGCCGGTTTTATCGATGCTGATCACATCTGGGGGAAGAGGAAGCTCCTTTTATTTACAACAATGGAAATGATACAACTCCAAGCTGGTGCGCGCTGCCATTCCGGCCCATTTTGGAACGATTGGGTTCCGAGCACATAAAATCCCTCTGATTCTGGATTTGTCGAACAATGACAAGAAGCTTCTGGAGGGGAAACTGACCCAAGGACAGCTCACCACTGTATGACGTCCCGGAGCGGGCAGAACATTAATTTGGATCAAAAAGCGTCCGTTTTCAACCTTTAGCAGACTTTAGCACACACTCGGACAGTAAACGCAGAACAAAAATGTGCTGCGGCAGCCAGACTTTGTAAAACTACCGACCCCTGGTGGGTTTAAAAACCAGGTGACAGCACCACCTGCCTGGGTCAACAACTCCAACACAAAACAATATCTTAACAAGCAGCAGTTAAACATGTAGAACTGGGGCTCCCGCCAGTAAAGCCAGCAGCCTGGCATTAATGTAAATGATCAACATGTTTTGTTCCTCACGTCTCATTTACAAAAGTGGGTTTCACTGAACATCGGTTCTGCGGTGATTAAACCACGTCAAATATATTTGCGCTTGATCCACCCGGTCCCCGCCTCTCCGGGGGCCCACTCACCCATGAATCCAGTGGGGTAGGTGATATCGGTGCGGACCTTGCCATCGATCTTGATGAATCTCTGCATGCAGATCTTCTTCACCTCATCCCCAGTCAGGGCGTACTTGAGGCGGTTCCTCAGGAAAATGATGAGGGGCAGGCACTCCCTCAGCTTGTGGGGACCGGTGGAAGGACGGGGAGCCTGAAAGGACCAGAGGGGATGTCGTGGTTCCAGAAACAGTCGACCTGATCATCATTTACCAGACGACTCATATATACGTCTCGATCCAGCTGTTTCTGAAGTAGCTTTAGATGAGCCACCTCGAGCCTATCTGAAACACCTCGCCACCTTTAAGATCCCGGACTAACTTGAGGAAATAAACGTGCTACTTACGAACACTCCGGTGAGCTTGTCAAGCATCCAGTGCTTCGGCGCTGCGACGCGCTTCAGGTGCTTCTTCGGTCCTCTTGCCTGAATGGGAGAGAACAAACTCGGTAAACGTCTGGGGAAAACGTCAGTCCGCCAATAATGCGCATTTTCGAAACGAAATGTGCCGCGATTCTAACGGAGCATATTCTCGCCACCACGTTAGCATAGCATGCTAGCTCGTCGTAGGACCGAGCACAGCCGGCCGCGGCCTAACCACAACTGTCAGCGCCTCAAAGTAAACCCTTAAATAGTTTTAAAATACTTCCAAGCTTATCTCAGAACCAGAGATATCAAATCGGTCGGGTCAAATGCAAACACCCGACTCCTAACTGCATTAGCGGCGCTAGAGGCATTAGCAAGCAAGCGGTGAGCGACAGATTTTGAAGCGAGTGCACCAAATTCAAGTGGTAGATAAACATCGCGCATCGCTGCCGTAATATTCAATATTCACATAAAATGTTCAATTAGAAGAAGAATTACTCGTCAGGTTAAGTAGATATTCAATATAACCACGCATAAAGGTGATGTTTATTGATGACTTCAGAAAGGAATCGTGAGGGAAACAAGCTCACCATGTTGGAGTCTGCGGGGGAAAGGACCTCCCCGCTTCCGGTATGGAATGATAAGCAGGACTACGGCATGCGGGGAGGGACATAAGAAAAGCGAACTTTTTATTCATTTAATTCTCTGCCACTTCTTGGTCTCAAACATGAGTTAGTAAATAAGTAGTGGGAAGTATGACTTCATAAATTATTACACTGTGTAAATGTCCTGAATTGTGTTCCTTAAACAGTTCCTGGCCATTATATGCATAAATATTCAATTGAAATGATGATTCTAGCTAGTTTAAGAAGAGTAGATCCCCCCAGTCAGTTTTAAAGATGCAAAAAGTTACTAGGTTTTTCCTCATGGAATATTATAATTTAATAAGTCAAGATTGGAAATTAGGAACACCAATTAAAAGACCAAAATCCATAAAAGTAAATTAGTATTCATGTGAGCCAGATCATGTTTGCAGACACAGAGCTCTCTTGTCTGTTGTCTCAGTCTGTCCTTCAGGAAATGCCAGTGTAACCCAGAGCTTAGACCTGTTTACATATCTGGAGATAAAACTTGCTGGAGGCCTCAACTTCCTCTGAGAAATGATACCAACTGTCCTCTCCCCCCGAGGCCATCCCCACCCTCCTGGGGATTTCATATCAGCCCCAGGATGCACCTGAATTCCTTTTACGTCCCTGGAATTGCAAGTCTGTGGTCCAAGGTAGTTTTCTGTGTCAGCTGGACTGTTTTCTTCTCTTTTGAAGACATTTCGCCGTCTATCCAGAAGGCTTCAGTTCTGAACTCGCTGGGGACAGTCTGTGGTGTTTTTAATGTGTTTGTGCACGAGCAATAACTAGTGTATTTCACATAAAAAGGTCCACGAATTTAATTTCGTGGCCGAAAGTGTGGTTATTTGTATTGTCATATGGCAAATGTTTTTCTCGTGTAACACAAGAGTTGAACTGAGCTGAGCTCAATGTTAAACACCAACAAGAGTTTCCAGGGTTTTTTATTTTGTTTTGTTGCGTATTTTTGCTTTATTGTTTAAACATACGCCATAATACATATGGCCACTAGGCGGCAGCAGCACAACAACGTCCCACGTACAGGTACAACTAAAAAAATGTTTGATTTGATGTTGCAAAAATGTCATATTTTAAATCCAAACTTTAAGCCTTTAACAATAAGGTCCATTTGAGCCATATATTCATCCTATAAAATGATTGACTAAAATGCACTGATTCGATTTACTCGCAAGCCCCAATTCAGATGATTAAGTAGGGAAAGGTGTGCATCGAGCCCTACTTGTTTCGGTTAGAACATTTTTTTTAAAGAAATTCAATTATTTTAATTGGTTTATTAATAGATCTGTCGTAATCAATCTAAGTAATAAAATAAAAATTATAAATAATGTAAAAATGACAAACCTGAAATTAAATCCACATAATTTGTAATTCCAACAATCTGCCGGCAGATGGCGGCATTGGATTAATTTTCGTACATCGAGATTATACAGCGGACCTCTAATTTTTCAGGGAATTTTTCAGGTTACGAAGCGTCTCAAGGGAAAATATTTCCTCTTGTTACGAAGGAAATTTCAGGTTACGAAAATACGCTACCGCTGCTACTCGCAGCTTGCGGAGTTTAGCGAACACAAACTTGCTTGTAGCTACTCTGCCATTGGTTATCGCCTAGCATCTTCCTGTCATCCCATTGGCTAGCAGGGACGTCAATATGTAAAGTCTGTGTGTATCACAGCGTCGCTTTCGTTTACTGTGGGTGTTCGTACGTTTGTCCATTAGATGGCGGTGTTACCACAAGTGTTAACATTGCTAGCAATGACGGCTAATGTAAGATTAGCCTGTAATAAAGTTAATTTTGTTCCTGGAGAAGCCTTGCACTGAATTCCTACATTTATTGTGCGGTAATCTAATTGTAACATGTATTTGTTACATGTTTTGATGCATTTTTATGATTTATAAAAAAAAACATATGTCCGGATTTTTGGGGTCTTGGAACGGATTAGGGCATTTACATGGAAAGCGCGTCTCTACTTACGTAATTTTCAGGTTATGAAACAACTTCTGGAACCAATTAATTTCGTAAGTACAATCATTCGATGTTTAAGAGATTATTCTTTAAAAAAAAAAAAAATTAAATCATAATACAAGTGTGCATGACTTAAACATTCACTCGAGTTCAGTTTTCACTGTCTTTATTTACCGTCAATGTCCCCATGACAACAAAAAATACATTTTTCCCCTTCAATGTTTTCAGTCATTTACATATTTATATAGATACAGTCGGTGAGCAAAAGTGCTGAACAAGGAAAATATGTTATCTGAAAATAGTATTAATTTCACCATAAAAAAGAAAAAAATAAGAATTTTAAGTTTTGAAGTAAAGAAGGCAAATTTTTTGTCTTATTTTTAAAAAAGGCATAAATCAGTGTAGAACATTTTTCACGGCTCTGAAGCTCAGAGGTGACGCCTGCGCGTGGAAACTGCAAATCCTCTTCCACGGTCAGGCTGCAAAGGTTTACAAGCAGGAAGAGTCGGTCCGAGTGTAGATTAGGGCAATCTGTGAGGTGTCGCTAGGCAGATTTTGCAGGTTTCCACCCTGTCCTTTTCCACTCCTGAAACATTTCTCCTGGGACGCTGGTGGAACTACACTGCTGACATTAAGTTCCAGGGATGTTTTTTTAACCCACAAACAGTCCCCTGGCTGGCTCACGCCTGGCCCGGAGACCGTCCTCCTGGTGCAGGAAATCTGGTCGTTTTACCCAGTTTTGACGTAACCGGATGCTAAATCTACATTTAAATGGATTGTGAGACGTGCAGAATGCCCCATGTTTTTTTGTCATGAAGTGACCGAGCTCACCCAGGAACGCAGAAAAACGGGGGGACCTGACAACAATGTGGAGCAGATGGCAACAAACACCAGGCCGCCCTCCACCTGAGGAATGCAGTTCTGACCCACTTCTGTGGCCAGACGGAGGAGGAGGAGAAGAATCGGCGTCTGTCTGCTGGATTCAGAGACGATGAGGAGGCTTTCTTTGGCCCCGCCGCTGGGAGGGAAACAACCCTGGCAAATCCCTGGTACAAAAGACATCCTGTGGCAGAACTCCTTCATTAAAACCCGATTGGGCTCCACGCGTCTCTGGCCGTTCGGCGGCGTCGCACGCTGCGCCAGATAACAAGACGCCGACTTGTATAACCCAAAAGATCTGGAGCAGAAGCTGCTGCAGAGCCCCCCCCGGACTATTTACTCCACCTCGGTCCCATGCTCCAGATGATCCCCCATCACTTGATCTAATTCATTAGGTCCAGGAAAGTAGAACCGATTACACAGCCGCGCCACAAAAGACCCCGTTGTCCACCGGCCGTGATGGAAATCAGCCACTGTCTTAAATAACATGTTCTAAGAATACCAACGTTGGGACTTCATTTAAGGACGGCGGGGAGAGAACAGCGGAGGCACGCTGAGATAACAGTTCGCTCTTTGTTGGGGGGGGCAGACGCCTCTTTCCCGTGAGACCAGAGTCCAATATTGTCCATTAAGAAAACAGGAAGCGCTCTGTTTGTCATCCCTCGCAGATCTCCCATTACGTTCCTTCGTGTTCGCGTTCCTCCGGAGGCAGAAGGGCCTCAAAAACCTGCTCTTCGCCGGGCAGCAGCGGGCTGGAGGAGCGTCTCCTCAGGCCGGGTCTCGCCATCCCAGAAGGGATCCAAAAAAAAGAAAAAAAATGATCGAAAGGAACTAAAGACTCCAGCGAGAAGCAAAAATCAACGTTTTCTTCTTTTTACATCAATCTGTCGGAGGAAAAACAAACTTCCGTCTCCTCTTTGATTATTTCCGCAAAGTCGACGGATCTGATTTGACGTCAGCATCCGGCCGGCACGTCTGACATGAAGTCAAATTCGTTCTGGCCCAGCCAGAGCTCTGGCAGCTCGTTGGCCCGATCCAAACCCAGTTCCACCACCAACGACATGAGAACCTCCTCATCCACGGGTTCAAAGTCAATAATCCCACCTGCCCCTGATGCCTGGCCCCCCACGCTGATGCCCACGTTCATCCCGGCTCCGCCCAGGCCTCCGGCCGCCCCCAGGAGCTGGTTACCGTTGGTCATCGGCGAGGTCCCGAAGCCCCGCTGAGCGCCGCCGGGCGGCGGGTGTCCGGCAGAGGCACCGGCAAGATTCTGGTAGTGGGAGTTCAGCTTCTGCAGCTGCATGCTGGCGATGAGGTGCGGCCCCGTCTGCAGGCAGAAGGGCTGAGGTTTGGAGAGGGGGGACGCTGACGGCGAGGAGACGGCGCCGGCGGACGGGGAGAAGGGAACCACGGAGGTCTTGGAGGGTGGGAAATGGAGCAGGGAGCTGAGAGGCGAGGAGGAAGAGAGGTCCTTCATTGTGTTGGCAGGGTAACAACAGTGAGGTCATCACCAGGAAAGCCCAGATCCTGGAAGGAAAGAGCGGAAATGTTACCATACCATTAGCCCGTTAGCTACGGCGAAGCTAACCACCAAAAAGTCGCCTCGTCGGTCTCGCTTGTGGCTCCACTCCGATTCTTTCTAGCGACCCATTAAACCTCTGAAGTCAGACTTGTCTGGGAAAACACAATGACGCCGCTGATCTCCGTCCCCGGACGGCCGCATGACTCGCCCCGTTTGGGAGCGATTTAGCATGCGCTTATTTGAAGTCTGCTTTTCCTCTTAACCTATTGAGCACCAAATTAACCGTGAAAGGGGCTGCGGGGAGAAGGCCCGTGGGCACTGAGGGGGTTAGTAACTGTTTACAGGTCCCTGTGTGTGTGCGTGTGTGTGTGTGTGTGTGTGTGTGTGAGAGTCCACACAACTGAGCCTTTGAGGATCTTAAAGACTGATCGGGTCACAAGGCAGGATAAATACAACTGGGCCTTGAGAACAGAGCATATGTCTGCCTCCGAGTGTGTGTGAGTGTGTGTGAATAGAGGCGGAGGCGAAAGGGATAGTGAAACTCAGTACGTGCGAGTGAAGACTGAAACCATCTTGTAAAAAGACCCCCGCGGGGGTCCCCGAGCAGGCTCGAATGACCGTTAAAAACAACGTGTGCGCTTTAGACATGCACACACACTCATCACACAGGTATCTGCCAATACTCTCATTCCCCAAACACACACAGACACACACAGGCACGCACACACACCGGGTCTTATTTAGTGGGAACATAATTGCTACAGGCAGGCCTGCAGCTGCACTCGGTTGATAGAGTTAACACAGGCACAAAGATACCAAACAGCTGTCAGTGGCAGGTCTGTGTCTGTCTTTGTGTGTGTGTGTGTGTTCATTATTCACTGACTGATTACTGTCAGGACCAGACTCGCACACGGCGTTTGCAGCTCTCCAGCACGCCGCGCCCCGGGGACAGAAACAAACCCCAAACACAGCCGCATCTGAGGTGTAATCAACTTTTTTTTTTTTTATTTTAACACCCCCCCCCCCCCCAAAATCCAAACATACATGTCTCCGTGTGACCTGGACGGAGCCCCGGGCGTCCTTGAACCCAAGGAGAGGGTAAATACTGCCGGAGAAGACGAATTCATCGCCTGGATCGGAGTCAAAGCTGCTCTGGACGTTGGCTCCTCCGCTTGCATGACCGAGGAAGGATGCATGTGTTGGAGAGCTGGAGGAGGCCCAATGTTTTTTCCTGTTCACAGCTGACCTGACTCATTGTCTTCTCCTCCTGCGTTGATGAGATTGCGAAATCGGTCCGCGGCCACTTCATTAGCAGCCTGTGAGTCTGCATTGACTTTAATTACCAGACGTTCTGAATGCTGCTGCCAGATTAGGGATCATCTCCATGTGCATATCTGAGATTGTGGATTGTCATTTACAGAAATAATGACCTGTCGTGACACGGAATGGCAGAATTCTAATTGTTTACCAGTGTTTCTTTAAACAGGACTAGACCTGAATTGCTATTAATCTGTGTAAATGTTGTGGGGATTTACTCTTAAACAGAAGTCATTTGAGTAAAAGCAGCGTTTGAATACAAAGGGGACACTTCCGTGTATAGTTTAACAATCGATTTCCCTTCTTTATCAACCGAATCCCCCAGAAACCTGCTTTTTACGCACCGCTTCATGAACTGGAATTCCCATTTAAAATAAACAGTCCAGAAACTGAAGCACGCCACTCATACAAATAAAAAAACACCAGTTCAGGTGCTTTGCCAGTGTTTCTTTTTTCTGTCTTCTTGACTCCAAAGTCACATTTCTTAGTTTTTGGCTAAGAGGCTAATTTCAGGAGCTATATGCATAGTTTAAAAACCAAAACAATCTACTTTAAAAGTGATTTTTTTTTAACCTTTGTTGCTGCAAAAACGACGCAGTTCGTCTGGAAACGCTCGAGTCATGTCAAGAGAGTAGAAAAGTGGCTGGAAATGCAGCAGAATTCGATCAGAATGAACAGAACTGGACAAACCTGGAGAGGAAGAGCGGCTCCACCAGCGGACCCCTGTGATGAGTCGGTTCCGAACAGGGCGCCTGATGTGGGGGGAAAGAGGACGCTGAGGGCCGGGCAAGTGAAGCCTGTTGAGCCGACGGACAGCGTCGGATGTGCGTGCGCTCCCCGATGAGCTCGTTACCGACTAAAACTCATCTGGTTCGGCGTGTGCGAGTGTGTGCGAGCGTGTGTGTGAGTGTGTGTGAGCGGGCTGAGCTCCGTCAGAAAACCAGGATGTGGATCTCGAGGATCCGAGCTCGAGCCGGCAAGGTTCAATCTGATTGGTAGAGGGAATCAGTTGTGGGCGGGGCCAGACATGAATTAAACAAAACGGGAAACGATGTTGTTGTTTTAACCGAATAAATACCCCCCCCCCCCCCCCGCATTAAAGCACATTTGCCCTGTTGATAACCATTAACCATTACTTTAGTTTACCGTGTGTTTAAAGAAAGGATGTACTGGCTACCACCGTTTACTTTAATCATAATAGTATTGTTAATAAAGTTTGGGGAGATTCCAAAATAGGGGATTCCAGCGCTGCACTTTCGACAGATCATTCATCTCAGGAACAATAAAAGCTGTCATTTACAGTATTTTGCATGAAAAAAAATTCCCAGAAGCGTCTTCGAGGGAAAATGATGCATAAAAATATAGTTGATGGTTTTTGGTGAACCTTTTCTCTTGTGTCCCAGAAAGGATGATTTTTCTCCAGTCATATAAAGTGAATACGTGCAGAATTCTTCCTGCTTTATTGAATCATTTGTTGGGGACCATGCCCCTGTAAGTCAGTGGGAACAGACATTCGCCAGGAAACAATGGAATCACTCAAGTGAAGTACCTCAAAACTGCACTGAAAGTGGAAACAGACCACTTCCTGGACCGCGAGTCACTTCTTATTATCGTGGGAGCCTTGGTGTACGGTGGCGAAGAAAAATTCCTCCTGAAACCAGATTTTATGAGGGCGAAGGAGCCGGTGCATTTGTGATTCTGCAACCACCGGGCAATTAAAGCAATTACAAGCTAGCGAGAAGCCTGTCAAAACCTGCGCAACTGTGTCGGGACCTGCTCAGTGTTGAGGAGCAATTTGCAATAAATTATATTTATTAAAGTAATTAGATAAATACGGAGTGTGGAAGCTAAAGAGCCTGCCTGCTAAATGTTGCAGCATGAAGAAAGCGTTCGCTCTCCCGCTCCAGTCCGTGGGGGGATCCGTTTTCCAGAGTTTAGCTGGAGCCACCCTGTGAGGCAGATGTTGCTCATTCTGCAGCGGCACCGAATGGACCCGTTCTGGCTTGATGTCTCTCACTCAGAGAGAGAGAGGGGACTAATTAGCATAACTACAGGTTCTTCTGTCCTCCTGTGATTAGGCTGATGAGCATTCTGTCAATGGGCCATTATGTGGGACTGCGTTCAAACAAAAGCTCGCCCGACTTTTGAAAGAATAAATCGTGTAAAAACACAGAATTTTAGGTTTATTGGGGGATGTAATTGGTCCCCAAACTGAAACAAAAAAGTAAGACCCCCTCCTTTCCCCCCCAAATGGAATCTTACAACTCCCCAATTGCAAACATTTGATGACTGTTTGAGTGGTTTGAAGTCACCGAAGCAGCATTTTTTCAGTCTTTTTCTAAAAATAAGGAAGCCGCTTGGTGAAAAAAAAAAAAAAAGAGTCGTTGGGGAAAGTCCATTGATTCATACCCGCAAAAAGAGCGCTGCCCCCCACCCCCGCGTCTAAAATAAACCGCGGCCCTTCTCTCAATAGTCCGGGGACGTCATCAGGCAGCAACAAGGCGCAGCGGCCCGGTCAAGTGCCACGCGCTCGGCCCCTCTTCCGTTAGGCGGATAAAAGGCCGCATCTGTCTTTATTGTGCAACCAAATCCCCGCCGCCACTGACTGCAGACACTTCACATGTTGATGAGGAGGAGGGTGTGGAGACGGAGGGCCCCTGCTGCTTTGTTCCCCCCTGGGGAAGGGAAGGGGGGGGGGGGGGGGACGTTATGCAAATCAAACAAACCGTTTGCGATTTCTGCCTGTGTAGGTAAAATCGTGATGGATCGTTGGTCGACACCATCGAGGCTGCAAACTGGATTTTTACTGTTGGGAAACCGCCGACTTCTTTAAAGAAAGAAAGAAAAAAAGAAAGTTTGGGCGCTCTCCAAACAAGCGAGCGTCTGGAGGGCTTCCTAAACACACAGACGCTTTATGCAAACAGGCTCTCTTGACAGGAGGAAACAGAAAAGCAGGAAGAGGAGCCGCGCCCGGCAGCCGAACCGGCGCTGATTTGCCTAAAAGTTGTTGGAATCTTTTCACCGCAGAGCAACAAGGGCGTGTTCGGCTGACGCCAAACCGGTCGGTCACGGGGGCCAGAAAACGGCAACGCGGGGCAATAGTTCCTCTTCCAAAGGTTCGAAAAAGTGAAATAAAGGGGTGCGAGCTGTTGACCAGGCGTCCTCAAGGGACGGCGACATCGCGGCGGCAATAATCAAGGAACGCCGCGGTCGTAACGAGAGCCCGTTGGTGTCAAATTCAAGCGTGGCGCTCACAGCGTGCACCGGTCCCTGCTCACGTTTCACCGGGTTCCAACTGTGAGGAACCTGGATCCTCACCTGCTGGATCTGGGTTCCAGAAGCCAGGAAATAGATTAGCATTAGCTTTCATCGGCATCTTAGCTTCAGCTGGAGAGAAAGGGGCTGGGAGCTTCTCTAACTCCATCACCTCCCGCAAAAAAATGCAATCTATGAATTCCAGCAGAGCTTTTGAAGCCTCTCGGGGGCCCCAAAGTTTTTCTTATTTGACTCCAGGGAGGCAAACGAAGGAGGAGGAGGAAAAAAAAAAAACCTACATAAACACACAAATCTCTCACATCTGTCATGTTTACCATCGCGGGCCTGGTGTGGTGTAACCGCCGCGCCGACCTTCCTCTCCCTCCACCCAGTTTATGAGATAGAATTTCAATCGTCTCTGCCTTTCCTGACTCGTAAAGGGCCTAATGGGTTTCATTTGCTCTGGCTGCGTGGGGCTGGAACCGCCGGGGCGACCGCAGCGCTGTTCGCGCAGATCACAGAGGATCCTTCTGTCGAGCACATGCCGGGCCCCCACCAGCGGCTCCGGCGCTCGGTGTGAATTTCCAGGCCATTAATTTGGGAGGACATCACTTCTGAAGGAAGCCGGCCGACATTTGCGGTTCCCCTTTCAAACACTCTCCATTAAACCCGTTATTAACCCGGCCGCGCGACATAAATCACCGCTTAAGAACCACGCCGGGACGCGCGACAAAAGCAGGTGGACATGATTTTGTTCCAATCGCGCCGAGTTCGCAGGCTTTTGGAAGCAAAAAATAAATAAAAAAATGGTGGCGAAATCCTTGTTTTTCTTTTCAGGAGGCTGCCAAAGATCCCGGATAAAACACGATGTTCCACGGGACTAAATCAAAGAGGACTAAGTGATGGCCGAGTTGAGGTGAATTTGGTGGAAATGATCTGTTTCTCCAGGTTCCTGAGGTTTCAGCCATAAGTCCCCGTTAAACATGAGAAGACACATGACGCTCCAGCTGGGAACAATACGTCGGCGGCCGCCATTCCTTCAGGGAATTCCTCTTTCTTCTCCCGTCATGCCAATTTAAGACGTCTGCGTTAACGGAACGTAAGAAAAAAAACATGCAAAAAAATAAAAAAAATAAAAAAGGGGCTTATGTGATCTTTTAAAAGTCCTTTTTTAATTTTCCCCCTGCATACTTTCCATTTAAAATTCCAAACTCTGTCCAGATGCTTCATTTGCAGACTCTGCCCAGAGGTCCAAACAGTGCGGATGACCAAATCCCAGCTCCACAATGTGCATCCTGTTAGTCTCCAAACCTCACAAACACATTGTTATTTGTGACAATTCCCAAGTTGCTCAAGTGTGATAGGTTTGTTTCTCATCCACGGAGCTTTTACGAGCACAAACCTGGTTCTTCTCTTGGTTTTTTTTTATCTTTTATAAATGTGAAACCAGACCCTCGAAAAAATCTGTTTTTCTATTTAAAAAAAAAAAAAAAAAAAAGACTCCAGGGATGCACAACACATCCCTTTATTCCAACAACTGCTGTTCCAAAATACTCTAATTGACACTGAACTCGCCATAAACCAATCCGAACAACACCTTTTCCTATAAAACACAAAGGTTTGAACCCCAAGACCACTGTACAGCGACCACATCCTCCGCTTATTAAATTGTTTTTTCCCTGGAAACACTCGGCTAATGTTTTCCAAACCCCGTCTCCTCGCTCCGGTTTTCCTGCCTCCGCTGCGCCCTCCTCCACGTCGTGCCTCGGGGGGACCGGAGGGGTCCGCTCCAGATTGTCCTGGTTAGAAAGCCGCCGAAGCATCGACCTGGTTGGGGACCGATGGCTCCGCGCTAAACCACATTCTTTAAATTCCCTGTGAACAAGAGAGAGCGAGAGGACGGAGGTGAGGGGAGACGCTGAAGACACAGCAGCACATCTGGGCAGATGAGGAGGGGATGGCGGCATGGCAAACAGTGGACGGATGGAGATAAAAACCTTTGCATCAGAGGTTACAACCTTTAGCTGCTAGCATGCTGCTGAGCATCTTCACTAAACCGCTAGCAAATCCGCGGCGAGCGCAGCGGGGACGAGGTGACGCAGGGGCGGGACGATGTCCTGTTTGTTGACCAGTGGGGCGCTGAGGGGTTCTGGAGGACACCTCGGTCTATTTCGGAACCTCTGACCTGCTGTGTGGCAGCAGCAGGAGGTGGCGCTAGGGTCCACGCGCCGCGCAGTCACGAAACCGACGGAGCACCGGCGGCGACCTCCGGCCAGCGACTGGGGGGGGCAGACGTGGGGGCCTCGATCGGGGCAGGTGCAGGGTCGCCCGTCCCGTCTCCTTCGTGTCAACCTGCTGCTCTTGGAGCCGAGTCATCAGTTCATCGGAGCGCTCGTGTACTCCCAGGTAAGAATTACCGGTTTTGCCCGAACCGAGTCTGAACTCGCCGCCACTGGCAGCACAAACGCGGCCTAAAAGCGGACTTTCCACGACAATGCCAACGGCAGCTCAGCACAATCCTCTCTTTGTCTGCGCCCAGACTTTCCCTGGCAGCGCCACAATGGAAATCGGCAGTTCCAGCGCAACGTGAGTCACCTGCGTCTCCGTGTTTACGCAGGAAATTCAAAGATCTTGAAGGCAACGGCGGGACAGAAAAAAACGAAAGAAAAAAAAAGACGGGTGGAAAAACAGGAAAACTATTTCAGCAAAAGAGGAAGAGGGGGCGCACTCTTTATTCCTCATTTTCCTCTTCCTCGCCTCGCTTTTCCTGCTCATCCTTCATCCAGCCGATACCTGTTCAAAAGATCTTTGAAGCGACACCTCCGCCGCTTTGACTTTCCTTTGATCTTCCGGCCCTTATCAGCTCTGCCCAGCTCTCAGTTCTACAGTTACAGACGGTAAATTGTGGCAGCCTGACAAGGACACGCGAGGGTGTCTGATATTTACAGCCCGCACGGCGACCACGTGAGCGCGTGTGTGTGTATTTTCCCCTGTTGCGCACGTTGGCTGTATATCTGTGTGCGACGGTGTGTTATTTATTGTGTGCTGCCGTTGGCGTCAGCTCGGGGGAGGGGGGGGGGTGTAAAGATATGGTTGTATTTCCATGTTGACACAAATAACATGAAGTCTCACAGAAAGGCAGCCTTTCTACACACACACACACACACACACACACACACACACACACACACACACACGAGCGGCCTCTGGGGAAATCATGCCAGCAGATTCTCATAAAAACAGTACGCAGACGGCTGCAGTCGCAGCTACCAGTCACCCAATAAAAATCTATTTCTAATTAACGCGCCTCTTAACGAGCCTCGGCGCACGTGAATGACAGAGGAACCCTGAGGAAACACTGAGCAATTCTTGGCGTTCAGGTGTCTGATGCGTTGAATAAATGCTTGTCGTAGACGTGGGGAGGTGCACAAGCAATTTGGTGCTTTTTTGTTGATAGGAAAATATATTTAAATGGAACCTGATGCCTCGTATGTGATCTTAAATACCAGATTTTAGCTAGAACTTAGTAAAAATGTGATTATTGCTCATGCAGAGACACTAAATTCTTAAGAGAGATCCAAGTTATTATTTACTCTTTTGTCAACAAAGGCTATTGACAGCATGCTAAGCTTGCTGTGCACAGTTAGCATTACAATAAAATGGAAAGGATTTAGCATTACTTAGCATTATAATGCAGCCAGCACTACATTTATTTATGCATGTTCAGCATTTAACTTGTATAAATCAAGACAAAGAACGCAACGTTTGTGTGCTAATTGTTAGCAGACAGAAGCCTATCAACACCTGCGCAGAGACGGGTCTAAAAATGCATCGTTAATGCTAGAATGCTAGAAGAACCCGTCATCAAAGTAGGGGAGTCCAAAGAAAGGAAATAAGGCCCCTACCGCCCAGCTAACGAATTCAGCATCATGGCACAGACATACAAGCACGTGTGAAGTGTCCCAAGATTGGGCGCGTTTCATACACGGCCACAGCGTGTGTGTGTTTTGTGTTAGCTCAACCATATGGCATCGCTTCGCTTAACGAGAATGAAACATAGGAAGGATTCGGGAGGGGGGGGGGGGGGGTTACCACTTTAAGATACAACTCTCAGCAGTGCGTTGGTGTCAGCCCACAGCAGATGTGGGCACGTACTCACACGCCAAGCAGCGAGCGCCGCAACTGGGCACCCGTCGGCGTGGAAGCCGCCGCCGCCGCCGCGTGCCTCCGCTGTTTGGACGTGGCGCTGGTGATGATGTCACGCAGATATGTTCGCCTGGAGGCGCGCGTGTGTTCCAGGCTACCACGGCATCTGCGTGCGCTCGTTAAGTCGGGGTGTGAGAAGGAGACGAAATGTGTCTTTTTTCCAGTGGGAGACGGGACGAGTGAAGAAGGAATGTGGAAGGTGTGACTGGCGTGGGCGGGCAGGTGCGTCCGCGGATCTGGACGCCACAGAAACGCGAAAGGAAAGTTCTTGATAAAGCTTTTAAATCAACGGACGGGGAGGAAAACACACGGAGAGCAGCCGACAGTTTTTTTTTTTCCTCCCCTTTCCTCCATCCAACTATTCCCTGTCCTTTCTAATAAAAGCCATATGACTGGAAAATGTTGCGAACCCTCTGGTTGTGATGATTTAATACGAGCCAACATACCAACTGAATTTCAGCAAATAAACTCCCCTGTTTCCCGGGATTCAGAGCGGAAAGCTCAATGCTGTTGGGATAAACCGCCGTTTAGAGGCCACAGTGAGGTGACCTTCGGCCTGTCTGAGTTCATCCGGGCCCGGTTGCTAACTGATAGCGTGTCGGCTCAAATTTGTGGCCAAATATCTTCACCCTGACCTGGAAGGCTTCAGGAAAACACGGCCAATTTCACACAAGAGCTGCCTTTAGTTTAGCATCTAGCCACCGCTGCTACAACCTGCAGCCGAGGCCAGAACCGATGCTAAATGTTGAGCGTCCAAGTCCAGCCGCCGAGCCCAAATTTCTCCGATACCGCAGATTGACAGAAGAAATAGTAGAGATGGCCCTTATCTCGGCCTGCGAAGCGAGGATGTTAGCATAACATCCAAATCTGCAGGGAAAGTTTAGCGATGCCTGTGATGAATAATGGGAAAAAAAACAGGGTTTGGCTGCAACTTGGGCCCGGGCCAGGAACTTTTCCCTGGCAGGGTGAGAGAATCGGAAACTCCCGATGATCTCTGATTATATCAGCGTCGTCTAATGTACAGGCGATCTGAGGTATTGTGGGTAAAAACACGCTCAGCAGTGGGACGAATCTGCCAAACAAACAAGCGCTTGTTGCTAAAAATGCCACAGAGGAAGGCGAGGAGGATAATTCCTGTATCAAACTCACAGGATCAGGTTTCACCCGCAGAGAAAAGGGAATTTCCTGTTGCCCTGTGGTTAACGCCACAACGCTCCACATATTCTATATTTAAGGGGAACACAACGATTTCAGCCTCCTGCTCACATAAACAGCCCGTGTTCCTAAACATAGACCCTCCCCTCGCGTGCTGCTGACCTCACCGTCCTAGAATCACTCCCCCAGCTCTCAGTTCTTCACCTGTGTTTCACCCCGCGGGAGGATCTCTCCTGGGTCCCGCGGTCTGGCGGCGCCGGGCCCACAGCCGGGCTACGGACGCACAAAAAGGGAACAGACGGGGAGGACCTGCGGAAGGACCTGTGAACCATGCAGAGACTCACACACACACACACACACACACACGTGGGCATCCATGCAAGTCCCGACGCGTCACTCAGACACACACCTTTGATGGTGCTGACCACCTGGTCCAGGTGTTTGAGGTCGTTGCGGTCGGGCCGGCAGCTGGGGCTGATCTCCAGCGAGTAGTCTGGTCCGTACTCTGTAAAAAACTGGCACACACGGCAGCGATTTAGGGCGAGCTGGAGCATCTGAAGGCAGCATCTCTACAGTCTTCGGTGCAATTCCAGGGGTTTTTTTTTTCCCTCCCTCCTTTTTGAAGAATGCACTCGTTTCCCCACAAAATGGGGAAAACTCCGGTTGAACCTGACGGGATGGGTTTGGAATATGTACACTGGCCTTCCGGGGGTCGCAGAAAGTGCAAACCCATTCAAACAGCACCCAAAACCAGGAAACAATGAGTTTTAGTTCCTCCCGACGAAGCCAAAGAAAGTGGATTCTTCCCCCTTTCTTGGCGAGCTCCCACCCCTGAACTGGGAGCTACGGTTCCTCCTGCAGGGATGAATCCACCTCTGGGCAGAGATCAAGCAAAACCCACATATGTGCGAGCAGCCGCGGGGCCTCCGGGCCTGCAGACGTTAGCACAACAAGGTAATTACGCCATATAACAATGGAGCCGTCGCAGGAGAAGACATCTTTGTTGGCTGCTAATGTACCCCCACAGTGCGCATGCTAGCAGAGGAAACTGGGAGTTTCCCAGGTGGATGATTCCCACAAATACATTCCTGGAACGAGTCGCTACAAAAGCAGGTTTTCAGACCTCAAATGTTCCACTCGGGGGATTTACCCAGCAACAAAGCCGAACCCGCATCCTAAAAGGTAAAAAGACGACACAGAAGACGCTCACAGGATGGTCTGGGACGATTTTGGAATTCCAGAGCCTCAAGGCATTCCCTGCAGCATCGGGCAAATTCCAGGGAGCAAAACCAGACGGAATAAGAAAAACAGGTGGGAATCCAGTTGGAGCGGGAGATAGACAGGAGGGCCCGGCGCTTGAGAAAACACTTTCCCCCAGACTCCGTCTGGCCGCGGCTTAGCGCCGTGACGGCAAAACAAACTGGAACGCCGGGCCCGACCACACGTGCGTCAGTCCAATCGCAGCGACTGTTGCAGAAGCCGAGCAACTCGGCGCCGACGCCCCGAAAACGGAATGTTTATGTTTAAACAGGGCAACGAAGGCGGGAGCAGCAACTCTCCATCGCCTCCACAGGCAGAGCGCGGTACTACACAGGTTCTATGCGTTCCCAAAGGACGCGGGGGAGAAACGCCAACATTCCCACAACATACGTGGATTACATCAGAGCAGACGTTTGGCTCCGCCCGCCTGCGTCGCCTGGACGGGATGTGCCAGAGTCTCGGGGATGGAGACAGACGGAAGGCTAATTTCTCCCGTGACCTTTGACACGGACGCTCCAGCGATCAGTCGCTGGTTCTACTAACATGGAAAACACGGCGCAGGTGACGTTACATCATTCTTTAAAGAAGTGGGAAGGGGGAACACGTCTTCATCTACCTCAGGAGCACCATCTTTGACATTTAACATCTACCGGAACTGTAGGATGATCACCCAGTGGGATGTGTGGACGTGAACAGGGACCTACAGCTCTAAGGATGCCGGAGCCTGGCGGAGAGGAAAACGTCCCCGGGAAACAAATGTGTGTCTGAGACCGTAAATATTTTCAACGGGTTGTGAAAAATGGCCTGATGAGGAGATTTCAACGTTTAGGAAGGAGAGGTGGCAGGATTTCAGATGGGAGCCAGCGAGAGCAGGTGTTTGGAAAACACACTGGACTGACGCGGCCGTCAGTTACTCTCCAGCGTTTTGGGGGCCTCGTCAACTCCCTCTGCCAGGACGAGCGCATTCGGCTGCGCTGACGTTTCCGGCCATTCAGGCCGCGGCAGTGGGAGCCAACGCCTCCCTGACGGCGGCGAGGGGCAGGACGGGAAGTGGCTGCAGACAGGAAAAAGTGGAAGTTGGAAGCAGAAAGACGGAGCGCTTCCCCGCTGCCAATCTGGGACCAGTGACGTCCTCCCTTCCCGTGCCGCTTAGAGACGGAAGCATTTGTACGGACACGTGCCTCTACGATGACAGACGGGCGGCGGCGCTGTCAGCCATTGGACGGCGGGCAGATCGTGACGCAGTTCTGACCAGAGCCTGATCCGCAGCTCTGAGACAGGACAACCGACCCACAACAGACAATGCAAAACCATCCAGGATGGGCGGAAAAACAGTTTTCCGTGCGCGAAGACCGCCGAGACAATGATGGGAAGGTCCGATTTACTGCGCTTGTGCGTGTGTGTTGGTGTGTGTGTGTGTGTGTGTGTAGCACAGCGGCTGCTGCAGGAAGTCTAAATCCGTGGTTTATTTTTTATTGAAGCAAAGCGGCTGGGAGGGACTCAGCTGCCAGGGGGAGAAAATTAGAGGCGAAGGGGTGTCTGGGGCGGAGCGAGCGGCTGAAGACGCTTAAATGGACGGCTGTTTACCAAAGACGTCTCTGTTAAACAGACCACCGGCGTGGAAAACTGTTCGCACCTATTAGGGCTTTTTTTTCCCACCCTGGTTACATTTCCACTCATCGGTGCGCTAGTAGAGTAGCATGGTAGTCGCTGGAAACAATCTCTTGATTAGCGCGCTAACATTTAGCGCCGCACGGGCGTGGGAATCACTTTTTTCCTCTTTCCTACACCTATGTGGTTACTGCCAATTAACCTTTGACCCCTGTGGTTATTTTCAGCACGCGCTACGTGGCTGCCGTCTGATTTGCACAAAGATCACCTCCACCGTCGTCACAATGAGAGGTCGGCCGAGGTCAGCTAGACGCTAACAGACAATGCAACCAGCGTCGAGAGGTTAGCGGCTGTTGATCGGCGGGCTCCGTTCCGAGAGGTGTCCGTGTTTTCTCAGATATTGTTTCACGAGCACGACAGGAGCAAAGCTATTGTGTTGGTTATCTGACACATCTATTATATTTTGTCTAGTAATCAGTGAATATCGCAGCACGATTGTCGAGGTGGAAAACAAATATTATAATTGTGCATTCCCCAAAAGGAGCCGGCGCACTCAGAAAAACTACAAAAGATCCCAAACCAAGTCGAGCTGAGCAACACCAGCTAGCACAGATGCTAACCGACCAGTTCCCAAAAACACGACCTTCTTCCTCCCCAATGAAGGAAATTTATCATCCAATGAAATAGAAAAATGTTGTAAAACAGGCCCCCGAAAACGAACGTGCGCACTCATGTGGGTACGGAGCAAAGCAGGGGACACACACAGGCAGAAAACAGGCGCACAAAGGTAGGTTTTGTTCTTTTGGGTTGCTGGAACTTCAGCTTTACTTGGCCATCATGGATAAATGCCCCTCTTATCTAGCACAACGGGCACAGATGGAGCCATGAACACGCACGTACACACGCACACACACACACACACATACACACACACACTGAGAGTTAACCACAAAAATCAAACAGAGAGCAACATATTCTAAGCCTGAGAACAGCCAAGAGAGTAACGGTGTCATTCTTTAGTAATTTCAGGGACCGAATATGAGTATGTGTGTAGATGCACGCATGCGCGCATGTGTGTGTGTGTGTGTGTGCGTGTGTGTGTGGGTGTCCTCTCGTTTTCATCATCTGTGGCAGCTGCCCGCACGGATACATGCCTTGTTTTCAGTGAGTGCTTCTTAATGAGGTTAAAGGCTATTTAGGGCCGTCGGACACTGATGAAGAGAAACAAGAGGTACCTTTATTGTGGTCTCACACACACTCACACACAGTTATTCATTACATTTGACAAAGACAAGAAAGAGACCCTTTGTGTGTGTATGTGTGTGTGTGTGTGTGTGTGTGTGAGAGAGAGAGAGAGGACAGGTCCACTGATCGGGGATCTGAAAAGGACATTAGATCCTTAAAAAAACGGAGGTTTTTCAATGCGTTTACCCAACTTTCCACAGGTTGGTTGAGTGAAACAGCAGCTCTGCGGGTACCAGGTAAATACCGTTATTACGCTTTCGTGCACCACGTGGCGCCTGCCCTCCTTCACTGTGCACGTGGATGGTGTATTTGATCAAGCCGTTCACTTAATGAGGGAAAACGGCCTCTCCTTTCTTTAATTAGCCAGTCTGGAGCAGATTGTATTCTCTGCTACGTGTGTCTATATGAAGAAAATAACTTAATCTCCCCCCGATGAATCGTTTGACTTCAGGTGAGAATCAGACGAGTCTCATCCAGGATTCAAAACCTGCATGAAACTGACATACAAAGTCTCAAAAGTTCACCTTAATCCCAAATAAGGGGGGATAAATGGGACTTTGTGCTGGATGAGGCCGACTGAGAGGAATTGTCAACACTATTAGCCTCCTCCCTCACACACACACACACGGGTCGTCATCAAGAGACAAACGCCTTTATTGAGAAGCGGGCGGCCATCTTTGATTAGACGGAGTGACTCAGCAGACGGAGAACACAAGAGCGTATGTTTGTGTTTTTCATGTGTGTTGGCCGTTTCATGAATGAGCTCGCTTGTGCTCGCGTGGGACCGTGTGTGTGACTGGCTCAAACAGCGGCGAAGTGTGTGTCATCCTACCTCGTGGTCTGGTATCTCAGAGGACAGGGACTTTCCCAGCACCACCGCCGTCAGGTAGGTCCAGCAGCGCGCCGTGTTAGCTAGGTTATAACCCCCTGGTAACGAAGAGCAGACATGAGCCCAAAACCACTGATAAGACAAAGTCCAACGCGACAGAGTGAAGGAAATGGTGAAGGAGGAAGAGGATGAACAGAGCCAAGAAAGAGAGGACATAATAGAGGGAAAGTATGTAGGAAGAGAGCTGGGATTGTATTTGAACAAAATGGCTTTATTGTGTCGTAGAGGTAACGGCTATCATCTGGCCAAGGCCTGGGGTGGGTCTGGATCCTTGTCGTGTGTGTGTGTGTGTGTGTGTGTGTGTGTGTGTGTGTGTGTGTGTGTGTGTGTTTAACAGCTGTAATTTTAATAAAGCTCTGGATCAAACCCTCACAAACATATATTGTCAATCGTTAGAGAGCTCGCTAAAGCTCGTTTTTCGAAGACTCACCTCCACCCAGCAGCAGCGTAGGCAGCCGCCACCCCAAGACGTACTGCAGACACTTGCCCACGCCCACTGGGGTCATGTTAAAGGAGCACATGGGGTCGCCCGCCATGGTGTCGGCGCCCAGTTGCATCACGACGGCCTCTGGGTTGAAGTGTGCGTACACTTCCTGCATCACACTGTGGAAAGCACAGAAAGGCGCGGCGATGTGATTTGTGCACATTTGAGCTTCTTAACGATGGCGTGAACTGCGCAGGGTGTCGTGTGGAGACTGCAGTTCCAGCTCTGGCCACTAGTGGTTTGGTCCATAAAACACCTGGGTACCTGCAAAAAATCTGGTAGTATCGGTCATCCTTGATGCCGTCCTCCAGCGGCACGTTGACGGCGTACCAGCGGCCCTTACCGAGCCCTGTGTCACACACGTCACCTGTACCTACAAACACACACATTCACAGTATTACAACCGTTTTAAAGGCTACAAACTTTCATCTTTAAGCCCAAGACTCACCTGGGAAGAACCCCGGAGAGAACTTGTGCAAGGAGACGGTCATGACCTTGGATGTGAAGCTGAAGGCATCTTCTACGCCTGCAGGAGACAACAGGTTTTAGAACAAAAGCTGTCAACTAGATTTGATTAGGAGTTTATTTAGGCGCGCACCATCCCCATGATGCAGGTCAACGTCCACATAAAGGACTCTCTCGTACTTTTCCCTCAGTCTGAGAATTCCCAGTACGGCGTCATTCACGTAACAGAAGCCTGAAGCCTCGTCCCTGCAGACAAGGGACTTCATTTATTAGCTTTTTTTCTCCAATTATCTTAGAAATGCTAACATTTTCGAGTTTTCCCGTGCATACTTTTTAGCATGGTGCCACCCTCCAGACCAGTTGATGGCTACATCACACTTTTGGTCCAGAAGACTTTGAGCTGCTGTCAGCGTAGCGCCCCCCACTGCCGCTGCATAGTCAAATATTCCCTCCACCACCGGACAGTCGTAACCTGCAGACACAAGAATAAAAAAAAAAAAGGTAATTATGTGGAGTTAGGATGAATAATATTGAAAAAAGTGAAACATGATAATGACAAAATCCTAGGCTGTTGAATAATTGAGGAAAAGGTGGAGTGGGTTGCGTTGGTGACAGGAAGGATGAGCCGTAAAGTGGCAGGCAAAACACAAAAGGAGGAAGCAACACACTGATCCGGGGACACAGTGGAGTGGATGAATGGGAATGAACGAAAAGAGCTGATGCAGAGAAAAGTTAGACAACGGTTTTAAAATGGACTTCCATCTATGAACAATAAACAAGACAGATCTATCTGAAGGCATACACTGTTAAACATATCTATATCTTTACTTAATGAAAAGACATGGTGAAACAGATTTACACGCGCCTTAACTATTAATATAATGTAATAACATATAATGCTGCCATCTGCGGGACACTGACAGGAACTGCACCCACTACTTCGACCTCGTTCCAGTTCAACTTTTTTTTGTCTGATGCTGAGTTAAATACACAAATTTCACTCTTTTTCTTTGTAAACACGACATTAAATCTCAGAACAGTTATAGTCATCTATCAGTGATATAAACCGGCAGGGAAAAGCTTCATATTCTCACCGAGGCCATAGTCGGCTGACTGGGGGTCATCGTTATCGCCATCCTGGCTGATCTTGTGAAGGTGTTCCAGGTAAGAATCAGTGTGGAACTTTGCCATTTCCTCTATCGTGGCCAGCTCAGGTTTAACAATGCTGAAAAAATATTACACGCACTTACATGCATGCATGGGCATCCGATTTGGATCACGCATTTTCAATTATAAACTAAGAATCTCTTGAGAATCTACACAGACATTTATAAACTGCGTTTCATTGTTTCACATCACTTACTTCATGTGTTCAAGGAGTTCGTAGGCTTCTATTAGTGAGTGTACCATACTCGCCTACAAAATATCGGGGTGAAAACCATTAGATAAGACACAGACGAGATTAATTTGGCAATAATCAGAATATGGCTTTATCAATAGTACTGATTCCAACTCACCCGGTTTGGTACTTTGGATAAAGAGTCACAAGTCTGGATATACTCCGGACTAAAAACATAGGCCACTTTGCGTTTACTGTAGCTTTCGTCATTACTATCTCCGCTGCTAGTCATTTACAATAGGTAAAATAAAGATAAATAGACCTAAAATTAAGCTAAAACAAATTTTCACAAACGAACGTAGCTTTCTTCCGAAGTCCGGTGTCACACCGTCAACATTCCCACCGGGAACATATACTCAAAGCTTTGTTAGCTAGAAAAGAGATGTGTCCTATGTCCACTTTAGTGTTAAATAAAGTTCTAAAAATGTTTATGATTTTATGAAAATATTTTTAATGAAAAACAAATGTAAAGTCACTGCAAATATTGCATTCATTGTTGTAGACAAAGATAATTGCAGCGGAAGAATTGACTGTGTGGAACGTTCTTCAAACGAAAAGCATCATGGGAGTCTTTGTAGTCTTTTCGTCTTACTCCAAATTTACTTATTCCTCTTTCCTGCTTTCTCGATCATTTAAATGCATTTTAAATCTTAAAAATGTTTTAAATTCTTAGCATCGAGACTGCTACAGATTTATGTTAGTTTATGTTGATACTACGTTGCGGTTTTTTGTTTGTTTTTGAGTGAGTTTGATATGTCGGGGAGTTATTTAAGTAAAACGTTGAAATTTAGTGGGTATATTCCGTTACATACCATATTATATGTATATATTTTTGTATGCTAATATAATAATCTTCCCTATTTGAAAAGTCTTCCGGTTCTAAAGAGCCAACCCTCAATAAAATTGGTTGTTAAGCGGTTCAAATTGGTGTCTATAAACGGGTCGGTTCTGCCGTCTCCTCTGCTCAGGGAATAAGCTGCATGATGTCACTCAAATGTGTATGTTACAGTTTAAACTCGTTTTTCTCCAACATCATTTAATGCAATCTCACTAAAATTCACATGTATTCACATTGACAGATATTTTAAAGTCTCCCAGTTCCAGCAAGCCCAAATAGAATAACGTCAATAGTTGAAGTGGTTCTCAGTGGTTCAAATCTGCATTTGAATACATTTTCCCTAGTCTTCTGTCTTATTTGTAATTATAAATTATAGTGTCCCTATGAGCCTACTGGGCCATTGAGATTTCAATTTTGTTTTATCCATTTACCTACACTAAATGTTTAGGTTGTGTACATGCACATGATTCTCAAATACAGCCTTGTGACAATAAAATAAATTTACAGAGTGTATTGTTTATTTTGAAGGACAATTTGGTACATAATAACACATTTTCAAATATTGGTAAGAAAACATGCAAACGTGCTGACAATTGTGTAACCGAGTCGCATCAGAAAGCACAGATGCTAAAGACATTTCCCCTCGTCGGCAGCTTCATCAACTAATTAAAACGAAGTAGTGGCGTCTCCTTGGGTCTTTTTTGTCCTCTTCTGTTTGAGGCAATGAGGGGAGAAAAAGAACAAATGTCAGCTAACAGGATACACACACCAGCATCAATAAATGGAATTGAGCTCTAAAGGTATATTCCCACCAAATGCAGTGTGTGGAAGAAACGAGCGAGCCCCTCGGCGTTGAGTTGCACCCCCATTTGGTGTTGACATACTTTAACACAACATGGGCTCTTACCTCTTATTGTTCTGGTCCTTGCTGCTGTGTAGCCACACTCCTCTTCGAAGGGGCAACATCCGTTTTCATTAAAAAACCTGCAGAAATCTTCTCTGAATTCAGAGACAAAACGAAGGAAAGCACCTGTGTTAACCTGAAGTCCAACTCTGGTGATTAATAAAGAAACTAAAGCTCAGAACAAACCTGCATCTCTGCTTGGTGCTTTTGATCAGCTGTTCCTTCTCTTCTCCCTCCACGATGGAGTCACTTGGGAGGTAGAAGTCTGACCTGACTCTGCACACTGGACAACCCCTGACAAGCCAACATAAGACAGGTTACAGATCACTTCTTCATGGTTTGCCACCAGTTAGGTCACGTGTTGGTGAAACTTACTTTACAACAGCTGCGCTGTATCCGTCCATCTGTCTCCAGGTAACGAGGCACAGTTCACAGAAAGCATGGTTACAATTTGGAAGAATCCCAAAGGTTTTTTGTTTTGGGAGCCCCTTCTCGTAGATGCTTTCAATGCAGATGCCACAGATATCTGCATTGTTGTCCTCACCACTGGAGGAAGCAGCTTCATTCATGGGTAAACTAGCACCGGTCTCCTGGTAACGCAAGTGTAGTGTTTGGTATAGACAGATATTGTTAGAGTAAAATAACATCAGAGTGCAAAACAAGGCTAAAAACGTTAGTTTATTATCTACCTGATGAACCACTGAGTTCTCCGTTCCCGTGGAACAACCCAGCTGAGTCTCAGGGGTCGAGTCCGCTTCAGGTTCAACGACACGGAGATTTCTCGCTCCTTTGCCCTTTGATCATTGAAAGATCAAACAACATTTCTTTATGTGATCTTAAGATTGCAGTGAGTGTGGTGATAACAAATTGGAAAACCTTGCCAAAGCCTTTCTCATTTATTCCTATATAGGACTAGAATTTACAAAATATTATTCTAGTCATAGCGCACCATTCCCTGTTGAGCCCCATGTGTTGGTGTAGTTTTGATGCCTGTATGACAACCCTGGGAACCTGTTTTGGGTGTTTGTTGATCTCTTACCTTGGGTTCTGACATTTTGTCTGTAGTCACTGATGGGTTCAATTTCATCTGATACAAAGGATATAGGCAGCTATTGTACACTCATCCTTTGAATCAAACCTCCTCAAACCACCTTTGATCATTGAAAGATTAAAGGGCAGAAATTCTTTGATCCAACTTGAATGGGTTTCAGTTAAAGGCCTGTTTTGGGTTTCAGTTAAAGGCCTGGTGTGGTATTTTGGGAACGTTTGACAATTCATCAATAGTCTTCATTTGTATTCACCCATCTTTGAATAAAAAATATATATAGATTAGCCGTTGTGGATAATTGAAAAAATTGTTGAAATACTTGTGTCATAAACAGAAATAAAACTGAAGAAAGTGCATTTATCGTCTTTTATCGTTTATCTTAACGTGATTGTGTTGATTACGCTTGGTCAGCATTTTACTGTGAAAGGAACTCCACTGTACTTCCGCTACTTTTCCTGTTTCCGGTTAGTGCATCTTCAGGTTTCAACACTTGTTGGATATTCGATACTCGCTGTGCTGCTGCGTTCATGACTCCGCGGCTGCAGCCTTTATTGGATCTCGGCGTTGTTGACTTCCGACAGGCGCCGACGAAATGACTTTAGCGTCGACTTCTTAACACATTTTTCTTCTTCCTATCTTTCTTTTTTTTTTTTTTTTTTAAGTTGGCTTGTCACGATGAGAAGCAGAAGCAACTCGGGCGTTAAACTGGACAACTATGTCCGGATGGTCCATCAAACTATTTTGAGACACCAAGTAAGAATAACTTTGCATTACTGTAAGTTTCTTCTGTCGAACAAGTTAAGTAGAGGTGTCAGCGACAAAAGTTCTTAAATTATGCATTCAGGTAGTCTTAGCAGCCGCAAAGCAACAGTTAGGCGGAGTAAATAGATTTTGCGCAAGACTTATAGATATTACACACTCGTTCGTGAGGCATTGAACGCATCATCATACACTTTTACGACAGCTTCCTATCAAGTTCTTCGAAAACACAGACCTTAAAAATATCTTCGATGGCTGTGTATATTTATGGACTTAAGGGTTGTTATATTTATGCTATCTATGCCTTTTGTTATATCTAATTTAGTGGGGTGTGTCAGGGTGCAGCGGTCCATGAGGCCGTTGCAGTGACCTTCTTAATCATAACCTCAGGATATTATAAATCCTTACCTTCCAACCTGGACTCCAACACTTCAGTCTTGCCATATTTGGTTAGAGGTTAAGTGTTATTAGTGCGTTTGCTAGAAACAGTCCTCGTTGCCAGCCACACACACACACACACACACACACACACACATACACACACGTGCTGTCTTTTTACTCCCAGTACATTTATTTTTCCTGGAGGTTTAAAGGTCAGGAATTCCACTCATCACTTGCTTTGCCTGCTGTCTTACTGTCCACTCGCCCACCTCTACTGCTTCTGGACTTTCCTCAATAGACTATTAAAATTCCCTGTGTTCTTCTTGGTTCTCTTATAATAACACCGGTGACCTTTGACCTCTTGTTTGTTCTGGTAGGATCCGGTCACAGGTCTTCTCCCTGGCAGCCCCGATCAGCCGCACTCATGGGTCAGGGACAACGTTTACAGCATCCTGTCCGTCTGGGCCCTCAGTCTGGCCTACAGGAAGAACGCGGACCGCGACGAGGACAAGGCCAAGGCCTACGAACTGGAGCAGGTCCTGGGGAGTCCTGCTGGAGTCTCCTGGGGCTGTGACGCAATAGACTGAACCTTTTCTCTGTCTCTCCTAACAGAGTGTGGTCAAGCTCATGAGGGGCATCCTCCAGTGTACCATGAGGCAGGTGTGTGTCCAACGCCATGACCTGATCTTCCAGACAAACAGCTCCTACCCTGTTGGGGTGTTTTAAAATCAACTGTTCTCCCTTCAGATGGACAAGGTGGAGAAGTTTAAATACAGCAGAAGCACCTCAGATTCCCTTCATGCAAAATACAACACCCAGACGTGTGCCACTGTTGTCGGGGACGACCAGTGGGGTCACCTGCAGGTGGACGCCACCTCGATCTTCCTGCTCTTCCTCGCCCAGATGACTGCATCTGGTGCGTGCATCCATCTTTATCTCATTAAAACCACATATGGCTGAGCCATTGATTGAATAGAATGTTATTATCGCGTCGTAACAACTGAGCTTTTCTTCTCTGGCTTGTCTACCAGGGCTCCACATCGTCTACACCCAGGATGAAGTGGACCTGGTTCAAAACCTCATGTTCTACATCGAGGCGGCTTACAAAGTGGCTGTGAGTGTCTGTTCACGCTCTCCCAACCAGCCAAAAGCTCTTTAAAAGCACAGTGTGACTACATTATTACCAATTTTTCCCATTGATCTAGTCTTTAAGCGCTAGCTTTATGCTAGTTAGCCTCACCTGTATTAGCCGACCTGCATCTGTTAAATTCTATTGGCATGTTTGCGTTCTGCTGTTTTTATGGCACGTTTTATTCCTGCCCGCTGCGTCAATTGATGTGTATTTATGCATTTCTCCATTTTTGTGCCTAATTTTCTGCTTTGTCACAGGATTATGGGATGTGGGAAAGAGGAGACAAAACCAACCAGGGTATCACTGAGATTAATGCCAGCTCAATAGGCATGGCCAAGGTACACACACGCAGAGACACACACAATGAAACTGGCTGTACCGGAGGGATGGGAACGGTAGGAAGGTCAATCGAGGAGAAAACATCTCCTGTGTGTCGAGAGAGAGAGAGAGAGAGCTGAGGCTGAACAGGTGCAGGACGGTGTCTGGTCACCACGATGACCTTTGCAGTCCCTGCAGTGACCTTTAGAAGCGCAGGAACTCTACAGCCGGACTCAAGATCCCAGAGAACAGATCATATAATTCGACGAGCGGCCCTGCGCTCACTTTCAACCCTGCGGCCGCTGTCTTTTGTCCATATTTTTATCGTTTTTTCGCTAAATATAAAACAGGATTCCGTTTTTATGTAATGGGATATATTTTCTGTTTGTCAGGCAGCGTGCAGAAGGTGTCAGGTTCTCCCAGGCTCCTAACTCAGAAATAACACAACTCGTGGTTCCACACACACACACACACAGAGAGTGTTTAAATTTAACACTGGACTCACTGCAGGACGACTCCTTCCCTCACTAATTGCAGGATTATTTATAGAAGTGAAGATGCAAGAAAAGCCTGTTAATTGTGCACAACTTGTGATAATTATCATAGTTTGATCTCAGTCATCATACTGAGGGTCACATGTCTCCTCCAGGCAGCTCTGGAGGCTTTGGACGAGCTGAACCTGTTCGGGGCCAAAGGGGGTCCCGGATCCGTGGTCCACGCCTTGGCCGATGACATCCAGCACTGCCAGGTGGGCACACGCAAACGTGCGCAGTCTGACATGCATTTTTTAATCTTTAACATCTCGAGTGACTCGCTTTGCCGCCTGTCCATCAGTCCATCCTGACCTCCATGCTGCCCAGAGCCTCCATGTCCAAGGAGGTGGACGCCGGGCTGCTGGCCATCATCTCGTATCCCGCCTTCGCTGTCGAGGACATGAGCATCGTCAATATGACCAAGGAGGAGATCATCTCCAAGCTTCAGGTGCAGAGGAGGGGCTCACCCTCACATTTCCACTTCCTGAAAGGAGCGACGCAGCTCCCGAATGTTGACCTTGAATTTTAACGCTGTCCGTTCAGGGCCGATACGGCTGCTGCAGGTTCCTCCGGGACGGACACAAAACACCGAAAGAGGTAACGAGCACGAAGAGCGTGCTGCTGTGCGGTCCTTCCGAAGCTGCAGTGCACGCTAACGTGGAAAATTGCATTTGTCCAGGATCCAAACCGTCTCTACTACGAGTCGGCGGAACTGAAGCTCTTTGAAAACATCGAGTGCGAGTGGCCGCTCTTCTGGACTTACCTCATCCTGGACGGCATCTTTAGCAACAGCCCCGAACAGGTGCCGTCCATTTCCAGGTGCATCTTCGCGCGCCACGGCTAACGCTAACCATCTGTGTGAACTGCCCCAGGTTCAAGAGTACCAGGAGGCTCTGGAAGGCATCCTGATCAAACAGAAAGATGGGCTCAGGCTGCTGCCGGAGCTTTACAGCGTCCCGGCGGACAAGGTCACAGCATCTTTCAGGATTTGGCCTCTCTGGTTGATACATCTAGTGGATTTTGTTGCATTAATCACGATGCCACGTTTATTGAGTGTTTTTTTTTTTGTGTGGTCCGATAAACGTAGGTGGAGGAGGAGTACATGAACCCTCACTCTGTGGAGAGGATCCCGATGGGTAAATGTCCCCTGATGTGGGGGCAGTCCCTCTACATCCTCGGAAACCTTTTGAGCGAGGTGAGCAGTTTAAAGGCTCGGCGTGTGCAGTACCGCCTAAACACTGTTGGGGGCGGTGTTGGTCACGGGTGGCCTACAGAAAAACGATAAAGCGCCGTTACATGAGCACCAACGAGCCTTTATGACAACTTTTAGGCCGTGAATGTGTCTGTACCTGAATAACTAGAATATTTACTGCAGTGTTTCTGCGTCTTGCTGTTTTTTAGGGACTTCTTGCTCCCGGAGAGATCGACCCTCTTAACCGACGCTTCTCCACCATCCCCAATCCCGACGTGGTCGTGCAGGGTGAGTTGACCGCTCCACGGACCCCCTGGCAAGGATGTCTTAAATATGCATTTAAAATGTTCCTGTTTTTTTTCTTTTTTTAGTGTCAATTCTGGCAGAGACTGAGGAGATCAAGGAGCTGCTGATGAAGAACGACATCGACGTGGAGACGGTCGCCGACATCCACCCCATCCACGTGCAGCCCTCCAGAGTCCTGAGTCACATCTACGCCAGACTCGGTGTGTTTTTATTGCATGTGATCAAAATTCATCAACATCTTCCTTACTGAACCGTCTCGTGGGGCGCGCCGCAGGCCGGAACCCAAAGCTGGGTCTGACGGGACGACCCTACAGGAGAATCGGGGTGCTGGGAACCTCCAAGTTCTACATCATCAGAAACACCATGTTCACCTTCACACCCCAGTTCATCGACCACCAGCAGTTCTACATGGCGCTGGACAACAAGATGATCGTGGAGATGCTGCGGACTGAAATCGCCTACCTCGCGTCCAGGTGGAGGATGACCGGACGGCCTACCGTTACTTTCCCCGTTTCCCAGACGATGCTGAGTACGTACGCGCGCGCTCACCAGGCGCCTTCAAAACCGATTTAGGGGTAACGGCTTCAAAGTGTGTGTTGCAGCTGAAGACCACGCAGACTTGGACCCCGCTGTGCTGGCTACGCTAAAGAAGCTACAGGACGGTTATTACGGAGGAGCGAGGTGACATTTACCCAGGATTCACAGCGCTCGTCACTTCTAAATCAAGCGTTCCTTCCAGCTCAACGCGACCTCACCAAGCTTTCCTCCTCAGGATCCAGACCGGGAAGCTGTCGGAGTTCGTCACCACCTCCTGCCTCGCGCACCTCAGCTTCCTGGACGGTAAGGGCTCCGGCGGCGAGAGCCGTCGCGACGAGGAGTATGATGGTGATGATGATGGCGCTGATGAACGTGCCGCCGATGGATACGTGCATGAGTTACGGTGTGACGATGGTAAGGAGACCAAAAACAGACCGATGGATGGCTGGGGCGAAGCAGTGACGGGGAAAACCAATCAAAAGCCGTAACAAACGCACGTAACACGCATGTCCGACTCAGGATAATCTCCCCTCTTGCTTTTTCCTGCTGTCACATGATCACAGGCCGTCCCCACCTCCATCCTTCTGTCCTGATGTGCAACTTTAAGTGCAGGTGTTGGGTGAAAGCATGTGTCTGGTGGCTCGCTGCGTTAGCATCCCCGCCTGCCCATGACCGGCATTGACATACCTCGCTTCCACATGCACAGCAGACATATTTGAAATCTTTTTCGTCCAACTGTGTCCCGTGTCCTCAGCTCCTGTCCTTGTCTCCCCCCCTCTCTGAATTTATGATCCAGAGGCCGACGATCTGGCCCACTACCTGGACCACCTGCTGGCTCTCGCTACGCCTAAGAAGCCCCAGAAGCCGGCAGGAGGAGGCCTGGGGAGGTTCAAGGCCGTGGCCAGCAAAACCAAGGAGATGGTGGCGCTGAAGAACAAAGCTCAGAACCTGGACGTGCACAGTGAGTGAATCCCTTCTGGAGTGTTTGGGGTCGCCACTAGGAGGCCGCAGCCATCTTGCCTTTCGTTTCTGCCCAGACGCCAACATGTATCTGTCCAATAAGCTCTTCCGCTCCGCTCAGTCGTCGCTCAACCTGAACCTCCCGGAGGCCTCCACGCCCCAGGAAGCTCAGGTAGGTCAGCGTCACCTCTCCGCTCCCCTCCAGTCCTTCCTCTTTCCCAGCTCTGAATCTGAACGACCCCGCAGGCTCCGGCGGTGGTCGTCACCACAGAGAGCGGCATCCCGAGAGACGCCGGCGGCGCCATTGACTACAGCGCCCTGGTCCATCTGCTGAGGGACACGCAGAGTCTGCAGGACCAGGCCGACATCCTCTACATCCTCTTCAAAGACAAGTGAGGGAGCGCGGCGGCGGCGGTGGCGGTGGCGGCGGCGGTGGCGGCGCAGGCTAACACCTAAGTGTACTGAACTGGGTTTTGTGGTGGGTTGTCGCTACAGGGGGATGGACTGGGACACCTGTCTGCACGGCAAAGGCTCCACCGTGAGGTCTCTGTTGACGGAGCTCTACGAGAAGGCCGGAGAGCTCAAACACTGGAGCCTGATTAGGATGACCTCCGGCATGCTAAGGAAGAAGGTGGAGGAGCTCGACTCGGTATGGAAGTGAGATCTGTCCCAGACGTGGTCTCCAGGATCCGGTGTCCTCATTGGCTGCGATCTGCTCCTAGGCCTGCTCTGATTTGCTGGCGCACCAGAAGCACCTGACGGTGGGTCTGCCCCCGGAGCCGAGGGAGAAGACCATCGCGGCCCCGATACCTCCGGACCAGCTGGCCGCGCTCATCGACGAGGCCAGCGACAACAACATCAGCGTGGCCATCCTCACGCAGGTGAGACACGCCCCCCAGCACCTCCCACCCGAGCTTTTTTCCTTTCTCTCCCTTCTATTTTTGGTTGCTCGTCTTCCAGGAGATCATGGTTTACCTGGCGATGAGCATCAGGACTCAGCCGAGCCTCTTCAGCGAGATGTTCCGCCTCCGCATCGGCCTCATCATCCAGGTCATGGCCACCGAGCTCGCCCAGTCGCTCAACTGCTCAGGTACGCCCAAGGCCTCTGACGGGACGCTTGACCCACTTCCTGTCGGTAAACCACCATCTCCGTTCAGGAGAGGAAGCCACCGAGACCCTGATGAGCCTGGGTCCATCAGAACTGAAGAACCTCCTCCATCACATCCTGAGCGGGAAGGAGTTTGGAGTGCAGCGCAGCGGTGAGTCCGCCTGTCCGACCCCGCTGACCTCACGGCGGCCCTTCACTCCTCTTCTCACCCCACAGTCAGAGAACTGGACGCCGGCGTCAGCCCTGCCATCTCCATCCATCACCTCGGTAACGTAGGCGCCACAAAGAGCGAGAGGGCCGGCATCAGCAAGCTGAAGAGCGACATGAAGATGGTAGGACGGAGAGATTTAAACCCTCCTTCCTTTTTTTCTTTTTTTCGTCTAAATGTGCAACAGCTGTCGGTGCAACCGTGGCAACGGGCAGGGCGACCGCTCCTCCTCTTATTTTGAAGTTTATTTTTTTGTCAACGGCTTGTGTGTTTCCGCAGCTGGAGCACAGGTTGTCGCTGACGGACCCCGGCAAGGTGACGGCGGCGGCGGCGAGCGCTCGCCAGTTTGAGCACGTGTCCGGTCAGATTAGGTGATAATTCACCTGGCGAAATGAGAGGCTCCAATCGGGACAATGAAACGGAAGCTGGGCGGACGATTTCAGTGATTCCCCTTGAGATTAACTGCTTGAATTGCCGGGACTTTGGCATTTGTTTTTTCCCGGAGCGGAGCGGCTCGCGGGCAGATTGACGAACTGGGTTTTGTGTTGCAGGTGGAACACAGGTTGTCTTTGACGGACATATTTAAGGTGAATTAGAATATTACTTCACATCTCTTAGATCGCTGATAAAGAGGAGGCGTTCTTTGGTTCTGTGATGTCAGAGAGGTTTTTCTGGCCTCGACATTAGCACGTGCAGCTAACCGACGCGGGGAAAGAGCTTCTGCTAATTCCCAGCTTTGCTTTTTTTATTGTCTTCTGTGTTGCAGATGGAGCGCAGGGGGTCTTTGCCCGACTTTGTTAAGGTGATGATCTGTGGCTGCTCGTTTTTAATTCCGAGCCAAGCCGAGACGTAAAAAGTGATTCTGCCTTGATCCCGGCAAGAGAATCGTGGATAGCTTTGAGGAGTTTGATTTCCGTCGATGTTCGATCTGCCCGTCTTGTCAATTTCGGGGGTGAATCTTCTCTTTGAATCACTTTCTTTGTCTTTTTAAAGGGCTTTCAAGTCCACGTAAAGTAACAACAATGGCTGGACCAGTCGCCATTCCACTGTCGAAAGGTGACACTGACCAGTTTAGAGGGATCAGGCTCCATGAGCGTTCACGCCGCCCGACACGTTTCAGTCGAGCACGACTCAATTATTACAATCTTCGTCGTTTCGGGGTGTGATGGCTTAATTTGCATATCTGGTTTCATGAATAATTCCGGCTGAAAATCACCTTTTTGATGAAGAATCGGGAATCCATCAGCTTTTTTTGGGGGGGGGGCTGCTCTGCTGTCTTTCCTGTCAGGTCTTCATGTTGCCCTGTGTCTCCCCATCCTTCCTGTCCCCTGTCAGAGCATGCGGTCCCACTCTGTGGAGATCGAAAACGTCGAGTCTGGGGTGAAGATCTTTTACAGTTCTTCCATTTTGGAGCCGTGACACAAGCGGAGGTGTTAACTTCTTTGTCCTCTGCTGCCGTTCAGAGGTACAAGCTGCCATCCATCGAGTCCCTGGACATTCCGGAGAACTTTCCCGGCGTCAAGGACACTCGACACGGCCAGTGGCTCCGCAGGAGGCGTCTGGATGGAGCGCTCAACCGAGTCCCAGTCGGCTTCTACCAGAAAGTTTGGAAGATCCTGCAGAAGGTATTTCCGCCTAGATCTTTGTTCAGGATGTAGAATCCTGCCTCATTTGTGACCGTTTTGTCCCTCAGTGTCACGGTTTGTCCATAGAAGGGTTCGTCCTTCCTTCCTCAACCACCAGAGAGGTAAGGACACGACCGACATGTCGTCCAGAAACGGGAGAGAAGGTTGAAAGTCGTAGCTCCTGCCTCTGATTCTCCGCCTCAGATGACGCCGGGAGAGATCAAGTTCTCCGTCCACGTGGAGACGGTTCTGAACCGTGTCCCCCAGCCCGAGTACCGGCAGCTGCTGGTGGAGGCCATCCTGGTGCTCACCATGCTGGCCGAGGTGGACATCCCCAGCATTGGCTCGATCATCCACGTGGAGAAGATCGTCCACGTGGCTAACGACATGTTCCTGAAGGATCAGGTGAGCAGCGCCGGCGGGGGATTCTCATTGGCTCTCCAACCCGTTAACGGAATGTTCATATTCACGTCCTCTCCAGAGGGATCTGGGAGCAGAGGAGCACATCCTGGAGAAGGACCCCTCCACCGGTGTGTGCCGGCTGCTGTACGACAGCGCCCCCAGTGGCCGTTTCGGGAGCATGACTTACCTCACCAAGGCGGTGGCGGCGTACGTGCAGGACTTCCTGCCCAGCGGCTCGTGTGCGGTGCAGTGAGGGTCCGTGTAACCCCCCCGACCCCCCTTCCCCCCCACTAGGGAATATAACATTAAATTAGCAATAAATCGACAGCACTGAGTAGAACTGTTGTATATCCTCACCCCAGAGACGTGTGTTACACTTTTACTTCTGTGAAAACTACCTTCAACTTGAGCAGCAAACGTACATGATCCATCTCAATCCCTTATTTTCTTTTATTTTTTTGGAATCAACAGATCATCCAGGTTAACTTGAAAAGGGCGAGAGGCAGGCGGGATCGGCGGAAAGCAAAGGTTGCCACCCTTTACGTAAAATACGGAATCGTCCTTTATTTAGTGATCAAAAGTTGCGTCCCGTGTTGGTTCCGTGTTTCCATAGGTCCTCAATATTCTACTCAAATCTGGTTGATTGATGGGCTAGCGGCATAGCTATATTTAATCACATGCAGTTCACTGCTGTCCACTCATAAACTGGGATTGTCTGTAGGCTACTAAGGACATTAAACCCTGCGAAATTTATTCATATGGCACTTAGCATGTATGCGCACGAAAAAAGGATAGATATTCTGACGAATAAAATAATCTGATCAAAGATTGTGATCGACGGCGAGAGAGGGTGGCAACGTTTACTCTGATTAGATCGCGAATTGTTTGGGACTTACAGGTAAAACTATTAGAAAGTGAATTTTACGTCAGTGTTAGCTTGTTTTTGGCTTTATTCTGGAGCCGTTACGCCGGGCCTTATTTTATAATCAGGATTGGCCTCGGAATACACGCGGCATTGGTGTTAGCAACACATCCTGGAGGAGGAGGGGCTAATGAGCTCATTTAGCACTGCAAACGTTAACATTTTCAGCCTTTTTATGAAACAAATAGTGCTGCTGTGTGATGTACAGACAAATCTAATATAATGTTTTGTTTTATAGTTCTCCGCTAAATGTGCATCAGCGGCAGACTGTTGTTACAGCATCCAGGAAGAAGAAACTCATTCAATTGTGTCTCACTTTATTCATGCGTGAAGTCTGCTTTCAGCACGTACACAGGTGGAAAGAAGGCAGAAGAACATTTGGTTTTGTAACCTGTCGTCACAACACTCCAGGTGACCCGCAAACTACAACTGCTGGACCTTTACTACTGAACTGGTTTATTTTGAAGCTGTCTCAGATTAAAACGGGAGATAATGAGCCTCTTGTCACTTGACTTTTGTTTTGTCCTAATCTGGTGCTGGTGCTGAAATAAATCAACATTTGCCATCTTTTGTTCAATGTTTTGAACGTCAGTCCAGCAGGGGGCGCTACATGGCCTCGACACCACCGCTTTAATCTGAGATTACCTCCGCTTCCACCTTTGTTATGAGTTTAGTCTATTCGATTTTTTTTAGGGTTACATTTATGAAATATAGTTAGATAAGCGTTAATTATAGCATCATTCCCCCCCCCCCCCACTGGACAACTTGACATGTCGCACGTGCGGTTTAAACAAGTTTTCCATGAAGAAGTCTCAGATTTAATCTGGGAAAAAAAACAAAACACGAAGATTGCGTAACTATTCCAGTGTTCCCAAACTGCTGAGACCTTTCACCGCGTCCTCTATCAAAGAACTCTTGGCTTTGACCTTCTGGGTAACTCATTTCTACTAAAACTGCCTCCTCACCCAGTCCGGCCTGCAAAACCGGCCAACCGCCCTTTGACCCTTTTATCAAGCGGCTATTAATGTCCCCACATTTCAGGGCAATCAAAGTTTAAAGTACAGATGCCTGCTGGCTGGGACGAGCGTGAGTTTGACAATGAAGGAAGCTGGAGCGCGGACACATCCCGGGGTGATGGCGTGAGTTGCCTCCACAACGTGGCCTGAGCGAGGCCGTGCAGGAGGTTCACGTTCCCGCGTGACACCTCGGGGTGGCTCGCCTCCACGAGTCACGCTTGAAAATAAAGACCCCATGCTGATGTTTATGTAACTAAGAGGGGGGGGGGTCTTGTCAATCTCGCGGAGGGGCTGGGCAAACTTCCTGGAACTCGTGCAGTGGCATGATTTAATCAGACGCTCCGCTCTTTGCTTCGCTCTGTGCTTCCGTCGTTTTCACCTTAAAATTAAAATTTCACGGGCGTCTGGGTTGAAGTCACTCTGATCTGCAGAGCGCGAGCAACCGCTGGAGGCTAAATTAGAACAAATATGATGTCACTGTCCGGCTCGCCTTTGTCTCACTGACCCAGTTGACGTGACATGGACACACGCTCCCTGGCCCCTGCTTTTCCAGCCCCCTCAGGGTCAGGCAGCACGGCTAACACAGTTAACTCCCAAACATCGAAGTCTACACAATTACGCAGCCTGAATATATCCGACAGACCTGATGGTCGTTTAACGGGGTTGTGAGGTTGCTGGACCTGTAAACATGTGATTAAGTGGTTTATTCTTATATCTCATCTTAAATTCCAGGCGTTCATTGGCGAAACACAGTTGTTATCTATATCACAAAGCAAAAAATCCCCTGTGGCTGTGCTAAACCATGCAGCAATTGCTTAAAAATGACTTCATGGCTCAGATCAGTGAGAGAAAAAAGGGGCAGAGAAGCATCAAGTCACGTGCCGACATTGTGTGGCCCGTTTACTAAACCATAGCCTATATGCTCAAGCACATAGGTTGTATAAGTAGGATGAGATCGGGTCAGTTCAGGGGCGCGAGTAGTCAAATATCCCTGCAGCAGGCAGCCGCTAGCCTGATAAAACCTTATCTTGTCTCCAGTTCGCAGACAAACACGCATGCACGTGACCTCTGCCCTTTTAATCCTCTTTTTTTTCTCAGGACTCGGCTTACGCCACCATACCTTCACCATCACGTGCGCGCAGGCTCTGCTCCACCTGTGCATGTTGTGCACATGCTTACAAGGAGACGCACGAGCCTCAATTTGCCTCGATTTAGGTTCATAAAGGAGATAAAGAAAGAGGTGGATGACACCGGTTGGCCTGTCTCCCTCTCTGTGTCTCTGGCTCTCTCTCTCTCTCTCTGTCTCTCTCTCTCTCTCTCCTCCCCTCCCTCTCGTGCCCTCTCCCCAGGGGCCGTGGGCCGTCTGTATAAAAGCCAACCGGCGCCACAGCTCGGGGGTTCCCAGAGTCAGACGAGCTTCAGGAGGAGATCCTGAGTGGACGCAGACAGCAGCCAGCTTGTGAAGATGCAGGGGAGAGTCTTTGTCACCCAGAGGAGAGCAGCGGCGGTGCTGTGTCTCGCGCTGCTCCTGCTGACTCAGCAGGTGAGCGCACTTTTCTTTGCGAAAGTTGGTTCGGCGGACTGCCGCTTCATCCGAGGCGTTTTCCTGTTAATAAAAGTGAGCTGCATGAGAGAGAAAGTCAATAAATAAGTGCATTTCAGAGCACACGTTTAAAGGGAGGAAAGGTCAAAGGTCAGCACAAGGGATTTTATCACATTTGCAGATGATAGATGGTCACTAAAAGATGCTGACGGCTGTAAAATCTCTCACACCTGAGTGTTTGTGTTCAGGTATGTGCCGGTCCCCTGGTCCCGTCCGGACCCGACAGGGCGCCAGATGGAAACAGGGTCCAGGTGCAGAGGAGGATAGCCCGGATGACCCCCCTGTGGAGGATTATGAACAGTAAACCTTTTGGCGCATACTGCCAGAACAGCTACGAATGCTCAACGGGGCTCTGCAGGTGAGCCAAGAACAGGAAATTCATGCATCTCCCCGCTAAAAACGTTAGCCACAATCACGCTAGGCGCAGTGAAATCTCAGTTTTAATAATAAACACGGAACACTGCCCCTTCATCTTCTGTTTAAATTAGATGTTGAAACAAGTCAGGTGGCTTAAAACCATCCAACAATGATAACCAGGAGTATAGTGACGTGTAATTATGACACATAAGGCTGTAAAATGACATGCTGCTATGCTATGCTAATGTATTTGCGATTTAGACTGCCATCTATTAGCGTACAGTCTTATGAAAGTAAAGATTCATTTTCCTGTTCCCCACCCTCCCACAGGGCAGGACACTGCTCCTTCAGTCAACGCTCTCCGTCACAGATCGCCAACTATTAAACGTCTCAGGAACCAACGACGCTCGCTTACTTTGGAGGTGTTCTCATTGCGGGACGCATCACATTGTTTAAAGAATTCCTTTATATTTATATGCAAGATTGGGTTTATGGATGATGGAAAGTGTTTTTATAAATCGAAAGCAAACATCCAAAAACAGTTCAGGCCGATTTTCTGACTTAAAGGACCAAACCCCAGAAATGAAACGTACATTTTTACATCCAACACCGGCAGCCAGAAAACGGTCAATTTAAGGAAATTGGAGTTCAAAAATGGAATTTATGTACGTGATAAAGAGTTTACAAAATATTGATGCAAATCTCAACCGAGTGCAACGTTTGTTTGTTTTTGATCAGAATTTATGTTGGAAATGGCATAAAATTGCAAATAACCCCACATGGTGACATTATTTCTGGTAGATGCGCACTTGTGGGTTCAGTCAAATCATATTTATTTCATTCTCCGCCTGTCACTTTTAATGTCATCACCTGCAGAGTTTATTTTACGCTCTGGTAGGGGGTCGCTCACAACGCTCAGCCTGTTTGAGAAACATCTGAGTCGGACCGCACTTTCAAACCTGTAATTATCGTTGTACTGTGTCTGCTGTATGTACTGTAAAGGATGGCGGATGACAAATGTCAAAATAAAAGCATAAAACACATCACACCCTCCTTATTTAGAAAAAGTCAACCAAGGAATTTGATTCAAAACAATTTCGCCCTAAAGGTGGGACTTGTGTGTAAGGCAAGTATATATATATAATCAATATATATATGAGAAATGTGCACCTATTAATGTTAGTTTTATTTTAAACGTCAACTTTCTGCCACTTAGGTGATGAGTGTACAATGTTTCAGACATCCAGAGCCACTTAAGTTGAACAGAAAAATGGTATTTCCGTCAAATATTATAACCATAAATGTTGCCCCCCCTAGTGGTCAGAGTTTAGTAAAGCATGTTGCTCATCAGCGTAAAGAGAGTTCTGGGATGTGTTGATTTAACATTGTTGCATTTATCTTAAACCTTTACTTCACCCACCGACACCTGAATTATTTAAAGAACACCTATATTCACTTCCATTTAAAGTGATATATGTCCAATGCTAATGTGGCAGCATGGAGTTCATGCGCTGCCCATCACCTTAATTGTTGGGGCAGTTGCTGCTGTGGTGTTCCCCTTAAAAGGAGACTGTGCTGCACTGGCTGCTCTTGTTGTCGTGCCCTCCGCATCGCGTTTATCACGTATGCTCCCGACTGTCACTCCTGTCTACCTCTGCGAGGTATCATCGTGGGGGGTCCAATCTAAAGTGCGAGTGTGTGAGTGAACTGGAGGACTAGGATTGCCTTTATTTTGGTTTAATATTTTGTTGCGGGGGTTATTTTGCATGTTTATTTGGGTTTGACTAAGTGTGCTTTTTGCTCGTGTGGGTTATTTTTGCATGTTATTTGGATTCGATTAATTGTGTTATTTGTGTGCTGTGTGGGTTATTTTTGTATGTTTATTTGGGTTCTATTATTGTGTACGTTTTCTGTTATTTTCTAAGTGGTGCTGATCCTACCCTGTGGGGTGCAGGTGTTTTAAAGATAATTGATAAATCTTGAATATGAATTTAATATCTGCACGTTGAGTGTGTGTGAATGGGTGTGTGAGAGTATTTTAGCAATTGTTGTTAGCGGATATCCGGAAATAAAGGTATTAATTTTGCACATTGGACCAGTCTCTTCTCCTCATTAGAAAACACTTGTGCGGCCTTGATGATAATTCTCCAGGTGGAATTCCTGGGGTGGCGTTGTCGACTTAGAAAGGAGATATACCGAGCCCCGTCTGGGCCCCGCCACACTAATATGCTAGCGGATAGCCCAAGCCAAAGATTGTCAACACATTTTGACAAATTTCAAAACTGCGTGTCAGAATGTGCTGCTGTCTGAACAACTGGTGAGATCATTTATTTTTGGACATTTTCGCAATCTTTTTTTTTTTTTTTAAAGGTTTGTTTGCTGTTCTTTCTGCAGCTATTGTGAAAGATGTTTGCTAACATGGTGTGGCTAAATGTTGTCTTGGCAAGAGTGACGCGACAATTCACACAGTGTTCTTTCAACATTTTGCAAAATGAATAATTTAATCTGTTATTTACTGGAGCCACGTTGGATTTTAGCAGTAAAATTGGGGCCTTTCTTTACTGACACAAGTTACAAACTATCTTAAGTTCTACCAAAAAATAAAGTAGCCCACAAAGACAATATACAAGTGCAGATGATTGTTCAGAAAACCCAGCCAACAAATATACTTCATATACTCAAGCTAAAGCTAGCATACTTAAAAATAAATCAAATAAACTAGACAATTGCGTAGATATTGTGAGGGTGTGCCTGACCCCCTGGCTGCCCCCCCCACCAATGCCTGTTTGCAGCCCCTCCCATTCCCACTGCCTGAGAGCTGCTCCACCCCTCCCCACACGCAGATTCGTGATCAGAACCACCCGTTTTCAAATGCCTATTTGGACCGCTTAAGGCCGTCCACTTCTATCGAGGTTGGGATCGTTAGAACTGCGAGACTGAAATAAAACCGTGGCAAGTTTAATCATTTTAGCTAACCTGGTGATGGAGAAACAACTAAATAAACATGAAGCTTTTGTCAGTTCCGAGCCGTTTTCCCGCTCTGTTTTGCATTGAGTTAATGAGAGAGCGCTTTAGCTTGTTTTACGGGGCACTGGTTAATTTAACGTCCTCACACTGACGATTGCGAATTATTCGAGGATTATAGCTACAAAATTATGTATTTATTTATTTTATCAATCTAGGAGCTTCCGGGACAGATTTATGGCGGGTTGTTTGGAAGATTTCCCATCTGAATTTTTCTGCTGCTCCGCTCCAGGTCACATGGTCCCCAGCAATGGTCGAGAGGACATTTCCAGGTGCCAAATAAATGATATCTGCAGGGGCATTTCATGACACAGAGCTTTTATATTTTCCATGATGACTCAGAACCTTTGCGGCTACATTTTAAAGTTGGAACGGTCTTTCTAGGTGAATGTATGCCGGAGCTACGAGCCCTCAAACTGGGGGTTAAATTCCATGACCTTTCCAGACCTCTCCTATTAGTTACAATGGGATTTTAAGACCTTGAAAGCAAGTATATACTTACCCCCCCAGGACTAAAGAAAAATCATTGCCACTGATTCCCATAATTAAACCAGGTTCTAGGAAAGTTTTGTGTCTCTACACCAAAGCGTCTACATGCCAGTCAGTAAAAGCCGAGAGAGGCACACCCAAGAACAAAGGGGGGTGCTCTCCTCTAGAGAGGCACACCCAAGAACAAAGGGGGGTGCTCTCCTCTAGAGAGGCACACACAATAACAAAGGGGGGTGCTCTCCTCTAGAGAGGCACACCCAAGAACAAAGGGGGGTGCTCTCCTCTAGAGAGGCACACACAATAACAAAGGGGGGTGGCCTCCTAAGTGTTACAGTTTGGGATGTGGCCACCAGGGTGCAGCAGTATTCAGCTGTTAGAATCGATCTGTCCTGATTGTGTTCACTTAATACCCTCTCCTTCATCATTCTGCCCCATCTCTCTTCCTCAGTTTTCTTCTCCACTTGCTCTGCCTTTAAATGCCTTTTTGCTAAAACCATCCCATAATCTAGACTGATTAAGAACAAAACTGGCAAAGATGATTAAACAATGCAAATGCATCCACAAATTTACTTTTAATGTACTGATAATTAGAAAGAACTAGTGTTCATCCAGTGTTGAAAGACTTTGATTGTGGGCATTGTTGATGTCTGAAAGGGACAAATACCATGATTATTCTCAGTGAGACTAAAGCTAGCAACCAACAGGTGTGCTCCATTAAGCCTTAACATAAATGGTGTGAATCCACCCAAATTCTAATTTAGTCCACCACTGAACTCCTCAGCTGATTTAGTTGGGAGTTTGTACGTAACCATGGTGATGACAGTGTGATTTTGCTGGACTACACATGAACCTCGTGACTGATACAATTGGTGAGCAAAGGCTGGCCCAGGCTGAGCATCTGTGATTAACATCTCGGTGCCCCGTCCCACAGCGCCACCTTCAGGGGCCTTGTGGCAGGCAGACGCACCTGCAGTCTATTGGCAATCTAGTGTAGTATCTGACCCGTTCTATGCAGGCTTTACATCTGTAAGGCCGTAATGTGTTTAGCACCCAGCCTAAGCACCATATTAGGACATGCGCCACATGTGTGTCCGTTGTCTTCCTCCTTTATGTAAAAGGAGCTCCTAAAAGATGACACTGGAGCCTGTGGGCCCCTGGTTGTTCTCCATATGAGGATGTGTAGCATGAAGCATCTTCAAGTATTCCCTTTTTTGGTAATAACTGAACGCTATACCATTGGGTTGGCCATATTGTATAGCGTGAGGTCATCAGTAAAGAATGTGTTTACTCGACTGTATAAGAAGGAGGTGACGATGAAGACACCTCGGAGTTCTTCACCATCGGGACCGCGAAACCTCCCTCGGACAATCTGCAGTGTTCGATTGATACCTGACTGTTCTCTCCAATAAACATCTTTGATAACCAAGTCGGTGTCTGCGAAGATTCCTTCCTCATCAACACATCTCGGCAACCACCAGGAGAAAATTCACAACACTAGCCTCCTATTTAAAGACTGAACTCCCGTTTACCAGCGTTGGAGTGTTTTTGACCCCTTTGCGAAACCCTGACTTCTTGTGACTAGACTATTGTGGTGAGTTTTTCTTTGTGGACTTATCTTTGGACTCTGTGCCTCTCATGGACCAAACTATTCTTGATCACCTTCAATAAAGGTGCTTTTCAGACACCATCCTCCACTGCGTGTTGCCTGCTTTCGGGTCCTGTTACAACCGACCCTAACAGAAAGTTCTCCAAGAGGTTGGTTTCGAGACAGGGCTCCTAAAGAGAATACAGGAGGCAGAGCTGGAGGGGAGAGATGAAGATGCTGAGGTTGTCTTTGGGAGTAATGAGGTCCAGGATGGAACTGCCAGGCAGGAGTCCTAGGAGTCCACTTAAAAATTCCCCTTTATATCACAAAAGTGGGGATTATGGTTGCTAGGTAACATTAGCAAATGCTAACACTTATATTTACCATCTTATAGCTAACATTTAGATTTTGGATGTTTTATATCCGACATAACTGCTTGCAACCTCAGAAACATTGTTATGACATTTTGAAATATAACAAAAGCTCAGGGAGAGAGATAAAGGGTCTGGCTGGAGTTTATCATGCTGTTAAAAAAAACACAAGCAAATATGACTCCAGCCATTGGCTCCTCTTCACTGTCACTGAAGGTGAGAAGTCCACCGTCAGTTTAGGTGTTGATGTTTCAAACAATGACCGTTCGCATTCCTCCGATGAAGGAACCCTGCCTGTCCTTTGGAACGACCGTATCAGCGATACCAAAACTGCACGAGGGAGTGGCATCTTTAAACAAAACGCCAAACCAGAAGATCCAGTGCTGAAGTAGAAAATAAAAAAGTAGCAGAATTTGAATGCGGTATCTTTTTGTGATACTCACCACAGGCTCATTGTGCAGCCTGTTGTGGCAAAAGTTTCCCACTCTAATTCCCCACAGCCTGTCGATGGAGGAAAGGTTGTTTCTATGGTTACAGGCTGCACATATACCGATACATATGCCATTGCTCCCAAACTTGCATAGACACTATAAAGCTTTAATTGTGTTATAACCATATTCCAAAACAAGCTTTGTGTGCTGCCTGCTAGCCAGCCTGCGTGTGTCACATCACGTCCTCTACGTGTCCTCCAGTTTCATTAGCGCCCTGCGTGAAGCTGGAACTCTGCTGCATCACACCGATGACTTGACGTTGGAGACCTCACTGTCCACACTGTCTCTTCAATTAATCCACGTCTAACACGCACTTTAAGATTAAGATGAAGATTAAGATGAACTTTATTCATCCCTGTGGGGAAATTGAATTATAGTACTGTAGCAGCGTATGCAGAGTAAAGAGACAGAAAAAAAAAAAAATACAGATAAGATTAGAATGTTATAAGCATATATATATAATATATAGATAATATAATATATACATATTATAGGCATTATAAGCATATATACATAAATATAGAATGAATTAGAAATAAAATTACAACATGAACATTACACAGTTATTGTTATTGGCTGGGTTTGGATGAGTTATAGAGTCTGATGGCGGACGGCAGGAATGACTTCCTGTAGCGTTCCTTAGAGCAGCGAGGCTGCAGGAGTCTGTTGCTGAAGCTGCTCCTCAGTTTGTCCACTGTGTTACGGAGGGGGTGGGAGGGACTGTCCATGATTGTCCGCAGTTTCAACACCATCCTGTCCCTCACCACCTCGTCCAAGTTATCAAGTCTACAGCCAACAACAGACCCTGCCTTTTTGATGATTAAGACACCCTGAACTGATATTTGCTCCCCCAGCTACTGTAATGTTGCAACTAGTACTGATTTTTGGCCCATTTTTTGGCATCTCCTTGTGTGTGTGTGTGTGTGTGTGTGTGTGTGTGTGGACTGTTTGTGTTCTGTTTCTCGCACGCACGCAGGATTGGTGATCTGGCTCTAATGCCAGAACATTCCGTATTTCTCACGACAACCGCTCTGCTGACGGTGTGTCAGATGTCTAAAATAAGCCTGATGGAATTGTGTACTACACCCTGCAAGACTGGTGATACTGCACAAACGCCAAGATAAACAGACGTCCACGTGTTCATGCCAACAAAAGCAGGCAGCAGAAGCAGCCTCACGGCGTCTCCCTCCGCATCCTTGAGCCTACAGCAACAACAGGAAATGTGGCGCCCCAATGAACGCTCACACTAAAGCCGTATTTCAGAAATGCGCTGAAATATTTTGAGAGCTGAGTCAGACTCGTGTCCACATCCACCTTTTCTGGTTAAAGTCGCCGTGGCGTCTTGCGTTTAATCAAGTGTCTTGACTACCCAACAGGGTCACCCAGGAGCCAATAAGAAATATGCTCCATTGGCCAAATGCTCAATTCTAAGTAATATTGGAGTTTGAACTTAGGGCAGGTTTGCAGCACGTTGTTAAACATTCTGATTCCCTTTGTTTAATATAAAATGATAATGCCTTTGTGTGGGTTAACATTTTACTCTTTTTTCTTGATTGCTTTATCCCTTTTGGGGTGATGGCAGGCTGCTGGAGTCTATCACCGCTGCATATGGGCAAAGGCAGGCTACACCCCAGAATGAGCATTTGTGGGTTCGGTGTTTGACCAGTGCTTGACACAACAGTTAAGGAATGATTGAAACAAACGGCATAAAACTGTCAGTTCACCATTTATGCTTAGACCAATGATCCAGGCATCAGTTCCGCTCTGAAAAGTGCTGTTTGCTGGAGCCAAGAAGATCGAAGATATGTGATCTGAAAGATTGACCGGGCTGGACAGCTTCACGAGGGCGATGGTTTTGCGGTAGTTTAGGGGATCAAACAAAGGGTGGTATACAGCTTCAGAAACTCCTCGTGACACTGGAACAGGATCAGAACCTGTCCTTTGGGGATGGCCCAGCTCAACGGTTAAGCTTTCGGTAGAAAGGCTAAAGAAAACACAACCGAAGAAAATAAATGAACCTGGACAATTAAATGTTTAAAATGACATTAACTCTAGTTTTTAATGGGTTCTCTTATCGTAGCAAAGCTGAGATCCTCCCGCTTAAATTAAAGTAAGAAAATCTTCTTAAACTGTAATGGTACTTACTCATGCAAGTAATAAGCCTCTGTCAGCACCCACTGGTCAGATATCAGAGTTCCTACAATTGAGATCTGCCTGCCATTTATCTTGGCATACCAGGGCCATCTTTCTGGACCTCCCATATTTCCTGTCTCAAAAGAAGGAGAAGCGTCAGACCTCCAAAGACGCCTCATAATAGCCGGGCTACATCATTGATAACAGACACGTTTCGCAGAAAGAAGCTGGTAACAAGAACTGGCTTACCTGGTTGGGCACCAGCTCCTGAAAATAAGAGCACAGAGAAATCAGCGACGCAGTCCTGAACAGGGCGAGATGCAGTGTAACGAGGATTTAGGAGGAACTAGTGAGGTCAAGATTGAAATGTCCTCATCCTGACCTTCAGAGAGGGCAACCACCACGACCAGAACCTGGTAGAATCTCATCTTGACTGTGTCACTGTCTATCCGACCTGAACTATAAATACTTTTTATTCAGTCATTCGCTCCACCCATAGCATACCCTTCAACCACAATTTAATTTGTCCACATCTTTTAGGTGCTGCTCCCAGTGATGGCATGATTCCTTTTCTTTTGTGCCGATGTGAATGTTATTCATTGTTCCTGACAGAATGACTAAAGATCAGCTGGTGTTTCAGACTATTTTAGCCTGGGTCTCTCCCTCACTGACCTTTAACCTTTAAGCCGATCATAAAGTGTACCTGTTTGATCACGTTAACACGTGCGCGTTAGGTTAAATTTACTCATCGGTGGTCTTCAAGCAGGACCTACACGGCCCACAATCCAGCCGGGTTTTCTGTCCCACCAAGTTGAGCGCTGCTTTCTCCTGGGATCCCATTTTCCTTTGTAAAACATGGGTGGATCAGAAAACCCGGCAGGATAGAGGGCCTAGAAGGACTGGCTTGATGATCCGCTCACCTATCCCCCCTCCCTGTTGGTGCAACCCTAATTGTGACTGGGAATAAACCGTCGCTTCGCTTCACCGAGTCATCTTGAAGCCTTAGAAAGTGTAGAATCGATGGGTGATTGACCTAATTTCAGTGTCCTTCTGCAGCATTTGTAAGATGGCAGACTGGAAACATGAAGGTTTGACTGCAACATCATAGATGAGAAGACTTCAGTGTTTAATGTTTTCGAAACTGTCTGGTTCAAACACTGAGAGCGGCCTAACAGAGGGCAAAAAGACAGAACTGGCATTGAAGTAGAAGTTTCCAGGTCCAATGTGTTGTTTTCAGGTCAATTCCACAGTTTTCCACCTGCTTGCACGTAGCACAAACATTGCTGAGGATTTGCTGCAGATAAAAACCAGGCCTGTCGTAAACGTTGCATCATTGGCAGTGATGTGACGACATCAGCGCTTCACTCCTGACTTCCTGTGACTTTCTTGTCCCACTATTTTGTCAAGAAATCTTAACCAGTCGAATAAAAATAGAATGAACTTGAGTAAAAGTAGTGCTGAAGTCTTCTTTTTGTTTGTGTGAGAGGAGGGGGGAGGAGAGGAGAGCAGAGCAGAGGAGAGGAGAGGAGAGGAGAGGAGAGGAGAGGAGAGGAGAGGAGAGGAGAGGAGAGGAGAGGAGAGGAGAGGAGAGGAGGGGAGAGGGGGAGGGGAAGCCATGACCCAGTGGGGTGACAGAGGCCTGTCAGGTGATCATGTTTCCGGACCCCGGCAGCCTTGGCCTATAGCAGCATAGCTAAGATGTGACCTAATGATTAGAAGACCCCCTAAGTATGATAATCTCTCTGTCTATGATAGTAACTGGAACTACAGAATTAGTAACAATAAGCTTTTTCAAAGAGGAAGGTTTTAAGTCTGATCTTAAAAATAGAGATGGAGTCAGCCTCCCGTACCTGGACAGGGAGCTGGTTCCATAGCAGGGGGGCCTGGTAGCTAAATGCTCAGCCCCCCATTCTACTCCTAGAGACTCTAGGAACCACAAGTAGACCAGCATTCTGAGAGCGGAGCGGTCTATTGGGCTGGTAAGGTGTCACTAGCTCCTCCAGGTAGGATGGAGCTAGGCCTCTGAGGACCTTGTAGGTCAGAAGGATTTTAACAGTTATTCTAAATTTAATGGGCAGCCAATGAAGCGACACCAGTACAGGGGTTATGTGATCTCTTTTTTCAATACCTGTCAGAACTCTGGCTGCAGCATTTTGGATCAGCTGGAAGTTTCTTAAAGAGGAGTTTGGACCCCCCTTGATGCCAGTGCTCATTTTATTTTCATAACCAACGGTTTGTTCGTAAGAGTCACAGGTACGAATCTGTTTTCTGAGCCCAAACAGTGCGCACGTGTTTCTGTGAAGTTGCGCGTGGGAGGGAGGGGTCTATAGACGTTCTAAAACGGAAACGTTGTTTCGGTGTGCCTGTTTACATTATATCACTCCACGTCTGAGAAACAACAAACCAGCTCAAAGTTAGATTAGCATTACCAAGGCTAGCCTAACTGGTAGCTAGCTTGTACTTACAAATATTATGGGAGGAAATGGAAAAGAAGCACTGTGTAGACTAGTGTCATAAGAAAGTGCGTTGATTGACATTAAGAATTTGTGCTTAACAGCACTGAAACAACGTTCCGAGACGTTTAATGTCCTGCTGGAGAAGCTGAAGGCGGACCAACAGGGAATGAGCATCTTTATCGGTCTCTGTGCTGAACCCCCCGCCAGGAGAGGATGTTCATGCCCCCCCCCCCCGGCGCCGCCTCAGAAACACTAACACTGCTTTAGTGGATGCACAATGTATGATCTGCAACCAATGTGCAACGGTTCTACCAATAACAAAGTAGTCCCTCTGATTTTCTTATTTACACTTGAATAAAACAAACTTGAAATGATGCATTTTCACTTGATATTAAAAAAAAAGGAAAGTTTAATAAAATAAATGTACTTATCATGAGCTTATACCATGATCGGTCGTGATACATTGCTTACAAATTGTCTGACTCATCCTTAAGTGAATTTATGGGAATCTGGCTCCGTTATTCCCATGTGTATCCTTACAAATCCTGCCAGAAAGGATTAGGATCAGATGCACCAACAGAGATGTTTCTCAGTTCTTTTGGTTCTTTTTCAGGTTCCACCGCGACGTTCTAACTCCGAACAGGGCTCAAGTCCAGAGGTGTGTGACCTGAAAGTGTGTTTTTAAAGGCAGAAAGCTCATGTAGTCGTGTCCGAGTCACGTGGACATTCATTAACAACCTTGTCAAGATAATAGAGGTCATGCTACACCTCAGGGAGGTATCGAGAACACGTTGCTCTTCAATTTAGCCGTTGTTGTGAAGGGAAACCAAGTTAGTGCCCTTCGGGGGAAGGACGTCCAATTCCCGTGACCCCGCTGCAGTGCTGTTGGGTCAAATTTGGCGAATTCTCATCCGCAATTGCTCGGAAAAAAACCCAAAAAAAACCACACACACACACACACACACACACTCTCTAATGTGTACTAATTCTCCATGTTGAGGTTGACATAAACATTGGCCATATTAAGGCAGTTTTCCATGTCAGAATTTCAACCGTGCCCAAATGACAAATATAGATTTGAGCATGTGGTTTGTTCACTCACTGACCCCCCCCCCCCCCCCCCGACCCTGACCCTCAAAGGCTGCTCCCGATTGCAAGGTCAAGAGGTCACAGAAACAGAAGCACAGAAGCTGTTGGACCTTGTCCTACAACAAACTCTCACTCGGTAAATTCAGCACATGTAGAATCTTCCCCCCCCTTCATTTTCTGCGCATTTTGAAGACCGCGGAGAAGCGCGCCCTCTCCCGGACGTCCCGTGCTAATGCACCCACCGCGTTGTCCTGCAGTGCACCTTTGGTCCTCTAGGGGTGCTCGTCCGATGTTCTCGCCAGTTTAAAACTGCCCTCCCCTCCCACCCAGCAGGGGCAAAACTGACTCTCGTTCGGTTTAGAAAATATGCATTTTATTTAATCATTCTTTGCCACTCTGGATAAAATGTGCATGTATTTTCATCACTCCAGCTCTGTTTTTCAACAACACCACCACTGTTGCACCATATTTCCTGGGTTTTGTTTTTTTTTGGGTTTTTTTTTTTCGCCGACAGGCCAATAGCAGCATTATGGATTTCCCCTTCCCCTATAAATACATACAAAATGCACAGGATTCTGACTGCAAACAGCAAAACAGCGACGGCTCAATGCCCGTACATCCAACAGTCGACTTAAAATTATCTGAGGTATTTAGACGTGCGATTTGGAGGCGCGATTTTTGCTACATCCTCGTGACAACAGTGGCTTTTTAAAAAGAGTACAGAGAAAAGAAAAAAAAAAAAAAGACAAATGATAGGGAAAGACAGCAGTGCAGTTTCTGAACAGACTCAGGGCGCATTGGTCTTTAATTAGCTCCTCCTGCTGCTGCTGCCATTTTAAGCGATTTTAAAAGTTTCCTCTGATTTCATCATCCGGCATCATTGCCTCGGTGATCATAACAGCAGCAGCAGCGCAGAAGAGTAAACTGGGAAAAATGCTAGTTCATAGATGCGAAAACATGGCCGCAGCCTTCCAAAGTGCTTCAGCAGGAGCGGCGCAGCCCCGATAGCGTCCTCCCAGCTCCATGGCGTCGGAGGTCAAAGCCACGACCCGTGTCTGCGCTCCGCTCGAGTCACTCAAGTCCTGCTGCGGAGAGCTCAGCGACACGTGCACGACTCGGCCACCATGTCCTCCAGCTCCCTGTATTCTACCTTCTTCTTGTGCACGACCAACACGCTCATGGGCATGTACTTGTACGGTACGCAAGACGGCGGGGGCACGTCCCCGACGCCGAGGTCGTTGATGACCGTCTGTATGATGGCGTGGTTGGGCGAGTGGTAGCCGTAGTGGAGCACCCGCGGGCAGTTGCCCTGGCAGAAGCGGGGGTTGTACACCGGCGGGGCGATAAAGTAGTGCCCCCAGCCGAGCTCGTCGAAGGACAGGCGGAAGGAGTGCAGCTTGCAGCGGTTCTTTGGCGTGCCGGTGCTTCGTTTGTAGGTGGGGATATTGGAGATGAAGGAGTCCGATGGCGAGGTGGAGAAAGACGAGGAGGAGGTGGGCGCGTTCTTCAGAGCGTCCAGCGACGGGTCGCTCTGATCGGAACCGGGGATCTCGTTGGAGCGGCGATGGCGGCGTTGCTGAAGCGAGGAGTGCCACAGACCGATTTGCCTCATGACGTCCTCCCCTTCGGGTCCCAGCAAGTCCCCCATCCAGTCCTTGCCTTCCCTTTGCTCCTCCAGGTACAAGAGAAGAGACGGGACCTCGAGATGGTGCTCGCCACTCCGTCGTCCCCTCTCCTGCAGGCGAGTCCACCACCACTTGAGGCCCACGTCCTCTTCGCTGTGCACCAGCGCGTCCTCTGCTGCGCACCAGTACTGGCCGGTGAGGGTCAAGAACTTCCCTGGACTCTGGTTCTTGTCCTGCCTGACGTGTGCCGTGATGTCCGTCTCCATCCACTGCTCATGTGGCTCCAGGGTGACCAGGCTCTCTTGGCCCAGAGAGGTGATTCGGGCTTCGCAGCGGGGCGGCTTCGCGCCCTGGGTGGCGTTTAGACTGGAAGAGGTGGCGGACGAAGAACGGAGGTGGACGAAGGAAGCCCTGACCAGCTGTTCTGTGGGAAGGGTATCCATGTGGTACTGGACTGTGAAGCAGTAGCGGTGATCTGATGGATAAAAACAGGAGTGAATTACTATTTGTCATCACGGTTACTGCAGAACCGTTGCTACGTTGACGTAATCCTTGCACCCTAGTCCACAGTTGTTAAAAACAGCCATTAACACTTGATAACATGCTAAATATGCGGCTAAAGTCAGCCATTTTGGCGCTGGTGGAACTACCGACCTTATTAGTTAAAAGGATCACATTTTAGGGGAGGGGCACAAGTTAGTTACTTTGGTTAAAAAAAAAAAAAAAATACATTTGATAAATTAGCATTTGCCATTTTTAAAGGGGTTCTGAAGCCTCGTTCACGGAAACAAACGGCTAATGGTTTTTGGCAACCAATGAATAATAGCAGTAAGGCTAAAGGCTACCGGGCTGGCTCTAGTCACTTCTGACTTGAATTTTATAGAACAAATAACATCTTTAGCCAAACATTTTAGGCTAATTAGCATCGGTCATTCCGTGAGATATTTGTGATCTTGGGCTTGTTCGTGGGGGCTTTAAACTCACCTGTTGGCGCCGGTAGGTAGCGCACGGACGACGCCGATGGTTTCAAAAGACGGACCGTGTTGGAGCCGAACTTCCGGTGCTGTTTGGGCCTGCCATCGGGCTCGGCCGCGCTCTGGTACAGGTTCAGCATGAACCGAAGGTTCTGGTCCGCTTTCTGCTCGTCCGTCAGCGGCCGGTGGTGCGCACCCCCGTCCGGCAGCCTGGCGCGGCTGCGCCTCAACGAGGACCGGCGGGACGGGGACAGCTTCCGGTCGTCCATGGATGCGGCGCAGGTGGGGCAAAACAGGTAGAAGAAGGAGGACACGAAGAGGAGACGCAGAAAGCCGCGTGCGGGGCGGGTCGCCCTCATGTTTGCGTTAATGCCTCAGGTGCTAGCGAGCTCCACCAACGAGGCTGAAAATGGCAACCATCCTCACCTGCTCCACGGCCCCGTGCGAATACGACTATCGACTTCCTGTCTGGAACCAAGGGCGACTCCAATTAACCCCTCGGGTTCGCGCGAAAGCCACGTGACCACCCTAGATTGATCCCGAAAAAGAAATGACGCCACTAGTCCCAAAGTTTCGCGCGTTTTTGCCGCGTCTACTGCTTTGTTGTATTTAATATTATAAAACATCTATTGTATACATTAGCGGATAGCTTAGCGAAATAATTTAACAAAGGAACTAGAAAATTGTGAAGCGCTTTAAAAACATGTTCTCATAGTGTTGACGATGGGGAGATATGTTTGAAGATTAAAAAAGTTTGAAATGTTTGAAAATTAAAAAAGCTTTATCTCAAAAATTCAATGCGCTCTCATTGAAATTAAAATTGACTATTTGGCGCCATCGTGAGGCCAGATCTGTTATCGCAATAGAGATTGCGCAACAGTGGCTGGGGAATCTACCATATAATTATTTGCATAATTTATTTAAAGGCTTCTAAGGTTGAGTAATAGATGAAACAATATAACATAAACACAATAGAGCAAAAAATTAAAAATGCTTAATAATATATTTTACCTTCACCCATCATTTAATCTGTTATCTACACCAATCAATCAATCAATCAATCAATTTTTATTTATATAGCGTCTTTTACAATCAAAATTGTTTTTAGGCGCACACATTCTTCCTCATGTGCAAAAACTACCAGCCTGACTGAAATTATACAGCAGAAACAGGCACAGTTTTTCTGAATTTGCCCTTTTTTATTTTACTATGGGAACCAACATTTGATCATATGGTAGAAAATATGATTTAGACAAACTTGTGTTTTGAAATTGTCACTGATTTTTTCCAGGACCTTTCACAAACCCTCTCTCGATTTTTGTTCTCTGTGGTTGAGCTTCCCCTCCCTGACTTTGGTTAAGTTATATTTGAGTCCTTTGACTTTATTCACATGTTTGTTTGTGCTGGTCTAATTTAAAGCCGTGGCTTTTTGAGAATCGTCTTTGAATGATTCTCAACTCGAGGGGAGTGGAATGAAAGTCACGCAGTAAATCTGCTCAACATGAAAAGAGATTTTTTTTTTTTTTTTAAAGTGCTGCAGAGAAAAATGTTTTCTTTTTAAACTTGATCTGGCTTAAAAGCAAGCATTCTCCACCAGACCCAGTGTTGCAATGGCAACATAGCAGAAAAAGGGAGGAAAAGGAAAGAAAAAAGACTTGAAAATGGGAATCCAAGCTGACCAACACAAACTCCTGTGGTCAGAGAGAAAAGAGATGTCTGGGCATGTTCATATCTACTTTCCCTCCATCACTTTCTCTCAAAACACACACACAGACAAAATGATTATCTGCAATCAGTCATTCCAGAGTGTGGGAAAACTTGAAACTATGAGGGAAATTTTGCAAAAATAAATAAATAAAGATTACCGAGGCGGAGGCGCATTAAAATAGTTGTAGAAATTTGCCATAAAAGGCAGGAAAAGTAGGTTTTTATATCCAAAGGTGAAGTTTGGAACAGGTTAAGTCAAGTCTTTTAAAACTATTTATTGTTTTGAGGACCATATACTCTATCATGCACAACATAGTTTCAGCAGGCATAAATCGCAACTGAGTGATCATATGCATTTGGGTTTTTTGTGTAGTAATTCGGCACTTTTATTAAATATGTGCAACAATACGTGGCCATAATTGATGATATTTTCCGCAGGGGTCTGTCACAAAGTGGCAGGTATCACGTTTCAAATCGAACAGCAGGCAGTGTTTCACTTGTGATACTGTTATTACGCTGTAGTTACCACCGCCAGCCTGCCTGATGTTATTACAATACAGCGGTTGTCGGTACTTCTGCCGCTTCCCCCTCGTCCAACCTGATTGGATGGATTATCAAGAATCTCCATCCTATTGGCGAATTGAACTGTCAATCAAATTCCACTGTTCGAATAGCCTGAGGACCCGCCTCCCAGTGTGGCCCAAAGTTTTCCCAAAAGTTTGTGGTTGTGTTGAGCTAGCCGAGGTAACCGGAAGTTATCAATTTTGATGTAAAAATTAAAAGAAGATGTGTGCTTTTAGTGATAGTATCGGCGGGAACTAGAAGAGACGTGAAAGCAGAAATGTCTTGAGAAGATGGAAATTGACATAAAAGTTGTGGATGAAATAAAATGTGATTTGTTCGTCAGCGGGTTCGACCTTGACCGGAAGTTGCATCTTCCACGTTGGCTCGGATCAGTCCTAGCTTGACACCATCCAAACTTTCTTTCCCTCCCCCTCTCCCACTCGCTCACTCCTTCCTTCCACTCATCCCTCCATCCATTCCCCGTTTTCACTGTGATGGAGGAACCGGAGGAGCGCTACCGGCACCGCTAGCTAGCAGACCGAGACCGAGGCTGAGAGAGACGGACCGAGGGAGAGACGCGGGCTCCGAAGACGCGCTCCGGAGGGGGAGGAAACTAGAATGGAGACGGTCGAACAACTCGTGTCCTTCCACCACATTCAGGTCCAGTTGAGTGGGGGCGCGCCTTGGGGGTTCACGCTGAAAGGAGGTCTGGAGCACGGCGAGCCGCTCATCATCACCAAAGTAAGCTAACTGTTGACACTAATGCCGTCCTTAGTTGGCTCATAAAGCACCCCTGCCCGCTCGAAGGTGGGTTTAAGACACCCACCGTTGCAGCGATACGGGAGGAATGTGGTTAAAATCGTGTTGGAGTACTTTTGGAGCAGTTTTGAAGGCACCCGGGGTGGCTGTGGCTTGCAGCGATGCGCGGCTGTGGTTGCTGCTGCAGGCTGTCCAGCTCATGTGCTCCTCGGTGCGGTGGTCAGGCTGCACACTGCCCCCCCCCCCCCCCCCCCCCCTTTTGTTACTTGCTCCGAATGGATATGAAAGCAGAAGTACGCGGTTGACGTTTGGATGAAGTGATCCAGAGGTTGGGTTGCAAAACTTGGAGGTCAAAGGGTCCCCCCCAAGGGCGCTGAAAAGGCTTCCCTGAGGGGGGGGGGGGTCTCTGATAAATGTGGCTCTCACCAGCCCCTGTCACTTCACTCCCTGGACGGTAAAACTCTCCCAGTGTTGGCAGATGATCGAAGCCACTTCAGAGCAGAAGACCTTGAAAAGGCTGCTTTCCGGGCCGCGGCGCCATGACGGATCAGCTGTTTCTGCCGGAACATCAGGCGACGTTTGGATCCAGATGTGCGGATGAGGCGCACCAGCCACGCCGGTTTCCTCCTGACTTCTCCCGGTTGCTGCGCTGCAGGAGGCGAGTGCCTGGAAAGGAGTTACCGCATGTAATTACTGGGGTGTGTTCCCCTGGGCGTGTGTGGGGGGGGGGGCGGAGCGTCTTTGTGTATATGATCAGCCTGTAAGCAGGATGTCTGACATGCAACCTCCGCGCTTGCAGCCCTTTCCCTCAGAGCCAGGCTGTTGAGAGGTCGCGGAGGTGTCGTAACTGTTGGAGGCGGGCTTCAATGCGGCGGCACTGGGAGGAATGGAAAAGACTGGCTCAGTCATGTGGAAAAGCACCGACACAGTAACGCGGCCCCTGGGAAAAAGTGACTGCCGGCGGAGATAAAAATCCAACCTGCGCTCTTGGCTGTTCTGTGTCCCGTGGCCAGTCCCGCGCGGTGGAACCCAGGAGCCGGGGGCGGAGGGAGCTGATGGGGAACGCGCTTCAAACCTTTAATGATTAAGTGTCACGTCCTTGAAGGGGAAACGGGAGAAAGAGGGGAGGGAGAGCCTGAGAGTGTGTGAAAGGTGGGAGTGTGCGGCGAGTTTCCACCAGCCTCTGTGCGACACAGACGTTTGCTGTGTCCGTGCGGACCGCGGCCGAACGCTGGCCCCAATCCTCTCACTTCCGAGAGGGAGGAACGAGCGTCTGTGTGTGTGTGTGTGTGTGTGTGTGTGTGTGTGTGCTGATTCTTGACTGCTAAAGCTGAAAACTGTGGCTTCTCTCACCCCAAAGCTTTGCCGTGGCCAAGGTCGGGATCATCCTAACCCGACCAAACATCGTTCGTTTTTAGACGTTTAGCACGCTAACGTCAGCTGACTCTTGAACCGGTCCGTTTCGTAGCACAAAAGGCCGTTTGAGTTGCGACTCTCAGACTAAACAGTCCTTGAGAACTTGTGATTTGCAGGAAACCTCCTCCTGCATTTTCAGCCTCAAGCCCAAACCTCGCCGGTGGCGGGAACGCACAAAGGGCAGTAATCCGGGCTCTGTTCTTTAGTTAGAGACTGAACAACAACAAAAAAGAGACAAAAGTGCATGAAAAAATGTGCTGCGGCTTTATTTTCTGTGTCCGTGGCCTGTCGCTGCCTGGAGGGGGGGGGGGGGGGGGGGGGGGTTGAGAGACAGCAGAGGGATCCAAACCATTTGGTCAACATTCCACCGGGAGCGTAGCAAGTGACCAGCGTGGGGTGTGCAGGGAAGGCTGTGGGCACGGGCCACACCTGGAGCTCACTTGGTGAGTTTGAGGGTCTTAGCTTGGCCAATTTAGGCCGTTCATCCGCCCGTTGGGAATGTTTGAGGCAACCGGTCAAGGTTTAAAGTCGGCACGCTTCGGTGGAAACTCAAGGCTGGCAGGAGAAGCGTGGCCGCGCGTGCACGTGGGTGCACTGTTCCGTCTGTCGCCTGTGCAGCGGCCTCAGGACGGCTCATTCCCTTTCAAATAACACTCATTGTTGCCTGGATGGATCCCAGTTCCTGGTGTGAACCGGCGGAACTGGACGGTTTTCCCAGTAGGCCGACTCAGACCGGACACGGCTCCCGGAGACGCTGTTGGCCCGTCCTGTGATGTTATGCATTATATATTCCCCTCTTCCAGCTGCGCTTTTCTCCTTTTATGTGTCGGAGCAGGGGCCGTATTTCTTGCGCGGAGCATTCCAGCAGAGCGGCACAGCGCAGCCTGGAATTCCGTCCGGAGCGGGCAGCGGGGATGGAGCCGGTCCGTAATCCGCCGCATTGTTCCTGATGCTGACAGTAACAGAAATCCCCAAAAAAGAGAGTGTTTTGACACGTGGTCGAAGGAATGCGCCCGGGTGCGTGCGCGCGTGCGTGCGCACGTGCGTGCTCCTGTGTGTGTTACCCCCTGGATTCCAGTAAAGGGAGCCACCAGTAGCATTCAGCTCTGCGGGGGGTTGATGGGAATGCCATCAGATAGTGATGCTATTGTCTGCTGTGTGTGTGTGTGTGTGTGTGTGTGTGTGTGTGTGTGTGTGTGTGTGCGTGTGTGTGTGTGTGTGTGTGTGTGTGTCCTTTGCCCTGACTTGATTTGCTGACTGTCTTTGCTAAGCAAAAACACATGTCCTGCTCCAAAAAAGCAGCACACCGATGAGCCCGACGAGCGTGTGTTCGTGTTCAACACGTCACCGTCGGTGTGTCGCCAGCGCCGAACAGGACAGAAACTATAAATCTGGGCAGAACCGCAAGATGACCGATATATTTCTGCTTTTTAATTAATAGTTTTCATTATTGTGTGTGTGTGTGTGTGAGAGAGGTGTGGTTGGAATGTAACATTCCTATCTGGGATCTGTGGAGCCTTTAGCTGTACAGTTATGTTCCGTCTAGTCTCTCTCTAAGGCTACACACACACACACACACACACACACACACACGCACAAACCTTGATATTTTCTTTCCTCAGATTACACCCAAATTGCATCTTGATGTGACAGCGAGCACTCTCCGGACCCCCTGCTGGGTGTCATGTTCGGCTGATTTCCTGACCAGGTTTTCCCACAAACACTTTTACTTCTTTTTCTCTGAGCACATCTATTACAACTAACCGCTAGCTAACTAACTAACTAACCGCTAACGGAGCAAAACAGCCTCTAACGAACGTCAAGCGTGAGGACGGTTCCCTGAAACGTTGCCTGTTAGCATTAGAAAACATGGTGTGTGTTTTTTAGGTTAACGGCTGAAGCAGCTAAGCTGGACCGACCTCTTTAGCAGCACCGGCTGCCGTTTCATCCACCTCATTTTGCATCAGTTGCTGCAGAAACCCAAAGAAAGGCCGCGAAGTGGGTCTGTTTTATATTAAATACCTTCGCTGACCACAGCGCAGCTGCTCCTTTTAATGCCAAAGCGTTAAAGGTTTCCAAAGCATGATGTGATTTTAAAAGTAGCCACTTTCAGGCATGTGACGCGTTTTTTTTTGAGGAGGGGGAACCTTAGTGTGGGGATGTTGAGAGAAGGGGATCGTAATGTGTGTTGCGCGCGCCTAGATTTGACATGATTGAGCTGATTAAGGGCATTTTTAGGCAAAGATAAGTCTTTTAAAAAGAGTCAGGGTGTATGTTTAGCGTCATAATAACAGATGATGGTGGGAAAAGTGCACCAGGATGTGGTTGGAATATGAGGAAGACATGGATGAAGGAGGATTAAAAGGCGAATGAAGAGTTGAGCCCCAGACAGGATGTGCGTTAGCTCAAAATAAGAGGCCGGCGAGAAGGTGTGACATCACAGAAACCTGAAGGGTGGGGTGGCGTTTTCTTGCCGTGGGCAGATCGACGGGCGATGGACGGATGGATGGAGAGAATAGATCAAAAGATAGAGGAGGAGGCGGAGAACAGGGAAGGGCGAGCGGTTTCAGATGTCCGCACATCTGCCGTCTGTCTCCTGCATATTTCGGCCCCGCAGATGCTCTTTTGCAGGCTTTTGAGTTTCCAGATTGTGTGAGTGGAAGGGTGGTTCCCCCGGCAACAACCAGTGGAGGGAAACGGGTTAAATTGTGTTGCCTTTTCCCAAAATTTGGGCTAAATTGGAGCGGAAACTCGAACCGGAAAGAAGAGCTTGGCGGCGAACCTCAGCTGACCTACTGCCAGTTAACACTTTCTGATTGTAGGACGCGACAAACGGACCTTTACCGGGACTGAAAGAAGAAAGAACACAACTTGCTCTTTCTGACGCACTTAAACGCACAAATTAGCCGTAAAGCCGCACCAGAGAGAAGTCCGGGTAGTTTGGTCAGGAGGGCGAGGTCATTTAGTGCTCATTTGGGAGTTAATGTGTGTGCATTTGTGTTTGAGGTGGTGCACACACACACACACACACAGGCACATGCACACCCGTGACATTGATGAATCAATCCAGTCCATCTCAGGTCCCACCAGGCCCCTGACATTTTAACCTTTGCTATTGTCCGTGCTGCTCACCGGATCTAATGGCTTCCATACCCGACAAGACACATCCAACTGTGTGTGTGTGTGTGTGTGTGTGTGTGTGTGTGTGTGTGTGTGTGACACAGCATAAAAGACAGCTCTCACACACTGCAAAGGAATTTCTTCACCCTGAAATCAATTACACATTCTGTCCTGTACTTTAAAATTCAGGAAGTTTCGGTCCCGGATTAGCACAATGCTAATTTTTCCACTTCCTCCTTAACGTCTTATTTTGAAGTATAGGACCAGTGATTTTCAAACCACAACTGCGACCTTACTCGGGGCTAATGCGGCTTGTGAGCTCTTTATTTTGCTAATCTTTTAACAGTAGCTAAGTCCGTGTTGCCGACATTCATGCGTAAATTTTACAAATCTTTTGCCTTCCTGCTTGTTTTAAAGATCCCTTAGTTAAAGTATAATTTCCTGGTTGTGTTTTGTGTGTTGGGGGTGGGGGATTATGGGAGTTGGAGTACCTTTTTATGAGGTATCGATCTGGCTGATGGCTGAGGGTGAAGCTTTGACAGTTTTCCCGTTAAAGTGAATGGAGGGGGCTGGAGCGGCGCTGCCGGGGATTGTGGGTAGCAAGGCTTTGATGTGGCCAGCTGGTTTTCACTGAGTTAAGGATGATTTTAATGGTATTACTGGAGCTTAAACAAGTAAGATGAGCTTTGGTGTGGAGCGCTTTGGATTCTGCGGCGGATTTCCCAAAGATCACCTGTCAATCAAACTCTGGGCCGCTCAGGGGTGGCTTCACTTTGATTTATCTTGTTCGCCTTTTCTTTGGTTTTAATCCTGCTTCCTGCTTTAGTTAATAAAAGATCTGTTCTGTTCTGTGGTTCCTGACCTGTTGCTGCTAGCATGTTAGCGGCTCCATCCAAGACAAAAACCAAGTGGCTACATTTCATGGCAGCCCTCCAGGCACAGACCTAATGGGGGGACATTTTAATTAGAATTTCAAATATTTAGTCTGATCCTGGGAGGGTGGCTAATCAAAATATACGAGTGAGGGGGACCCACCAGAGAGCGGCGGCGTTTTAGATAATTGCTGGATTAAAAACAAACAGGAGAAACCGCCGGACTGTTTACACGTGTACGCTTGTATATACTGTAAGTAAAGGAATTTGACATGAGAAAGTGGACAGAGCTGTGTCTAAAGCGCCATATTGTTCCCCGTTTTATGATTTATAAATATTTGCAAGTCTCAGACCCCAGTTTGGACCCGTTCAGCACGCGCCCAAGTGAGTTCAGGACGCAGCGCCGTCTCCTGGTCCTATCGGGGTCCCCTTTAGGTTAAGAGTTGACCAACTAACCAAGCACCGAGGGGGGTCGCATAAGGGAGAAAAAGAGGTAACGTGGTCAGCTGGATGTAGCACCAGGACGCGGCGTGAGGATGGCTTCAGGATGGTCAAAACGAGGCCGCGCTCTTGACCTGGGAGACGTCCACAAGCGTGGACTCGCGTCTTGGCGCGGATCCGTGCGACCCCGCCGCAGAACCTTTTCAAATTCGGCCGGTTGGTGAACACAATAAACAAAAGAGCGACTGCAGCGTGTCTTCACCCGCCCCGGAGTCGAGCCGCAGCCTCTCTCGGGCCGCCATTGTCCCAGAAAGTCCTTTTAAGGACAGCGGAGCTCGGCCGCGGCGTCGGGGATCAGCGGAGCTCGACGGCGGCTCATCTGGCCGCCGGTGCGAGCGTGGGAGCGTTTTCCCCCCCTCCCGCCGCCCCCCCTCCTCCCGCCGTGATAAAGAGAGCCTTGTGTGAGCGTGGGTGTGAAGCTCACAAGGCTCAGTCGGAGGCCAGAGGTTGGTGGAGGGTGTGCACGTGTGCACGAGTCGAAAAGAAGCTATTTAAGAGGCTCTAAAGGCAACAGTTAGAGATCAGTGGTCCCAGATGAGGGGTCCAGGGTCCAGATGAAGTCCAGGAGAAGCCCGACAAGCTGCCAGAAGGATCTGCTGTGGTTCGGAGTTCTTGGAATGTTGTTACAACGGCTTGTCAGTCTTCGCTCTTTCATCCCGGGATCCTTCCTAAAGGACCGTCTGGGACCCCGGATTCCGACGACACCGACTCCAGAAGCTCAGATTGAGCGGAGATAACGGAACCAACGGGTGTCCCAAAGCAGCCAAAAAGATCCATATAACTGAGTTAATGTCTGTGTTCCGAAGCAGAGGTCCGGCCAGGACGGTCACCTGACCCCCCACCGGTCCCTCCACCACATCATACCCAGTCTGCTCCACTCTGCTGCCGTTCACCTGCGGGGCCCAGTCGCCTGTGCGCTCCAGAAAGCGCCCGTGTGGCCGCTCCGGTGGCGGGGAGCGGCTGACCTTCAGGGGCAAATGCCAGGAGGGGGACGCTGGTGTCCATGGAGCTCTTTGTCCTTCGGGGGAGGCCGTTCATCGCGGTCCTGGAAGCGTTCATCCGCTTCCCGCTGATTACCGCCGGATCGTGCAGGATTCCCAGCGCTAGATGACGTATGTCTGCGCCTGGAGAGCAGCTGAGATCACCCGGTCGTTAGCGGAGCCAGTTAAAACAGGCCGGGACACGTGTGTAGCGTTTTACCCCGGACCCACGCCGTTACTGACAATCATTTCACTTTTCTTTACAAAGAGGCTGTTGTTTGATGCAGCCAGTGTGCAACGTGTGTGTGTGTGTGTGTGTGGGTCAGGTGACCTCACGATGACGACCTGTGACCAGCATGGGAATTCCCCCCTTTTTTTTTTTCCATCCTTCTTAAATGAGCAACACCACAGCGCGCACACGTGAACCCGCACACTCCTGCGTCAACAAGCCAGCCATCAAATCCCCGTTTGACCCGTGTGTGTGTGTGTGTGTGTGTGTGTGTGTGTTCCAGAACACAGAGAGGTCTTTCTTCTCTGCCTCCTTAATGCCAGGGACCTCACCCTGTCTGGGCGTCCCATAACGGCATGAAACACACACACACACACACACACACACACACAGGCAGGCATGTAGGTCAGACTGGAGCGAAACCGAACTAAATTGCTTTTAAATAACGGACCCCTGCCACGTAAAAGACGTGGTAACAAGAGACGATTATTCCAGGAATTAGACAGAGCCGAGTCGAGCCTGAACCACCTTATTGATTAACTGAGCGGCGCTGTAAATGAATTCCTTGTCATCACCTCACTGTCATCCTGCCTTGTTTTCCTGCAAACACACACCTGACCCGCTCTTCTTTTCATGTTTTGTCCTCACCCTCTTATTCCCCTCCTCTTTTTCATCTGGCCTTTCTTCTCCTCTTCCTTCAGTTTTTTCCCATCTGTAATGTCTGGGAAAATTACAGATTATGCTAACACTGTGTGTGTTTGTCTGTTTGTGTGGGTGTGTGTGTTTAATTTAATGGTAAGATTCTGGGTGTAATCATTGAACTTAGTGTTGTGTATAGGGAATTAATTACCACAGGAAGTGTCCTCACAAGAGTAGGGATACCCAACACCTGCATGTGTTATCATGCTAACAGCAATAAACACAATCATGCTAGCATAAGTGATAGCTGGCAGCAATAAACAGCCTCTGAAAAGCGAATTAGGCCTAAATGAAGGTAAACTGTTCCAGCTCAGGTCGGATTTCAGGTTCCAAGTTTGATTCCAGCTCTTATGTGTGTGTGTGTGTGTGTGTGTGTGTGTCCTGTGATGCACTAGTGACCAGGCCGTGCTGCCTCTCCCCGTGACACCCCCCCCCCCCCCCCATGACTCTGTTGAACAGAAGACAGACTTTTGGAGGTTTAATAACAGTAGCACAGTGCTTATTACACAGTACTTTCCAGCGGTTCATCTGAGGACAGCATTTGTGGCGTCACACAGGAAGTGATGTATTTTTAGTCGAGAGGCAATAAATGAAACCGGTTTTACCATTTTGGATATTCCGTGTTTCCCCCCCCCTCCACAGATTGAGGACGGCGGGAAGGCGGCCGTGTGCGAGAAGCTAAAGGTGGGCGACGAGCTCATCAACATAAACGGATCCACCCTCTACGGCAGCAGGCAGGAAGCCCTGATCCTCATCAAGGGGTCATACAGGATCCTGAAGCTCACGGTCAGGAGGTAAACACTTGACAACAATGCCAAACATAAACACCCGCGCACACGCCGCTATAGGAAGACTCTCCGCCACTTCAAACAGTCCGAGCGTCTGTTTTCCCGTTTAAAAACGCCCCCCCGCGCCGCAGCCGGTGGGACCGGGAAGGAAGGTCGCACGGGGTGTCTTTTCGCACGTCGCGGCTTCAGCCGTGGGGAATGTTGCGCAGGAAATGACCTTTGACCTCCAGGGTATCAAAAAGAAAACTGAGATAAGAAGGGGGGGGGGCTGAAATTAGCATTAGCGCCTGGAAACCAGATTAAAGAGCTCCGACTGTTAGTGGCGAACAATAGTTCTGTGTCACAATGCGAGCCGGCCCTCTTGGAAAACGTGATTTATCGCGTTAATTTTACAGGAGCGGAGTGGGCGTCGCTCCGGCTGTGCCTCATTATTTTATATCCTGGCGAGAGCTGCGCTCACGGCCGCCACACGCACGTGGTAAACTTACTTTGATTGACAGGCTGCTGACAGTAATTACCATCGTCGGCTTCGGGGTTTTGGCCCGCGTCCAAGCCCGGAACCCGGGCCAGTCGGGCCGCTGCGGGAGCTACACCAGGAACACTTCTGGCTCCACGCCCACACATTTGGCTCGTCCTGTTTTAACTGTGGAAAAGAGGCGCTCGGTGCAAAGCCAGAGAGTCGTTACCACCTCTTTTAATAACAGAAGGCCTGTGTTGGCGCGGGGATGAATTTGAGGCTCCGTTTTCTGGCTCGGAACTTTCCTACGAGGTGTGAGAAACTGCCGAGCGTGCGCGCCGCAGACACAGAAATCTCTTTTCTTTTTAATTAGCGCCACGTAGCAGCTGTCAACACATGGCGGCGGGCGCTAAGCGGACACCCCGCAGCCCCTCGAGATGGAGCTTTAGGATGTTTTCAAAACAGCTTCCGGCATTTCTCCGCCTCGGCTTGACGGATACGGCGACAGAACGCCGACGGTCGTATCAGGCGTTAGCCCGTAGCTGTACTTTACCTCGGCTCCGTCATCCTCCTGCACCGAAAGAAGAGGCAAAATCTTGCAAACCAATAGAATTTACTGCGAAGCCACTTTGGGAGGAAAGTGATGTTTTATAGTCCGTTTAACAAACCGAGTGATGGTAAAACGGAGCTGCAGCACCATAAACCAGCGTGAGAGCGTCCTCTGTTCCGACGTCACTGTTTTAAAATATGCAGTCTTTCAACAAAGATAATTAATTGTTTGTTAATTGGCGTGAGGGCGGTGATACGATTTTTAAAGAAAGCTTTACTTCCGTCCACAAGGTGGCAGCAGAGGCCGGTCTGCCAGTGAGAAACAGGGTATAAAAGGTAGAAGAAGACACACTGGACCTGATTGTTTTTAACCAACCGAGGATTTTTCCCAGCGTATTCCTGGCAGGCAAAGAATGTTGAGGATGGTTTTTTGTTTTTTTTTACTTAACCTGGAAATGTTTCGCACAAAGTACTTCCTGTTTTCCCCGACCTTTTAGTCGGATCCAAACCGCGCTGTTTGTCAGCTTTCTGTCTCCCGTAGACGGGGCGTGAGTACATTCCTTAACTTTGGCATCATTTCCTCCCCCCCCCCGTCCCCCCGTCCCCCCGTCCCCGGCACCACGGCAACAACATTACTTCCTGTCCAAGTTGGGCGCCACCAGTTGGTGAAAACGAAGTCTGTGTGAAGAGAAGCTGACAAAGACTAAACAGTTTATGGGGAGCTGCTGGTTTAATATTTATCGCTTAATTAGCCTGGTTAGCCTGGTTAGCTCCCGCCTGGAGTTAGGCAATTAAAACAATCGGTGTAATTAAAGATTCAACACAGTTATTTCCTTCTATTGTGCTACAAAACAATAGAAGCTGATTCCGTGACCGTTCTGAAGTACAGTTTGACCCCCCCCCTAACTGGTCTCGGCTTTTTCATGCAACCTGCCAGCAGGGGGCACCTGAGCAGGACTTTGGGAGGATCTTATATACATGAACTGTAGAGGGACTGTAAAATATCGTTTTTTCTTCTTTTTCCTGTGTTGCGTCCATATTTATCGTGTATTTTTGGTCTTTGGAGAGAGCTGCAGCCAAATTCTGCCTCTCGGATGCAGAAGAAAACCAAAGAATCGACATCCAGATGCTCCTTAAGGAAGAATCCATGTTTAGGAGCCATCCTGTTGGTAAAATTCCAGTAGTATTCCAGACAGCTGCTGTGGTTGTCGAAAAAAACCAAAAAAACCTGCCTTCCATAAGGCCTTTTTGGAAAAATGCAGGCCTTTCAAGTGAAACTCTTTCAGGCCTCTCGTTGTTGAGGCCTGTAGAATTCCCAACGCTGTCAGACCCTCTCTGGGAGAGGACTGAATTCAAATTACACCCCACAGAAGGAGGTGTTTAATTTTGGTCTCTCCCAGCACCCGTGCCACTTAAACCGATCCCTTCTCCCTTCAATCTTTTCTTTCTACCGGCTAAAAATAATCCCAGCAGTAGCATCTTGGAAAAGAAAACCTGTGGGATTACAAGGTATCCAAAAAGGTCGCATGGCAACGCGGGAGCGGGAGCGGAGTCAGTCAAAGTGTAATCACAAGCGACGCTGGCGCGGTGTTTGAACACCACGGATCCTTTTTAATCTCCGCTGCACATTAACTAAACATTTATTTAACCAGAAGCTAAAAACGCTACGTTAGCATCTTTGATGTCCTCTGCTAGCCCCACTGTGGAGGGATTCCATGTAAACCAGAACGAAGTCTCCAGGGCGTATTCCCCTCTCTGACTGTTGGGATTTGCTCCGGAATACAAGCGGCGAACGTCGGGATCTATAAAGTAATCCATAAAACCACAGCGGGATTTTGTTTCTCACATCCCAACATGCTGCAAATATTCTCTGTCCGCACACTGATGTGATCTGTCATCGTGTGTTGTGGCCTTGCACACACACGCACACACACACACACGCACACACACACACACACACACACACACAGAGTGCCTGTTGTTCAGCGTTTTGGTCCCCAGAGTCTCTGGAGACCCGGGTGAGACTGAGGGTATGCGGTGCCACGGACCTTGGAACACAATGGTCTGCCCCCCATAACTCCTTCCCAAGCTGAACAATGGACATTCCTGCCATTCCTCGAGACAACCGCCCCCCCCTCCCACGAGCACACACACACACCCGTCTGCGGGTACTGAAATGAAACATCGACAGGATGAAAAGACGCAGCCCCAGAAGGCCCTCCAGAGCAGCCGGTGGAGCAGAGAGAACCCTTCCCCTTCCAGTACCTGCAGTGCCTCTAATAGCATCGAGCTACATATGGTTTCCGCTAGCTCCTGCTGTTTAACCGCTACGTTCCCCCAGTCTCACCAGGGGGTCGTGCTTTTATCGTCGGTGTCCCGCCAGCGTCGTGATGATTCACTTCCTGTTACATCTGGAAAGGAAATGTCAGAGGATGCTAAAGTTGTTAGCCTGTGTAGCGACAGGTGTCGGCGCGACGCGTTGAATTGTCACGGTGCATGTTTAGGAACGGTGTTCCTGCCTGTTCCGGCGTTCCCTCCCCACGATGGCCAAGGATTCCGACTGCTGAGGCCTTTACTCGGAACGCCCCCACTCAGGGTGGAGCAGCGGCCGCCGGAGCCGCGTGGGTGCATCGCTGGTCCCCGCGTGTGGTCCGCTCAGGTTTATCTGTGTCCCCGGGCCTGGTTTTTATTAACCGGCCCATTAAACCCAGACCCAGAGATACCTGACACTGTCCTGACTCACACACACACACACACACACACACACACACACACACACACACACTTATCATACTTTATCAGGGACGTCAACAGACAGGATGTTCCCTTCAAACTAGTTCCCATGGACCCCCTGGGGTTTTATTAAGTCCGTTAGGTTTGTTAGAATAACAATGTCTTCATTTACAAGGTCCATCCATCCATCATCCATCCATCCATCCATCCTTCCATCCATCCTTCCTTCCATCCATCCATCCACCTATCCTTCCTTCCATCCACCCACCCATCCATCCATCCACCCATCCATCCATCCACCCACCCATCCATCCACCCACCCATCCATCCATCCACTCATCCATCCATCCATCCACTCATTCATCCACTCATCCATCCATCCACTCATCCATCCATCCATCCATCCACTCATCCATCCACTCATCCATCCATCGACTCATCCATCCATCCACTCATCCATCCATCCACTCATCCATCCATCCATCCATCCATCCACTCATCCATCCATCCATCCATACATCCATCCACTCATCCATCCATACATCCATCCACTCATCCATCCATCCATAATATCTTCAGTGGCTTTTTGAAGTTAGTGTTAATGTGATGCTTCCTCAGGGTACATAAATAACAGGACCCCCCCCCCCCCCCCACACACACACACACACGCGCACACACACAAACACACACACACACACACACAGGGTGAAGGCCTCAGACCCATAAAGCAAACAAATCAGGCCTGATTACAAGCGAACACAAAGGGGCCAGAAGGGAGGAGGTGAGCTTGTTTAGGCTTCCCAGCATAGTTAACCCTTCACCCAAGACAGGGAATGTTAGGAATCTGCTCACATGCATGTATCTTACTCTGACACGCACACACACGCACACACACACACTGGTGCAGATATAATTCTTCAGGAAATCCTTTGAAGCCCTCTAAGGGCCGTGTTTTATTAAGCGTCTGCTGTGGGCAGCTTGGTGGAGCTTCAGCACCGCTAACGCCGGCCGCGTCCCTTGTCTGAGTCTCCCGTTTGCACTGCAGCTGAAAAGTGCTGATTTTAACCACTAACAAGACACCCCCCCCCCATGTTTTTTCCCCCTTGCAATAAATTGGCTGTTTGAATCACATAAAGTTGGCGGGGGCCACTTTACTTTGATTTTCCCACGTCAACTTGGCCCGTTGCTGTATTTATTTATGCAATAATGCAATAATAAAAACCAATATCAGGCCGCCGTCTTTCACATGCAGCTTATTCCGCTGCCATTAAGATTGTTTTTTCCCTGCTTGCTCCTCATCCGGCGGCTCTGCTCTCCGTTATTGCTCCTGTATTCTGCCCCAGGGCTCCTTTTCCCCCCACTTTCCTCATCTTTCACCGCATTTTGTTTTTCTCATCTCTTTCTCTGTAAAAGGCCCCTCGTCTGTCCAGCGCTCTGTGCTTCGCTCTTTAAATACTTATTCCATGCCAACACACACACACACACACACACACACACACACACACAAACACGGAGGAAGTACCTCTCTTATGCCTCCCCAACATCAAACAATAACAGTTTGGAACTCTGGGTATTATTTTAGCCACCGTCCACACGTTTATCTGCCGTCCGCAATACTTCCTCTCTCACCGGCTCGCATATCCTGTCCAGGCGGGGGCCGAGAGAGGCAGGGAAGACATGAAGGAGAGCGAGGGAGAGAGAGGAGGAGAGGGAGAGCGCGGTGGAGGGACAAGTAGTGATGTTTTGTCTGCCAGCGAGCGGAGCGAGGGAGGAAGAGAGGAAATGGAGGGAGATGGGATATGAGGAACGTCCGTCGGTTTTCCCCCCGCCAGCCGCTTCGCTCCTTCAGACGGACTTCAGCTCCCGGACGTTTCCCACCGAGCCGCAGATGTTCGCTCTCGCCGGTCCTCGGCGGAGTCGAGGGGACGCTTCCTGAGGTCCCGTCCGAAGAGGAGCGCTTGGAAAAGGCAGCGGAGGTTTCAGGTAGGTTCGGAACGCCGGCATCCCTTCAGAGGGCTGCTCGCTCTTCCCACACTTCGGGAGCGGGTGTTTGCCGGCACGTTCCTCACTCTTTCCCGGTCCTTCCATCCTCCCTCCCTCGAGCTGGCAGAGATTCCAGATTCGTGCGTCTGTCTGGGATCCGTCCTCAACTGTATCGAGTCCATGTGTGCGACTCCGATTATGCGCGTTGACCTTTGCGCCGCCAGTCAGCTGTTGCTCTTTCTGACCACAAAGAGGGACATTCCAGAGGATCCGTAGATAAAAGGCTCATTCAGAGCCCAGAGATGCAGGACTCATCTCCCCCAGCGGTCCACCACCTCCCCCGTTGCAGAAGGATCCGAGAAGACGTCGTGCATTTTGGATTTGGATCCCGGTTGTCCGCTTCCTTGTCGTCGAATTTGCCAATAAAGTCGAATCATGTGATTTCCCGAAAAGGCCAGCAAACGAAGTTACAGAGTCAAAAACCGAAAATAAGAATTTCGTTATGACTCAAATATAAACAGTCAACTTTTGGACTCAATTATGGGTTTTTTTTTTTTATTGAGACCGAAGAATGTGGAAGGCTGAGGCACACTGAGGACGGGTGACCTTGAGATAAGGACAATGAGTGGCGCTTCCAAAGCATCCTTCATATCGTACAGTGACTGGGAATTCTGGGAATTCTTGGATGTTCTGCACAGGTGAAGACGTTAGCCAACCACTAAAAGGTCGGGGTTAGCATGTAGCACGCGGAAGTTGCCGGTCGCCAGCCTCACCAGTTCCCCATTTTTGGTGACCAAGAAAAAAACTATTTAGAACCCCCCCCCCCCCAAAAAAAAACAACAAACTTGCGGGAACTGTTATTGTTGACCCCCTCAGACACGGAACGTTTCGGAAAAACAGCAATTATTTAGCAGGCGGTTTGGAAGAACGCCTCCGTCCTCCCCTGCACGGATTAGGAACACAACAATTTGCGTGTTCCATTTTTTCGGTTGCCAAATGGCACATTTTTTATTTAAGTGTTGTTTTTTTGGTCTCGATCTCACAGTCTCGTCGGTCGTTGGATAAAAAGACGTATTTTGGCAGGGTTCCCGCACGTACTCATACGCAGGCGTAAAGGCACGGAACGTGGCCAGGAGAGCTCGCCGATCGGAACGAGGGAGCGAGAACCAGGAAACACAAGTGTTTATTTTGGACTTGGCTTCTCCTGCTCCCACTTTATCATAAACACTGTGAAAAATGCTCCTGCAGCCGCATTCCTCACTCCAAATTGTATCTCCAAATGTTTTCCTTAAAAACCCAGAATCGTGTTGTTTTACACGCCTGTGGGGGTTGGAGCCCCCCCCCCCCCCCGTAAAGGTCACAGAGGGTCATAAGAGTCCAGGTTACATCACGTTAGCTAAGTTCAAGTCAGGCTTAAATCCGCTGAGACAAGTTCAATGAAGCTCTGACACATCCTAGTTGAGATCTCATCTCCTTCCATTGTTCATGTTCTTTACATCCCCCCCCCCCAGTAATTGTTTTCCCAACCGTGTGGTAATAATGGTGGGTTCTGAGGGGGGTGGGGGCTTTAACTTAGGTCGCACATTTATATTATGGGAAGATTCCAGCACCTTTCCAATGCTGGTCCCCTCAAATCCAGGGTGTAGGCCGGTGTTCAGTCTCACACACCAAGTGGAGGTGCAGGTGAACGAGGCTAAAGGGTGAACCTGTAACGCTCGTGATGTCCCACTGTTTGCATCATCAATATTTTCCTCACCTAACTCTCTCTCCCCCCTCACCTCCACAGGCGTAGCGTCCCCGTCATCAGGCCCCACTCTTGGCATCCGGCAAAGCTATCGGAGCCGCCTCTGCCGCCCCCGCCCCCTCCTCCATCTCCGCCGCCCTGCCTCCCCCCGGCCGACTCCCCACCTCTCCCCCCTCCTCCCCCTCTGTCTGCCATGCAGCTCCACCCCGGACCGTACACCCTACCCTGGCACACGACTGACAATAGGTGAGACTCCAAAATCCCCAATTTTTTATTGATTTTTCCGCTTTTATTAGCCGGTAAAGTTGCTTCAAAATGACAAAGGCTCCGGCCGTGCTGCGTTCGAGTCACACTTTGGGTTCGTCATCCCGGCGAGTCTGTGACCTCACGTCATGGGGATTTTGGTCGCCGTGACTCGTTCCCCTAAAAAAACCCACAGCCGCCGCCAGGAAAGAGGTGACGTCAGCGCGTCCCAGTGTCAACACTGCCCACGCAGGAAGCTACCGCTCTATTTTTTACTTGAAACATACCGAGATTACCAACAAAGAGCTGCTGTTTGAGCCCGTCTCTGGTTGCTGTCTGAGATTCTGCTTGGTCCAGTTAAGCCCGCCCACACCGGTGACCACGGATCTATTGTTTGGCCCCCCCTCTTTGTTTCACCTGAATATTTTTATATGGCTCCAGAAGAATCTGACCAAAAGACCCGAAACCATCAGAACAGTCTTTGGAGCGCAGCATGACCTCATCTGGCTAAACTGTAATCCTTTAACAGGAAAGAGGAAGCTGGCTAAGTTCTCATAATGACCAACCACAAAAATAGGCCCAGGTTGGGTTCTGGTAGCGCTCCAAGATGGTTCTGCTGATAATAATCAGTGATATAATGCACTATACTGGGCTATAAGAGTCACAAGTGGGTAGAGCCACATTTTCTGTGTGTGTGTTATTCCCACAGCCTCTCTTGCCTGATATGGACACACACACACACACACACACACACACACACACACACACACACACACACACACACACACACCATCTGATGAGGAGGCAGCTCCCTGCATAACTCTGGACAATGGCATGTGACTTCTAGAACATGTGGACAAAGAAGGGAAGACATTCAATAAACTGTAATTGTGTGACAAGGGAGGGACAGCTGGCGTGTGTGTGTGTGTGTGTGTGTGTGTGTGTGTGTGTGTGTATGCGTGGGGGGGGCTATCCAGACAAAGCGTGTTTAAAGGACACTTCCGAGTTTATCTGCATTCACACAACACACTTTCCTCATCCCAAACATTATGCGTGCGGGCCGGTTTATGTGCGTCAACTTTCCATATGATCGGGCCGAGGTTTGTGTCATTTCCTGTTCAGGCCCCTCATTTCCTCACTTCCTCTCGCCGTCTCCGGGGTCAGTCTTATACCTCCTTCAGAGGACATTTTCCCATGAAGATTAATCGCTACATATTAATTACATTTTAACAGCGTTTCTCAGAGGCCCTTTTTGTCCATGTGCTTGTCTCAAAAAAGATGCTAACGACACTGATCACGGGCTAATAGTGAACACTGACCTGTGAACATTGATGCAAAGGCGGTGGGACAGGACAGGACAGGAATAAAGGAATGGAATAGGAAGGGCTGAATCAAAGTATGACTAAGGGCTTTGGACTGGGGCAGTGGGAGTGGATGAAGAGGAAATCCCTTTTCCACTTTAGGAGGCTTCCTCCGAGGCTTCTGAAAAACACACCGGGCTGCTGTGGATCTTCGGCTTAGTCCTGATAGAAAACAGCCCGCGCAGCTGTACTGCTCAGCAGTTCGATGGTCGCTCAATAAACTGGTTCTGGGGGAGAATACATGAAAATTGGAGGTAGCAGAACGAAGCGAAGCGTTTCCAGTAACGGGTTCTTCTCCCTTCTGTCTTCAGTGACTTCTCCCTGCAGTGGGGGCAGCTGTCCAGACCGTATTCCTCCACTGACCGCAGCAGCTCCCTGGGCTCCATGGAGAGCTTGGACACGCCCACGCCGACCACGCAGCCATATTCCGACTCCTGCAACTCGCCCATGGACCCCGCGGCCTTCAACAACAAGAGAGACTCCGCCTACAGCTCCTTTTCCGCCAGCTCCAACACGTCCGACTACGCCATGGTGCCGCTCAGGACGGAGGACGGCTGCTCCATGGACAACCTCCTCCAAAGCCTGGGGCCGTCTCCTCATGGGTACTCGGGTGCCCCGACTCTGGGGGGCTCCTCTGTGGAAGGGACCCAGCTTCTCATGCAGAAGTCCAGGTCACTGACCAGGCCGAGGCCGAGGCCCGTCGAGGTGAAGGAGAGGCCCTCTTCCTGTTGCTATGACAACGAGCTGAAGGGAGGAGACTTTGAGCTCCTGAGAAACGGCGAGAGCGGTGCGGAGGGAAGGAAGAAGGCACCTCAGCCTCCAGCCAGGAAGGACAGTTTCAGGGCGACCCGGAGTCGCCCCAATGTTGCGGACAAACGCTGCGTCTCCGCTCCTGTTGAAATTCCCAGCGTCCCCTCGTACGACGATGGAAACAACCCCCCTCTGAATGCTGGAATCCACAACGGGTTCTCTGGCCCGGGAGACAAGGACAGAACTCGGGATGCCTCGAACTCTCTGACGAACAGCGGGTTTGACAAAGACCGCCGCTCCCAAACCCCCTTAGATCACTTTCCCGACCGAGAGACTGCATCCGCAGCCCACCTCCGCTCCTCCTGCTCCGGATCGTTGTCCCCAGAACCTTCGTTAGAAGCTCAAGGGCCGCAGCTCAATATCAGGCGGGCCAAGACCAACAGAGCGTCTGTGGGTCTGCACCGGCACAGTGCGCCCGAGAAGCTCCTCGCCACGCAGCTCCAGCTGCTGCAGTTCGCTAGTGATGGGTCGTCGCCGGAACCGCGCGGCCAGGATGATGCCAACGACGGCTGTGGCCGTGCGGCGCAACCCACCGGCGCCGACCATCGGGGAGCTTCTCACAGTCACCTTCATGCAAACAAATGGGAAGGCAGCCGCAGCTCGACTCCGGGATCCGTTTTTTTGGAGGGGGATGAGGATATTTCTAGCGAAAAGGTGGGAGGACTGAGCATAAATGGTGGCTGCCACCCTCCCGTGGAACATCAGCACCCTTGGGGTCGCTCCGTGAGTGTCCCGGGGGACGCTGTTGACATGGCGGCCCCGGGGAGATCGGAACCAATAGCAGAGAGGGACTTTGAGCCTCTTAGCTCTGCCGCTAGCATGGACACTTTACTGGAGGAGCAGAAAGCAGCAGAGAGAGAAAAGAGTCAATTTAGAAAGGAGGAAGGACAGGCAAATGTTAGGAGGTCCTCCAGAAGCCATTTCCGCAACCGGCGCCGGAGCGAGAGGTTCGCCACCAACCTCCGCAATGAGATCCAGAGGAAAAAGGCCCAGCTTCAGAGGAGTTGTGGTCCCGGAGGGCTGCTTTGTAGTGGGGAGACTGTCCAGGAGGAAGAAGGTCCAGAACTCAATGAGGAGGAGGCAGATCCTGACCCTGATCCTGGAGCGCAGGCTGTTAAGGTTTGGAACGCTAAAGTCGTGCCGACTCCACCTGCTGCCCCCACGGAGAACTCCAGCATCCCGGTCCAATCGAACCAGCCTCAGACGGCGACGCACCCTGAAACCTCCGGCCGGTCCAGATCTGTTCAGATCCTGGACCCAGGCGTGCCGAGCTTCGGTGTCGGAATCAGAGTGGTGGAGGAACCGGCTCCAGCCGGCAAAGCTCGAAGGTGGCGCTGGACCCCCGAGCACAAACTACAGCCAGAACCCGAACCGGAGCGACGGTGTGGGCTCAGTAAGGTCCAGGGGGTGACGGGGTCGCGGCACGGGGTTTGTGCCTTCACCTCCTCGTCGTATGGCCGCTCCTCTTCCTGCTCCAGGATGGAAGAGACGGACCTCCTTCCATTCGCTGACCGGATGAAATTTTTTGAGGAGACGTGTAAGAGTGTGTCTGCCAGTCACAGGCAGAGGAGACCCCAAGGCCAACCGGAGGTCCAGTCCGGAGACCCTGGCCAGCAGCAGCCTGCCCAGAGGAGATACTCTTTTCAGGGGGGGGTTCAACAAGAAAGCCCCCCATCTGTGAGTACTGGCAGGGATCGGCAGGGGGGGGGGAGAAAGGGAACACTTGAGGGAACGTGAAGAGAGGTTGAGAGAGAGGGAGAGGCAGGAGGTGGAAGCGGAGAAGGAGAGGGCGAGGCTGAGGGGGATGCAGCTGGAAAGGGAGCGGGAGGAGAAGTTGAGGCGATGGGAGGAGGAAAGGGAGCGGGAGGAGAAGTTGAGGCGATGGGAGGAGGAAAGGGAGCGGGAGCTGGAGTTGGAGCGGGGAAGGGAGACGGAGAGGGCCAGAGAGGCGGAACGTGCCAGGAGCCAAAGGGAGAAGGAGCTGCAGAGGGGGAGGAAGGATTGGGGGGATGAAGGCGCGAGGCTCGGCGCGGGTCAGGACTTTTACGGGGATCCTGGAATCACAGCGGGAACGTTCCCGAACCGGGACGCGTCGCACCCCCTCCAGCATCATCCCCAGGCGTTCTATCGCGACCAAACCCAGAACCAGGCGGCGCGGTCTGCCTTTCATCCTGTCAACGCCCCCCTTCAGCCCCCAGAGAGCCGGCAGAGTCGCACGGCCACAGAGGTGAGGCCGCCGCCCTCGGGCGGATCTAGACTTCCCCACCCTCATTAACCTCCGCCCGCTAACACGTAGCATCATATCGAAACCTTCCTTCATTCCATCGGCGCTGTTAACAACTTCAAATGTCTTCTCCAGACGTATCCCACCCGGCAACAGGAAATGAGCAGGCTGAACAGGAAGTACAGCCTGACCGAGAGGTGAGACAGAACAAACACGCGCAGACGCACACAAACAATCTGTCTTTTAGCAAAATAGACCAACTGAAACAAAACGGCCAACGATTTCCTTTCTGTCTTCTGGAGACGTGGTGGGGGGGCAACAATGGGGCAAACCTGTGATTAAGTGTGTCCCGCGATCATGTGACCTGTATGTGTTCTGTGTGGGGGCATCGAGGGCACGTTTGTGTTGGGGGGGGGGGGTTGGCTGAGCCTGGAATGCACAAAGGAAGCATTTAGAGCCATTTAGCCACTTTCGCTTATCAAGGTAAATTTCAAATCTCTTGGCCACGCCCACCCTCCATCTGAAGATTTGCCATCGTTCTATAAATAAAGATGGATTTGCTGCAACTACTTTTAGATGTTCGAGTTGCTCTGGCTAATGTTTGCTTTTTTGATCATTTTCCCGCCTGGGTATGAAAAAAAAAAAATCAAAGTTGTTCCATTTTTCCGCACGTCAGGGACGACCCGGGATGGAGACGGGAGCCCGCGCCTGTAGAGGGCGCTCATCAGCACCCCCAGCACCTGCCGCAGGCCCAGTGGGGACCCAGGCAACACGACGGCTACAACGCCGACCGAAACGGACACGCTTTTGCTCCTCCGCCGGCCGCCCTCTCGCTCCGGGGGCGGGCCATGTCCGAAAACGACCTCCGCTTCGACGGCAGCCACCGCTGGTCCCCGTCCGTCGGCGCCTCGACGCTGAGCGAGGTGGAGGAAGGAGCCGGCGGCGTCGGGGCGGGAGAGGTCGGCAGCGGCGCTCCTCCCGGCAGGAAGAAGACGCCGCCTCCTCCGAGGCCACCCCCACCAAAGTGGGAGCAGTTCCACCGCAGGAGGGCGTCTCACCACGCCCTCTTTCCCTTCTCTTCCGCTGCTCCTCACTCCATCCCTCACTCCTCTTCATACCTCCCCCTGCCTGAAGCGTCCAGACAGAGGTCCCACAGCCTCCCCCCGGAGAGGCCGGAGGTGTCCCAGGGTTGCCCGCGCTGCACCTGCAGCTGCCGCCATGCTCAGGACCCCTCGCCCATCCACTCGTCCAATCAGACCCAGCCAGCCATGCAGGACCGCCCCCTTTCCCATATTCCGTTAAGTCCGAACCAGCCGCTGGTTCAAGAAGTGCACTTCGGAGTCTCTCCACCCAGTCCGATGTTCTCCAGGAGGGCCTTCAAACCAGTGGCTCCGCCCCCAGTGGAGGGGGCGACAAGTAGGCGCGAGGAGCCACAGGAAAGGGCGGAGCCTATTCCGGAGGACGTGAGCAGGTGAGCGAGGGAGCATTTGGATAAATAAAAGTGTGAAAAAGTGCTAATAAAATCTGTTTGTCTGCAGTTACCACACAAGCCCTCATCAGGACAATGTCCACAGGAAGCAGCCCGCCGTGAGACCAGGAGCCGAACGGGAGAGGCCTCCATCTCCCAGAGTTCATAGCGAGCCCCCACGGTCACCGCCCACAGAGAACGGACCCGTCGAGTCCTACTTTGCTCTTCAGCAGCAGCAGCTCGGCGGCTTCCAGAGCGTCGAGCACCCAAAGCTGCCGGAACCGGGGACGGAATCGGAGACGACCCTGAGCCCCAGCCCGGCGCACAGCCTGGACGCGGACCTGGACATCCCCGTGGAAACGGACATCGACGACTTCCCAGAGGACGACGGGCCCCCGGCGGAGGGCGAGCCCATCACCAGCGAGCTGCCCTGCTTCGCGTTGCCGGTCACGGTCCTGGAGACGGACATCGACACCTTAGCGAACGCCGAGGGGACCCCGCTGGGGGAGGAGCCGGAGGGCGGGGAGAGGCGGAGCCTGGAGGAGCCGGAGGGCGGGGAGAGGCTGAGCCTGGAGGAGCTGTTCCCCCAGAGCAGCGAGGGGGAGTCGGGCACGGAGAGCTGGAGGGGGGCGGAGCACAACACGGACAGCTTGGACAGGTACGGCCTGATCAGAACCGCGTCTTCTTCTGTGGTTTTTCAGCTCCTGAACATCTCCCTCCCCCTCAACAGGCGCTCCGGCGCCAGCTCCAGCTGCTCCTCCTACTACAGCACTTCGGCGGCGAAGGCCCAGCTCCTGACGCAGCTGAAGGACTTCGCCGACGACAGGGAGAAGGACGACGACGAGCTGACCTACAAGGTACTGGGACTGCTGGGCCGGGCGCGACCGAGACCAGAAAACGATGGGTTTTTTTTGTATTTCCACCAACAAAAGTCTGTCGTGTGGCGCAGAAACAGTTGATGGAGAGTCTCCGTAAGAAGCTGGGCGTGCTGAGGGAGGCCCAGCGGGGTCTGCAGGACGACATCCGGGCCAACGCCCAGCTGGGCGAGGAGGTGGGGTCGCAACCAGAGTGTCACGTCACCTTTGTCTCGACTTGGCTCACCGTGCGCGTCCCCAGGTGGAGAGCAAGGTGGTGGCCGCGTGCAAACCCAACGAGGTGGACAAGTTCCGCATGTTCATCGGCGACCTGGACAAGGTGGTGAGCCTGATGCTGTCGCTGTCCGGGAGGCTGCTGAGGGTGGAGACCACGCTGGACACCCTGGACCCGGACACGGAGCTCCACGAGAGGGTGAGGAGTCAGGTGGGGGGGGGGGGGGGGGGGGGGGGGGGGGGGACACGCGCGCACTGAACAGCCCCAGCACAAAACAACTGTGACCTCTGCCCTCTAGCTCCCCCTGCTGGAGAAGAAGCGTCAGCTCATGAGGCAGCTGTCTGAGGCTCGGGACCTGAAGGAGCACGTGGACCGCAGAGAGCAGGCGGTCAGCCGGGTGCTGGCCCGCTGCCTCTCCCTGGAGCAGCACCGAGACTACAGGTACGGGGCCGTCGCTGACGTCTAAAAGCCTCACAAAGGTGCCGAATTTTGCCAATGAAGCTCTTTTGATTCCTGCTACAGCCACTTTGTGAAGATGAAGGCCGCCCTGTTGGTGGAGCAGCGGCAGCTGGAGGACAAGATCCGCCTGGGGGAGGAGCAGCTGAGGGGCCTGAGGGAGAGTCTGGGGCTGGGGCTGGGGCTGGGGATAGGTATGGGAATATCCATGGGATACGGAACTTACTGAAGAAAGAGAACTTGTACTGTAAATCTGGATTAGCGTCACTTATGCTAACCTTCAGCACCAAAGACATGTCCTCGATGAATGTCTCGCGAGACGCTGCTTTTTCGTTTTGTTTTGTTCGCGAGCCTCCTGGTTCAGAGAATCGGACGAGTCTTTTCATCATCAGCGACGCTAACGTCAATATCGCGGCCTTTGGGAAGTTAGCTTTAGTCTCCTTTTGTGTTCACCCCCGTTGCTGGCTGACACCTGCATTAGCATTCTTATGGGAATAATACTGTAACAGGCACGGCTGATTTAGGGCGCCGAGTTTGAGACTCCGGCCACGTTTTACTGTTATCCTGTCCCACGTTAACAGTTGTGTACAGAAGACACGTGTTTTTATGATGTATATGATGTGTATATAAAGCTCTTGGATTTGTGACTGGAACTGGTTGTAAAAAAAACCCCAAAAACTGGTTGTTGAAGAACGAGTTAACGTTTACTGTATATTTGAAGGAGGTTTTTTAAGTTTGTTTGTTTCAAAGCAGACTTAACTTGACGTGCGTTTGCGATGATTTTGTTTACAGGAAGTTACTTCGACAGGTAAATTAACGGCCTCACAGTAGCTTCAAGACTAAGTTAGCTAGCTTCTCTCTGAATTTGCCGTAGCTTCCTGTTTAGCGCAGATATATCTCATCAAAATTTACAGGAAACAAATGTTTTCTCCAAAAGAAAAACGTCTAAATAAATAACCTGATTCCTGCTTATTTGACCCCTCTCTCCCAAACACGTTTACATCTGCCCATCATCCGCTCTCAGAACGAAAGATGTGACTTTATCAGCATCTCCGGGGAAACTTCTTGAAACGAACTTTCAGTGTGGTTTAAAAAAAAAATCATCTTCAACAGTTTAATAAAAAAGAAATGTTCTTTCTTCAGTTCTGGTTCGACTCATTTGTCCTCAGATGTTCTGTCAACACCTTGAATTTCAAAATGTTAACTTTTTTAAACGTTTCAGTGCCGTTTGGCTCGGTCGACAGAAAGAAAACATCTTAAATCTGTTCCTGAAGAGGGAGTACATTCTTCTGTCTAAGATCTGAAGAATCAGAGCTGATGGGAAAGAAAGAAGGAGAAAAAAGGAGAAGATGAATGTGAAGGAGAGCAAACTGACCCAGGAACCAGGGGGAGGATTGAGAAGTCAAGCATGCCGGTGATGACGGATGGACACGGATAGAGTCACGCTGTTATTGATGTGTTCAACAACCATGTTAAATAAAGTTTATACACATGCAACAGGAAGTGGAGAGAAACGGGGGCCACCAACACCACAACAGCGTGGGAGGTGCAGTTGGGAACGGAGCAGAGAGAACGGAGATAAATCAAATCAAATCAATCTTTATTTATACAGCGTCTCATACAATCAAAATTGTTTCAAGGCGCTTTCCAGAATCCCAGGGCCTGACCCCAGACAAGCAACAGTGGCAAGGAAAAACTCCCTTTTAACAGGAAGAAACCTTGAGCAGGACCAGGCTCATGTAGGGGGACCCCCCTGCTGATGGGGGGGGGGGGGGGGGGGGGGGTGGGTAGAGAGGGAGGAGAGGAGAGGAGATAGTTCACTGCCCTGGTCATGATCTAAAAATAAAATGGCGCCTGATTTTGTCAGATAAACGCCGCGGAGTCAAAATTACCAGTTTATTTCATTGCACAACAGAATGCAGTTTCAAAAAATGGCCACTAGATGGCGCCTTTGTATATGTCCCGTTCTGGTTTTACAGGTATGATCGAGTTTGTGTTGCAAATATATAAATATTCGTATATTTAAACTGATATCGAGTCGTTGTTTCGGGGTGATAATGTGATACTTCCTCTCCTTAATATTCAATATCGTGGTTTATTTCTTCTTAACAAAAAAATGATTTTTATATATTTTTTATTTCAAAGAAATACAATTTAAGAGGCTGACTCATGTGGTGTATCTTGACCTGAAATAAACAATTAAAAATTAAATCCCAAAAGATTGAAAATCTCTGGGGTTAAAGGTATAAAGGGTGATGACAGAATAGTCCAACTTGGCCGCTCGCTCGGACGATGAAGCCAAAGTTCTGGATTCGACCAGTTTTCCTGGCATGTGACCACGTCAAGGCAGCTGTGTTAACGGGGTAAAAACGGAAACGAGGAGTGTTCCTTTCAAAATAAAACAACAGTTCCGATTACCCTCGACACCTTAGTGACAATGACACGTCAATGCTTTGTAATATGATAAAAACCTGAAGATGTAAGACGTACTCTAAGGGGTACAAACATCATAAAGTAAGTTTATTTTCGAGTAAAGTTATTAAATCATATGCCTATATTTTTTAAACCGGAAATTGTTCCTGCTCGTTTAACTCTAGCTTTACGATTTTTCACTTTTCGCAGCAAAAACAACTCAGCAGCGTTTAGTTCACAACAGCTGGTTTAAATATGGGAACTCAACCAGAAACCGAAGCCAGCAGCCGATAACTTTAACGCGTCTTCGCCGTTTTAAAGCGGCGCCGATGGGGACGGAGTGACGCAGGGTTTTAACGGAGCTGCTGTCGACACAAGCAGCAGAAGACGGACGGAGCAGAAAATCCGAGTCACAAGGCTCCGTCCTCGCTCCTGACAGCTGCGTTTCGTCAATAAAGGTACAGCCGAAGCTTGACTCAGCACCTTTTCCTGCCGAGGTTGCTCTAAAATGGGCGTGATCCACCGGCGGGGACATTTACCCAAGTTCCCCCGGCGCGTCGGTCGTCCCGGGCTCGGGGCGTTAAGCTAAGCTAATTATCTGCTTTCGCTCGGACGCCGTTGGTCTCCTCCGCCCGCGATGTCGAAAGGAGTCAGAACAAGAGCAGCGGAGGGGGGACAGGGGCGGAAATAATCGCAGAAACTTCCCTGTAACAGGAGACGAGTTGTCATTATTGCGCCGCGCTCCTCCGGACTCGCCAGGCTCCGCTCCTCCCGGGGGCTTTTCGTGCGTAAAATGGCTGGAGACTCGCTATAAATGTCCACAGTTCCGCTCGAAATGTCTGATTTTTGGACGAAATCAGGTAGAGCCGTCGTTTTGCCCTTCCGGACCCGCTCGCGGGGGGGGGGGGGGGGGGGGGGTGCTGCTGCTTCTGCTCACGTCGCCCGTGTCCCTCTGCTCTCCGCAGGCTTCAGGATGAGGGAGCACCCGGGCTACTGCAACGGGGGCTTCGATGGCCTTCACCCCCCCAGCGACGACGACGACATGGTGGACATTGCCGGGGCCACACTAGACTTCTCCAGCACGGACGATGTCCCCCCTCTCAGCTCGGGTCAGTTGCCACACACACACACACACACACACACACACACACACACACACGTTGCCACACATGGAAGACACAAATCTGAGGTGGTTTACAGACACAGACGCAGATCTGGGTCTGTGATCCTGCTGAGGGCCACACAGTTGGACTGAGCTGCGGTCACACACTGAATAATCAGTTAACACACACACGCACACGCACACACACACACACACACACAAAAGCGGAAGTTTGTGCACCTCAGAGGTTTGTGGAAGCAGCGGTGGCGCCTGCCACCAGTCTGCCTGGTTACCGATGATGTCACCGGCTCGTCAGTGGCTGCCTGCCCGTGTTTTCAGGTGCACGCCGTCACCTCCCCTTCGTGCACGGCCTCACCGGAGGACCTCCGGAAGTCGCCCGCGCGCCTCATCAATAATCCCCGTTAACCTCAGGGTTTCACCTCGGGTCGGATGAAATCTGCGCCAGCGTTCGCCTCGGAGACAGATTTTTCTCCCCCTAGGGACAATCGGTCCTCCGAGGCGCCGATACGGGTTTGTTTGCACGCTGCCGCGAGTTTTTGGAGCGGAGAGATAAGCCCGCAGCAGCAGGAAGGAAGTCTGGACGGAGCTGGAGGGGCTGAATTTAATATTCCCCCTCTGTCAGCAGGATTTTTTCTTAAATAAAGAAGCGACAGCTGTGTTTTGTTTGTAATTACACAGTGGTTTGTTGAAGATGAGCTTCTGTGTGTGTGTGTGTGTGTGTGTGTGTGTGTCTACTTCAAATACGGACGCTTTTGCCCTGAAGATGTGGGGCCGCTGGTTCCTAATATGGACAAACCCCCCTCGGATTAACATCTTGGAATTATCAGATGGAATGTTGGAAATGTTGCTCTTATTCCAGTTGTGATTCCGGGGACCTGTTGGGTCTTGGGAAGGGGGCTGCCAGTCTAAACACCGATAGCTCGGTCGGCGACAACGCGGGCGCTCCTGATCCGGACCCTCCGCCTGCCGGGGTTTGCGTTTGTGGCGGAGGCAGCGTTCCCACCAAATTCCCAGCTCTTTCCGTGGAATCTTGGGCTCGTCTCGGAGACCGTCGGTCGTGTTTAGATCCGCTGTACGACCTGGACTTGTCAGAGTGTGTGTGTGTGTGTGTGTGTGTGCGTGCGTGTGTGTGTGTGTGTGAGGGAGAGAGAGAGAGAGAGAGAGAGAGCAACTTTAGAGAGCAAAATTAGACCCCACGGAAGCTGTGAGAAGCGGTTAGCTAGCCCGCGATGGCGTTTAGCTGCCTGGATTCCGGAGCCGTCGTAAAGTTTCCTGGTAATTTTCCCATTTTTGTTTGTGATTCCAATCAGTCCCTCCTGCACCGATGCTAATGAGGACGCTAACGCCTGCTACCCGTGTCCCTGGAAAAGCCTCGCTGGGACATTGATTCACACCTGCTAACAAAACATTAACCGCAACCGTTTAACCCAAACCGGAATTTGAGGCGTGCTCGCCCCCCCCCCCCCCCCCCCGACCACGGTCACGTGACGCCGACTATCTTCTCAAACCCCGTGAGCTAACCTGAATCTGTCGCTGTTATCGTCCCCAAGGGGAACTTTGTGCTTCTAATCTGACTTTACGAGGCTGTCAGCAGATTACCCAGAAACGCCACCTCCGCCATCCGGGCGCCAGCCGCAGGCAGGCGGGATCACCGCCGGTTAGTTAATGTAGAAACCAGTTAACTAGGGAGTCTAGTAAGTGTGTCAGCGTCTCATGAGCTACGACACAACGAAGGCAGGAGTGTTTACGGCCTCAGACAGGAACGCATCGTTAGATTTGATCATTCTTTAGTCCGACCAAGAAAATATTAACCGGGTGATTAAATCTCAGAGGAGCTGCGTGACCCGGCCTGCTGACGGGGGTCACGGGAGACGATGGTTCCCGCGGCAACCAGGCGGAGGTCAAGGTTCAAAACCGGACTGCATGTTTGTCAGGACTGAGAATGCGTGTTTTACCAGCAAAGTGAGGACATTTTTGGCTCGGGGTGAGGAGCTGGGAGGGGTTTATGTCCGCGGGAGTCCTTGCAAGTGTGTGTGTGTGTGTGTGTGTGTGTGTGTGTGTGTGTGTGTGTGTGTGTGTGATGCCTTTAGCTTCGCTTGGTCACTGAATATGGTCAACATGGCCGCCAGCTCTGGCCTTCAGTGTGAGACCTGCTCCGCTGGCGCCCATCAGGGGTCTCGGGGGGGTTCAGGGGGGAACGCCGTCATCGGGTCCTCCTCTCCAGAACCTTGGATCCCACAGCGTTCCATCAGGAGGACCGTCGCCGTCCCACATGAATCAAAGGCCTCCTAAACACACGTGACCTCATTTCTGACGCAGGGAACCTCCTCGTCCAATCAGAGGGAGCTCCGGGACGTCCTGGACCTTTAACAGACGCCTCCTACCGGAGCGTCAAACACTTTATCTCCCTCCCGGACAGACTCATTCCTGGAGTCCACTGGCTAATTACAGGAGTCGGCCTCCCACAGGAGGCTTTCAGTCGGTCCGCTGCCGTCCTGGGGACATGAGCGAGACATGGCTTGGAGGCTGTGGACCACGCAGGTGGACGAGGTGGATCTGGTGGAGAACGGTGAGCCGGGGGGGGGGCGACGTGTCCCTTAGGGGCCGTTTACACAGGACGCCACATTCTGGAATACTGAGTCAGGGAGGAGTGTAATCATTAAGACTGTTTATAACCGCGAGTCATGTGGACGTGATGTCCCCTGTGATTCAGATTGTGTGTGTGTGTGTGTGTGTGTGTGTGTGTGTGTGTGTGTGTGTGTGTGTGTGTGTGTGTGTGTGTGTGTGTGTGTGTGTGTGTGTGTGTGTGTGTGTGCGTGTCACATTTATCAGGCTTTATTCTCGCCTGCTCCTGTATATTTGTCGAGCGGCGCGCTGCTTGTTTACCTCCATCCGAGCTAGCGCGGGACCGCGGCTAACGCCTGATTCGCCTTCCACACCTACACCTGTCTGGCGACTCCTCGCGATGCTGTAGCTGTAGCGTCGGCGCTAATTAGCGCGACCGAGCTGACAAAGATCCCGCCTGAAGCCATTTCCACCTCGGCTAACAAAAGGTGTCGCCAAAAAAAAAATGCTATTAATTCCTTTAAAACCGGTGGAACCTGCCAGGCGGGGGAGGAAATGCCTCCCGGCGTGGATGAATGCTTCCCATTGTTCACCACCCTCCAACTCGCTTGTCTATTAATTAAATTCCACTTTGCCTCTTGTTGCTCCCGCTTGTTTCTAACCTCGGTACCGGGCCCGTAAGGTCACGTCATCACGCGCGCGCGCTGCCCCGGTCGCGCTCCGGCTCGGATGACGGTTGCTCCCCGTTAATCAGACGCATCTCGACTTCCTCTGTTGTTTCCTGTTTCCTGTGGCAGCCACCTGTGATTGGCTGCCACAGGATGATGACGGCTGGAGCTGCCACATCCTCAAGTTTCTTCTTTTTTTTCTCATTTGCAACACGCTGATGTGAAAACACTCATCAGAGTGTGTGTGTGTGTGTGTGTGTGTGAGGGAGAGAGAGAGAGAGCAACTTGGTTCAATTTATATTCTGTATCAAAAACCATGGATTGAACCCACAATGACACCTCTGGCTGGAGCTGTGTAGGTTTTGGGTGGAACCGGGTCCGACGTGCACGCGTGAGGGGTCCGAGGGCTCTTTTGGTGGGCGCCTCCAAGCCGCGGATCCGGCAGAGCGAAGTGTCAAATGACAAGGCTAACCGCTCCTTTTGTCTCCGTCCGCCGCTGTCAGGAGTTTATGAGGAGCACCAGAGCAGAGCCGGCGCGAACGGGACCGGCCCCGGCAGCCTAATGGACCCGCTGGAGGACCCCGTGCCGGGCCTGGGCACCTACGAGGACTTCAACACCATCGACTGGGTCCGGGAGAAGAGCAAGGACCGCGACAGGCACAGAGAGGTGCGCGTGAGGAGGTAGTTAGCCTTAGCCTAGCGCGCCCGTTAGCTCACCTGCCCCCCGTCTGCGTAGATCACCAAGAACAGCAGGCGGTCGACGGCGGCGCTGCTGCACAGCATCAGCGACGCCTTCTCGGGGTGGCTGCTCATGCTGCTCGTGGGACTCATGGCAGGTAACGTTTGGGGTGGGGGGGGGGGGGGTAATGGGAGGGGCCAGAAATGCTTCCCTGACCCGTTTCCCCTCTGCTGCAGGCGCTCTGGCCGGCGGCATCGACATCGCGGCCCACTGGCTGACGGACATGAAGGAAGGGATCTGCCTGGACGGGTTCTGGTTCAGCCACGAGCACTGCTGCTGGAAGTCCAGCGAGACCACCTTCAAGGACAGGGACCGCTGTCCGCAGTGGCAGACCTGGGGGGAGCTCATAACGGGCACGTCAGAGGTAGACACCACGCGGCTTTTAAATCAAAGAAGGAAAGAACTCCTGAGATCAAAGTCAGCGGCCGTGCTGTTGAAACGGCGCTTTAGTTCCATCTAGTGGCCGAACGCCGCCATTACAGTCAAGAATGCGGTTTTTTTTTTCCAGCTCAAAACAGGAATTTGCGCTCAATAAAAACGTGCACGCGGGTTTTATACGTCTGTTGTCTTTGTGTGTCCCGTCAGGGGGCTTTTTCCTACATCTTGAACTACCTGATCTACATCGTCTGGGCGTTGTTCTTCGCGTTCTTGGCCGTGACGTTGGTCAGAGCCTTCGCTCCATACGCGTGCGGCTCTGGAATACCCGAGGTAACACCCCCCACCCCCACGCTCCAACATATTTCCTTTCAGTGGTGTAAGTCGGGGAACTGGATCCATTGTTTATCGGCGGCGGCGGCAGCGTTTTGGCCGCTGCTCGTCCTCCTCAGAAGGAGCCGGGGGCTGAGGAATTGCTTACTCTTCCAGAAGTGCAAAGCCCAACATACCCAAACACACACTCCCCCGTGAGGTTTACTCAGCAGAGCACATAAACTCCAGCCCTCCTTTTGTTTTAGCCAAAGCCCAGTCCTGTTTTTCCAGGAGGTCAAAGGTCGGCGGGCCCACACACGGGATTAGAGCGCTTGTTTGCAGAGGCGGATTCTCACAGCTCCTCGGTTTTTCCTTCCTCTGCTCTCTCGCCAACCCCCCAGATCAAAACCATCCTCAGCGGCTTCATCATCCGCGGCTACCTGGGCAAGTGGACCCTGATCACCAAGACGGTGACCCTGGTCCTCGCCGTGTCCTCCGGCCTCAGCCTGGGCAAGGAGGGCCCCCTGGTGCACGTGGCGTGCTGCTGCGCCAACATCCTGTGCCACCTGTTCACCAAGTACCGCAAGAACGAAGCCAAGCGGCGAGAGGTGGGCCTGAGGTTTGCTTAGCTTTGGAGGGTTTGGCGTGCCCCCCCCCCCCCCCATCCTGACGCCTCGTCTCGCATCTGTGCAGGTGCTGTCGGCGGCGGCGGCGGTGGGCGTGTCGGTGGCCTTCGGCGCCCCCATCGGAGGGGTCCTGTTCAGCCTGGAGGAGGTGAGCGAGCGGCCAAATATCCGAGAGGCAAAAACAGACGGGGGGGGTGGAGGGGGGGGTGTTTTGGAGCGTTGCGCCTGACAGTAAGAAGATATCATCCAGATGATGTCATATAATGATTTTGGAATGTTTCCGTTGTTTATTCGGGAGTTGTGGGAAATCTTTGACAGGAATATTAAACAGATCCCTTATTTATTCCACGATCAAAGCCGGCCAGGTCTGTTTTTACTAATGCGGGCTCCCTCTGATCTGATGTGTTCCTCTTTTCTGTCGCCCCCCCAGGTGAGTTATTACTTCCCTCTCAAGACCTTGTGGCGCTCCTTCTTCGCCGCCCTGGTGGCGGCCTTCACGCTGCGCTCCATCAACCCCTTCGGGAACAGCCGCCTGGTGCTGTTCTACGTGGAGTTCCACGCGCCGTGGCACCTGGTGGAGCTGGTCCCCTTCATCTTCCTGGGGATATTCGGCGGCCTCTGGGGGGCGCTGTTCATCAAGGCCAACATCGCCTGGTGCAGGATACGTGAGTAGAGCCTTTGAAGCGGGGCCCCGCTCCCTCCGCCACCGCCGCTTAACAGGCGCCTCTCTCCCCCCCCCCGGCGAAGGCAAGACCACTCGGCTGGGCCGCTACCCCATCGTGGAGGTGCTGGCGGTGACCGCCGTGACCGCCCTGGTCGCCTACCCCAACAGCTACACCCGGATGAGCGGCGCCGAGCTGATCTCGGAGCTCTTCAACGACTGCTCGCTGCTGGACTCGTCCCAGCTCTGCGGCTACCTGCAGGTCGGCCGCCGTTCCTCCTTTTCCTGCTCCGGCGCCGGACGGGCGGCGTCTAACCTCTCTGCTTCCTGTCCCGCAGCCCGCCAACATATCAGAAACGGGCATCGGGAACAGCTTAGCGGACCGGCCGGCCGGGCCGGGCCTGTTCACGGCGCTGTGGCAGCTGGCTCTGGCCCTGCTCTTCAAGATGCTCATCACCGTGGTTACCTTTGGCATGAAGGTCAGCCCCCCCCCCACCAGGCCTGCTATCAATTAAGTTGTTTTTATTTTTGTGGGGGGGGGGGGCGTGGCCGAGCGTAGCGTGTCGCAGCTGTCTCCGATACGCCTGGAACAGTTTCATCCACTGGAGCGACGCCTGTGGGTCCGATTCCCGCTGATGACTGAACACTCTTTTTCTTCTATCTCTGTGGGGACATTCCAGTGTTCCAGCACATTTTTCCCGCCCTAGCGGCGTTCCCTGACCTGCGCCTCCTCCCCCCCAGGTCCCCTCCGGACTCTTCATCCCCAGCATGGCGGTGGGCGCCATCGCCGGCCGGCTGCTGGGCGTGGGCATGGAGCAGCTGGCCTACTACAACCACGACGGGCTCATCTTCAAAGGGTGGTGCACGCCGGAGGCCGACTGCATCACGCCAGGGCTGTACGCCATGGTCGGCGCCGCGGCCTGTTTAGGTGAGGGGGGGGGCCCGTTGGGAGAGGGTTTGTCCAGTTGTCCCAGCAGGGGGAGGCGTGGCCCCGGGTTCTTGACTTCAGGCACGGGGAGGCGTGTAATTGGATTCAGCTTGGATCCCCTCGCCCTCTTTTTGCTGGGGGAGAAAAGAGGCGAAACCTGTCAGAATCCACCCAGATGGGGAGCGGGCAGAACTCCGCCCCCCCCTCCCAGAAATCAATCTCAGATTATTGCGTCTGTCTCTGCGCAGCCATAACACTTCTCACGTTGCCTTCAGATCGACCTCCAGATGCCTTTTTTCCTCCGAGCACGTGTCCATTTTCACCCCCCCTCTCCCTCTCTCTCTCTCTCTCCCTCTCGCTCGCCCGCCCCCCAGGCGGCGTCACTCGCATGACGGTGTCGCTGGTGGTCATCATGTTCGAGCTGACGGGCGGCCTGGAGTACATCGTCCCCCTCATGGCGGCGGCCATGACCAGCAAGTGGGTGGCGGACGCCTTCGGACGGGAGGGCATCTACGAGGCGAGTGGGCCGCTCCGTCGCCCGCGGCAACCGTTCCCTTCCTCCCGCCCTAGATTCCAGAACGGTTTCTTTGTGTGCAGGCCCACATCCGGCTGAACGGGTACCCCTTCCTGGAGCCCAAGGAGGAGTTTGAGCACAGCAGCCTGGCCGTGGACGTGATGAGGCCCCGGAGGTCGGACCCCCCCCTGGCCGTGCTCACGCAGGACAGCATGACCGTCGGGGGGGTGGAGGTAGGGAGCGGGAGGGCGGGGGCGGGAGGGCGGGGGCGGGAGGGCGTGGTCTGTGGCTGACGCGGCGTCTCGTCCCAGGCGCTGGTGGAGAGCACTCGCTACAGCGGCTTCCCCGTGGTCGTCTCCCAGGAGTCCCCGCGGCTGGTGGGCTTCGTGCTCCGGAGGGACCTGCTCATATCCATCGGTCAGACCCGCGCCCGCGCCGTCGCTAACGGCAACCAGCTGTTTTTTCCCCAGAGCGGATTTTCTCATTCTTTTCGTTGCAGACAACGCCAGGAAGCGGCAGGACGGCGTGGTCGGCGCCTCCCTGGTGGTGTTCTCGGAGCACCCGCCCGCCCAGGCCCCCGACGGCCCCCCGCCGCTGCGCCTCAGGGGCATCATGGACCTGAGCCCCTTCACCGTCACCGACCACACCCCCATGGACATCACCGTGGACATATTCAGGAAGCTGGGCCTGCGCCAGTGTCTGGTCACGCACAACGGGTGAGAGGGGGGGGGGGACGGGGGGACGGCGTGGAGGAGAGGGAGACGGGGGGGGGGGCGGCGTGGAGGAGAGGGAGACGGGGGGGGGACGGCGTGGAGGAGAGGGAGACGGGGGGGGGGGACGGCGTCTGTCTTCCTCACGCCGACTTTACCGTTAAAATCATTTCTCTTTATTCCAAACGGAGAAATATTCGTCTTTTTAACTTTTTTAAATATAAACAGTATTTTTTGTTATCTGACATATTATTTAAATATGTCACATTAACGACTGGACCACAAAAAAACAAATAAATAAAAATGTGCTGATCCAGAAAATTCAATTAAATTTAAAAGCAAATTAGCAAACTAACAAAAGTTCCGTTTTTTTTGTTTTGTTTTGTTTTGTTTTTTTAATTATTTTCCGGCAACGAAAAATTTCGAGAAAGACAGAAAAAAAAAATCAGAGGTGAAAAAAATTGTTCTGATCATTTAAAACCAAACTGACGGAGACAATCGGGCCCGGCCCCGGCGCTGCTCGGCGCCCCGACACGGGGCAGATTCGTGCTTCGCGCCGTCTGTAAATTCTCCGCGGAGCCGCTTCAAAGTCGGGCCGGTGCTGATTTACGGAGCGTCTGAGGAGCGGGAGCAGCTGCCGGGGCAGAACCGCCGCTTCCAGCTTCAGCTGGACCCTTTCGGAGCGCTTCGGCCTCTTCTAAAACCCGGATTTGATGCGGCTTCATGCGGCGCCGGCCCAATATATCGGCGAGGACCCGAGTCAGTCAGAACCCGGGGGCCCGGCCCAAATTCAAACCACGTCTCCGTCTGAAAGAGGAATAACCGTCACATGAGTGTGAAGGTCGGAGAATCCGTGGGAATGGCGGGGGAACGGGGGCCGCCGTCCCGGTTCCGGACCCCCCCCCCCCCCCTCCTGCCTCGGTGGATCGTGGAGGACGGTTTTGGGGCGAGAGTGGATCCACATGATGGTGGAGCGCTCGCTCGGAGGCGGCGTCGGAGGGAGGAAGGAATAAATATGTCTTCGGAAAGTTACTGCCGACCGGGTCCGCTTCTAGTGACCTTTGACCCCCGCTGACAGGAGCGCCGAGCGTTTGATCGTCTTTACGACCTTTTGTCTCTGACGCTTCACCCAACCGACCAGGTCGTTAGCGTCGTTAGCAAAGACACGTCAGCTCCGTCCCTCTGGGGCGCCGCCGGGTGCAGAACCCCCGCGGGTCCTGAACGGCGACGGCGTTCTGCCGACGGGCGGCGTGCTAGCTCCTCCGCTCGGCTCCGCTAAAGTCTGTCTTGTCTCCCCCCGTGTCACCAGGAGGCTGCTGGGCATCATCACCAAGAAGGACATCCTGAAGCACATGGCTCAGATCGCCAACAGGGACCCCGACTCCATTCTCTTCAACTGAAGCCCCGCCCCCTGCCGGCCCTGGCCCCTCCCACACCGGCGTTTCTCCTGTTGACTGACTGGTTTCAGATAGACGGGAACTATTTCCTCTCTCTTCTGTGAGGGTGGGGGGGGTCTGGGGGGGGGCTCCACGCCCCTCGGTGAGTCCAGACACGCCGCCCCCCCCATCCAGCCACTCCTTCTGTGAAGTTTCCTGAAGCCCCCGGGCCCAAGAGTGCAGGAGTGTGAGAAGAGGACACACACACACACACACACACACACTTGCTGACAGCCTGGGAACTCCAGAAGTGACTCTTGTCATAGAGACTCCTGAGATATTTTTTTAAAGGCACAACCCCCCCCCCCCCCCCCCCCCCCCCCCCGCAAACATCAGCTAGCATGAAGGCTAGCAGCTGTGAGAATCAAGACACACAAAAAATGAATGTAAATGAAAATTGTGCCATTAAATTATTCCTCTCGCATGGTCGGGCCCATTTAATTCTAATGTTCTTGCTCTTTGATGGTGTCTTTATGTCCTTTGATCTCCTTTTATGTCCCACAGCCGCTCGATGTGATGCTTTTCAGTTGCGGCTTCATTATCTCGTCGGCTCTGGTTTGTCGCTGGTTCGCTGCTGCAGGAGTTCGTTTCACGTAATCGTCTTTATTAGCGTTGATAAAGTTCCTCTCAGAGAAGCTAACGGTGGATGGAAACGCTCCCCGAGTCCCATCTGAGGCTGATTTAGCTTGTTTGGGGCTGTTTAGTGCAACGGTCCCAGTTCTTCCACAACTGAACCCAATGGCTTTGATCTCTCACTCCTCTCGCTAGCTTCCTCTTAGCTTCGGCGGTGTGTTGCCTTGAAAATCAATTGAATTCCCGCCATCAAAATGACTTCTGCTCACTCACGTTAGCATAAAGGTCGGGTTAAACGTGTGAATATGGGCCAAAAAAAAAAATGGACAAAAAGGACAAATGTGTGAGAAGTGCCGGCACCTAGTGGCGGGAATGTGACTCGCAACAATTTTGCACCTCCAACTGTCAGGGAATAAAATATAATAAGTGTGTTTTAGAAACAAAACTTTGGTTTGTTGGGTTTCAGCTAACAAGTATCACAAGTAGCAAATGGGTGAGCATCAAGCTAGCCCACGGAGGGGGACCCGCCTCCCTGCCGATGTAAACACAGGTGGAATTAATCCCGACGTGTGTGTGAAGGTGTTTTCCCGCGCGCGCGTGCACGGCTCCCGGCTCCTGGAGGCCATCGGCCGTCCTGAATCGGTTCCCAGCGCCGCGGCTTCACATGGGGCTCGTGTTACCGCTGCGCTCGCGGCTGCTGCGCTCACACGGCTCGAGCCTCCGGGCGATTTTCTTGATTTCCACGTTTGGTTTTAGCGAGTTCCTGATGCTCCCGCGTTACCTCACCCGCCCGGTTGTCTCGGCTAACATGACCAAACGGTGAAAGTATTTGGATGCGGTAATAACCCAATTCAAGTTGACACCCGACCTCCGGTTTCTTTGTGCACCTTGAGCGCTCGCAGAGACGACGCGCGCGCGTCGGCGAATATTTTGCGGCGCTCCGGCTCCGGTCAGGGGACTCGTTTGTCGTGTTTGTGTTCGAGGAAATCCGATCCACGCGGTGGTGTCGTGTCTCGGAGCCGGCGGCCTCGCCTGAGGTGACAAGTCAGAGGTTCCCACAGCTCCGGTCGCAGCTAGCTGCTCATGTAACATGCTAATTGCGTTGACCTTTTCAAGGCTAAAGCCAAAGCTAACAGCACTGGCGGAGGCTTGAAGTGAAATAAAATGATGTGAAGGTGTAGATGTTAGCCTCTTTAAAATGCTAAACATGTGGTTCGGTTTAGGGAATCTTCGTCACCTCTGGTCCCCTTTGAATCGGTCGTATACGTGCTAACGATCAACAGGTTTTGTTTTTAGCTTCTCACACATCTGTTTTTAAAACTGACGCCACTTTTTGTCTCTTCTGGAGCCCCCAAGGTGTTGTTTATTTGTGCTATTTGACAGGGCTTTTAAAGGAGGACGTTCCGCTAATTAGGCTACAGCTAACCGGTAATCCGATAGCCTGGGCTGCTCCAGAAGCCGGAGCAGGCGCCGGGCCGTTTTAAAGCTCCCCAAAGGCTGCGAGTTTGAAAACCGCCGACCAAAAGTCAACGTATAAAAAGGTGATAAGAGTTCAATCGTATCCGGGGGGGGAGTTCTGACCTGAGTGTCACGTAGCGGGCTGTCGCGGGCTTGTAATGGCGTTGGCCTGTGGTGAGTGTGAGAGGTAATCCTCCATAATGGACACCGGAGTCCTGTCTCATGTCCCGGACTTGGAAGGAGTCCCGGAATCCCCAGAACTGCGAGAACTTCTTGTTCTGGGTTAAACATATGCTCAGAAAAGGCAACAGAGATGCTTAATCAGCCGCTCCTACCAATAAAGATCCTCATTAAAGGCTCCAGATGTTAGCCTGTTAGCATGTATTTATGTCAATAATGAGGCGGGTCCCACTCCTGGCTGCTAGCATGTGGATCTGTTGTGTCAATCACACAAAATATTCAGGACCACAGATGTTAGCAATCACGGTTGGTACAAACATCTCAGTCCAGCTAGCGAGGTCCCGTTGGAACGCAGTCCTGGTTGACGAGGCCCACCTGTGTTTACCTGCGACACCCTGAAACCGTCAGAGCTCCGCAAAGGTGGAAACGCTCTGACTGCTGCCTGGTAAGTTGCGTTTCGACCTTCACAGTGCTAATTCTGTTAGCATGAGTCAGGAAAAGAAAACCCTTGCCGAATCGCTGCATTTAATGGAACTTGCTTCCTGGCTCGGGCACGAGGCTGGCCAAGACGAGCTAGCATTAGCTTTAAAACGGGGGAACAGTTCCTTTGTCGAGCTAATGCTACCAATCCCTGCAGCCCCCAGCTAACTGTTAGCTTCATAATATGTTGTGTTAGTAGTTCACTTCTGAAAAGGGAGAAAGGTTAAACATTTTAAATTAAATTAGCCCCGGATGACATCAGGCTAAATGTTTGGTAACTAACCCAACGCGAACTAATTAAGTAGCTAACTCACTCTATTGGACCCAGAACCTGAGCTGCAGACACAAAACTAACCCGGTCACACCTGTCAGAACCCCCCCCGGCCCTCGTCTGGATCACTAGCTGGTCTGGGCCCGTTCTGTCTCCGGACCCTCTAACAAGAACCTCCTGGTGTCGGCAGGCTTCCGTGCGGCCAACGTTCCGCTTATTTAAGGTTTCGTTTCCGTAATGCGGCCCAGATTTCCATCGCCACCTCCTCCAGCCTTGTTGGTTTTCCTTACACCTCGGACCGCTTCGCTTTGGAAAGCCGTTCCCAAAACACTCGGCTTTGTTCCGACTCCAAAAGGCCAGAAGAAGAATTTTCGTAGTCGAAGCAGTCACGTAAATGTTTTCCTCGAAATCCGCCATCTTTAAAGTGCCTCGTGTCCCCTGCAGTGGTGCATTGTGGGTCGCGGGTCGGCTTCCACGCCCGTGGATCTGTAGCTCGGAACTTTACGCATGCTACTTCTGCTAGCCGCAGAAACAATTCAACGGTAAACGATAAATTAGGGACGTAATTTAACGTGGAGCCGGAGGGAAGGATGCTAGCAGCAGCGCTCCGACAAAAATAAAGTAGCAAATGAGGAAACTCGGGGTCAAACAGGGCTCGGTGGCGCCACCCGGTGGCGCCGCCCGGTAGCGCTCCGTTTCATGTTACCGCCAACACACTTGTCATTCTTTGTGTGAAACGGGAGCAAACTCGGAGCCGCGCCGCTTCCCGTTTTCGCATCCTGCGCCGCTTCCTGACGCGGGCCCGATCCCGGCGCTGCTCCGGGTCCTTATCAAAGGCCCGGCCGTGTTTGTTGCTTCTCCCCAGGAACGGCTACATTGTTTAGGTGCCCTGAAAGGTATTCGGGCGGCACCACTCCCACCGAAATCTGAAATTCCCATTTCCAATGGCCGGTAGTCGGGGCATCGGGGTTGAAACAGTTGTATTGTTCTGTGTGTGTGTGTGTGTGTGTGTGTGTGTGTGTGTGTGTGTGTGTGGAGCTCGTGTCTGGCCCCGCTTAGTCTCTTCAGGATGTTTTGGGTTTCATGTGTGTGTTCGTGCACTCGCTTCACAGCTTTAAAAACCCAATTTCCTGGCGAGCTCTTAGGAAAACACCGAGCATGCTGGGTAATAACGCGGGGCGAGCGGGCGGGCGAGCGGCGGCGCAGTGATGGATGTGTGAGAACGTGGGGGAGCGGAGGGGAGGAGAATGCTGATGCTGGAGATAGCTGAGGTGCGTGCGTGCGTGTCAGGAAGGGAGGTTCTGGATGGAGGAACTGGGTCCGAAAGGGCCGAGAGGTTCTTTTGTTAAGGTTCCCGTGGAAACCGGCAGGTCAGGGAAGAGAAGATAAAGTCTTAAACGTGGCCGATGGCGTCCGTCTGTCACACCGTCTGGTTGGTTTAGTTTTAGCATTTTTTAAAGAGCGTTAGCATAAGCTGGCTTAAACCTTGCTAGTTGCTCATCGCTGACTGGGATCTCTCGTTAGCGCCCTCAAAAAAGAACTCGTGCATTAGCGGTTTAGCATTGTGGGAGAAGTCGGTCGTTCCCAAAGTTTAGCCCGTGCTAACCTACTTCCTGGTTTCGGAGTCAAATCAGCCCTGACCAGGAGAGAAAAGTTGCTCTAGCAACTTTTAGTAGACTGCTTTCCCATCTGTTAGCAATGTGCTACCATCTTTCGGGAGATCAGCAGAAGCTGCTGAAGGAGAGCTCGGGGGGGTCATGAGGTGGCGACAGGGGTGACTGAGGAATCTGAGCGGGGTCAGCTAATGCTAACTGTCATCGCCCTCTGCTAAAGGGCATCCCTCCTGTCAGCGCTTCCGATGCTCGATGTTTCACTTCCTGCTTGGAGATAGCGGCGACATCTGGGGCTTATTTTGCTTGTCAGGGACATCAAAGGGAACCACTGTTTCATCTATGACACCGCTCGAACATCGCCGCTGCTACAGGGAAATAGGAGCTAGCTCAAACTAGCAACCAAATTTGTTAACACGCCAAGGTCTAGAAATCCGAGACACAATAGAGGGAAATCTGGGGAAAATAGCCCAGAATGCTACAAAACAACCGCAAGATTTAGGGACTTAATCGCATCTTTGAAAATGCAAAGAAAAAAGATCAAAGGGAGGAAGTAAAATCTGGAAATACTTCAAATTAAAACATCAAACTGAAAAAAAACAAACCAAAAATCCTATTCTCCGAGCGAGTATCCAATGTGCGAGCTGCTAGCACGGAGGGTGGCGCCGTGGCAACATCTGCCCTTAGCCTTCGGTTTACATGAACTCTGCCGTATCCTAATGTCTTACCGATGTCCGAGACCAGAACCACACGGTCCTGACAGCCCGCTGGCAGACGGGCTGAAAAAACACGCGATCGGGTAAGACAAAACAGTCGAGCAGTCGCTAACGCTAATTCCTGGGTTTCGTTTTGATGTTAGCATACAGCTAAAGGTGACTAATGAAGAAGGGGGATAGAGATGCTTTAGTGGTCAAGCTAATTCCCTCGTGGTGTGTGTGTGTGTGTGTGTGTGTGTGTGTGTGTGTTGGGGGGGGGGGCAGCAACTCTGTAACTGACAAGAATTCAGAAGGATTCTCATTTAGACTCGGGCTAATTTTGAAGCTAATGTTAATGTTTATGCGGAATCACATGATAAATGACATTCTATAAACACGTATAACAACGGTTGAAGAGGCTAATTTAGCATATTACCCTCCGTGGAAATGTTGCTGTACTTGAACCTCCAATAATAATAAAGCTGTTGTCGTTTAAGCTCGTTTCGTGTGTTTGTTAATTTCCTCCTGCCGTTTGCAGCTAATGTCTCACTTCCGTCCCATGATAGCCTCACCAAAAACTAAAAATTCGTAGCAATTACCTGTCAGTTGGACCGTGATTATTATTACTATTATTATCAGGGGGTCCGGGTTTGTAATCACGCCGGGTAATTTCTGTTATTTGTGTTTGAGAAACCACAGATGTCGTTGATTCGAATAAGGTCAAAATTGCCGGCAATCTCGCGCCGCAATTAACTCAAATTAGCCGACGTCCCCAGATGATTCATTTGCTACGTGAGTGTTGCTAGAACTCAAAGGCATTGACATAAAACACTTTTATTCTTGGAGTGGGTTGAGGGAACGTGTAACACGTGCTAACATGTTAGCATGCCTGGCACTGTGGTGTCACAGATGTGGTTTGCGGCTGTTCCTGTTGCGCTATGTTCTGTTAGCTGCAGATTTAACTCACACTGGACTGGTGAGCGACATTGTGGTCAAATAGTTTTTGTGTCTGGCTCCCCCTCCTGGTGGGTATCAGTAAAATTATAATTCGACTTATTTAATAAAATGTATACTTATTTTCTTGATCACCTGATTAGATCAGATTAGCTCAGAATGCTAAACCAGCACCTGTCAGAAGTCCCAGTGTTGCTTCCTGTCACGGTGACAGGAAGTGAGGTCAAGTGTCTGGTGAAGCTAACCAGTTGAACCATTAAAACTCCCATCATAGCCTCCGTAGCGTGATAGTGGGCGGAGTTATGTTGACGGTCGATCCGCTACCAGTTATAGTTTCAATTTCTGCGCAGACACAAAGTTCAAATATCTGTTTATTGTTTTTAGCAACTTGACATATTCACAGCTACAAAAACAACGCTCCGGTACAAACTCGCCAGTTCAGACACGCGGTTCAAAAGTTCTGGTTTTGGGGGCTTTCGGCGCCGGACCTGGTTCCGCCTGTCCTGCCTGGAGTGCAAGAAAGAAAAGTTTGCGTGAACGTGGAGATTTTCTCCCGGTAAGAAACAAATCCGGGTTCAGCTGCTGCCGATCGGGTGGCCCCTCCCTTTTGGGTGGCCCCTCCCTTTCAGATGGCCCCTCCCTTTAAAAAGTTCCCCACAGGTGTGTTCTTGTACCCCCAAACATGAGAACATACACAGGTTAATGCGAACCACAGTGATCTGTAGATTAAAGCTTGTTAGCGGACCCTTTGTTCTGTAAACACACGTGCGCCCTGACATTTCCCATAAGGCCGTGCGTGGATCATTAGGCCACCTTAGCATCTTCCCGCTGGGATGGGAGGCGGGAGTGTCCGTCCGTGTTACATCTGAGCCAAGAGAAGGAAAAGGTTCGCGGCCCTTGGTGCTAGTCACCACCCGGTTTTTGTAGCCCCTCGCTTTCCCAAACGTCTGCGTCTTGTTACCTTTAGCCGGTTTCTTTGATAGCCTTTTTTTTTGCATCATATGGAAGTTTTCGTAGCTGCCATACATGCATGTCCGTCCAAAGTGTTAGCATGTGGTGCGTTGGGATCGGTATTTTAAGGGTCCTGGCGGCCATATTGGTGGGGAAATTCTCCACGTCTTGGCTTCAGAAGGGGCTGACACTCGTCCTTACGCAAAACCAGACGTTTAGCCTGCTGCTAAGCTACCAGCACAGGGGAGATGAACGACGCTTCGGTGACCTTTGGCCTCTCGTGTCCTTAAGCTTAATTACTGTCAGCTCAAAGATACGTCTGGTCCGGCGTCAGTGTCTTTTTGTCCAGATGTTTTTCGCATCACAGCAATTTTCTCGTCCCATGAAACACTTTTATATTTCCTGACCAAAACGGCTGCTATAAATACTCGTGTTGGAGTCTCAAGATGTGGACGACGTCTCGACTGGACGTCCGTTATTGCTCATGTTCAGATGCTAGCCTTGGCTGTGGCGGCTGAACCAGAAAAAACAGAAAGATTCGTGACAGTGAAAGGAGGTGAGACGGGCTGGTCTGGCCGCGCGCCGCTCTCAGACTTTTCGTCGCCGCTTCCTTAAATCTCCTTCATCGGTATTGGCATTTACGAGACACCCCTCTCCCCCGGTTCTTTTGTTCAAAAGGCACTTAACATAGTTTTTTTTGCTAAATCCAGTAAAAAAAAAGGCCACAGAGTGAAATCTGCACACAAAGTCCAAGTTGTAAAATATCGCTCCAGTTCACCACAGCTGGATGCGTAAAACTCCTATTTACAGTATATCTTGGCACGCATTACGCAATAGCAGTTATATACGCCCCCTTCCTGCTTTGGTTCGATTGCTTCTCTCCTGCCAACATCTTATTCCTCCTTAACGGTTTTACATTCTTCCGTCTCCTGTCCCAAGTCCAGTGGTCGATTTTTTTTCCCCCTCCCCTTTAAATGCTCCGATTTCTGTGCTAATTTGGGAAGCATCAGGCCTGTTTGTTAGTTTCGCCCACATTTTTCATCAAACGGGAAGACTGAATTCTTAATAAACTGCATTTCTGGGAGCGGTCAGCTCCTCTAGGGTCAAGGCAAAGTGGCTAGCTCTGTGTTGAGTCAAATGGGCTGTCGGCGGTATGATTTTTGAGGTTCGGAAGCTTTCTTTTCCCGCTGGTCTCCGTCCTCCCGCAGGTTTCCTCCTGTCCTTCATCATCCAATCCAGATGCAGGCCGACGTCCCTCGTCGCTTCTTAAATGACCCTTTCTCTGCCCCTTTATCCGCACATTGTCCGATTTTATCAGAGTCTGAGGTGTCGGCCCTTCAGAGGTCCAGGCGAAAGGCGCCGAAGTAACTGGAGGAGTCGTCGGCATTGACCATGGTCGGGGAAGAGACGGAGACAAAGAGCTCATCGCCAGCCCTCAGCTCGAACAGTCCTCCCTGGTAGACGGAATGGAGGGCGTACTCGGCGTCTGGGGCCCAGCACTTTGTTCCCACCCCCTTCAGGAGCTGCGTATGAGTAAAGCAAATTAGGGTGAGGCGATTTTTGTCTCGTGAATTCTTTGCAATAGTTGCGTGATCTTAAATACCTGTATGGGGCTCGGGTAGGAAGTCTTCTTGTAGACGCACTGAACCAGCTGGTGGCTAACACTGCGCTGGTCTCCGTCGCTCGCTGCTGGGGACGGGTAGCGAAAATACACCTGAAAGACGAAACAGGTGGGTCAGATCCAGCCATTCTTTTATCCTTAAGTCCCGAAAAAAGAAGAATACCCCAACGGAACACAGCGTTCACCTGTGAGTATAGGTAATACCGCCCATCCTGGGGCACCCGCAGCTTCCCGTTGGTCAGGGTCATGTTGTGCAGGTGCGCTCCAAAGCTCTGGTTGGCCCATGAGCGCACCACGTGGCGGCAAGACTGATGGAGGCCCGGTGTGTTGCTCGGATAGGAGGGGAACCCTATTGGGAGCAAGAGTATAGGTTGGGGTTAATGGATTAGAAAGGACATAGGCGTGTGAAACGGGGGTTTTCAAAAATCTTTAGGCACAAGCTAATTATTTAAGGTAATCCTCCAAAATGAACCCCACCCTTACTTTCCAACACACACACACACACACACACACACATGACATCATCCTTGTCCGATTGGAATTCCATGAGAAAGTCTTGAGGAAGTCAAGGGCTCCACTTTCCCTTCCTCTATTTTTCCTTTATTTTGGAGTCTCTGATCCTTTCCAGAGCCCCATAAGGCTGCATCAACAGCAACACCACCAGCAACAGCAACATTGAAGCCACATGCATTTCCCCCTCACCCCTTGTCCCATTGCCTCACCCTGGGAGTTGGTGTCTCTGAGGGTCAAGTGTGCCGACGGCCTCTGGGTCACCGGGCTCAGCTTTGACCCTGAGGTGTTGAAGATGCGAGGCATGTTCCTCGCCTCTGAGGAAGAGAGAAATTGGAAAACGTATCAGCGGCACTGCTAGGGCGTGTGTGTGTGTGTGTGTGTGTGTGTGAGGGAGGGAGGGAGGGAGACACTCACCTATGAAGGTCTGTTTAGAAATGATGTTTTCTGTCACCTGGAAGAAAGAAGAACTGAGGATTAGCCAGACATTTAACGGTAATACAGTGGATTTTTTTGGGATAAGCTTTGTTACATGAACTCGTAATATCAAGTTAATGCTAATCTGATCCTTGAGGGAAATATACATCATCTACGAAGATAAGCGTTTCCTTGGACGGGGTCCAAACTGACTCAAAGGATTATTTCATTTTGGCACATGAGCAAAGAGCAGAACTAAAAATGATTCCCAAATAACTCCCAGCTGCCTCGGGACCATGACGTGTCAGACCACACTGCGGCCCTGTTCGGTAGGTTTTACCTCCGCCGTAGAGGTCACTTTACATCTGTCTGACTACCAGAAGCGGCATGAACAAGAGCTGATTGAAAATTCGGACAGATTTAACCCACACGGAGGTTAATCTGAATCTACCGCCGTCTTTCATCAATATCACATTTTCTTGTGCCTTCTTTTTCCAAAGTGTGTCTTGGGAAAGGAAAGAGCGCACATCGGGATATATTTCAAAACGTTCTTGCCATGAAGTTGCTCGATGATCCACCTCCTCCTCCTCTTTAGCCTCTGTCCATCATCACCATAATAAACTACAAACATTCCCTCTTTTCTTTCCCCACACCGTTCCATCCCATCTGTTTTATTTCTCTGTCGGCAGGAGGCCCCTGTTTTCCAGATGGACACATGTACTGTACACTCGCAGATGCCTTAACACACACACACACACACACACACACACACACATGCTCACTGTTGTCTTAACTCCGGCGCCACTTCACTCCTTTTTTCCATTTTTATCATTACCCTTCATTCGGACAATCAGCTCCAGGTGGCACAAATTTCCCAACTTAATTAGTTGAAACGTCACAATGTGGCCAAATATGATGAATTCCAGAGCAGCTTTAAGGGGTCGCGGGTCTCCAACGGTGTTATCTTTGGCAGTGGGGCAGGGGTGTCTTTTCTCAGGCCGACACTCAAACCCACCTGCAAATTGGGCGTGATGGCTCTGGGATTTGGCGTGTGTCTGAGTGTGTGTCTAAATGGTAAGACTTACCCCCCCCACCCATGTATACCCTATATACCCTATATACCCTAAGGGTCCACCCAACACAGCAATGGAGTTGTAGCTGGCTACAAAATTGCCCCGTTTCTTTGTAAACAAACAAAAATGTTTGGGGTTATTGTTGAACCCAGTGTGACCTTGAATCAGCATGTCGCCAACACTGCTGCCAGTTCAACGAGCTCTGGCTGTAGCTGCCAACGGCCCACACGGGAACCTTCTGAGTGGCTACAGACTGAAATCAAAAGCAACGGCGACACGCATGATTCGCGCTAGGGCCAACACTCACTTAACAGCTAAGTATTTAGAAGTAAAATTACACCACTAGATGTAATTTATGAGCTTCGGATGTAGCTATACCATGCGAACATAAACATACTGTAGCTTCAGACACTGTGGGACTAATAAAGGCCACGTTCCAGGGCCAGCTAGTCATCAGCAAACAAACTTATTTCCTGGATTTCTGGAGGGATCAGGAATAAATTCGTTTTCTACATCAAAATGGGGCCTCTAAGCGCATAAATGTCATTGTGGCCTGTGAACGATAATGAGGAACCAGTGTGATTCATGGAGAGGGGCCTTGTTGTAGCAACCTGTCTGGTTCCATTAAGTCAGAGGAGAAGCAGACGTCCCCGCGAGTGACTTCTCTGAAACTCGCAAAAGCTAAGAAGAAACTAAAATCCTGACAGATAAGAGGAAAAATATGGATTCCTTGTTGTCCGGGGCGGCCCTCTGCCCTCATTAAAGGCCGGAACTCTGTCGCATACTGAAGTGATTTTCTGATTAGCCAACCCTGCGCCTTGGAGCGCGATGGAGGGCTAATCACGTCCTCATCTCCCAGGTGGAGCAGAAACTTCAGAGCGCACTCTGTTCAGGAAGTAAGTGACGTTTATGCGTTTGTTTTGGCATTAACAGGGTTTACAGGTTTACAGCAGAGGGCCACACCCCTCCCCTTGTTAAGTGGGGCACTTTGGCTTTGCTAGTAAATAAAACCGAAAGTCCTCTGATGAGACGAGCATCAAAGTCCAAGTCCGGGCGTCGCTTTATTTATACCCTTTGGGGGCAGCCTGGGACTACAAGGGTCCAAAAACCAGTCCAGCTGCAATAACAACAGCAGCCAGTAAATCCCTGAAGCTCCCATTTCACCCTCCTGAGAGCAGGACCGAGGCAAAAATAGTCCCCAGAAAAAGGGAAGCGGGTAAGACACGACGCCGCGGGTAAATCCTTAGAAATGCTTTTTTAATTGGCCGAATCTGCCGCATAAGCCCTGCTGCTGGACCACGACCCGAATTACCACCGTGGCTGCTGCTGTTACAGCAGCTTTAGGTGGTGGGGGGGCTGTGTGGACACGCTGGTCCTCTGGCAACACTGGTCAACGTGGACACGTCTGAACAGCCTAACCTAAACAGCAACCTGCTGGTACGAGACCTTGAGTCATGAGTTTACCCTAAAATTAGCCCGATTCTGGAAAGTTGACCGTGGAAGTTTAAATGAAAACATGGAGATGACAGGTAGCTACTTGTTATCCTAGCTGCTGTGGAAGGGTCCGGGTACAGTAGATGGCTGGGAAACCGATTCGTGACTTGCGTGGTGGTATCAACACGTTAAGAGATGTTTTTTTCGGAAACACCTGGAATGACTTCTACCACACCAGGAGCCGGTGGGAAAGAGTCGGCAAGGATGACGGACAATTAGGAGAAACAAGAGATGAAGAGTCTAAAAAAAAAAAGGATGGCGGAAGGAGAAGAGGAGACGGACTGAAAGAGAAGATTTGGGGAGGGAAAAGAGGGCAACAGAGGGACAAGTATGTGCATGAAGGAGTGTTTCTTCTGCAGATTAGCAGTAGCTGCAACCTAATACTTTAATATGCTGCTCAGCTCCGACAGGCCCAGACCTGGTGTGTGTGTGTGTGTGTGTGTGTGTGTGTGTGTGTGTGTGTGTGTGTGTGTGTGTGTGTGTGCGTGTGTGTGTGCGTGTGTGTGTTACAATGACAGATTTTGAAATTTGGATATCCCTTTTCCCGGCAGTGTGTGATCGGTTTAAGAGTAGAAAAAACCGAACAACGTGGTTTGTCTGGAAACGGAGGGGGAGCGTTCATCCTATCGCAGCCTAGCTGGAACAAGACTTCCGTCTTTTCATCAAAAACAGGCAGCCGACTTTTTGAAAAACTGCTAATGTTGCTCTTAAATTACGTGAAACACCTCTGTGTCAAAAGTCTGTCAGCTTCTGCGAAAGTCTCTGATTTTTTATTGTTTATTCCTTCCCTCTCCGAAAGTTTTCCGGGCCAGATCAAGAATTGATGCCTGACAGGGTAAGCCCCGTGAAAAATTCCCACCTGAAGTGATTCGGCATGCACGCCCTCTGATAGCGGCGTTTTCTGTTAGCTTCAGACGGCATAATCGACCGTGGCCTTCAAACAAAGCCGAGGTGTGTTCATTTTCAACAAGTCCGGACTTTTACTGGACCTAAAGGCAACATTCTGCTACTTCTGAGTGAAGAATGTAATCTGATTCCCGTCAGCGATTCAGCTCAATATGCTAATGTTAGCTAGGCTACACCTGATCTGGCTTGAGTTTCCACCAACAGTAGCCAGACTTTGCAGTGTTTTCAAAGAACATAAAATGAGGAAGGTGTGATGTGCGCTGAACTTTGTTGAATCGATAAAGCTCACAAAACCAGGTTAGGGAGAGCTAATTAGCCGTTTCACCACAGCAGGTTTTTACGACAGGTAACGCGCCGATGACGGACGTTGATAGCCGACCGGTTTGTTTGCTCGCACAGAAGCGATTAGCGTGTTTGTGCACGGACGAGATCATTAGCTCTCTTAATGAGGAACAAAACCAGGATAAAGCCGATTATTGACTCGGCTCCAACTTCCCGCTTGTCATTTCTTTGTGTCTGAGACATACAGGAGCAAATATCTGTCTTGCACCCTCCCCTCTCGCTCTCTCTTATAATGTCTCTCTGTCACATGGCGTGACAAACAGGCTAAAACTGGGCCACGGGCGCGGCCCACACTTAAGTTAGCGTCAACAGTGATAAATATTAAAGAAAGGATGTTTCTGCTAGCATAAACGGTGTGAAATCGGGTCAAGCTGCAGATGGAATTTCAAAAACAAGCCCTTCCCGGGCGCTCGCCTCAGCAGTCCGCGCTGGTCCGTAAAAACAATCGCCGGCTCCCATGACACCCTCGAATACTTGCAGTCGCATTTATTGTTCCAGCAGGAACTCTGACCTTGTCCCGTCCACACGTGGCGCACCGCAGGACAAACAGGAACGGCACCCGAGACAAAACACGACACTTTATTGACCGGTCGCGCAGCAGTGAGACGGAACAGGTGATTCACCACAGAGCTTGACGCTCATGACGGCGTATTTACGCTTAAAAGTGTCGAATGTGGTCGACTCATCCCGGAGATTCTGCTGAGGGACTCAAGAGTCCATCTTTAACATAACCACATTTGGGAGTTTAGACCGCCAAAACCCGATTTTCTCAGTGACTTCACGTGTGTTTACGTGGCGTTCATGCCAGCTCCTCTCTTTCAGTTTCCACGCCGACGTGGCGGGCAGACGAGGAGGTCGTCGTGCTTCTAAGAACAGCTACAAATAAAAGAAAAAACCAGATAAAAGCCTCCAAGGAGAGTGTGTGGTCAAGACATGCTGTTAGTGAAACACAACAATGTCAGGATTCACACGAGCTCCGCGGCTAATACGTATTATTTTTCCAAGAAGAAGAAAAAAAAAGCCCTTAAAGAGAGATTTTGTATTTTCAAGGTTGCAGCAAAGCCTCCGGCCTGTTCAGCCTCAGAGACCCAAACGAATGTAACAAACAAACCAATGTTGGGAGCTAAGCTATCCAGCACCCATGCTAGGTGCAAACTAGTGCTTCTGGCTCAGAGCCATGCTATTATCTTTTGTTGTCTTCTGTTAAAATTACTATTTTGTGCCGCCAGCAAGAATCCTAAGATGCTATTTGCCACATGTTGTGTTTGTTAGCTAGCTAGCTAAAGTAGTGACTCTAAAAACTTGAGTGGAGCGATGAGGGAGAGCTATAAAGAGCTAAAACTCTGTTCAGTATGATTAAATATCCCTGCAACAGTAAAGCAGTGAGCTAGTTCTGTCATTTCTGTAAGAAATTGTCAGATGTGGGTTTTTATTCTTGGAAATGAGGTCATAATAAACCTATCCACACTCTCACAATAAACCAGAGGAATTTTACTACAATATTAGCTTTAGTTGGCACCGTCAGCTGTGTTTTACTTTTTGTAAGAACAACAAAATCTTCTGTCTTTACTCCCCCAGGCTGGATTAGAAACAGACATTTTTGCCTTTTTTTATGGATTTGTTAACTGTCCGAGATTGCGTGAACGCTCTGCTGGAAGTGGGCCTCGCGAGATGAGTTTGGAAATACCCTCGGAGAGGAGGGTAACAAGGAAGTGTACATCAGCTGAGCTGCCAAAGCTCCGGCTTCCACAGATGCTAATAGATATGTGCTAATCTGCTTTAGCTGCTGCCGGTCATTCTTTAGCGATGCCGTCAGCTGGGAAGCCTTCCAGCATAAACAAAAGCCACCAACTACGAGGCTAGTCGCTGGTTGCCTCCGTCTGAGGCCCCGCGATCGTACAGGGGGAATCTTTTCCTCCAAAAAGAACATTTAATACACTTGTCCGCAGTGGAACCGAGCTGTTCTGAGGAAGTCGGAGGGATTTGGGATGGCTGACAGGACAGGAACTGGGACAGGGAATGAATGAGCGTGGTCATCGGCCCACACAGAGGTCCTTTGTGTTTGTGTATCAGCTGGAAATCACTAACAAGACTGCAGCCCTCCACCCTCCCTGTATGTGTGCGTGTGTGCGTGCATGTGTGTGCGCGTGCTCAACATGCTAGCCACTGACATTTGCTCTTGAATGGGCAACCGCCGGAGCAGAAGAAGATAAGAAAACACTAGAATAACACTTGCGTCATCCCGCCCCAACAAACGCGACCTATTTAGTGTTCCTGCTGCTGCTGCTGCGTCGACTTTACGCAATAAATGTCGGGCCAGTAGAGGGCGCCGCCGTGGCCGGCAGGTGAGCCCCCCCTTCTTTCCCTCCGCGGCTCGCTCAGAGCCAAGATGCGAAACTGGTGACAAGAACACAAGATTCTGTTTTGTTTTAATCAAAACTTTAATCAAAACGGCCGTTTTAATCAAAACTCGTGATCTCCATCAGCAGGCGTCCACTCGTGACGCTCGTTTCCCCATTTTTAGACGTCCACGTCATCCACGATGGATCTGTAGCATATGTCCCACGTTATGCCGTGTCTCTTCAACCGACTATCAATAATATCTGGTTTTCGAGGGTTGACGAATCTTTTCCTCCCCTGAACCTCCTGGATCCAGAAGAGCCTCATCTCAGATGTAATAATTCAGATACTGTGAGCAAATGGACTCTAAACTGTGAGGTGTTCCCCTTCCTAAAGGCCCGATTCCCCACCCTGTCCAGTCAAAACAGCTGTTGTAGATCAGTGGTCAAAAAGACCCATATTTGCGATGACATCACCACTTTGGGCCGGTTCGGGGGCAGGAGAACCAGGGTCCATCTGGGCCTGACAGAGAAGCAGCTTTGATTGTTTAGAAGTCGGCTTTGATATGAAGCTCGGGCAAAGCCCTACTTGTCTGCTTCCAATCAGCCAGGTCCAGTTGCAGGTTGAATCGGGCCATATCGGATTCTTTGCCCGACTGGCCGATCTGGGCAGAGAGCAGTCGGAGGAGAAACCCATTTTGAGCGTCGTGGTCGGGAAGAGTAATGGCCAAAGATCAGAAACAGCTGAGTCCCATGCAGCGGCGATTAGCGAGGGAGCTATAATAAGAATTCCTGTGTCAGTCCTTGGTCCGTCTCCGTGGAAGCAATTGGAAACCCAGAGCTGACGTGTTTGGCAATGTTTCCCAGCAGGTGCAGATGTTGGACCTCAAACCGAGAGCAGCGGGGAAGAGCGGAGCTAAACCCCTCCGCTAGCTTGAGCCTCGTAATAGCCATGCTGACTTGGGGAGGGTGCCATCCCTGCCCTCCAGTCCTCCTTCTACCTCTTTATGCTGTTTCCTTATTAGCCAAGATCATCAAGTAAGAAGAAACTCACGAGGAGTTCATCTTCCTTTGATCCTCGACTCTAGAGGTATATCACGTTCCAGGATCAGTTGATTTCAGGCTTTAACCACGAAGATTTGCAGGTCCTCCTGTTCTGGTCTACCAATAATGAGACAGACCAGATCCGAGAGTCTGACAGCACCAGATATGATCCTGATCCCAGACATGAACAAGATGGAAGGAGGTCCACTCCTTGACCCTGATTGGAATACTGTGACTTGTCATAATTTATCTCTACCTCTCGCCTGCATTTCTCTTCGCTCAGGCCTCGTCCACATCATTAGCCTCAAGGACGCTGACTCTGGACTAAAACAAGGCAAATTTTTATGGAGCTTCTCACGGCAGCTTCTCAATTTGCCAGACTGAGGCTGCTAAGAGTGATGTATAATTAGCACCCACCAGCTGCCACCTGTGGCTAATTAACCATGCTCGATGCTTAGACCACGGCGGATTTGATCACGAGTCGCTTCAACTTTAAGAAAACGGTGGGAGAAGAACAAATGCTTCACTCCCGGAGATGTGCTGAAGGCCGGACGTGACAGCGACGTCTACAAAGATCAAAGCTATCGGAGGGGGGGGGGGGTCTTGATTCATTAGCAATGAATGAAAACAAAAATACAAAACAAAAATACGTAAGCGCTGTCCTTAAGGATGCTAATCAACAGTTTGGGGTTTCTTGAACGCATCTTTTCCTCTTCATTGCTAAACTAGTACGCTACCTCTGCTAAAAACTTTCTGGGAAGGAAAAAGAAACCTGTGATGTTTAGAAGGGAGAACCAGTTTAGCCGGCCGTCCTCTGGTGCACACGTGGGAGCTTGCCCGTGTTAGCGAGCGAGAACGAAGCAAACTCGGGGCCAACACCAGTGAACCGGCACACCGTGTGGCGCCGCGAGGCTCTGCGAATTAGCCATTTAGCGAGAATAACGGTCTCTCAGAGTAATGAGGAACAGCTACCACACGTTCGTCTACCACAGGCAGCTTATCGGCACTGACATCAGTTAGCTGTACAGGTCCTCAGTGGTTTTCCTGCTGATTCCTGCTACTGAGTTTTGCAGTAGTGGGGGGAGATAAAGACCGGTTTACTGTTTACTGGACACGGGTCCCATTTGGTCCCACTTGTGTGTGTCGTGTCGCTTGCTTGCTCATTGTTGTTGCGGCGTGTCCTCTGGCGGATAATCTAGGCTGAACAATGAAGTCCTATTGTGCTACCTTATTCGTCCCCGAGGACCTTCCACACCTCGGAGCACTTTGCAACCATTTATTTGAGACTTACTCAAGGCCGCCTGGCAATTCTGCACCAAAGGATCACGCAAAGGTGTGACTTTTTCTTGATTATTAAGACAATAGAAGGTTGGTGACGTCACTAAGGAAGAACCAGGAAACCTTAATGACAAGTGGATTATTAATCCATATGCTCGGAAAAGAACTAGACATTCTTGTTCCTGTCCAGCGAGGACCATAGGGGCGGAGCGGCACGCTGATTTTATCGCACAAACGGAGCGGGGAAAGAAAAGTGAGGGAAAGGGCAAAGAAAAATGCAAGAGGGAGAGAAAAGAGGACAAAGGGGCTTATGGGTTTTCGCGCAGGTGTCCACAAATGCTAACGTTCAGACATGCAGAGAGTGGAAAGTCCTCCCGGCTACGTCTGTGAGAGGATGACTGAAACATGACTCAGCAGTATTCTGGGTCAATGTCTGCGTGGGGGCGGGCGTTTGTGAGAAAGTGACTGGAGCAGGAACGCGGCTCAAGTCCGAACGCAACTTTTTTTTACGCTGACTCAGCATAAACCAGGGGTCCCGTATCAGAAAAGTCTGGAGGAGCTTTTCGTCTGCACATGCCGCCGTCTGACTCCACGCACGTAATGATGTGTAAAAATTCCTGTCTCGGAACGAAACGTCGACGATAATGCGACAAACCTGAAACAGATGGGGGCGTGTCCTGGTTGTTGGCTGTTTTTAATGTTCAGCTTTCACCTCCAACCTGTGAGAATGTTGTTTTTCTCAGAGCGTTTTCTGCCCCTCCGGTGGTCCAGGATCCACCGAGTGGCCCAATCACGTGTGACTAGCACACATTATTTAGCTGCAACGAACACATTAACACGAGTTTTCAGCAGAGGCCCATAGCGGATTGTTGGACCGTTCTCGCCGCACGCGAGCCGAGCTCGCTCTAATCAAACGGAGTCTAAACAGAACGCGATTTTATTTGTGATCAAATGTGACATTTGGATGAGGTTTGTGAGCCTTTATGCTGTGTTTATTTCTTTTTTGCCAATCTATTTAGCTGAAATCCATTGTTGAGCTATGGTTCAAATTTTTGCTTAGATTTTGAGGCATTCTGGGACAAAAAAACCTCTTCTCAAGAGTTTAATTCAACACACATGGCCTTCTTATACCTTGTATATTGAAAGCTATATTCCTTTGATGGATGTTCCTCCCCGGTGCCAAATTAGTCCCACCCAGGGGCTCAGGCCTGCACCATTCCTCACAGATGTTCCTCTGTTCATTCCATTAGCGAATCCCTTTATCCTGAAACCTTCTTCCATGTGTTCTCGACACATAGGGAGCATTGGTGCAGTGTTTCCCTCACCTTGGAGATGTAGGCTTTGATGCCCTCAGCCAGCTTCATGCAGGGCTCCCCCAGGAGCTGGGCCAGTTGATCGGGGATGTCCGGATCCTTGTGCAGGGCGTTCAGCAAACTCAGACACTTCAGTTCCTCAGTGACGCCCTGGCTACGCACCTACACAACAAAAAACACGCCAAAACAAAGAGGGGAGGTGATTAAGGGGGAAATAAATGGGGGGAAATGCTTTCCCGCTAGCATAAATTCAGTCTGGTTGTGTCTATCACCCGTGGTTAAATTATTTAAGTTACCAGCCTTGGGTCACTGTCCTAGCCTACGGACCCATTATAGCTACGCTAATCACGCACATACTGACTGAATAAAAGCACTTTATACTCTTGCTTGTCAGCACAATGCAGCTTGTGTTTGCGCTAATGTATCTTAACGAATATGAAAGAGCAGCCGCGATATAAACAGCATCGCTGAAATCCCCGTCACTCCTGTTTACAAAGCGTTCACAGAGAGCAGAAGAAAGCCCATAATCCATTTCTGCATTGTGACCGAGGCCCCCAAAGCACAGTCCCTGACTGTTGGGGCGTGTTTTTGCGACCACGTCTAATTTCTCCGTAGGTTGTGTTTTATGCGTCTTCTGAATAGTCCCATGTTGAGTCGGAAGAGCGATGGTATCAAAGTGTCACCTTGGGGACGAACGTGCCCTTTTGACCCTTTTTGCTTGTGTTTTTGTCAAAACAGACATTTGGTTTGGGAAGTTTTTGAAAGTGTCTTCAGTAATGAAATGAGTTCATTTCCTTGGGAAGGATTCAGGGAATCAATCGATTTATTATCGTCCAAAGATTTTAAGGGTCTCTGGGTTTGCCTAACTTTTCCCCCAACATTCTTCAGCGCCTTTTACATGTCAAGAAGAAAATGCTGCTTGGACGTTACTTAACCGTTGATTAAAGAACCTGAAACCAGAGCTCTCGGCTGCTGGATCGGGTAGTCAAAGTACGACCAAATCTAACGAGACATTTAGAGCAACCACTTCCTTGGGGAAGGGGGTGGGGACGAGAAATACCTTCGTGTTGTTTGGGAAATACCTTCGGGGTTTTGGGATGTAAAGAGAGGTTTAGGTAACATGTGGCACATGTGCACACTTTGGGAAGCGTCCCGGTCCAAAGACCTCGCTAATGCCGAGAACCAGCACCGCGCTCCTTCAGTCCTGTCCTCCACACTTTCCTCTTGACCTCTTCAGTATTGGATGTCCGTCCCTTTTGTCTTCTTCTCCTGTTTCTCCCTCTGGATTTAATTCCTCTTTGGCTAAATTGATCGGATGAGTGGACTTTCCTGTTCCCCATGAACTATTTCCTTGGAATTGACGGCGGTATGACTCGGCGGTTTTGCCCGGTCCTGTCAAAGATGACTCATCTGTAATGGCTTCATGTCTATTTGAAGACAATTGCCCTGACTTTAATTTGACGCACATGTTGTTTATCCAGTCTGGCCACTTTCCGGTTAAGAGCACCGAAACAAATTGGACTTTGGAAATAACAGACATGCTTGAATTTAGGGAATGTTTGGAGGTAATTCTTTGAATTCTTCCCTATGGACCTGCAGTCTTGTTTTTATCCCTGGTGTGATGGCCTCCACTCGTGGTTGCTAAACTACCCATGCTGGCATTTTACTCCAGACCTGTGTTTTGTGTTCTCAAGAGTCCATTTCTCATAATTATATTGGGGTTGCCTCCCGTCTTTGTCGCGGTCCGAGCTACGACAATGGACAATTGGAGGAGTTTCCTGCTCACCAACAGCACCATGTGGCTAATGTCATCCATCCGTGACCCGGTGGGCTGGAGTGGACCCAGGTTTACACACCCCATCCGGCCTCGAAAGTCCCCAACTCCCTCACCACCCCCTCCCCCAGGGATCCAACCTAATGGAGCTAGAACCTGCTGCCACGATGTCTGGAAGTCTTGACCTGCGGCCGCCTCAGGGGAGGATGGAAGAACCGACGAACAAACAAGCAGAAATATGCAGGGGGAAAAATGTGGAATGCCCCCAGGAAAGGTGTAGGTACCCTGATGGGGTATGATGAAAGTTTAAACGTCATCTCAAGTTTTATAAAAGGATGTAAAAGAATTATATAGCTTTACAGTTTCTGACTGAACCATTTTATACTGTGGGAAACTTTGATTGACTGTAACATCAGCTAACAGGATGCAACTCAATCCCAAATGTTAAATGACGTTCTTGATGCGGTTCGCCGTCGGAGCCCGGGTGAAGGAGGAAAGAAGCTCGGTGTCAGAGAGCTGTCGCTCGCGGTAACACCGGGGAGGCTCGCACATGCACAACTGGACCCGGACCAGCTCTGCAACACCCGGAAAGAGAAGTAGGCCTCATTTCTTCCGCAAGCCTCTGCCAAAACACACTCCCAGCACCTCTGGTTGAAGGATTAATTGTTGTTGTGGAGTGTCAGAGTATAAAAACTTTACAGGACGTGAGTGAACGGGTCTGTGCAAGTTCGTATATTAATCTTTGACAGGCTGGAGATAAAGTTCCGACTGTGCTGTGCTCAGCTAAAAGCAAGATTACAGCAACAGTTTCTGTTCTTTTATGTGCTAAGAAGGCGGGAGGCTAAATGTTGTTGGTTTTTCTGCATCTGAGCTTCTCATGCAGCAACAAGTTTTTTTACACTAAAAGCTGGTCAAATCTTTAAAATCCAAAAATTGTCCAACAGGAATCTTAAAACAGGTTAATTGCAGGTTTCATAATGACCTGGTTTGTCTTGTTTTTCTGCTGAGGTAGTCGCTAACTGCAGCTACCTGCTTTAAATTTCCTCATTGCTAAATGTCACCTGTTGCTCCCATTTGTGTCCTGTCTGTGTTCAAACACAAAAACTGCTGTAAACATTAGAATAATGCTACCAACTAAACAAAAATGAAGTGGAATCAGCAGAAACATTAGCCTTGGAACAGACCTGACAGTGTGTTTGCTGCAGTTTAGAGTGTTAGTATTGACGTTAAGCACATTCTCTTAGCACCATGCGATGGAGTTGCAGGTGCTATCCCGTAGTCGTTGAGCAATTTCACTCAAATGCACAAATAGGCTAAGTGGCAATGCTTGGAATCGAATCCCTATGTTCAAGCTCACTGAGCTAATAGATTAGCATGAAAGAAACCTTCAGCTTATTTAGAGGTAAAAGACTGAACATGCTGGAGGAGGAAAAGTGATGTCTGAGGAGATGAAAATGTGAGAGATTCTCCAGGCCCGTGGAGACACGCAGCCCTCTCATCGGGGGGCCCCGTCCTCTCGGGGGGGCCCCGTCCTCTCCAGGGGCCCTGTCCTCCACACTGTTATCATGGACCAGCAACTGGAACCATTCAAGGAGAACCTCTGCTCTCTCTCCTTATTCTATTTGGCCACTTTCTCACCAGTGTACTCAAAGGGTCCTCAACCAGTGACTCTGGTGGATCTCAGGATTTCAGGATCTGGATCACAGCGAGCTGAGACCCTGAGAGGGGAAGGGCCTGGACTAGAACTTTTGATTCTGGCTCAGTCAGGAAGTACCGAACAATGCCTCACTGTTCCGTTCCTTGTGTGTGTGTGTGTGTGTGTGTGTGTGTGTGTGTGTGTGTGTGTGTGTGTAAATTTGGCTGCTCTTGCTTGACACCAAACCCTGAAACAATATCTTAGCAAGTCACTGAAACTAGCTTAGCTTTCGCTATATGTGTGTTTTGTGTGTGTGTGTCTTGGAACTGGTCTGGAAATTTCTTGGCAGTCCAAAACACTCATTAAAAAGGATTAGGAAGAGGAGAAGGTGGCCATGTAACTCAAAGCCAGGAGTGCAAAGTGGACCAACAGTCTGTATTAGTGTGTGTGTGTGTGTGTGTGTGTGTGTGTGCAGAGAAAGTTGGCTGCATTTTAGAATATTTCAATATAGGGGAGCCAGAATGGGTACGCTGATGTGGTGGTTTGTGCGGTTGCCTCACAAAGGTTGTTGGTTCCACTCCAGTTTGTACGTCCTCCCGTGTCTCTGGGTTCTGGTTTTCCTCCCACGCACCATAAACACACGATAAGTTAACTGGACGGTCACCACGAGTGTGTAAGGATCCAAACACCAAATCTGGAGTTAAACGTGGCATGGTGGGCAGGCCTGCTTCAGGACTTGGTTCCAGGCCTGGAAGCAGTTTGTCTGGTTTTGGAAGACGTCTTCACTTTTATTGTCATAGCTTCTAAAAACGAGATCCTGTTTTTACAGATCTGGATGGTTTCTGTGCTGGCTAATCTGAATTTTGACGGTCTTGTGACGGAGCACAGCTGCTCCGTAGCCCAGATTAGCTGGAATTGGGACGTAAACTACGTGATACTGTTGGAGTGTGGGCTGATCCGCAGTTTTATCTGTCAACATGCCGCAATAAAAAAGAATGAATGTTCCTTCGCACCAAAGTTTTACACACGGTTTTCTGGCCCGCTCCTCCTCGGAGCATGTTTTGTTGAAATCCATCTGTAATTTCTCCACTCTCACATCAGACTCGCTTGCTGAAGCAAAACATCCTTATTCCTGGGGTCAAAAACTCCAAATTCCAGCTCGAAAACTACCTGAAGGCCGTACAACACCAAAATTGGTCTTAGCTGATTCAGCTAAAGTCCATCTATGCTGTAGTTTTTAGGGGGGGGGGGGATTTATGATCAACTGGTTGCTGGCTGAAATAAAAGTCCTGGTCCTGGAAAGTTTTTGTGAAAACAGTGCGGGAGTTTTGGTTTGGAACTCAATTTTGAGCGGGTTAAGAGACATTAGCGTGGCTGAATATTAGCTAGCTAAACATAGACTTGATTTATTTGTTAGCGGTCCAAAAAGGACCTTCCTTGGCTCCTTTGTCCTGGGACTCCATTAAAGCAGCCAAACTAGGCAGTTTAAGTCTGGACTACAATTACAGTCTTGCATTCGCAGATTTGTCTCCCAGATGTGGGCTGACAAAGAGCTAGCCAAGAGCAACCACTTTGTGCTCTACCCTGACGAGCGGACCGTAAACAGTCAGTCAGGACTTCATGGTGAAGGAAAACCACATTCAATAGCGCGGTTCTCCCCCCGCTCCTCCAGCAGAACCCCGTCACTCTCGCCCCTCCGTGCCGACCAGTTGTTGGATCTGCCACATCTACTTACAGTCATGGCTTTTTCTGGGATCAAACCCCGTAATTTCCCGATCTTTCATCGAGGATGATCCTGTGACGCCCCTGCTGTGTGTTTTTAAGGACGTGGCTTGCAGATGCTCTGGGATGTCACTAGCTACCAGCCTGTCTCTTGCTACAGTGCAAGGTTCTGGTGGGAAATCTTTGCTTCTGGCATCCAGGTGGACGTCGTCCGACCCTCAGAACAGGAAGCGATCCCTCTCCCCTACAACAGCCTCGCGCAGGATGGCCGACACCAGGACGGTCGGGCCTCAGAATTCCAGAGATCTCAGGCCGAGCCAATGCGTCTGAGCAAGTCCCGACCCAGTAGGGTTGAAGATCCACCAGGATGAGTCATGAGAGCGAAATTATATTTCAACTCCGCAAATGAGCGAGGCCACCTGCGCCACCTCCACCTGTAAACTAGATCCAGGTATACGAATTATTTCCCCGTTGGAGCCTAAAACAAGCTGTACATTCCCCCCCACAGCTCCAGATCTCCACTCCGGGTTTCAGGTGGCTGAGCTTCGTGCGTCAGACTGACACATGTGGCGACCACATGTTTAATTTTTCGCCACATTCTCTTAAGAGAAAAAAATCTGCTTCTGCTTCGAGGGCCATAATGACATCATCAGAAAGTGGTAGCTTTTTTTGTGGTGACACATGCTGACGGAAAGACCCCCGGGTCGTCCCTGCCTTCCCGTACCTTCTGCCACTCCCTACCTTCGCGTGTGGAACAGTAACCTCCATTCTGGCCTCGCTCCAGTTTCAATACAGCCTAAAAAGGAGGGCGGACCTGCCTGCTGGTATTCTCCCTGACTTCCTTGTTCCTTGAAACAATTAAAACTGTTTCTGTTTAAGTGAAGTCAAGATCCCGCCTGATAAAGACACGGGCTCCGCGTCTGTTTATGGGAGTCGGAGCTGCGCTATCTCAGCCGGTGGCGTTGAGAAATGAAGAGCCGCTGTAAAGCTGGGTTCTCGTCTGAGGGGTTCGGTTTCTGGTTCTCGTCACCCAGCCGAGACCAGGGGGAAGAGGGAAGAGAAGACAGAGGGAGGGAGGACGGGGGAAGGGGTCAGGACTTCCCCCGTCTGTATCCGTCACCTGTGCACATGCCGGGGAAGGAGAATGTGTTTACCCATGACAGCGACCGAGAGGAAAGCTTAAGAGGGGGTCGAGCAGAGGATGGGCGCATGGAAACGAGGGAGAAGAAGAACGAATGACAAACATTTCCACGTTAGCCACCAAAACCCGACACTAAAACCATGCTAGCATCGCGACTTGGGTTGGCTAAGCAGACCAGTCTGTCCTCTGTGGGGAGGCTGGGATTAGACAAGTAAAGCTGACATGAAGGAGACGGATGGCTTTGGTGACGGAACCGACCCGCGGCGGCGAGCGCGGCGACAGCCCATGCGGGCAGCACCAACATGGGTGGGCACCACTCAGTGGTGACTCAAGACTTCCTGAAAAGAGCTGATGTGCTTGTGCTGACAGTCATTTCTAACTGGAGTCCAGATGTCTCCAATGACAACCGTCGCCAATTTTCACGGACGGTAATTTTGTCGGAAACCAAATGAAAATGATTCTGTGTATCAGTTATTCCCAGCGAAAAAAAACCAGCGTCATCTCTCTTCCCCGACCAGCTACCGTGCACGCGTGCAGCTGCTCGTGCATCCGTTTCCCGATGACAGCCGAGTTGTCTTCAGTTGGAAGAGCCGCGCTCCTTTTTGAGTTCATTTTTTAATTTCAGCTACCCAATGAAATCTGTCTTCTCGTGACAGTGTCGTCATGGTGACTGAGGGGGGTGATTTTATTACTCCCAAGTATTTAACTAGCATAAAATGCTAACCCTCACCATAAAACTGGATTAGAGGGAAGAAAAGGTGCCATAATGCATCTAACAAAAGTTAAACTGTGTATGTTAGCATCTCAACAGCTTGATTTAGTTGCAGTACGCATGATCCCTTGCCGTATCGCTGCCTCCCCCGCTCAGAGTAACTTCTCTAGCCCGTTCCTATGGCAACACAAATCCAAACCCTCGTCCACCGCGAATTTATGGGGGATTTCATTGTAGCAGCTAAAGCACCCAGGTCCTAGCGGGGGCCTGTCAGGCATCGGCCGGCGCCCGCCCCATGACGTAAATATTAACCAACTACATCTGTGATATGTGGAACAAATGTCGTAAAAAAACAGAGCAACAAAATCCGAGCGGAGAGCAGAGACATGGACGCCGTCGATGAGGGGGTCAAGGTTGCAACTAAGAAAACAAACATGGACTTTCTTACACGTTTATCTCAGCAGTGAGATACGTGGTTTTTGGCTCACGGTGCTGGTTTTTTTTATACATAAATAATCCTCCTCTACTCAAGGGAACATCCAGAATATGATGGAATGGAAAATAGACCCAAACTGCCGGATGAAACATGTGGAATGCCGACGGTCCATTTTAAGGAGCCCCCGCGGGTGTTGCTGAAGGAGAACCTGCAGGAAATGTAGCTCTGCAACCAAGACAGGGTCGTTTTGGCAAACACACATGAGCCGAAGATGCTCGAAGGGCACCGGGGGAAGGGGAGGTGTCATGTGATCACAGTCCAGGGCGGGAGCGGGGCGCTGAATCCACCCAAAGGCCCGCGTCATACCCAAGCCGAGCAAAATTCGCTCCTCGCAATCATCTGTGTATTTATTCCAATAATGCTCGGAGCGCTAATGGGGAAATGGTGCCATGGTGACGGGCCTGTCCAGGCTTTAATTAGCAGCAGAGAGCGACCCGTGTTGACGGGTTTACGGCCAGAACCTCGCCAGAACGCTCAAACAAGAGCCTAAAGATGTGAGGATGCCTCAGGTTTACGTTTGGATACGCTGTTTCACTGATTAGCGCAGGAAGCGGCGCACGGTTAAGAAACACGTAATTTTCTATCAACTAATAAAACAATGAACATTGTTTATCAATGAGCCGATTGAATTAGCACAAAAGTGTTTTTTTTAAAACATTTTCTTAAAATTATACATCTGAACATCAATGAAAACAATTCCTATTTAACATTTTTTTCATATCTTTTCGCAGTTAATCACAAAATAAACGTTCCATTGTTTCGATGTATTACTGATGAGAAATAAGTTTCTTCCTGATTTAGTCGACTTTGACCACAACAGTCCCATAAAAAGCTAAAAAAAACATCGTAAATGATCTTGTTGCACATTCAGCAGCGCTGATACGGCGGCGATCTGTCCTCGAAAATCATCACAAGCTGCGTTTATCAGCACTTTAAAGTCGTGTTGACTGAGCAAACACGGTGATAAGGCCCCTCTGCCCCCCCCCCCCCCACACACACACACACACACACTCGCGTCCTTGGTTTAACAGTCTGACACGTGAAAACAGGATATTTGCGTTCTCACGTTGGAATGCTCATCAGGATGCAACTACAGCTGTCTCTGTGTGTGTGTGTGTGTGTGTGTGTGTGTGTGTGTGTGTGTGTGTGCGCATTTAGATGACGAAATGTGAGCCCTCGCTTCATCTCCAGCCGCTTTCAGTTTCACTTTTTCTCTAATCTGCTTACAGGAACCATTTCGGTTCTTTTCCACATGGGTGATTCAACAGGAGCTAAAGACAAGAATTGGGCGTGAAATAGCTGACTTATGTGTCCATTTATTTGACTGAATCAAGCTCTGTTGTCAGAAGAGTTTGCAGTTTCAACAAGCAGCAACTTCATTTATTTTGTTTGCCAGCGACGGCTGTTGCTCCTGTTAGCGAGCGCCGATGATGTTAGCTTTCCCACATTCATATTAGGAATGATTTCCCGTGTCATTACGTTATCCTCGTATTAGCTTTAATCTTTTGATGAAGATGCAAGATGATGCTAATGTGCATTAGCCTCCATTAGCCTTGTGCATATCTGCTTGAGTGCACCGTACACTATTTACACATGTAGCGCACTCGCTCCCCTGTTGCGCCCACAAAAATAGCAAACAGGCTAGCGGAAGGCCGTGTCCTCCCCAAACGGCTGCCTCGTAAAGAGAAGAAACCACTTGTGTCACGTCGAAAAAATTCCTCCCCCCTCGAGCCTGAAAACCAACTGTAACTTAATTCTCTGACTTCAACCATAACACACAGAACGGGGGGGGGGGGTAGAGGGACGGGAGACTTGTGTGCTTTGGCGGTGGGGGCTGGTGTCAGGGGCCTCCCCTACCTGAATTAAATCAAAATATTTTGTTGCAAAGGATCCGAGTAAAATTAGTTACCATGGGTGGGTTCGTGGGGGGGCTTCCATGGACCCCCCCCCCCCCCCCCCCACACACACACACACTCACATGGGCCGAGCCGGTGATTCTGTTTCCAACCTGAAACTCCGAAGTAAACACACCAGATTTATGTGGTCCAGAACAGGGGTGGACGCCGCCTGTCGGGGGCGGGGGGGGGGGGGGGGGGGGGGGGGCATCTGACCAAGGCCACACAGGGAGCCTGGAGAGAGTTGTCAGCACTAGTGAATGTTTAAAAACGCTATTATTAGCCTCGTAATCAGGTGACCACAGCAGTCCCAGCTGCTCCTTTGTCACCACTTGCTGGGTGTTTTAGCATTCATGCGGCTTCTGCTAGCTGGCAGGGCCGGACCACCTGCAGCGCGCCAGGCTCGGCGCTTCCACCCCGACCCCCTAGGAGCAGCGGTTTGGGTTTTGGTGGACCGATAATCTACACACCTGCAGGGTTTAGGCCTGGGGGGCCCAAATCCAGTCCTCGGGGGCCGCAGACGAGACACTTATTTGGTTGTGATGGATTGGCTGAAGTGTAGCTCCGGTGGAGCCAGTTCCAGTTACCGGTTTAGTTGCGGCTCAGGTCAGCTAATCAACTACCCCCAATTCATTGCTGGCATCAGGCTGACGAGTAAACAAAGACCCGAGTAAATTGCTCACAAATGTAGTGGGCTCAGCAGGAAACGGCTAAAATTACGTGGGCCCGAACCTTCAGATGTAATTACATGCTTATAAAGGCAACGGGGGTCTTTCTTTGATACGGCCCTGCTTCCAATGCCCGACATCAAAGAGCGGGAGCTGCTAGCGCCCGTCGTGAACGCCCCGACTGGAAATCTGACTGTGATTTAACGCCAGGCCGAGCAGAAGAATGTCAACATTTAGCGGGACACTTGGCCCCCGGGGGCTAACTTATGATGTCGCACACAAAAGAGACGCACAAGTGGCACAAAGGACGACGGAAAGGACACAGAGTGGCACTGGGAGGTGGACCCCACAAACACACACACACACACACACACACACACGCGCATGCACAAACAAATGCTCACAGCGAGTGTATTGTTGCGTGCACTGGTGAGTCAGTGAACCCAAACAATAATAAAGTGGTTCAGTGAAGTGTGAGGAATGGAATGCCAACACACACACACACACACACGCACACACGCGCGCGCATACACACAATCGCACACAGGAAAAATGTTATCCAAATCAACTGATCAGCACCAGGGATCAATAGTAATGAGGTAGATTCTCTTTGGAGATCCTGGTTTAATGCTAAATTAAAGCGTAGCAGCGAATCGCCTTCAGGCGCAACAAGGAAGTTGTGAAATACTTGTAACTTTGTCCAGTTTAAAAGTTTAAATGCTGTTTAAATTCCAGTCGCCGCAAATCTCGCCTCAATCCGCCACAGTCGGGAAGACAGGGAAACCAGTCTGCGGTAGCTTAGCAAAGTTAGCAAATGTAGAAAAAGGCGGGAAAAAGTTTCATTATTTACAGGCTGATTTATAGTAACTAAAAAAAACGACAACATTGACTGAGATGGAAAATAACAACTATCGTTGTTGTCGTTTGAGAAACAAAGTAATTGAGGCCGCTGTTAGCACTGCGGCTAAAAACAATCTATCTGTAATCTATCTGCATTCCAGGGTTATTTCCAAAAACAAGCTAACCCACCCCAATAAAAATAAAAAAACAGGATTCTCCTCGGACTTTGTTATATTCAACAGATCGTTGCTTTCTGGCGCTTAATTTCGGAACACCTAAATTTATTTAATGACTCAATTTTCCATTTATGTTTCCGTCACTGCGAAAAAATGATTTACTTTTCGAATGTTTTACATTTTGCTCTTCGCGTTATATTCGTATTATAATTGGAATCATAAAGCTTAAAAGTGCTGAAACAAATCCGATTCTTTTACAGTTCGGCACCTTTTTGTTCTCTTCTTCGACACAACTGCCGTGTGCACAAATTCCGACCTGAAGCTCGCCGGCGTGCACCAGCCTCTGGGACCGCGAGGGCAGTCCGGGAGCGACCTGGAGGGTTCCTCATTGTTCTGAAGGGTCTTTTGTCTCCAGCGGGCTGGTCCCGGGGTGGAACTCTGCAGCCATTCAGCTGGCCGCCTGTTTTTGGATTAAAAATAGTCGGCCTTCGCATGAGAACCGGGGGAATCCCCTCGTGCCAGACACACACTCGGGTGTGTGTGTGTGTGTGTGTGTGTGTGTTTTGGGTCTGGCTCTGTCCGGTATCATCCCTATACTGTTCTGTCTTCCTGCGCCACAAACGCGTCAGCCCCGATGAGATCGTGTATTAGCTTCTTATCTGATGGCTGAGATTTGTTTGTGCGGAGAGTTTCCGCAGTCGCAGCGCGACCGGACAGACTCTGGCGAGTGTTGACGCTCCCGCGTCGCTGCTCAGGAAGGCCGCGAAGCCCGAAAGAGTCCCGGATACAAAGCAGCGCTGGCTGAGACCTCGGGAGGAGTCAGGTGATTTAAAACGTCTTACGCTGACGTATTTGGGGCCCGAGCACGAACGGCGCCGAGGCCTTTTCTGAAACCGGAGGAGGGACGATTTCCCCCTGCGACCGCGCTCCTCGGAGTCCGTTCAGGGAAAATTACTTTTAATTGAATCAAAATCGGCGCAGAATCCTGGTGGGAAAGACACACGTGGAAGTTAGCTATTCAAGCTAGGTTTTAGGGGCCGATCTCTATTTCCATTTTTATTTCCCCCCCGTTATTGGAACACCAAAAATGAAAAAGGGTTTTTTTTTCAATCTTCGATCAATTTCTTTTCAGTGTTCTATTAGTGGAAAGCATTAGCAGACAACTCTAAATGGTTCACAAGTGGTACCTAGCTCGTCGCATCCCGATACGCAATATAGTGTCCAATGGACAAGCCCAGTCGATGGAGGTCCGTTTGTAGGGGCTGCCCGGCGTGACCGATTGCTCGGGCCTCTGCGGCTAACTTACGGCCCCTCAGAGGAGGCGCCCTGTGCTTCACACCTCTGTACATGTGAGCGAGATGATTCACGCATCTCACAGGATTTTTTTTGGGTTCTGTTTTTTAAACCCCGCAGGTCTGGAAAACACGTTTAAACACGAATTGCTTTACAAAGGTGACCCGCACCAAGTCGAGGTCATCAGGATACTAAAGACACCCACATACAAATGTAGCAGCAAATTTAGATGCTAATTTGATATTAATCCCTATTCAGAAGAGTTTTGTTTCTGCCATTAAACGTAAAAATAAAAATAAAAACCCTTATTTTAGCATTTCTGCTGCTGGATAATTGAGCTGAAATCTAAAATTAAAAGCTATTTAGTTTTTTTGACGTATTTTGATTAGCAGAAACCCCAAAGTTTTTTCTCTTTTTTTAGCGGCGCTGCTGGGACAGTTTAGCCGAACTCAGCAGCCGTTTGCGCAGAAAAGAGCGCTAATGAACGATGCGGGGAGATCCCGCCTGACCTGCGTGATCCGCCTCTGAGCGAAACATCTGTAACCTGCTGAAAATGTGTTCAATGTGTTCCCGGAGCAACCGACCCCGGATCAACGCCGACAGACGGATTTCTAAAAACAAAAAAAGCTCCTGACAAGTCAGATTAAGTCAGTTCGGGATCGTCTAAAAGGTCCCGGTGTCATTAAAGTTCGGAGATGGTGCGCAAAAAAGCGACATTTGCCCCCAGAACTCGTGGGTTTGGAAACCACCCTTACCTGCGAGATGGACATGTTCAGGTAGAGGAAGAGCCCAGTGGTGGAGGCGATCTGGAGCACCACCACCACCAGCACCACCATCGCCACCCACATCTTGGACGGCGCTTCCCGGCGCCTCGTCCCGTTGGCGCCGCCGGCGGGGACCATCATGTAGGTGGTGGACTCGCTGCTCACCGATCTGAAATAATCCTGGTGCTGCTGTGCGCTCGGAGTGGCCATGGCATTCCCGACGCATGAGCAGAGCACGAAACGGCGGAACAATGGCCCGGCAGCAGAACCCGCACAACCCGCAATGGTCGGGCTACAGCTCCATGCGTTTCCTGCGGTATTTACTCGATCGCGCAACAAAGCCGGACAGAGAGACTCGTGGCGGTGCGGGAGGATCAGGAAGAGACGCCTGGAGTCAGAGCTGCGCCGCGTCCATGTCCGCTCGGAGCTGCCGCTGCGTTCAAGGCGCGACTGGTGCTGCTGGAGGCGGCAGCGCACGACTGATGAGCCGCGGCCGGGAGAGGGCTGTAAAAGGGGGCCGGCTTAACCTCTCCATCACCCAGGAGCTGCGGAGGTATGCGCACCCTCCCTCCACCCCTCCCGCCCTCCCTCCACCCGCTCGGACGCGCGACTCCGCGAAGTGGAGAAGAACTTTGGAGGATTTGATGAGTTCTGAATATTCCAGAGAGGGTTCAGCAAAACGGTCCCCGTGATGCATCTGGGTCCCCTCTTAGTCCGGGTCCAGTTTTCCTGCTGCTGACGAGCAGAGAGGGGGCGCTCGTGCTCGTGATTTCGAAAAAAATTGAAAAACCAAAACAGAAAGTTAAATTGACCATTTTAAAACTGTTGAGAATGTTGAGAAAACTGGAAAACATCATACAACCCTCGATATGCTCACTAATAATGCTGCACTGGCCTTCTGTCCATTATTTAACGTTATTCTTATTTAACGTTATTCTTATTTAACATTATTCTCTCATCGTGACCATGTTATTTCATTTATTCTTATATCACCTTAATTGTAATTTATTTTCATTGAATACCTTTATTTGATATGAATCTGTCGGGGTTCCCTTCAGGAGTCTGTGGTCCACTGGGGCATTTGTGGTGTCCCCTAGTAGGACCCCTGTTCATGGGGGGGGGGGGGGGGGGGGGGCTGCTGTCCACTGTAAATCCTGGACGAGGATGGACCGTCGCAGGACTGTAACCGTGGTCTGTTTTAACAGGACTAAAGTGGTGAATGGAGAACTGGTGACTGTTCATCAATACCCAAAGCAAGAGACAAAGACGGAGCCGCCACACCGAGGCTAGCTGAGGCTAGCTGAGGCTAGCTGAGGCTAGCTGAGGCTAGCTGAGCCGAGTGTGGCGATACGACGTCAACTTGCTGCCGAAATGGTCCCGTCTCCCGTTCTTTAGAGCCCCACATCAAATATTGACCCGTAAGGTGAGTAAACCAGGGCAACAATCAACTTAAAGCCACATTTTTGGGGGGTGGTGGGTGACAACAAAAGCCTCTGTATACACTGAACAACTGCCCCATCTATCTATCTATCTATCTATCTATCTATCTATCTATCTATCTATCTATCTATCTATCTATCTATCTATCTATCTATCTATCTATCTATCTATCTATCTATCTAGAGTATCAGCAGTGTTTGGATTTAAAGTGACTATCGTTCTCAGGAGAACCCCAGGGTTCTGTACTCGGCCCCTGTGGAACACGCTAATCTCTGCCTGCAATCTTTCGTACGGTTGCATCTTCTGTATTTAGGACTTTGATGGGCTCTGGCGGCCCGTGACCCTCCACAACCCCTGAAAAGAGTTTGTTATAAAGTGGTTCCAAAAGATGAAAGCGAGCAGCTGCGCTACAGATTCAGATGTAATTCCCGACAGTGACATATATGTGGGTGAACTGGGGCCAGTCGGCTCACGGGTGTTGGGAATGTTCTTATCTTAATGCCCTCACACGTCTTTAATGTGTCACGGCAGAGTGAAAAACTACTGCAGGCTCCTCAGACTCAGCTGGGAGGATTAGGAACCCGGCAGAGAACAGTCAAATAAAAAAACATCTCCTTTAAAAGAACACTCGGTAAATCAGCCGTCTCTTTGTCTCGCTTCGATCTGCAGAAACAGCTGGGACGAGCTCCTTGTGCCCAGCTATCACAACTGGTTAGAGCAGATGGGAGGCTGAGGCCGCCGTGGTGCATCATGGGAGTTGACTGTAAGTTTCTATTTTTGACGATGGATCACCCAAACATTGTTTCCATTTTATAAAAGTCATAAAGTGGTTTACCAGCGTGTTTATCTGCCTTTTCTTCTGTCCGTTATCACTGGTAAAACCATAAAGAAAACTCTTTATTGTTCACAGCGGCTAACTTTCAATGCTAAACTAAACACAACCAATAGAGTTTGGCTGATTGTGGAAAACAGGCTATGAACAAATCCTGTTTCGATGTGATCGCTCTTTTACACTGCTGTTATTACGATAAATAATGCTAATACAATAACTGAGTTTGAATTTGTAGGTAATTAATGATAATTCATGGAATTACAACAGTTTGTGAAGTAAAAACATTACCAATTATCAATGTTCTTTTTTGATCAAAATTCCTTTGACAGTTTTCTAACTAATTAGCGACCAACACACACAAAAACGGATATTTTTCTGTTCTTTACACAAGTTTAGCTAACTTAAGGTTGTTAGCTTTATAACAGTGCTACTTTACAGCAGTTTCAATTCTTCTTATTTTTATTCCAATCATGAACCCTGTTGGTAAACATCCTCTTCAGTTATTCCGTGTTTTTCTAAATCGGGACAGCTGACGCTCACATATCCTGCGTATGCTAGCTGGTTCCCCTGGGGCCAGACATGACACTCTGGGAACCTCAATTGTCTTTTGATCCACGAGAGCTCTTGTGGAATCCAGGTGTTGCCTGAAAAAAAAATGGTCCTAAGCCCAGGTTCTTTTCCAGAAAACTCCCATTCAATCCAACTGGGCCTCAAACCAGATGTGCGCGGTTGGGACGCACAGGAACGCTCCCGTGTCGGGCCCTGCTTGAGCCGAACGGCCCCGATGGAGCGAGCTGAACCGGGGTGCCAAAGTAAATCTGACACTGGTTGGGTTTGAAGAGGACAGCTGGGGGGCAAATGTTTCCAGGACTGTGGGTGGGGCCTCTGAGAGTGAGACATCTCAGAAACGTGAGGTCACCTGAGGCCCGACGTGATGGATGATGTGAGAGAAGCCCCGCCCCCTTAGCCAAGAACTTCAAGTAACCCATTCATGTGCTAAATCACTCAGGTAAGGTAATGTATTTATATCAAGAAATAAATAGAGATGGTCACTTTTGTGAACACATTAGCATACAGACGTTAGCATGTGTCTGGAAACGCGCTTGGAAAGATCCTCACAGCTGGAACATCTGTAGGGATTTTCAAAATATGATTTTACGATCGCAGGTTTATGGCAGAACAATTCTGCAAAGTCATAAAATCTGGCTTCCCGCGGACCTCCACCGTTTCCATCTCGCCCAGGTCGACAAACTCCAAAAACTTTGAGTTCCCCTCAAAGCTCTGTCATTAAAATATTCAAACGTTAGCATGTTGTTATTACAAAAAAATCCCCACTTTCACACACCCTCTGTGTGTCATCACACTTTTTCCATCTCGCTCTCCAACAATGTGACAACACAAGCAGTTTTCCAGATGTTGACGTGTGTGAGTGTGTGTGTGTGTGTGTGTGTGTGTGTGTGTGTGTGTGTGTGTGTGTGTCCGAACTCTGACACCACAGCTGTCCATCCTGGACCACCGCTTATCTGCACGCAACGTGTGTGACCATGTGTGAGCGTCCCGTGGCGATCGGAGGTGGGTGTAGAAAAGATTCAGCATTCCACCAGATCAGACCCCGGGGGCGAGCGCACGCTACGGCCACGTCACCGCATGCTCCTCTGCCGATGTCCAAGGCTTGGCTAAGTTCACCTGATGCTAATAAAATTGGAACCAGGAAAATTGTCAGTTAAGCTAATGCTTATGATGGCATGACAGAAATAAGTTTAAAACGAAGCACTAGCGGCTCAGCCGTTAGCTAATCTGTTTGTTCCTCCTTAACTCAGGTTTCCTGTCTTCGTATTGGGACTTCGTAATTCCAGTAAAGCCGTCAGTCGTTCTGGAGGCTACTTCAGTAGCGCAGCGGCAGGCCAACTCACGCTGGGCCTCAAGAAGAGAGTTGTCCTGGGTTTCCTCACTCGTAAAACGCTATTGCTGATATTACCGCCCGTGCAGAGGCTTCTAAAAATTCCGCTCGGAACAACCCCGATCAAGTCTGGTGCATGGCTAACCGCTAAAAAAGCAAAGCCAACACCAACAGGGTGTTTTTAACAAACACAAATAGCTAATGAATGTAAAAGGGAGCTACTTGAAAGTCTAAAAGGATATTTTCATTTTTAATTTTTTCTTTTCAAAAACAAAAAAAACAGTCAAACATCAAACCGATTTTCTTACTTATCGCTCCATTTTAACAGCTGGTGTGTGCTGTCGCCACCTATAGGTCGTCTGTGGTTACTACAAGTGCATCGCAGTTTGTTTTACATTGAAAACCAATTCCCAAAAGAGGGCTTTCAAATCCATCATGGACAAAACCCCCAAAATCTGGTTTGACCCCCACAGCACCACAACCACATTCCCCATCGGGATGAGTTTGAACTGAACTTTATTTAAAAATAAGCCTCAAATTACAGAACAATGTTGTTACAATAAACCCAGCGTGAGTCAAGCGGTGGCAGCGGGCCTGGAAACACACGGACATCTGCGGGTGTGTTAGACCAACATTCTGACCTCGTCCAGAGACGAGGCGATGATCGTCTCAGCCATCCGCTGGGCCTGCAGATGAGCCTCAACCACAGAATAATCGGATATCTGCTCGCCGGCTCTCAGGACCGTGTCGATGATGTCACCCGAAACCGCCTCGGCTAACGCCTCTATTTTAGCTCCACCGTGTGGTCTCTCTTCGTAGGGGTCCCACGTTGTCAGGGAGTGCATTAGATGTTCCATTAGCTCCACCCGGAGATCCGGGTCGACGCCGGCGCAGTCGTCCTCGTTGTCCTTGGGGGTCGGTGGTGGAGGCGACGGCAGGAAGACTTTCGCCAAGCCTCCTTTGAGTTTCCGAGCAAAACTGGTTTGACTCCTCTCGAGCTCAGGAGAGAGGGGCGTGGTCGGTGGGGCGTCAGGGTAGTCGAGGGATCCCACGGTGGGCAGTCCCAACTGGGACAGAGGTACACTGGGGGACTGGGAGTCATTGGGAATCTGGGTTTGATTGTATGGGTCCAAGTCCAAAGAGGCTGTAACCCTCCCTGATTGACTGGTCGAATTATTCGGTGCGCCATCCATCAGTGAGCTGTCGGATCTCTGGAGGCGACCCTCTCCGCTTTTCCCACCAGAAGCTTCCATCAGAGCCGCCTCCACCACCGCCGAGGCCAAGTCCTCTGCTAGCGCCTGAGCGAAACCAGGCCCCCCATCACTTGGGCCAGGCGCCGCCATTTCGCTTACAAATGAACAAATGATATTCCTCATCATGGTCGTGGCAAACTTCTGAGGAACTAGTCTCAGGCATTCAGAGGGTTCTTGGGGTGGTTCTAGCATCCTGCATCAGGTCCTGTGGTGAGAAGGTTTTACAGCTCAGTTAAGGAGGGAAAAACAGCAAATACTACGCTAGTGGCAATGCTAGCTACGCCATAAAACAAAGGCCATATGAGGCCTCTTGCATTCTTTTTGAAGAACCATAGAAGATCCGTTCTTTAAAATCATCAAAAGAAACTGGAGCGAGAACACGCGGTTCCATCATGGGCCTCAGATATGAAGAGAGATTGAGGCCTTCACCACAGCCTGACACCATATGACTTGTCGGCACGCCAGGATGTGACAAACAGGAAGTTCAATTCACGATTCAATTCAGAAAAAAAAAAAAGAAGAAACTCCGCAGGCCTCCGGAGGGGCTCGTCTGACAGTTGCAGACTTGTGGACAACAGAAACTTGGTGAAAAAGGCCACATCTGTACCTGCTTTGGTGCACGTAAACGTCAAAAACAGCTTTTGTTCGGACCAAAGAACATCAATATGAAACAACATGAGAGGTCAGGACGCCGCTAATACCACTGTTCTTCTGGAATTTTACCCTTTTTATCATCTCTTTGGAGACACTTGCGACGGAATCACGACCAGCTCTGACGAATACTTTATACTATTATACTCGAATACTTTAGTACTATTATACTCTATTATAATAAAGTCTTCTAAAAGTTAGCATGTTGTTTGTTCAGGAAATGGGAAAAGACATCTGACTTTCATCATTTTCCAAATATCTAGAGATTTCTTTAAATGTTCCAACAGTTTGAAATGCAGCATTTTAAATCTTTTAAGCCCTTTTGTCGGCTTCCAAAAATATCTAAAAGTAGGACGAGGTTAGCATTTTATAACCACTTTCAATTAGCAAAGATCAAAGAAACATTCTATATTATTTACTTCAAAATTAAAGCTATTATTTGTCAATTACTTCACGCGACACTATTAAGGATAATAAGTACACATGGATAATCGATAAATTAAAACAATTAACTTGAAGTTAGCCCGTCTTTGTTAGCTTGTAATAAATAAGATGGATGTGAAAAAGTCTTTTAATGTGAAACAGATCAAAGTGTTAACATACGCCAACTCTTTGAACCTGTCACACAAAGAATTCTGAAGGCCTCGACTGTGCTTCTTAAAGGTTCTCCAAAGGTTGAAACACCAACGCAGGAAACATCACCAGCATTTTTCTGCCCTCAAAAACTCACCAGCAACGAGCAGCTTGTTGGTGCCTCCGAGAGACTGAATATACACGGAAACACTGTCGAAAAAGCAGTCGAGAAGCTTCAGTCACTTCCTCTGTGTGTGTGTGTGTGTGTGTGTGTGTGTGTGTGTGTGTGTGTGCGGTACCTTACTGTTAGTTTAGTAGCGGAAATATTTGAGCAGCCATTAAAAACACAATTTTGCAGTGAAAAACAAATGTCGTAAAATACAATTTGTACAATAATTAGCCAAGACGACATTTAATATGAATATAATTATTTAAAAAATATTTTTAAAAATGAATTTGTGGACATTTAATTCTGAGCTTTTATCCAGTGTGTTTGTCGAGCTTTAGCTAGCTTAGATAGCAGCACCTGGGCTTTAGCCCGAGCTAACGGCTTCCAAACGTTGATTCAGACAGAAAAATATGAGGCTTCAAAAACAAGCGTCAGTAACGGAGAACAGATGTTTTAATGTTTTTGCTGAATTTTGCCTTGATCATAAAATTATATAGATTATTTTACAAAGCTTGAAAATGCTGAGAGTATTTTCTTTTTTCTTTTTTTAAAAAAAAAAATCACAAATGGAGAGACATTTATCTCATCTACCCCTGGTCCCACCTGAAACTCTCCCCCGGGGAAGAAGTGAGGTTGTGTCCCCCTGTTGTCCCCATGGTTGCTATGGCTCCTGGAGGCCCCACGGCTCATTATAGATATTTTTTTGTCTGACCGTTCAACTAAAAGAAACCTTCGCCTTATTTTGAATTATGGTCTAAAATGTTGCTAATTAATCACCTAAATGATGAATATTACTGGTATGTATTGTGTTTGGTGCACTTTTAAAAGGCAAATGCTGGTATTTAGCTCCCATTTTCTTTCCTGTGCATTGCGTTTGTTGTAGTTTAGCATAAAACGATGTGCAGTTTCACAGAAAAACAGAATCTTAACGTGCAGAAATAAATCTATTATTTAAAAAACGAGAAAATGATCAGTGGTCTAGTTTTTTTAGCTGACCATTTTCAATATGACTTTCCCCATATTTAAGTAATTTCAATTATTTTAAGTAACATTGGATGAATATGTGTAAATTACATTATTGATATTAATATTAATGAGAAATCTCTGATTGGTCCGCTGGACGTTTAAAAATCAAACAGGCTCCTCCCTTGTGTTTTAATATCCGTCCGGTTTAAATCGGCCGGGCGTAGCTCAATAAAACGTCGCCTTTAAGTGTTAAACATTAACAGGATTTTCAAATACTGCGCCTAAAAGATAGAATGAACCATAAAACTATACGGCAATGTACAATTTTGGTTATAAACTGTGCTTTTAAAAAAACAACGGATAAGCTCCATATGACGCACCAGGCGCTGACGGTATCATAAACAAGCGAACCCTTTACGCCGGCATTTCTATCCGCGTCCTGATTGGTCCGTTGGCTCAAACTCCAGCCAATCAGGACGAGGCGTAACGAATTTGGATCCGCGAGCTGCGGCACTTTTGTCCGTCCTCTCGTCTGCAAAACAACACTGAACTTTTGGGAAACTTGGGCAGTTTGCTGCATTTTTAAACCCAATCGAGTGTCGGGAGACCGCACGGTGAGACGCAAAAACTCGTTTTATTGTGTTTTTCATCGACTTAGGAACTGCACGTGATTAAACCCCACAAACCTGTGAAAACTTTAAGGTTATCCAACCTGCTAGCTAGCTCAAAGCTACCCTGCGTCTCCTCCACCCTCTTCTGCCGCGACAGGCTCATATTTCCAGCGGATACAGGAGCCAGCCATGCCCGTAACGAGGCCGAAGAAGACCACCGCGGCCGCCGGGAGCAAAATCCCCAAGCCTGCTAAAGTGGGCTCCGAGAACCAGGTAAGAGCCTGCGGATCCCAGCCAGCTAACGCGCCTCCCTCGTGTTTATCATCCAGGCAACGTGACAACGATGCGTGTTGTTGTCTTATGTTGTGATGTGTTGTGTTGTGTGTGCTGCAGGAAGAAGGGCCCCAGGTGAAGAGGTCATCCTCCCCGCCTCATGGAGCCCCGAAGAAGCGCACGGCCTTCATCGACATCACCAATGTAAGTGCTGATGCTAATGATGTTAATGATGCCATCATCCGGCAGGGTTATTCCTGACTGGGGGAACTTCCAGGCAGGCTTCCATCCCAGTGTTTTACAGGGTGCTGTTGCACGTTTTCTGACGCGCTGGACGTGCACCAGGCTCTGCTTCAGCGGTTCCTTCGAAGGCTCTCGGGGACGAAAACGCGGAACGTGCACCTCACTTTCATGTCTAACGATCTCGCTGAAGCTAAGTGCTCAGCGGCGTTGTTGTTGTTGGCTCTTCAGGAATCTGAGGACGACAGACCCGTGGAGCAGGCCGGCCTCTGAACCCGGGCCGCGTGGCTCCGCGTGCACGTCTGCGTGGCTTAATAGAAACTCGATTTCCAGATGTGGCCGTACCGTGCACGGTCCTAACGACAGTGGTTTGGCTCGGCGGGGCTCCCTGAGTCACAACCCTCGCTGATTTTAGGACAGTTTCCCCCCGTTTCTGCACCAGCCGAGTGACTTTCATGGCGCTTCCCTCCTGCGTTTGAATCCACACGTTTCCCCTCGGTCTTTAGTCTGAAGGGGCAAAAGCAGCCTGAAGCTGCAGCTTCTCCTTTTGTCTCCAACAACAGGCCGTCGGCCCGAGTCTGACGGACGCAGGCGTCGTCTCGGGGACAGAGAGTAGGGAAGCGGAGACGCTCTGGCGGCGGCCTCGTGCTCAGGTTGAGGACGTTTGTTTCCTGGTGCCAAATGCCACCAGAGGGGTGGTGGAGGGGCTTTACTCTGGCTCTTGGGGCCTCCCACTCTCCTGGTATTCCTTTATTTCCAGCAACACGGTGACTCTGGTGTGGATGCAGGCGCTCACGGGTGTTTTGTTTTGTTTTTAATTTAAAGTCCTAAAAGACTGGAGGTGGCAGTGTTGAACCAGCTTCCATCACACACTTCTAGACGCCTCCTGCTCTCTGTGTTTGTTAAAAGTGTCGTGTTTGGACCGGTCAGAGGTTGTAAACACTCCGTGGCTTCATCCGCAGGCTCACAAGGTTCAGATCAGCATTCCGGGAAGGAAGAAGGAAGCGGTGAAGAAGCCGGTCAAGAAAATCAGCGCCGCCTCGGTGCCGACCAAGAACCGGGACAACCTGAAGAAGTGCGTCCTGTCGTCGTCCTGCGGCTTCTCTCTGGCTTCTGCTGTTGCTGAGTAACGGCTGTTTTCCTGCCGCAGGTCACTGCCGGTGACCTCTGACGGGCCCAAAGCGGAGAGAGAGACGGTCGACGAGGAGGAGGAGAGAGCTGCCTCGGCTCCTGGGGAAGAACCCGCGACCTCGGCTCCCCCTGCTGTCCGGGAAGTGCCGGCGCACCTCCGGAAACCAGACGTAAGGAATCCCTCGGGGATCTTTCTTGGCTGGAAAATTCCCCCGCCTACTCTTGAAATCTTCTCCTCGCAGATCCCGCCGGAATTTGACATCGACTCTGAGAACTGCGACGACTGTTACCTGTGTCCCGAGTACGCCAAGGAGATCTTTGACTACCTGAAGCAGCGCGAGGTCAGCAGACGGCGCCGGCGTCTCGCCACCTTCTTGTCTCTCTTGAAGATCTGAGCGTTCTCTTCTTCCAGGAGAAGTTCGTCCTGGCCGACTACATGCACATGCAGCCCAGCCTCAACGCGGAGATGAGGGCCATCCTCGTGGACTGGCTGGTCGAGGTGCAGGTCAGTACCACGGACGCTGCGTAGAATCAAAGACCGGAGGCGTTCAGAGACGGAGCGACTCGCCTGTGCTTCCAGGAGAACTTCGAGCTGTTCCATGAGACCCTGTACCTGGCCGTGAAGATGACCGACCACTACCTGTCCAAGACCCCCGTCGACAGGGAGATGCTGCAGCTGGTCGGCTCCACCGCCATGCTCATCGCCTCCAAGTTTGAGGTGAGACGCCGTTAGACGCCCGACCAGCCGAGACACCGCTAACAACCCGTCCGGGTCGGTCCCTCAGGAGCGCAGCCCGCCCTGCATGGAGGACTTCCTGTACATCTGCGACGACGCCTACAGGAGGGAGGAGCTTATCTCCACGGAGGCCAGCATGCTGCAGACGCTGGTGTTTGACATCAACATCCCCATCCCCTACCGATTCCTCAGGCGCTACGCTAAGGTAGGCTCCGCCTCCCGCTGCGGCCCGTCCTCCCAGTGCTTTTGGGTCATTTCCTGTGTGCTGTCCAGTGTGTGAAAGCAGGCATGGACACGCTGACTCTGGCCCGTTACTACTGCGAGATGAGCCTCATGGACATGGAGCTGGTGCCGGAGAGGGGCTCGCTGTTGGCCTCAGCCTGCCTGCTGATGGCGCTGCTCACCAAAGACCTGGGGGGATGGGTGAGTGCAGCTCCCTGCCAGCCTCTGCTGCCACCTAGTGGCCGAAGGTGGCAACATTTGCACGCGTCGGGATTCCAGAGTTGCAGTTGAACCCGTCATGTTTCTCTGAAGAACAAACGCCCCTCATCCCTCTCATCCCGCAGACTCCCATCCTGCAGTTCCACTCCGGCTATCAGAAGTCCGATTTGGCGCCGGTCATCCGGAAGCTCCACGCCGCACTCTCGGCTCCTCCCGACGACAAACTGAAAGCCATCAGGAACAAATACTCCCACAAGTAAGGCCACACTGGCGCTCTGGCTAACCTGCGGCCGATGCTAACGTGAATATTTTATCCTTTCAGGGTGTTTTTCGAGGTTGCGACTCTTCCTCTGGTGGACCTGGAGGTTCTGGAGGAAGCTTTATCCCACTAAGACGCCAGGTCTTGGCGAACGTGTACATATGTTGTTAATACTGTTTAATATTTATACACAGTTTCTATTTTATGTATTATCGGAAATGTTCGTTCAAGGTCCCGTTTGTGACGTAAAAGAGTTTTAATGTTGGAACCAGATGCTGCCAGTGTTTCCTGTTAAGGTCGTTACTTTTGAGTAACGTGCATTTTATAATCTTTTACAGTTATGGGTTTGCTCATAATGTTAAAAATGTAACTTTTAAAGGGCAATGTTGTTGAATTATGCACTAACTGCCTGTGATGGGTTTCCAGCATTGTTGACGTTGCGCAATAATGAGGTGTGTTTGTGTGTTTCCAGCATTTATCATGTTTAATATTACTGCTTATATTTGTATGAACGGTGGTTAAATATACTATTTTTAAGTAGCCATCACTCCTAAAATAAAAGTGTTGACTGTTTAATAAAATGGCCACTAGAGGGCAGCGTTGCACGTCATTATTGGCTGGTTACCAGCAAATTCCCCAGTTCCACTGGAAACTTTCAAGACTTCCCTCTCGGAGGTTCTGCTGCCTGTGGAGGTTCTCCAGGCTCCTCTGGAGCTCCAACTGTGATCATTTAACCAAAGTTCCACCACTTTCCTACAAATGTCTACCGGCATTCCAGAAGTCCCCCGACACCGGGGCTCCGAGCCAACCTTGAGAGCCTCTCACTTTTAAAAGGTTAAGTGCAGGAACTGGTGAATAAAATCATAATCAGCCACCGGAGGGAAGGTGACCGAAGCCCGATGTTGCTTTACAGCCAAGGTTTTGTCTGAAGTTGCACTGATTTGGGACCATAATTATAAGTAATGCACGTTGCCACTCTTGGCGCGGTCGGACCCGAGAAACCCCAATGCTAACTGCTAAAGCAGGAAGGTCCAAACCCCTCTGCGTAGGAGACGCGCTCACGCTGCTGGAGGGCTACACAAATGCGGCGTTTTTGGAGCCGTTCTGGTCCAGTTCCTCGCCATCATTAAGTCCGTAGCTCCAGCTTCACCACCTCCCATGATCAGTTTAGGCAGCTGATTGGCTCCTGCTGTCTTTCGCCCAGGTGGTTAAGAAACGCTGGTGGCGGTAAACGATTGAAGTGTTTTGGCGGAGATGGTGCTCGCTGAACCGGAGCCCACCATGCCGAAGATGAGCTATTGATCAGCGGAGAGAGGCCTTCGCTCCGGTAGCTTCGCACGTTCGGCCGAATGGAGCCAGCTTCATGCTTAGCCTGCTTAGCATTGCTTAGAAGCTATTTTGTGACCTCGGAGGCAAAAAACTCATCATTCCAACATCATGCAGCTGTTCCACAAACAGTCTCAACCCCGTTTAAACAAACTGGGCTTTGAGGGATAGCATGTAGCTCTTTCAGGGCGGCCATATTGGTCTCTTTCGTCTTCACGTTGCTAACTCTTGGTCTTGTCCCAGGACTTGGTTTCACTGCCATCCGCCTGGGCCGTGCCTCTGTCGTCGGTTGTCGTATCGCTGCCAACAGCATTCAGCCGTTAGCGGAGGATAAAAGAGCGTCCTGGCGCCGTTGGAGGGATTGAGACAGAAGACAGAGGAGGCAAAACAATCCAGCCGCTCAGATCTGTCTCCGCTCCCGGTGATGTGTTTGTTGTCCACCGGAAAAGTGAGTTGCGCTGTCAGGAGCGAAGAGGCTAACGTCCCAGCGGTTTAGCTCTGTATCCCGGACACGTACAGCTTGAGTACAGCTTGATTTAAACCTCGACAAATGTCAGAGACGGCAAAAGCAGGTGCTTTGGTGCTGCCTTCAGGCGCAGCTCTGGGCTACGCCCCTGAAGGGACCGCGGTCTAAAGATGCCACCAAGGACGACGGAACATTTCGTTTTCATCCGTGTGTCCGGCATCTAAAGTTGGGAAGGGCACCGGAACGCCTCACTGGAAGAACGTGGCGGTGCTAAGGGATTAGCTCGGCATAGCATCTGCTGACTGGACAGGTCGGTGACCTGCAGCAGGGACAGGGGGACTTTCTGCGTCCTCTTCGTGGTGGAAGCACGCTAGCAACCGCTCCATAGCAACAAGAAAACCCAGAAAAACACAATTAGAAAAGCTGATATCTGGGAGGGGGGCGGTTGGGGGCCGAGTCCCCCGAGAGCCATTATCCTCGGCTAATTTTGCATCCACGGGCAAAGACTCTGTTTCTCGCCGGGTTCGAGGGTCCAGAACGCAGCTTATTCCCACAGGTGATTCTTCTTCTTTATTAAACCCTTTTTCACAGGGTGTCCCCCCCTACTGAACTGAAGTGGAGTGGACATTAATCAGGACTTCTCTTTCTCGCCCTCTCATCTCTCTCGCCGATTCTAACAATTTCTGAAAGGCTATTTCAGCGGCGGCGCGAGCTCATTTATTTTCCGTCCCCCCTCAGCTCTCAGAGACGGTAAATCATCAGTTAGCGTCACGCGTAGCGACGCTCCAACGCTGGGATTTAACGCTCCGGGCTTCGTCCTCGGCCTCTCGCGGCCGTCACACGCTGAAAACCAATAAAGGTCATGTTAGTTTGGAGTTTTGAAGCTTCCATCTGTGGAGGTTTCCTTCCTGGCTGGGGCTGCTTAACCCCGCCCACCTGTTTGATGTGTTACACCTGTTCACTCCTCGCGTCTGGAAGTCCTCCGACTCCCTCATTGTGGATCCTGATGAATTTCTGCACTTCCAAACTCTCCTCCTCACCTGGCTCGGTCGACCCGGAACCACGTTCAACTTTGGACCTGTGAGTTTGGTGTTTTTGACGTTTTCCTTCAGTGAAACCCCAAAGCAGGAAATTGTTATTTCAGGGTTAGCTTTAAACCGAGGCCCCTCCCCCGTTTCCAATTCTTCGATCAAATGTTTTTAATCCTTAAGAACCTTATTTTGATGTTTCATTTGTGGATTTGCACTTTTGTGGACTTGTGCAACAACTTAAAGTCACATTAGCCTGTCTGGTGCTCAGGTTTCCAACCTCTGGCTTTAGCCTTTCATGCTACATAAACAACCACACCTGAAATGAAAACACTCCAGGCCGTTTTTCCTCAAAGGAATCATCGTCATGGCGATTAGAAAGAGGCAAACAAGAACGTATCTTAAATTAACGAACGCTAACCTGTCCCCGGTGACGCTCTTGGGGTTATATTTAGGTTGGAACGTCAGCGTGATGGTAAACAAAGCAGTGATGCATGATCTCCTTCATTTCCCAGGATGCCTTTTATCGGCCCGCGGAGCGCCGCCGACATTAAGTCTGATGGTTTTTTATGGGCACATTCGGGACCGTCGGCGCTCAGATAGCTACCGTAGCCTCGTCTCGTTGCTGAATCACCTTCTGGTCTATTTTTTGCTGCCGTGGGTGAGGAGACGGGAGCAACTGAGGGTCACAGGCAGGTTCTTGATCTGATCAGACTAACCACGGCGACTGCAAGCTAACTGATAACGACTTCTTCGGAGTCCCAATCGGGGGGATTGTTTGAAGTTTTTTAACGTCCAGGACTTTTTTATTTACATTTATCTTTAAGTATTTAGTCATAAAGTAATTCCTGTTCCTGTGGTTGGTATTAGCATCCCACCCAGCCCACCGTTAGATGACACAGGTGACCCCCAAAAAGGGCAAAGTAGGCCTCTTAAACGATGTAGGCCCACTGACGGGACTTCATTTTGACTTCTTTCTGTTCTTTGGAGAAAAAGCTAGCTCGAAATGCGAATCGTTTCCTCCCTTTACGTTCTCCTCCACTAGAAAACGCGTCGATGCCCCGCAAACGCCAAAGAATTACACCCCCCCCCCCCAAAAAAAAAAACATCAGGGACATCGGCCAAGAAAAAGACGGAATTTAAATTTTTTTAAAAAAATAGAATCGGAGTTCACCTGGAGGAGGGATTATGATGAGTCCCCCTACCTTTTTAAAAATTTTTTTTATTAAAGTAAGCAATTATTCATAAATGTAGTACAATAGTTTGGACTTTAATAGTCAGATAATAGTTCTAAATCAAGTTCTCTCGGTTTTCAGAAGGGATGATTAGCACAATGTGTCGTTTTATCTATTAATCTTTAATCCAGCGTGTTTATATTCAAAACCATTGATCACAAGTCGTTTGATTCCACTAAAGCGATCTTTCACGTAGAGAAATCCCTTCATTCTAACGGTAAAAAGTGTGTTTTTTGGATGATAGATACTTACGGCGGTGTGCGGGGGACCGTCGGGAAGATCCATTTTGAAGAAGCGCGGCATTAAATCTTCGGAGGACCGCGACCTTTTCCCGCCACAGCGGGAGCGGAGGTCTGTGGAGGAGGATGAAGATTGATGTAGGCAACAGGAATAGAACCAGTAAATCCTTAATCCCAAATTAAATTTCCCTCTGATGCTGATTTATGTGTCCCGGTAGCCGCCGTTTACAGACGAGGGCAGCAAACGCCCCGTTTATATGATCCGAACGTTGACACTTAATAATCCGATCAGTCTGCTCGGGACGGAGCTTTAAGGTGAATTTATTGTTGTTCAGCTCCAGATTCGACTCCTCTCCGTTCGGGGGGAAACTATCCTTGAGATGTGGGGGGGATCCGCGGTTAAAGGCGTGATAAAACACGGAAGGAAACTGGTTAATAAAAGGAATCTGTAGGACGGCGCGAGGAGGAGAGGACGGGTGAGAATTATGGACACAATAAACCTGTTAGTAGATAGAAAAGCGATAAAAACAGGCATCGTTACCAGAGAAGATCCAATAGATGTGGGCTGGTTTACTGAACTCTTCAGACTCTTTTGAGGATTTAAGCAGTTCTTTCTCCAACTTTTCTCTTTTTTCGGTGATATTTAATTTGAGCGACGCTCCCTAGTGGCCACATAGGGAACACACATGATTTAGTCACGACATAAAAGTGCTGTAATTTGGTAGATGAGTCTGTCCTCCATCAATCAGCATCAGAGTGGACGTTAATCAACTCTGGAGATGGATGTGAAGGACACAGCAGCGGCGGAGTGACACTCCCGATGGCCTGCCACATCCAGATGTCCAGATGTGCACGGCTGATGAATGAAGCCATCAATCAAGTGCTTTTTGCGTCTATAAAATTGGCACTATTATTGTCAGATTATCCAAACCGCTAATGAGCCGTCCGTGCAGCTAACAGCTGCAGGCACGAGTGAAAGGCCATCAGTAAAAAATGGCGGGAACCTGGAACTAAACTATGCTAACCCTCAGCTGGTATTTGTTCTGGAATTTGGGTTGTCTTTAAGCCTCTTAACATGGACAAAAGCAGCAAAACAAGAGCCTGGAAGCAAACATGGCCGCCTTTCCTCCCACCCTGCCGCCGTCTGTAATTGTTGAAGCCAAACACGGCGTGCAGACCACTGATGACTGTTTCCGCCGTGGGCTGTTTTGGAACAGCGTTGTGGTGGAGAGGTTCAGAGGATCAGCGGCAACGACAGCACCTTAGCTTCAGCGTGAGTCATGACACACAACAGTGAGTCAGCACAGGCTTCGCTGGTGTTCAGCTGTTTGATTCTCTCTCCGTTGCTGGATGTTTCCTTCTCATTTCCTCGGACTGCTGTCAGCCGTTGTGTGGATCAGCGCCTTAGCGAGGTTCCTGCATCGGTTGCTCGTTTAAAGCGGCGCATCAGGACACACGCTGATGCATAATTTAGCAGTTAGTTCCAGCTGAAAAAAGGCTGAAAGCAGAAGAAAATGTTCAAATCAGTTCTGCGGGTGCTGCCAAGAGGCTAAAGTGCTTCACTGGGACAGAGTCGGGTTACAGTGGGACAGCGTTGTGCTACGAGAGGGTACCGGCTATAATGGGCCCGGTGACGTTGGATTGAGGGTGGATAATATACGATTTCTGAGGTCCTGTGTCCTCTTACTGGCTTCTTCCTGGCTCTATTCTTGTCTCTTGCCATCTTTGTTTGCTTCGATCCCTCACTGAACCACATTCCTTGACTGCCAGACTCCAATAATGCTAAAGCTCTTGTAAACTCACAGAAAGTTCACTCCCCACATTTCGTCCTTCTTGACTTCTGGCATTCGTGCGTGTCAACAATTCGCTAATTGCATCAGGTTCTCTTTTGAAAACAGTCGAAGAATCTGTGCGGCTTTGTCCACGTCTGCTGTCAGACGGCGTTGTTGATAAGGCAACGTTTTATTGTTCGTTAAATGTCACTTCAATCCCAGCGTTATTTTTCCTGTGTCATTCTTCCAAGGTCGCCGCGCTTTCCTCCTTTCATGTAGCGGTTGTGTGAATGAAAAGAGAACCTCTGAAGAATCTCAACGCTGCGCTAACCCCGCTCATTGATGTTGCTGTTTTATTTTAGGACAAAGTTGGAAAGTTTTTACAAAGTTCAACAAGGGATCAAGCGAGATTAACCATTTATTTTAAACAGTTGGGGGGAAAGTACACGTTTTCACGTCAGTAGTCACCGACCCCATGCAGCAACAGAACCAGAGAACCAAGCGAGGCGACGTTAGCGGCAAACAAGAAGTGCGCCACGTTTTCACTGCTGCCAAATATGCTTTTGTCTTTGCACGTGAAATCTGGCGTGTTGCTGACCGCCGTGGTTGTGTCGGCTGGGGTTGGGGCCATTGTTGTCGGGGGCGTCGTTGACGGGGGTGATGACGGCGTCGGGCAGGCGAAGCCCGAGTCGCTGTCAACTCCAGATGAGGAGAATGTGACGGAGCCCGGCCGGGTACTCCCGGTGATGTTGCTGATCCAGTTCTGGTACTTGGAGACGCGTGTGTAAACTCCGGGTATGCCGGGCTGACCGCAGCCGTCACCAAAGCTCACGATGCCACTCTGGATCCAGATGCTGCCGTTAATGTGTTTGACCACGAGAGGACCTCCTGAGTCACCCTACACGGAGGAACAAGGCACATTTCACCACCTTAATTTGCCAGATCTTTAGCCCCTCCTCCCCCAACGTTCTAGCCATCCCAGATTACCTGACAGGCATCCTTCCCTCCCTCTCTCACGCCAGCACAGATCATGTTCTCTGTCAGGACTGCATGGGAACATTTACACTCATTGTTTCCCACCACCCGCACCTTCACTTCCTGGAGGATGTCTTCCAACTCGCCTGTTTGGAGACATGTTCCGACATTACCGCTGGTACTGTATCCCAGACAGACAGACGTGTTTGGTCTTACCGTTGCTGTTCGCTCCCCATCCAGTGACCCAGCTGCTGGTTCCGTTATGGAAAGTGCTGTCCGCCGCGGCCAGGCAGACTGGATATATATTATCTGTGAAGTTGACAGGAGCCGACAGCTGGAGGAGGCAGATGTCATTGTCTATGGTCAGGAAGTCGTACCGAGGGTGGCACACGGCTTGTTTAATGGTCCGCGACTCTTCCTTTGGGTTTGAACCCGACTGGCTGTGACGACCCAGATAAACCGTTATCCCCCTGTAGTCACTTGACACAGACAGAGGGACCAGAATGTTAGACTAGTAGTAGTTGGGATCCATCTGTCTAAAAATCCATCTGTTTAAAAAAAAAATAAAAAAATGTTTTCCTCACTCTATGCAGTGAGCGGCGGTTAGCACCCAGTCTTTGGTAATCAGGGACCCTCCGCAATGAGACACCCCAAATTCGTTTAGACTGACTTGCCAGGGCCAACTTCCTGGAGACGCGTCCGAGCCTCCCACAATCCTGTTGTTGGTCACGGCAACTCCACATTCTGAAATAAAAGAGAGCGGAAGCTCATCCTCCAACTTGGTCGGCTAACCTTGTAAGAAAATTCATGCAGTTGTTTGTGCGTGTGAGAAAGTTATTTCTGCTCCGTTGAACTGACGGGAACAGTGATCATTTCTCCAGGTTCCTCATTCTCTGTTCATCTTAAAGAATTGTTTCCCATGAGTGTGTGTGTGAGGGTGTGGTTCCCTTTTAGCTCTTGATGTCATAGCTGGTGTGAGTGAATCAACAGGACTCACAATGGCAGGACTTAATATAAATAAAATAAAGTAAATTCTACTTTTTGTGCTGTATGTTCACCGTTTTGGAAGTTTGATCATGAGATCTTACCTGGTAGCTGTGATCGACAACCTACCAAATGCAGAAAAACACAGTTAATTAGCATAAATGCTCAACCTAAACAGGTTTTTAAAGAACCATAATGGACAAAAACAACTAAGCTACAAGATCATCTATTTAGTGTTCATACTTTTTATTTGTGGCTTTTTTTCCCTTTTTGTTTGACCCCAACTAAAGGAATTTCGCTCTGTGTCACTCAGGGAAACATCTTAAAGCTCAATCACGCCTCAGAACTTCCTTTTTCTGGATGTCAGCTAGCGGCGACAAGAAACATTCTGGTAAATCCGATGCACTGGTCCAGCAGGTTCAGTAACTTCCTGGAACATGTTCGGCTTCCCTAAAGATGCTCTCTGCTTACTGATGTGAAGCACAAATAGCTTCTTTATAGCTATTTTCTCAACTGGTTCTAAACTCCCTGAAATTTCTACTGATTAACGTTCGTGATAGATAGCATTGCTAATGTCAATTTAGCTATGGTCTAAATATTGCCTAATTTTTTTTTCTTCCCTTTCACCATCTCCAACAATCAGCCTCGAAAGTCCTTGAAGTGAAACAGGTCCTGAGGTGTTCGCTGTCTGGTCTTTGAGATACAGTCTCACCAGTCTGCCATTCGCAAATTTTGAGCAATATCGCGACTGTTGTGTATCTGCCCGGAGCTCACATGCACTTACCTCCCAGCATGAGCAGGATCAGCACGGCTACGTGATGCAGAACCTGGCAGGCAGCCATTTTTAAATGTGCCTCTTTCGCTCTCCTCCACTTTAAATACTGTATTTCTTGTACTTGGCTCCGCCCACTCTGACAGTAATTGCGCAACACTTTCGGCATCTTTGTAGGTGAGACGAATCACGCTACAATTTTGACATACCCGTCATGACAGCATTGTACTTTCAGAGTTTGAAAATGAGAGATTGGACTTAGTGACCCCCTAACACAACAAAACTTGTTTTCTAAATCAGGATTATTTATTTTCACACAGACTGTAGCACTTAGCTAGCCTAGCCCTAAAGTCTATGCACAACGCACTTGTGTGAACATATTTGTCATAGTTAAAGATGTACAACACCTGTTTGTGTTGCCCCGTGTGTGTGTGTGAGACGTGGAGGTTGAGGTGTGATCTGATTTCACTCCCACATGAGGGTTTGGCAACAAGGTTCAACGAGGAAAGGAATCTGGAAGTTCCAACATTATGCAGTACCTGCAGTGGCCTCTAGGGGAATAAACAAACCCAGCTGTCGGTTGAGGGTTAGTCTGTGCTCATCTTTGTACAACACGGCTGAAAATAATTCTGACAAAGACGAGCTGAATAAATCAGCTGTAATTTGGTTTATTACTAAACCTCCGGATGATTGGACCTGACCGCTGTCTGCTGTTGTGTCATTGAATGCATCACAGTGGAAGAGCGGGGCAACAGAACTGCTCAGGATTCATCAGACGTGTGAAGATTGGAGGCTCTGAGCTGTAGCGGGATTATTGACGAGGCGTTCAGGTTTAGTCAGGGAGGCTTGAATAACATCGATCGGTTTTGTCTGCGCGAAAGAAACTGATAATTAAGTCTGAGGATGAGGACCTGGTTGTAGCATCAGTCTAACAATTAGAAGCTTTTTTGCATTGTGAGATCACATAAGTTTCATTTTTGTACATTCTCAGGTTAATCAATTTCATTTTCCTTCATTTACCGAAGGACTGAATAATCCCACCTTCATGAGCTCAGTCCAAAGATGCCAAGAATAGATCTGTTTGTGACCTTGACCTTTGACCCCTTGGTGCGCTTTTCCTTTTTTATCATGGCCCCATTTACACAACAGTTTTAGAATTAGTTTTAAAACAGTTCCCCATGCAAAATACACTGTAGTAGACCTGCCCGACCAATAGGTGGCGGTAATGAAACAGATTTGTGGGAGTATCGAGAAGTGGGCGATCACAACAGTGAGCTAACAAGCCCGCCCAAACCCTCAAATTCGTAGTATCTTGAATTGTGTGAATGGACGCTTGTCTCTGGGTTTTGTGTGTTGTGTAGTGTCATTCATTTCTGGCCCTCCGTACCTCCCGCCTAAGGCTACCAAGCATGCGGAATTGAGACGTCACTGGAAGGCACGGAGCGTTTACTCGCACCCTGGCGTTGTGCGCAATCTAATGAATTTTCCTGCCTTTGGAAAGAACTCTAAAGAAATCAGAGTTATTGACCATGTTTGTAGCTCGAGGTGCTAGTTTTATTTTTAGTCTCTTTTCCAATTTTACCCTATGCAAAAAATCCTCATTTGGACACATGGGAGTTGTAGTTGCCACTGGAAAAATCGACTGGCAGCTGAGGGGACCCGGCGTGTTCTTCACCTCTGTGATTGGGAGGTGTGCCAGTCTTCTTCTATCTGTTCTACACTTACAGGTACTCAGGAAACGACTTGCACAAGCTCAGCAGCTGTAGTGCGCATGCCTGAAATCGCTGCAAATGCCCCGCTTTGCATTTACACGGTGCCGGTTTGAGGCATTTTAGCCCCCATCGTAATGTTTTAAACCCACTTCTGAGACGGGTCTTTTTGACTGAGAGCTTAGCTTAGCATTGGTATTCACACATGCACACCGGTCTCTCCTTTGGAGGGACAGAAACAAGCGATGCGCTAATCACAACATTGGAAACCTCAGGAGGCTCCTTCAGAAGGAACGGAAACGAGGCGCGGCGCTCTGGGAATGAATTCAAACGGCTGAAAGATGGCTGCCGACCAACAAAGCCAAGAGCGCCCCGCTCTGATAATCTGATGCTACACTCCAATTTTTGCAATTAGCGAAAGTCAAATGATGCGGAACACAGCGATGAGGGAAAAAAAGTCTGACAAGTTTGGAAAATTTGGCAATAATGTTTTGGGGTTTTTTTTCTTGCCAAAAATTGTTGGGAATGCTTATTTTGACCGCGGCTAAATTTTGGGCCACAGGTCTGTTTGACCCACTGATTTTGGACCAATTTTCCTTCGGAGATCCCTCGAGGATGATCCATCCCTGAGGACATGGCTCCTCTGGCAACAGGAGGAGAACATTTACAAAAAAGTAACAAAACCAGATTAAAAGTCAACCTGGACCAGAGCTAGTTTGTCTTCGGTGTTTATCCCGTGGATTCTGCTGGAGGAATGTGTGATGGCGCTGATGGGATGTGACCCGACTGAGAATAGATTCCAACAAGAGGCCAATCATATTCTGTCTGGGACCAACTCTGGCAGAACTAATTGGTTTACACGTAGCGTGCAAGGGCATCCTCTCCCGAACTGAACATCAATGTCGGAGGAGGGAACAACAACAACAATCCAGCAGCTTGATGGAAAGATGGAACCAATTCACCTTGAAAGTGAAGTGAGGAATCAGAGCCGCCTGTTCAGGTTAGCTCAAGCTAACAGAGAAGGGAACAGTGAGAAAGTTCGATGAATGAGCTCCTTTTTCACCCCAATGGAGTCAAGCTGCTCATGGAAGTTCTCCCCTGACACAACTCCTTAAGCTAAACCATCCCATTTAGCCCTGACCTAAACCCAAGTCTAACCCTAAAAACATGTTTTAACCCTAAAACTGTCCTTTGAAGCTGTGAGGACCAACAACATGGCAACACTTCCCAAACATGGTCCCACTTTGGTAGTAGAATGAGGATCCTGGTGCTCGGTATATAGTAAATGTGAGAACAGGCACACACACACACACACACACATTACAAACAGTCAAACAATTTGTTCCAATTGTGTGAATCTATTCCATGGTTTTATTGTTGAAATGAGCTCTCTCGTTTTCTTTCTCTCCTTCATACACACATACACACACAGATACACACACACGCACGCACGCGCGTGCAGATTCAGATTCCGCAGCAAAGTCAATTTTCTGTTCCTCGTGTCACAGATTGTAATCATCCGCAGACATGACACACATTTTTAATAGAAATTCAGCAGAAGGCGGCAAAGTCCTCACAAATGCCCTCAAACTGTGTGTGTGTGTGTTTGTGTGGGGGCCTCACATGTGATCCATCTCATTCAAATTGCCGGCCGCTGCCAGTGTGACTCGAATCACAACGTGTTTAATTGAAACCTGTTTTATCCTCCATTTACGGCGCTCTTCTACGGAGGATTATGGACAGAAAGGGGGGGTGGGGTGGAGGGGGGGGGGGGTTAGAGGAGGCAGAAGTGGATGGATGGAGGAAGATAAGAGGAGAAATGGCTTGTTTTTCCGCGTTTTTCCACATAGTTATTGTTAGCCTGTGCATTTTGTATTTACAGGACGAAGCAGCTAACGCCGGCAGGGCTGCCCCTCCCCTTTTAGCTCCGCCCACATTGACATACCAACACATCTGAGTCACTGCATCAGTGAGTGTGTGTGTGTGTGTGAGAGAGAGACCTCAGCATAATCACATTTCTACCAATTAGCAATGCAGGCATGTAACAAAGACCTCGCTAAATCTATTAATTGTCTGACACCCTGGAGGGTCATACATGGTGAGTGAGTGAGTGAGTGAGTGAGTGAGTGAGTGAGTGAGTGAGTGAGGGAGGGAGGGAGGCCAGGTCTTGCTGTAAAACAGGCTTTTACAGCCACAGAAGGTTATCGGCCGCTCTTGACTGACCTAATCTGCATTTGCTCGACCACTCGCGTCTCTTCGGCGCTGTTTATTTTCTGTTCATTTGTTCCACAACGGGGATCCACTCATCTTTTTTTATTCCAGTAAGACAAACCAGTTGGACTGATTTCCAGACGGTTAGAGATTACAGGAAAGGCGAGCCTCACCTGGACTGTGGTCGTGTGCTGTGATCTCATGCTGATGTCACCTCTGAGGCTCCGCCCACATCTGTGTATGGTTTGTGTGTGTGTGTGTGTGTGTGTGTTCACATTTGCTACATCTTAAGGACCAGAGTCATCTTGCTGCTAAAGTGGGACCATGATTGTGAAGTGGGTCCATTTTGCTGGGCCTCACAATTTCAAAGGACCGTTTGAGGGTTCAGTGGTGGTTTAAAAGTTGGGGTTAAATTTGAGTTTAGATTAGGCTGAGGGGGTTAGATGGGATGGTTAGGAGCTGGGTAAGGTGTCTTTTCTATAAAAGTCCTCACAAAGATAGAAATGTAAAGATGTGAGTGTGAGACTTTAGGCTGAGCGTGTTTGATTGAATTTCACAGTTTCCCCCTATTTTATTGAAAGTTATTTTTTATCTCCACGTGAACCCCGGACTACGACCCTCCGCTTGCGTTGGGTTTTTTTTTCATCATTTTTATCTCGCAGTGGGATTCAAGACCTGCTGACACCTGGGATTTATGAGCTGTGTGGGGAGAATTCTGAGCAAGTTTTTTATGGAATGCTTATGTACTCGTGGTCACTGTTGCTCAATACCGGTTGTTCCTCTAGAGGTCACTGTCATGACTTGGAATTGTCGTGTAATGTCACAGATAGAGGCAAAAACTAGCATCAGCCAACCTGATAGCAATTTAGCCAAGATAAATGTGACCATTAGCGACCAGATAAAAACACCCCAGAGGGAACCATTTTTCATGTTAATAAACCACAGCTCATCAAAGTTGTTCTTCAGCTATCATTGTTTGTGCTTTTGAGGCTTCAGGTCACCCCCGAAGGTATTTTTACCTCTGTGCGAATGAAAGCGACTAACAATTTGCTTTTCTAAGCAGAGTTCAGACTTAAACACACAGAAAAAAAAACTGTTTCCTCGCAAAATATGACGGTAAACATTCATCTGTGTGCTTGTAGCGCGACGCTTTAACTCGGCTAGATGTCAAAACAACGGGTGTAAGTGAAGGATTAACCATTGAGCTCCTCGCAAAATCAGAATAACCACAACTTGTAAATCAGAATCAGCCTATTTGGCATTTAGGTCTGTTTTTGTTACGAAATAATCCAATTTTTCTGGTGTGGAAGTCGCACTGGAGGACAGGACTTGACGCCCTGAAGGAAAATGTGACGAGACAGAGACCAGAAGCAACGTAGCTGAAGTATCGGCCTCTGGAAGCTCCAGCGACTTTCTTATTTTCCCACCCGCTGATGAAATTAATCCCATTTGTGTGTAAAAACTTTGCGTTGCAGATGTAAGCCTCTTACCCTCAGCTCGAGAACCTAGCCCGGAGCGATTCCCGCCGGGCTACGCTAATGTGCAGAATATTCAGGATGCTCGTGGTTTCAGATTACAGCGTTGTGACCGTGAGATGGCTACTACCTGATCATTCGGCTCCTCATTTATAAATCACGAATGTTACCATTAGCATTATAAACGTAAACAATCCCAATTGATATGATTAATGTTGCTCCATGGCTAATCAGTGTTCATCTACATAGTGTGCAGGAAGGTATTTGATCATAGTATTAGCATGATAAAACAATTTCAATCTAAGAATGGGAGCTAAGATGTTCCGTTGGTAACTGATGCGTCTATAACGACATCACATTTTTCATTTCATTAAGAATATTGATTTCAAACGGGTTCCCCATTAGCTAGCTTCCACAGACTCCCTCTTACCATATGGCTACATCTCTTTTGTCCCATCCTTCCCACCGTGTGTCTCAAGCCTGCTTCGTAATTCGAAGCATTCCACCAAAACACCCACGATTACTCCAAAACAGATGCTACACACGATAATAGGCGCTAGCTAATTGCTTTGATTTTACTTGCGGTTTGGTTCCATCGTCTCCCAAAGCTACCTGCTAACACGGAACTGCAATCAACCGTGTTCTTCCGTCCTGAATAAAGCTTAGAAACTCATTCATTTACATAAAGTAAATGAATCTATCTTAGCAACATTAGCGCCCACTAGTGTAAAATTGCTGAAACTGTCGCGGGACAGTGATGTGAAAGCCCACGATGGCGATGGGACCGTTCCCGCTGAGGTCACATCGCAAGATATTGGGTCTGTATTGGATTTAGGACCGTCTGAATGTCTGAGCCGACCACCTGCGTACCCATCCACCGCTGAAGTGAAATTTGATTTTGATGCGATTCTTTTTTGCAGCTCGTCTCTGAGGAGCACCTGTAACTCACTTCCTGTAAATATAACCGCAGCAGGAGAGAGATGAGATGAGACGTGAAGAGGATACAGGTGCAGAGCGGCAGCAGAACCCCACAGAACAAAACAAGCACAGAACTGGGAACATTCAGCAATTCTGACAAAAAATAGTTCCCTGACGAGCTTGCTCGCATGCCAAAAATGATCTAAGACAGCTAGCTTAGCTTCAGTTAGCATGTAACCACAGTCATTCAGACCTTTATCGGCTATGCTAGGTTTAATTTTAGGTTTAACAAAGTCAGTTCTAAAGCATAAACGGACATAAAGACACAGTTGTCTAAAAAAACATCTTAAAGATTAAAAAAGTGAGTTTCTTTTCTAGAAATGATTGAATTTGGGAGTCGATTAAACACAGAAGCATCGTGATGGAGGCACTTCACCCTCCAGTTGATGCAGCATCAGCGGCTACACTCATCCCTATTTTAATATCGCGTGTGTGTGTGTGTTTGCGTGTGTGTGTGTTTGCGTGTGTGTGTGTGTGTGACAGGAATAGAAATCCACTCGGCTTGGATAGTTAATTAGATCCACAAGAATTCAGAGCAGGTGATGCTACTCAAACCACCTTGGCTAGCTGGTCATCAACCAATGAACTTTTAGCCAGGCTAACCTCGCCGCTACTTTCATTATTTTCTTCTTTTTGTAGAATTTCTTGGGCTCTAACCGGCGCTTTAAGGGCTCATGTTGGTGCTTTTGTCTTGCTATGGCGAACAACCAAATGTGCTAGCTCGCCTCGGTTTGTGTTAGCTGCGAGGGCAACCTGTAATGAAACCCTTAAATCAATGAGACCCCGTTAAAGCGCGAGATTAGGAGTTTCGCTGGAGAATGAGGAAAACTTTCCTGGGAATTAATCTCCTCGTTCGTATCTGCAGCATCTGGAAGACGACGCGTCTGTGAAAGGTTAATGTGATTTTGTCGGCTTCATTACGACGCATCCGAAGGCTCCGTGGCGATTTAGGCTAACGTAGCTGCAGCTACTTTGAGCTACTAAAAAGGAAACAAATGTGCAAATATCTGATGGAAACTCAGATGTTAGTGCCGGAGACGGCCGACTGACATCTGAAGTTTGTTAGCACTATGCTAACTAAAAGTGCAGCGTATTTTCCGCTTTTAGACCCCAGTTATCAGAAATCTTAAGTCATGCTAACTCAGAATCATGGTTGACAGCCCGTTCCGTTGATATTGGTGAGACGCCTCCAACTGCCACCACTTTTCCTGCTGCGGGAGTCGGGATTTCAAACCCAACGGAGAATAGGTTACTTTTTGAAGCCGAACAGAACGTGAAACAAAGCTACCGTGGACACACCGAGGCTGAAGTGGTGCACCTGCGCGGCTCAATCACAGCCTTCCAATTTGGATGGGTCACAAGTGCTAGAGCGGCTCCACGTGAAGAGGTGTTCAGGTGCCGCCGGAGCGCCGGGCTCTGCCAAACGATCTGGCTCGCATGAAAGAGCCGCGGATCCCATCACCAGCTGGCTCCCCTTAACGTCGGGGGGGCCCACCTAGCGGATTTATCACCTGCGGCTAAAGCACACGCTGGTTTTTCGCTGGAAAGAGCTAACTTAACTTCTGGAAATGATGCTAAAAGCTTTGCTGGCAGGAACTGCCGACGCTTCACCGTCATTTAGAAACGAGATTGACTGACGGATCTCTCTCGGTGAGCCGGGTGAGCGTCAAGGAAATAAATCAACGTGCTAATCTTGATAATCCGCGGAAAAGACGTCATCTTTGCAACTTTACGAACTTTTGACAGACATGATGATGTTAGAAAATCGACTCCTTCATTTGGTTTGGTTCACATCTTCACGCTCTGCTAGTTCCAGGTCAGATGCTAGGTCTTCTTCCTCCTATCTGTCCACTTCCTCCTCTCGGCTAACTTCACCCTTCCTTTGGTCCACGTTGAGCTAAAGGCTACGCATGAGACGAGGGATTCAGCGGAGGGTGAAAGCAGATGGAGAGAGCGGCTAACGGATCAGACGGGAGCGGGGAGGTGGTTGAGGAGGATCCAGGCCTGCAGTCGCACCGCGTGCGGACGGATGAGGCTACAGAGCGTTTCAGGAAAGATGACGGGCTGCTTCCAGGATCGGCGTCATGACGCATCAGTGAATGAGACCTTTTTTGATTCGCAACGATGAGCAAAGCGGAGAGCTCTGATTTGCTTGAACAGAGTGTGACGGAGACGGGAGGAAGGGTCCAAAACAGCCCTCAAGGACCCCCAACCCAACCCAACCCCCCCCTCCGAGTTTGTCTACCGTCAACAGGTTGAAGGATTAGCATGCCCCGCCCCATCGCAACACCTCTGCATGCAGACATTCAGCAGGGCTGCTGTGCGACGGATGCCAAGTGGGAATGCTGGGAATAGTCTGTTGCCATAGAGACCAGGACAGATGGAGCGACGGAGGGAAACAGCTGATCAGGACACTCCTTGATTGCCTTTTACCTCCTGAATCAAATCAACGATCCTCTGGTTTTCAATTTCCTGGCAACTTTATTTCCATTTGTCCCCACAAGAATAGATGTTCCATGATTTTACCGCTTGGGGTTGTGAGATCAATTTGTCGGTGGGTAAAGGGTCGTCTGTGTATCACGACAGCGGCAAAGGTCATTTTTGGCGTCGAAGGGGAAGAAGCGAGCTTTCCCCGTTAAAGTTGCAGCACCGGTGCAACACACACTCGCAACTCATCCGTGACGTGCCGCCCCGATCCTTGGGAATGCAGCGTCACAGCTCCTGCCGCTGGTTACACGACGGCGTGCCACTTCTGGCCCCCGCGCCTCAGGTTTCTGACCACGGCTCCAGAGGCTTCTCAGCTATTCCAGCGGTCTGCTGAGGTTAGTGCAGGGTCAGGTGATCCCTGGTTTCATTAGCAGTTGTAGCAGAGAGAGAGCAAACCTTCGCATGACCCCCCCCCCCCCCACGATCAAACCACCGTATTGATCTGCAGGATAAACTCACACACACACAAACTAGATTATCTCACAGGCCAAAACGGGCTCGTCAGCGGTGCATAATCATATCCGCGGCTCGCTAACTTCTTTCCTCCGAGTTTTCTCTCCCCGACTCAGCAAGCAACAATCGCTAATTCTGATAGCACTGGCAGCTCAATTTGGACAATCTCGTGGAGCGTGCCACCCGCCGATCTGCACATGAATAAATCAACAGCGGCGCCTCCGCTCGGAACATCAGAATTTTTAAGTCGTCTTTGGAGAACGTGCGAATCTGATGAGAGATCAGATCAGAAGCTGCTCGACACCTTTTTTGTTTCATTTTTAATGGCGTAAGATGCCAATAAAAGATGCTATTAGCTGTGACACCGCTGCTACGCTCTTGTGCCGCTATCCTACACAAATGGCTCCTCAATCGTCCTCTTCGTCCCACTCCATCCCTCTCCTCTCAGCATTGTAAAAAATAGCATCTTAGCCATGAAGAGGACGCCGATTAGCTTAAGAGCACGCATTAGCATTAACTGCCATTCAAGTTTGTGCGTAGGTGACAATGTGTCCAAATTGGAGGTAAGAGTAGCTGCACGTCGAGCCGATAAGGACACATGATGTCCTTTACGTTAGCAGCAGCACGTTTGCACTAGCAGGAGGCTTTGCTCCGCTGGACAGGGGCTGTTTACCAGAAATCGTTTTCTCTTAGAACGTTAGTGGCCGCACTGATCATGCGGCTAATCTGAGGTCCAGTTACGACATCCCGGAAAAGGTCAGTGAATTTCGAGATAACTGAACCTTTACGAGCCTTTGAGCTGACCTTAAATCCACGTACCTGAGCGCTGGCTGAATTAGCATCATTATTTCAGCGCCACTGGAAAGAGCGACGCGACATTAACAGCCCCGGCGTGATATGGAAATCCCCTCCCCAGGGGGCGCCGCGCCGAGACCAGGAACAGCAGGCAGAGTTCGCTGTTTAACCAAGACTGAGAGATGAGGTGCAAAGTTCAGAACAGAAGAGAGAAGCTAGCAGGCGAGAAGAAGGAAGCCGAGGGTTTAGCGCTCTCGCGGGGTGCGAGGACGTGGCGTGTGGAATTTCTGGATCGTAAAACTCCGATGAACGGAGGTGAAGTTCCCACCAAGCCTCTAAAGAGTGTGAGAGCAGAAGTATGGGAATGTGTTCAGAAAGTCCAGCAGGGGGCAAAAGAGCCCTCAGAAGTCAGCTTCCCCTTTAGCTGAATGGTAGCACTAGCAACAACCTATTCAACAGGAAACTAGGGTAAATAGCGCTGAGAGCTCGCAGCGGGGTACGCTAGCTGCGCGGGGTACGCTAGCTGCGCGGGGGTCTTCGCAGCAGTTCCGCGTTCCTTTCATCCACTGAATGGATGAAGGCTGATTCCCTCGTTCGAGGGACAAGGATCAAACAAGATTAGCATCTCTTCGGAGGACCGTAAGCTGTTTCTTTGGTCACAAAGCTCCGCCCACTTTAGCAAATGTTTGTAAGAGGTGAGCGGGAACTTATCAAAGTCGGACATGCGCTGACTAATTCGGGTTCAGTCCTGTTAGCGACGTAGCCTACGGGTGTTGCTAAAGTCGGCGCTGTTGGACACAAGGAAGCTTCGGTCAGCAGGGGAGATCTGGCAAATCTGGAAAAAAAAAACCATCAGCAGTGCTAGCAATTAGCATGCTTCAGGAAGGTAATTAGCAGCACAGCCTTGGAGGGCAACTTTCCCAAAACATTTCCTCTCTCCGACACACACACACACACACACACACACACACACACACACACACACACACACACAGCTGTAATTACTATTACACCACAATGAGACGCAGAGTTGGACTCTCCTTTATGCTACGATAAAACGTGAGCAGCGTTCCGAGTCTCAAGCTCGTTAGCGTGACACCGAGCACGGCTGAGCAGCTCCCAGGCAACATTCCAAAAGGAAAAGGAAATCGATCAGGAAAAGAGTGACATACGTAGACCGCAGCGTGGCTTTGATGCTTTGATGACATTCAGGAGACTCAAAGGCTCTTTGTTAAAGGAGGAGACGAATGTCCCACGTTTGTTTGGCAGGACAGATGCAGGACAACCCCCTCCGACAGACCAACTCTAGAGCACCCCGTGTGGATGCTTCGCGTCACTGCGTCCTAGCAGAATATCGATGGAATTCGGATGGAACGGTATTCCGAGACGTCGATCATTCTGGGCTGATAACCGAAGGTTAGCTGAGCATTTCTCGGGCGGTAAGAAGCTCGTCACATCGTGATTAAATCTGTCGGACGTGACAGAAAATTAAAGGCGGAATGAAATATGTTGAAGTAGCCAAGCGCGCTGAGGATGAGTTTCAATAATCGCTCTCTTTTGGAAAAAAAAATCTCCCAGACTGGCGCTGCAGCTTTGAGGCAATTCAATTTTCTTTATGGTGATGCGTTGTGAGGAAACCTGCTCGGCAGCCTGAGGCCGCCCAGGCTGCTGCCTGACTTTAATGGAAGCTGCGGTGGATAATGAGCCGCCGCGCGCGTGTAGCAGGACTGACGGAGCTGCGCAACCTAACGTCAAAATGAAGCAATCTGCTTTCTTATGTTTCTGAGAAAGAAATTGTTAGCACAGCAACAACCCAGTTGTTACTCTTAGTGCTGCTAGCCAACCGACATGCTAAATTGCAGCACCTTTGTATCCGTGACAAGCAAGGGTGGCAAAATGATCCAATTGGAGGGTGAAACAGGCTGGTCTGTGCAGTCTGGCACATGCTAACGCTAACAGAGGCACTAATTAATGAAAAATTCAAGCATTAGCAAGAAACGACAACTTTTGTGGTTTATTTTGCTGGCAAAATGAGGACATTTTTGGGAGGTAGGGACAGTCCTGATGGTGCTCCCAACCAGGGACGGGTCAGGTTGAAGAGTCCTCACAAAGACAGTAGAACGTGTGTGTGTGTGTGTGTGTGCCTTCCAGTCGGCCCTGAGTTTTTCGGACCCGTATAAACACGTGAAGAAGACGTTTGCTAACTGCAGAAAATGTCTGATAAGGAAACTCATTTGTTTAACGAGGTTATTTCCATTAAACGGTGACGCACGTCGGAAGAAACAAATGTTTTCATTTGACTAAAATAAACTTTTAATTAATTAGTCTTTCAGATTTGTATTTTAATTCGACACACCGACACTAAAACTAACATGGAACAGCTCTCTGGTCATAAAGCTAGCAAGCGTTAATATCCCCAGAGACGAGTTTTTAAATCATCTTTGTCGTGTGAGAGTCGTTTTCCTTCCTGCCCGTTTATTTGTTGTCTAATTTGCTAAAGTGTCGTTCTCGGAAGGACATAAATGCAAATTTTTACAAAAACAAAAGATCCTATTTGAAGTGAATTTGTTAGTCAGCTAGCGGGTACGCAGGTTAGCCTCACGCGCAGCAGGCACAATGTTCGGAAAAACATCCCGTTGACTCGTAATTGGTGTCGGACGGCAAGAAAAAATACAATAAAACAGAATCAGTGGGGGGAGGGTTAGCGCTACTGCTAAAACCATTAACGGCTCAGATCTGGTGGTGGGGGGGGGGGGGGGGAGTTGGAGAGCAGGAGATGAGGAGATGTGCGTAGCATTGCTAATCAGACTAGATCATGACATGGAACACGTCAAAAATGGAACAAAATACGGTCGGGACAGGAGTCAAACACATCTTTAAGAATTAGATTAGCATCTTCCTGTTGGCAGGAGACAACAAGAGGTAGAAATACTTTCTGTTGTATATCAGTTAGCCGTTAGCAGTAGCTCAAGCGGAGACTTTCCCACCCCTGACTCGAACTATCAGGGACAAAAAGCATCATTAACATCAGCAGCTAACGCTCGGCGCCTCCTCGTCCCGGTGGGAGGAAACTTTAGCGGGGACGATATGAAGCAAGACGGCAGGTAATGAAGGTCAAAATGCTAAATCTGACCTTTAGCGTAAAGGAACAAACGCGGCGGAAACCGACCTCGGTGGAATGCTTCGCCAAACTGGTGCAGTTTGTTGCTAATCGCTGTTTTCCTTTAAAATTGTGTCATTTTGTTGTCATTAAAGTTCACACACACACGCACGCACGCACGCACGCACGCACACACACACACACACACACACTTCTTTGTGATGTTGACGGGGCTGAGGTGTCACTAGCAGGGCGCTAAGTGGCCGAGGACGTGTTGTTGAGCTGACAGTTTAAGTTAAGCTAGACAGACAGAAGAAAACAAAGCGATCATCTCTCTGACACACGCACACGCACACGCACACACACACACACATACACACACACACACACACACACACACACAGCATGCAGTTTGTTAGTCTCACAAGCTTGTAGGTTTGATAAAACTCTTTTTGGCTGCTCGTGCTAAGCTAGCCCTGCTACATGTGATAAAGAAGCCCCGTCTGGAGGAGACCCCCCCCCCCCCCCTCGGTGGTTTGCCCCCCCCCCCCACCTGAGCTTCCAGGTGAAGAGCGACAGATGGAATAAATGTCCGGTAATAGAATTGAGGAGAGGGCGAGTGATGGAGCGCTGACCTCTGTGACCTCCGTGTGTCCAAGTCCCCCCCCCTCCCGACACCCCCCCTCCCCCTCCTTTGAGTGAGGTCATTGCTGGGGTAAAGCAGATCGGTCCACCTTCCGCTAGTGCTGCCACCCTGAAACGATGAGTTTCCAGGAGCGGCGCCAACCGCTCCGATAGCATCCGCGAGCTAGCGCGCGACCCTCCAGGCCCATAAACGCTACAGCAGAATATTAAATCATAAATAACTAGCGGGAAAAGCCGGAGCTCATTCAGAAGTTGCTAGCACAGCATCGAGTATCAATCGAGGAAACGGTACCGGCGGGAGCCACCTCAGAGTCCCCGGTACTGGAACCAGAACCAGAACCAGCAGAAGACCGAGCGGTGCGATACATAATTTACGCACGTAGACGATCAATCAAATAAAAATGTGTCGTCTGCAATTTCCTGCAACAAGCTGAAAACATTTGGGGGGGTTATGACACACTGGGGGGGGGTTAAACCTGCTGTCAGGTGACATGTTGGACCTTTTAACGGTCGATCCGTTACCATTCGGACCACTCAGTCCACCAAGGAGCTAGCTAAAAACTTTGAGCAGTGGTCAGAGCTAGCGAGTCCTTTTAAAGCTCCAATAACGTCCTAACGATGCTAACACACTTGAACATGTGACGTTGTGGGAGCACTTTGTTTATACAGTTAGCAGCTAGCATCATGCTAAACTTCATGAGAAACCTCCTCTGGGTCCAGTTTGTCTTCATTTGGACATCAGGCTGAATCACGCGAGCACTCGGCCCTCAGGTCCCTGATCCGGAGCGCTGAGACTCAATGGGATAATCAGGGATAATTTAGGAGAGCGGGACCGGTTCTGGATTCACCTCCATGTGGCGCCGGCGTCAAAAGGGCTGATTCTGATTCATGGTCGACCTCATTGGGGCCAAAACTGGACAGGTCTGGGTCTGGGTCTGGTCTGGGTTTGGTCTGGGTTTGGTCTGGGTCTGGTCTGGGTTTGGTCTGGGTTTGGTCTGGGTCTGGGTCTGGGTTTGGTCTGGGTCTGGGTCTGGGTCTGGTCTGGTCTGGTCTGGTCTGGGTCTGGGTCTGGGTCTGGTCTGGGTTTGGGTCTGGGTCTGGTCTGGGTTTGGTCTGGGTCTAGTCTGGGACTGGGTCTGGGTTTGGTCTGGGTCTGGGTCTGGTCTGGGTCTGGGTCTGGGTCTGGTCTGGGTCTGGTCTGGGACTGGGACTGGCCTGGCCTGGCCTGGGAGGAAGAGGAGGGAGGAGGAAGAGGAGGGAGGAGGGGAGGAGGGAGGAGGGAGGGAGGAAGAGGGGGGAGGGGGGAGGAGGGAGGAAGAGGAGGGAGGAGGGAGGAAGATGAGGGAGGAGGAGGAAGAGGAGGGAGGAGGAAGATGAGGGAGGAGGGAGGAAGAGGAGGGAGAGGGAGGAGGAGGAGGGAGGAGACCAGACCCTCCTCAACTCTCCTTTTTTCCGTCTCTTCTCTCCCAGAATCTCAGTGATTCGTCCTCTGTTGTCTCCTTCGTTGTCTCCTTTGTTGTCTCCTAACATCTTGTCTCTCTTCTCCTTCCTGCCCCCCCCCCTCCACCTCCTCTCCGGTTCATTTGGTTCCTCAAATGAGATCAGACGGGTCAGGAGATGTTCTGTGGGATTTTTAGCAGGCTAGCTGTTAGCATCAGTCGCTAGCAGGCTAGCTGTTAGCATCAGTCGCTACTGGAACAGTTTAACATAAAAAATGCATCAAATCTTTCGTGGCAACAGTTCGGAGGGACGTCCCGCCGGGCGTGTTGCCGTTGCAATATTAACGGTTTTATGCTCGGGGGGCAGATGGGGGGGAGGGGGGGCAGATGGGGAGGGGGGGGTCACTCTCCCACCCAGATGTTCCTTCTCTTCACTCCGATTCATCTACGGCTCTTCACCTAGCGGCCCGCGCCATGCTAGCTAGGGACGAAGGTTGGGGTTAGCGTTCAAGGACGTCACGACCATTTTAACCAAGGCCACGCGGTTAGCATCGCGGTTAGCATCGCTCCCTCACCGGCGTTGTTGCCGGGGGTGGCAGCAGCCTGTCCTGATGTCTCCGTCCTTGTCTCACACCCCCCTCGCGTCCACATCTTTCAGCTAATTTGAGTGTAGCTTTTATGCGGCGGCGTGCTGGTCGTTCCCGGGAGAGTCTGGAAGTTAAAAAGGAGTCATCGGAAAAATGTGCAGGAACAGCAACATCAATAAAATAAGGGGAAAAAAAACAACTGCACATTTTTTTAGTCCAAAAGCCAGAAAATATTAGATTATATTGAAAAGCTGCAGTGCAAAATAGCACAGTTAGCATCCACGCTAACGCTAGATGACGCACGTCCATCTCTGCTTCAGAGGGGTCGCGGCCCCGCTAATGCTGTGCTCGGTGTTAGCGTCTTAATGCTGACATATAAATTTTACAGCATTCTTTCGTGCTCAATATTTAAATACAGACGGACTAGCGCTAGCTCGTTGGGAGTGCTGCTGTCTGTAGCTAATGCAGCAAACTCAGCAAACTCGTTATAGCAATTCCTGAAGTCTTGTTTCCGTTGTTGGTCATTTATTTTTCTAGCATCCTGCTAACAGGGAGAACCTTTGCCCCAAATGATCACACGTGTTAGCTTTGTGCTGGCTAACACGAGGAAAATGAGATCTGATGATCGTAGAATGGTACAAGCTTGTAGTTTGAGGTAAATTTCTGGTCTCTGACCTCCTAAAGGTTTCAGTTAGCATCGTTCGCCTTAGCCCCGAGTGTCTCATAAACATCTGAGCTTATTATAATCCAATAATAACTCTTGACAACATCTCTGGTGGCGTTTAGCTAACCCTGCTGCTTTTCCTGAAAAGTTCATTCCTGTGAGCTAGCTTGTCCTGATCAGCGACGTGAAGGCGTTAGCCTTTCATCGTCATGTGGGGTAAATGGACAGCCCAGTCCTTCCTGTCCTGCACCGTCCCCCTACTGCCCCCCCCCCAGGGGGGAGTTCCTCGGCCGCGTCAGCCTGGTTTTTTTCAAAGTGGCCGTAGCTACCAAGCTAAAGGGGACGCCGGCGGCGCTGCGCAAGCTAACCCAAGAGGAGACTGTCTGGAGGGATTATTCACAAGGAAACCAGGGCAGTGGATTAATTCAGAATCTTCTCATTTGACATCAACATGCAGTCCACCCCCCTCCCCCCACACACACACACGCACACACACGCACACACACACACACACACACACTCCCCGCCCCTCCCGTCTGTTTGCCGCCGCCTGAGGATTAGCTTCTGTTACCTCACATTTGTGTGAAAATAAAAAATGATTCTCAATTGTGAGAGGACGAGATTGCAGAGGGAGACGGGGAGCACCAGGACACACACACACACACACACACACACACACACAGGTTAATGGAAATCATGCTGGATTAGCGCTACGCTGCTATAATCTCAGAGCTACACGGCAGCACGATTATTGACTTTGTCCTTGAGACGAGTTTACAAATGGATGTAACGGCAGCAGAGGTCACAGGGGTCACGACCCGCTGACTCGCGCTAACGCTCATTAGCGTTGCTTAAACATGAGGAGCACGAGTCTCGCTGAGGTACTTGGGCGCCAGTCCTGCGCGTAGCGTCAAGCTCTCCACCAGGTTGTGTCCTCCAGCTAAATCCCAGTTCGCCCAGTCAAACATTTCAGTAGCGCTTAGCTGGTTAGCAGTGCTAAACTGTCGGGTCAGCGCGGAATATTACGGTAAATCGATGATCCACCTCACAGGCGGTGGTAGCGAAAAGAGCTGCGATAAGGTTGATCCGTTTAAACATTTATTAGCATAAAAAATGCACGACCCGCCAACTCCTTCAGATGCCCAAAGAAGACATTTGTTGCTCGTAAAAGCGTAGCATTTGCAATTTTTACAACTCTAAAGCTAATTTGAGCTCCCGAAAATTATCCAAGAAACATCTAGCCGGGAGTTGCTCATGATGTTATAGCTGCTATCAGATCACTAGCGTCACATACAGCCATCATTGTTATGATAATTGAACCTTTGACTGAGTTATTTGATTTCGCTAATGCGACTAAGAGCTGTATCACGATCCACAGACGGTGAACATTTGTTAGCATTCCATGTCGATGTAGCATCCACGAGGCAGCCGGAGTAATGAATGATGTCAACGCGGTGGCAATGAAACGGGGGAGGGGCGACCCTTCCCCGACCCCAGTGCACTTGACTGATTGTCAAGCAATGCAGTGTGTTAGCTAGCATTAGTGCTAACTCCTATTAGAGCTGCCATATCCAGCTAGTGGAAGTGTCCTAATGAATGACATGTCGCAGGTGTCGTGTGGGAGATGCAAATGAGTCTTCAAAGGGCACTTTACCGAGGAAGCTAACATTTCGCTAATCTTGGGGTTCATTTAGGACCCACTCTGTAATAAACTCAGAAGGTCATCTGATTAGGACCTGTTGGGGGTGTAGAGCTAGCCTAGCGTTGTCTTCTCATAGCGTAAAGGCCACCGCTTGCTAGACTTGCGCAGGTATTAAATCACTCTTTTAGCTAGCACTTTATAGCTTTTCTACTAGGTGTATATTAGCATTGGCTCGGCATTCATTTGCATCAGCGCCTGACGTCCGTTGAGAAAAGTGGGCAAAAGGTCTCGATGCTCTTGTAAATGTCAACGGGAGACGTTGTTGGAGGGAGGGAAAGAAATAACGTAGAGAAACGAAAGAATAAAGGAGTTGAATCCGGTTTTTATTTGGATTTGGAGATTTTTCACGCCGACATTGAGGAAATTGGAAAAAAACATCTGACTAGCTTAGCACAGGAAGTGGGCCATAAATGCAAGGAAGCATTAGACTCGCGTTTCTTTTCCATCATCAGCTGTCTTTGCTAATCATGAGCTATCCTATTAATGTCAGCTGCTAATTATATAGCATTAAGCCCTCTGAAATAAATGACTGGCCTGATGGGGGTGAGGATTAGCATTGACAAAGGCGAGTCCATAACTTGGTTTAGCTCCTTTGCTCCTTTTCTCGTAGTTCGTTCAGTGGACGTAAACGATTAATTTTACGAATCTTTTTGGCATTTAGCCTCTGATGTGCTAACGTTGAAGCGGTTGAAACAAGAAAAAAGGACTGGACTCAAACGCACCTCCACCCCCTCGTTACACAGCAACCTTGTTTATCTCAATTTGACAGGAGCCATTTTCGGCGCGCGGCCGCAGGAACTAGCAGGGTAGCATTTTTACTGCGGCTCGGACTTTAATGGCTAATTTACAGAACGGAGGAAATAAAGAGGTTTCTTTAGCTGAAGGTTCCTTGACTCCTGAATTTGCAGTTTTCAGTTTTGTAAATAAAACAGTGCATGATGGGCTAGTTTAGCTAGTAAATCAGGAATGTCAACAGCATCATGGAGCAAGTGTTGCTAAAAGCCATGCTAACTGCCTACATTATCCATAGAAGAGCCTCAAGTGAAGCTAACCGATCCGGAAGGTAGCTCCAAAAAGAGAGTAGCTACACAGAATAGGTTGCAATCTTAGTTTGAAGCTAGCAGAGTATGCTAAATTTCTCATCTTCAGCTGCATTTTTAGTTAGCGTGTGTGATTAGCATTCTGTCTGAGGCGATGACGCAGGAAGTGACCTCGGAGCCGAACCCTCGGCGGCACTCTAAGGAGTCGCACGTTCCATTGTTAAAATGTCAGATGTGGGAAAAAAACCCGACTTGTTTGACGAGCTAACGGAAGCTAATTAAAGGCAATTCCATCCCGACAGACGGCGCCGCAATAAATAAGACAAATAACGCACCTGTTGCCATTTTAGCCTCCAGGAACGCAATTTATCATCATTTCATTAGCAAAGTTTGGACGCGTCGCATTTATCCGCATTTCATTAGCATTTCATTAGCATTCCTCGATCAGGTCCGATGACTATTGAATGCCGAACGTTAGCGGGAACTTTGGGTTTACCTCATTTTACATAAAAACAGGATGTTTACAAAGTTTTCTCTGTATCCACACTTTAATGAGCAGGCTAGCATCGTCATCAGTAGCTTAGCAATTGTGACCGAGGCTAGCCTAAACAGGCACGAACTAGCATTGGGAAAGCTTTGCTTGCTCAACTCCGGTTTGCCTCCTATTTGTTAAGCCCACTTTCTCTGCTAGCTTAATTTAGCTCGCTAGTTGAGCGTGCACAGAGATTGTCGCTGATGGATGAGCACTCGCTCGCGTTTAAAAACAGGAGCTGGCCTGAATGTTTTATATAAACATCTTGTTCCCACTAAAGCCTCCGCTAACGCGAGCCCACACACTCTCGCCACATCCTGAGGAGGAAAGAGGGATGTTTTAAACATCAGACGCACATTAGACCCCTAATTTGTCATCCTACTCCTCCTACACTCACACGCTAGCCTCCGACGGCGGCGTTGACCCCTGATTCTTGTGCACCTGCGTCACCGTGACCAAAAAAGACCTTTAACACCTGAGGTCGGTGTTTATTTACACCGTCTCAGTGACTCGTCTCGTTTAGCTTTGTTTATCTATGACATCAATTAGCCGTTCTCACGCTTCTTTTTACGCTGCGCTAAAATCCCGTAGCTATTCATCGTTAGCACCAAAGGGATCCATCGGTTTTCCCCCTCATGCTAGTTTAGTTTGGGAGCTGACATGTTGGGAATAGCTGAGCGATGCGCTGGGATGTGGAGAGACTGACCCACCTCCAATCCTGCTCCGTAGCAACGGAACCAACGGAGGAGATTCCTGCTTATTTCTCCGATCCGAACTAAATCCCGTCGACTTTTGTTCGCTAATGGCAGAAAACCAAAGGTTCTTTCTCTCATCCCGACGGAGCAGCCGCGCGTCTTTGCTTTAGCCATAAACTGGTTTGACTGGGATGACGATGTCATAGCAAGACGCGGGCACCTCCGTCTCCAGGCGCCCTCCAGTCACGCCAGTCAACTTTGTCCTTCCCGGTCCTTCCCGGTCCTTCCCGGTCCTTCCGCTCCGGCTCTGGCCTACATTCACGTTCCTCCAGGCTACAGCAGCGACCACCTCCATGACAGCATCTTGTCGCTAACCGCCTTTCTAGCGGATGACTTTAGCTTGCTCCCAGTGGTCTGTAACATTTACACCAGTGAGAACTTCCTGTTAGCCGCCACGTAGCTGTGGTAAATCTTAAGCATCGGTTCTGAAGGGTTCTGATGGTTCTTCGGTTAGCTAAAACTCTGGTACAAAATTAGCTTCTAGACGGTCGAGCTGATGCTACTCTCCCCTCTGAACGGTACCTGGATGGCGTGGAGTCGGACCACGTGTTCCTGCGGGTCGGCACAGCAGCTAATCGCTGAAGTACTTTCTATTTTCTGATCTTGCGTAACCTTGACGACGGCAGAGCAGCTTTGTGTTTGGCTAACCTGCGCTCACCTTTCCTTTGAAGCGGCTTCGCTTTGTCCTCCGTTGCTTTCGAGTTCAATAAACACTGAAACTCAGAACATTCTTCTTTCTTGGTTATTGTCTGCACGGTGGACGTGTTTTATGCTAGTTTTGAACTAGCGTGAACGCGAGCCGAAAACACAAAGATGAACCTGGATTTGTTGTCTCCAGAAACCTCCTTCTTCTTCTTCTTCGGCCTTTTCCAATCAAGCGTTTGATCTCATCCAAGTGTCCGTTGATGATGCGGCAGCGTGACGTTTGTGGCACCGGTGCCAGAGGTTGCAGATCCCTGTTTTCTTGAAAGAACCTTAAAAAAAAGAAGCTAACTGTACCAAATTTCTTTTCTCTCCAGATTGTAGCATTTAGGCTGAGAGGACGAGCTAATTGTCCAACCATCGACCTTCTGGAGTTGAACCCGGGACTTCCTGCTAGCTGACAAGCTTGTAGGAAGTCTTTTATTTTTTTCGGATTTTTGGACGTCAAACGTAAAGCACTCGGCTAAATATGCTAATTCCATAAAAACTGTATCAACAATTCCAACAAAGAGTAGCGACGGCTAAAGGTCATCCAAGGTTAGCGGCGCTGCGCTCGCTGGCGCGGCTCAGCTGCAAACGTAAACAGCTGTCTGGAAGCGCGTTAGCATTTTTAGACCTCAGACTTGTTGCAGAGGGACACCCACCGCGTCCGTCTGGAGACGCTAGCTGCTGCCCAGCGCGCGTGTTTGCGAGACAGATACGAAATCCAGGAGAATTCCAGGACGTTGGCCAGGAAAGTCGAGACGTTCCTGTTTTCCCGTCGCTGTCGCAGCGACTCGGCCCGTTTTCTTTGGACGTAGCCGATGCAGAGTCTCTAGAATTAGCTAGCTCCTTAGCGCTAAAGGAGCTACTTTCTCCTGGATGATTGCAATTAAGGGGGAAATGTGTCACCCCAAGTTTGCCTGAGCGCACCTGGATGCCCTGTTGCCCCCAGACGGGGCAGATGTTTCTGCCTTTTGTCTGGTTTTTCCACATCTGCAGCCAAAGTGGGAAAAAGCGTCGCCTTGGCTGCGTGTTCCGGTGAATGAGAACCGCAGTGACGCACTTCCGGCACCGCGGAGAGGGGATCCGACCCGGGTGGATCCGCAGGTGAACCCCGTTAAAGATCCATCACACCTGCGGCTGCGGAGGCTGCGTTGAATCCACAAAGAGCCGCGCGACTCACAGTTGCGGGAGCTCATTTCGCACGTGATGGAACGTCCCAGACCGGGGGGGGGGGGGGGCACGCGCTTAACATTCCGCGCGCAGCGCCGTTACGCACCGCTGCGCTTTCATCACCTTTCCAGAGCCGCGCGCTCGGCGATCCCAGCATCGAAACGACCCAATCCCTCACGATTTGCGTGTTTGGCGCTCGGCGCGTGCACGGCTCCCTGTTACCCCCCCGCCGCTGCCGCCTTTGATGCTTATTGTGGGTGTGTTTTTGCGCACATCGTTTCAATCTGGATGCAGGAGTCAACTCGCGGTGGACGTAGCCTCTCCCCCCCCCCCCACCTCTCTTCCTCCCTCCCTCCCCCACCTCTCTCTCCACCTCGCGCTCTCCTCCAGTCAGGAGTCCTTCATCCTCCTCCTGCTGCTCCTCCAGCGGACAGATGTTCCTCCGAGCCCATTTTTAAAGAAGAAGTCTCTTTCTTTTGTTTGATCCGGAACTTTAACCCCTCTTTCGCGCAGACCTAACCCCCCCCCCCCCCCCCCCCCCCCTTCCCCCCCGCCACCCACCACGGACCCGCGGAGCGCGTGCGATGCCGCCGCGTCTGGGACGACCTGAAGCGGCGGGAGGTGCGCGGAGGCTGCCGCGCGTTCTCCTTCCTGTCCAAGTTGGCCGGCGGCTGCGCGCTTTGCGTGCGTGAAGAGCAAACAAGTGGGGACTCACCGCGCACGCGGAGCGCACGCGGACGCAAAGGCGAGGAGCCGGAACACGGGGAGGATGTAGACCGCACGCGCGGAGCAGCAACTTGGAGAAACTGACGGTTCCCTCGCGAGGGTGAGCGAACAAAAGCCCGTGATTGACGTGTGAGTGCGGGGGCATGTGGCGGGAACATGTGGCGGGGACATGTGGCGGGGACCTGTGGGACGTCTGTGAGTTCAGAGAGGTCACGTGTGGGAGGAAACTTTGGGGTGATCGGTCGGAGCGCTCGGCGTGTGCGCGTCCCACCGGCGGGGATGTGAGCCTAGATGCTGCTGCTGGACGGTGTCTGCCGGCGCGTGCGTGCGCGGGCGCGTGGGTCACACATCGCGCGGTGCGCAGTAGAGTCAAGTGATTGGAGGGAAACTCCTCAATTCTTGTGACAAAGCGTCTTTTTAGCGGGGACTTCCGGTGAAAGAGGGAAATTCTGAGGGATTCTGTTCCCACCCTGATTCACGCACGCACGTGCGCAGCGGCGCTAAAAACCCGGCAGACGTCTCCGCGTCCGCCGCTTTGCCCGGAGAGGGCGTGGCCGCCCGCGTGTCCGTCCCGGGGGGGGGGGGGGGTCTGCGGGGAGCCGCAAATGCCTGCACCGCAATGGGAATTAGATCATCAGCTGTGCGTTTCCGCGTGTGCACGCGCGCGCGCGTATCCCGCTAATCCACCTGCCTCCAGGGAGGATTAGAGCGGGGGACAATTTTGGACCCTTTTAGTTGTCCCGTGTCCTCCAACTACGTCATCTGCCTCAGTCAACCCTTAACGACGTGACGTCACAGTCGGGCGGATCGGAGCAAAGTGATCAATTTTAGGAAGCAACTCAGGACTTTGAACCAGCTAGCTTATGACTTAGCTTCGGTTGTGAAATGATCCGAGCATCTTAGCAGTTAGCATCTTCTTTAGCGTAGTAGTGAGGGTCCTTCCTGTTCCTGTCCTGGTCTGGGCCTGGCGTTAAGTTAAATTAGCATTAAAAACAAAAAGAAAAGCTAATGTTTCCTCGCCCAGCGCGGACTAGCTTCATGCTCACATGCTAGGCTGCAGCGGCGCCCTGTCACCCATCATCCCCACCAGTGGGAGGCGACCGTGAGGCTCCGTCTGATTTGGTCTCCCTGAGAGAAAAACCATCTGTAGCAGAGTCTCAGAACATAGCGGAACAAAGGGGAATATGGGGGGCGGGGTCTGCTGGGGGCGGGGTCTGATGGGGGCGGGGTCTGCTGGGGGGGGGGTAGCAGCAACAACACGCCTGTGATGTGCACGCAGCCCATGTGATCCAGGGTGGTCCACTGCTGTGAGAACCATCCTCTCTCTGCTAACCTGCCACCTGTTGCTAGCTTAGCTTTTGACATATTCGCAGCAAAGCGGTAAATAAAAGTGGACGAAGTGATTCCGCTCCTCCGGAGTTCCGCCGGCCGGGATTTTTCCCGCAACCTTGATTGTGTGGACAGAACACCCGTCCTGGGGACGAGGCTAGCGGGGCGGTAGCCTGGGCTGGTGCTAGCGGACCCAATCAGCCCCTGAACCCTCTTCTTCTACATATAGAACCTGCTGGAGTCTGATTGCGCCTCGCTCGTCACCACACGACAGCTTTTGTTTGCCTTGAAAACAAAAAGATTGAATCCTAAGTGGGTAAACAAATGCTAGCAGCTAGCAAAGCAAAGCCACGCGGTGAGTCCGAGCTAACATAGTAAAACGATCATTCGAAGACGTTTGGGGTCAGTTTCTCCAGTCTGGGTGCAGTTTTTGGTTCCAACCATGTGAGCTGGAAGCTTCTTCGCCTGCTTTGTTGGAATATTCGGGATCTAAAATGGGATCCGCTGGCTTTGCCGCTGTGTAATATCATTAATCGCGAGGCTGTAGGCGGATTTATAGCATCAAGATGGGGATTTAGGGCTGGTACGGCCTTAATGTGACCAGGATGGAGCTAAATGGATGGAAGGTGGATTTAGGAGATGTTCAACAACAGTTTAACTGCAGCCGATGCAATTTTAACCTGTTAGAAACTCCGATTATTCCAGTTTTTGGGAACATTTGGGCCGACCGGACGCGTCTGGATCCAAGAAGCAGCTCTGGATGTGAAGCTACGTTAGCATTTCCTCCACAAACGGAGGAGCTTCAACTAGCGCTGCTCGTATTTACAGTATTTTGCCAAAAGGGAGTGAAAATGTGAAGAGTAGCATGCTTGTAGCGCGCTAACCTGGTTCGCCTTGACCCGTCTTCTTCTTTGTCCTCTATTATCCAGAGTCGTCTTTTAATGCAGCATCACTTCTGCGTCAGCTGAGTCCACTTCAGCCACTCTGAAGAGTCGTTGCTAGGCGCTCGCGCCGCATGAAAGGCGCTAGCGACGTCGGAGTCCTTGTAGCGAACCGACGGTGTTTAAACGGTGGACCTTGGTGGGGGGGGGGGGATTCAGGGGATTCCTTGGCGACACTGTAACCCCCCCCCCCCCGGGTCACAGCAGGGTAACTGGGTTTAATTCACTTGATTACCAAATCACAAAAGTGCTAGCTAAAAGGAGGAATCGCGTCCCCTGTGGCCCCACGGTCGCTCACGCTAGCCCCCCTCATAAATGTGCATTTCTCTCCTCTCGGCGTTCCCGCCACCTTTGATTTCTGCTCGCTGGGAACGTCTCCGGCTGCTGATGCGATTGAGCGAGCGATGGAGGGGGAGGAGTCAGAGGGGGTGAAGGTGAGCGCCAAGGGCAGCGGTAAAACCGATGAGGTAGCCGGCGCTCGTGGCCGCGAGAGTTGCGCTGATGATGATGATTTAAAGGCAAGGTTCCAAGTCTCCACGCTAACACAAGCCCAACCTGGTCCAGACAGATGGACCGGGGCCACCTCGTGGATCCGGTGGACCGTGACCCGGCTCCGAGGGTGACCGGGTCCCCGCCCGCCAGAGCTATCCCGGTTCTTGAGGACGGATTCAGCCGGTTCACCTGGAACGGTCGTCCCGTTTAATGTTCCGGACCTTGAGCATCCCAGGATGCTTCTTTATGCAGATGATGCACCTTTGTTAGCTTTGACAATACACGAGGTTTGGGCGCAGAATTAGCATCTCTCTTGGCGCCCCCCCCCAACGTTCCCCCCCTCGGCGTGTAATGTCATCGGGCCCGTTTTCGCACCTTCCCTCCCTTTTACCACTTCCTGTTGCTCGTTCTAGCTTGTTTGATGTGATTAGCATGAAAGAGGCAAAGCGATTATGTTGGCTAACCTCGGGGCCGCGAGTAGCTTTAATCATGTAAAGCGGTGATTTTTGGAATAAATCCTTTCAACCTTGTGAGCGCCGCTGCTAGCTATTGATATTTCCAGGCTTCCCGTCTTCAGCGTTCCCTTCCTTCCTCTCTGTCCGAGAGCCTTGCTGCATAATTCCCTCCATCCTCCCTTTATCGCTTCTTTTTTCCTCCGTTATTGTCTCTTTTGTGTTTGTCCTTTCATGTGTCATATTTCTCCTTTGATGCCTTTTCATCCTTCTCTCACGCCGTCACAGTCGAGTATTTTTTAATTTTCCTTCTTTTTCCTGATCCTCCTTCATCCTCTCTGCATCTCTTTCACTCCATTTATTACCCCTTTTCCCTCTTTTCCCTCTTTTCCCTCTTTTCCCCACCGCCTTCATCTAAAAGGTGATCTAGAAAATGTTCCCTCGCGCTTCCTAATCCCCGTTTCCTTTTATCTGTTCCCTCATCGTCCTTTGTGTGTCCATGTTCTTCTTTCTGTTTTTTGCAAGCAGGCATGTTTAAAACTGACTTGCTAATGCTGATGCTAATGGTTACAGATGCTAGAGAAGTATCAAAAATATCCCTGGAACATAAGTTTTGGGAGCCAGCCTGTAATGAGGTTAGCCTGGCTGAGGTTGGCCTGGTTGAGGTTAGCACAATTGAGGTTAGCCTGGTTGAGGTTAGCCTGGCTGAGGTTAGCCTGGCTGAGGTTAGCCCTGCGTCAGTACTTGGAAACATTCTTTCAGCGCCTGTTCTCTCTCTTACGTCTCCCTTTGATCTGTATTCTACTCACCTCCTTTCTCGCCCTCAGGAACTGTCTCGCAGCATCGCGACGTTTGATACAACGACCACACACACACACACACACACAGAGGATAAAATACACTCCTGCTTGTCAGTTTACCAACTTCTCAGCTTCGTCCTCATCAGAGCTTCAGAGGCTTCAGCCAAACCCACCAGGGCCGCCTGGTGGTCCGTCCACCCGGCTGGTCAAGGCTAGTTGAGGCTGGTCAAGGCTAGTTGAGGCTGGTCAAGGCTAGTTCAGGCTGGTTGAGGCTAGTTCAGGCTAGTTCACGCTGGTTGAGGCTGGTTGAAGTTGGTTGAGGCTGAAGCTGGTTGAGGCTGGTTGAGGCTAGTTCAGGCTGGTTGAGGCTAGTTGAGGCTAGTTGAGGCTGGTTGAGGCTGGTTGAGGCTAGTTGAGGCTGGTTGAGGCTGGTTGAAGTTGGTTGAGGCTAGTTGAGGCTGGTTGAGGCTAGTTGAGGCTGGTTGAAGGTGGTTGAGGCTAGTTCAGGCTGGTTGAGGCTGGTTGAAGTTGGTTGAGGCTAGTTCAGGCTGGTTGAGGCTAACCTCGGCATGCTGAAGCTGCGCTTTAAAGGTGTCGCTAAGAGCTGTGGAGTCCTGGACTACAGGTGTGCCAGAGCAATGCCCCCCCCCCCCTTACTGCTCTGACTGCCTAAATCTGACACAAAGGCTAATTTGTCCCACAGCCTGGAGATTAGCATTGCGTTTGCATTAGCGCTAATGCGTTGTCTTTGCAACGAAGCAGCGCGCTACACTCCCTCCTGTTCCATAAATCTCAGCCCCGCCCTCTTGGCTCAGCATCGCGTGCACGGATCCTTCAGTTACCCATAACGGCAGCAGTGTGAGGACAGACGTGCTAGCAGAACCGTGGCGGCCGCTGCTCCACCGTGGTTGTTCCGGCTGAGTTGAGCCGTACGAAGGCTTCGTGTCCACGTGCACGAGCACGTGCATTAGCTGGCAGTAATATTTCTGATGGATCACCAGAATAGGGTGATACTTGTTCGGGTCACATTTTCAGTCCTCGCACCCTCCGACCCGGAACCACGTCCCTAAGCCAAGGACAGGTGGGAAGGACCCGGGAGAGGGTTACGCAGAGCCTTGACTTTACATGGAAGATGCTAGCATGTGCTAACCCCCCTGATGGTGGTTGGAAGGTCGGTACGTTTGCAGAGACGAGGGACAAAAGTGGGGGAGAACAAAGAGGACGAAGGACAAGAGTCAAATAAAAGCAGCGAGCGATTTTCTATTTTGGAAACATTCCCACAAAGATCCGAGGACAGAAACAGAGCGACAGATGGGAGCGACCACGGCGACGGCGTCCAGGGCAGCAACTCAAGGAGACGAATCCCGTTTATCTTTAAAAAGGGAGGGAAAAAGCAGACGTTCGTCCAAGGCCCCCTGTTAGACGGCAGCCAATCAGGAGACAGAAGCCGCTGGACACTTCTGATTCGTTCCTTCGTTAGCAGAAGGCAGGTGTGGTGGAGTAGCATCAACGCTAGCTGGGATTTGGTTGCTTTTAGCTTGATTAGCTATCACAGCCCCCCCTATTGGCACTGCGCTGGTCCTTCATTCATCAGTTGCTGACTAGCGCTCCGTGTCGCTCGCTCTAAGATGCTAACCTAGCATGTTTGGTTGCTTCCCGAGCGTTAGCCACAAACGTGACTCGCGTGACCACACGGCCTTCTACCCATATTTGTTCGTTGCTATTTGTTGCCGCTACCGATGGAAAACTACGTTTTCTACCGTGAAAATCCAGTTTATTGACGTGAAGCTGTCAGAGAGAACCGGGCCTCTCTTCCCCTCCGTCTCCGCGTTATCGATTCTCTTCCCATCGGACTCGGCTCTGAACTCACCGAGTCGTCTCCCTGACGGGGAGAACTCGGTCTCCTCTGCGACAGAACTGTCTGATCCGATCCGTAACCTGTTTATGCCGTCCCGTCCGTATCGCTCCGGGCGCCGTTCCGACTCCTCGCCCCCTTTTTCCCGACGTTAACTTGTGCGAAATCTGCAGGAGGTTCCATTACTCGTTCTTTTGAAAGTGGAAACCGTGAACGCGAACGAGCGAGAAAATGAGTTTGGGTGGCTTTGATTGGATCTGGCTTCATTGTGAAAAGACTCCTGCGCGTTCGGCGTGTGATGCGTCTGTGTCTGCAGCGACGCTACGGCCTCCTGTAAAACCTGCCGGCGACACGTTCCTGACACCGCGCGGCAGGAATCCTGTCAGGTTCCTGCTGCAGAACAAAGACCCGTGTCAGCGGGGCGGCGTGGCGAACAGATGCCGTCTGTCCGCCCGACTCACGGAGACAGGTGAAACACACTAATCGCCTGGAGAAAACTGCTCCCACACGACGGCAGCACCAGATTCCGAGTCCTTAGGCTGAAGGCATAAATGGTTCAGGTGCGCGGACGGCCTCGTATCCTCCAGAGTCTAGCTAATGCTAACAGAGGATTGTTAAATAAAGCATCGCAAGTTAGCACAAATAAAACTGCGATGCTGTTAGCAAGTCCAAAATGGCCACTATAGCGGTGCGATGGGCCGCGGATGACACAGGTGTGGTCCTGCTCCGTTCTGTAGCCTTCCAGCGCTAAGCAACCAGAACTGCACGCTAACAAGCTAACATGCTAACCTTCCTGTTACAAGGTCTAATGATTGGTTTCAGACTGCAGGGTTAGCACAGTCACCTCATAGCAAGTGCCTCCCAGTGCCTCCAGTTTCCTCCCACAATGCACAGATATGGAGACTCTAGCCCCGCCCCCACCCCCCTTCACCCCCTCCCTCAGGGTGTGTGAAGCGTCTGTACTGGGACTCTTTCCGCCTCTCACCCGCTGTCTGCACCGGTGGACTCCAGCGACCCTCCGCGACCCCAATCGGCAATAAGGGGCAGTTTGTGTGCGAGGGGGCGACGTTATTGGACGTTTGCTGACGTAGCACGCTAATGCTAACGGTAGCATCGCAGAGGCACGACCGTCCATCGGCATCAGTCAGCCCTTCAAGGCGCTGTTGGGGCGCTAGCGCTGCTGTTGATAAAGTCAGTCAAACCGCCCCCTCAGCATAAGCTGACACATTTCCCAGCATGCTCTCACGCTCTCCAGGAAGTGCAGGATCACACACACACACACACACGAGCACGTGCACAGAAAGTATGGCGTGAAGAATGAAGCTGTCACGGCGCCACACAACCTTTCGAAAATGAGGATTTCCTTGTCTGGTATGGTTCCATAGTAGCGTCTGTGTCACATTAGCGCTGTCAATCAGGGTCAGGATTTGGTTGTCGGGGGCGACCGGGCTGAGTTTGATGGTCTGCTGTGGTTGTGACCAGCTGGTGTTGACGGATGGTGAATCGTGGGGACTGTCGTCAGCCTGGGATGCAGATAAATGTGTGTTTTATGGCGTTTTAAATGCTAACGCAATGCTAACACTCTCGTCCGTTTTCACTCACATTTGCGGCCGAGGTCGTGAACTGTGTCGTCTGTCTCTTTCAATCTTCTCGGCGCATCCTTTGATCCTCCACCCGGGCTTTGATCTCGTTCCGTCAGAGCTGGTGTCAGAAAATGATGATGAAAGCGAACATTCCGCTAACGAGGGGCTCGCAGGTGAGGGGATGACTTTGATCTTTAGGGCGATCCGTCATCAAAGGAATGAGTTGATGCTCCTCCTTCCTCCATCTGGCTGCGATTTTCACAACTTTACTCAGTCTTGACACTTCCTGCCGTCGAGGAACCGTCTGGCTGGTCTGGGGTCAGGTGCTTCACACCTCTTCTAGTCTGGTGAACATCAGGTGATAGAGGAGGACCACAGGTGAGGGAGGAGGTCCACAGGTGAGGGATGAGGTCCACAGGTGAGGGATGAGGTCCACAGGTGATGGAGGAGCTCCACAGGTGATGGAGGAGGTCCACAGGTGAGGGATGAGGTCTACAGGTGAGGGAGGAGGTCCACAGGTGAGCGATGAGGTCCACAGGTGAGGGATGAGGTCCACAGGTGAGGGATGAGGTCCACAGGTGATGGAGGAGCTCCACAGGTGAGGGAGGAGCTCCACAGGTGAGGGAGGAGGTCTACAGGTGAGGGATGAGGTCTACAGGTGATGGAGGAGGTCTACAGGTGAGTGAGGCGGTCCAGGTGCAAAAGCCAAGTGTGTCAGAAGCCACGCCCCCTCTGCGCTCCGCCTCCAGCCACGCCCCCTCTGCTCTCCGCCCCCACCCCCTCTGCTCTCCGCCTCCAGCCACGCCCCCTCTGCTCTCCGCCTCCAGCCACACCCCCTCTGCTCCCCACCTCCAACCACGCCCCATCTGCTCCCCGCCTCCAGCCACGCCCCCTCTGCTCTCCGCCTCCAGTCACGCCCCCTCTGCTCTCCGCCCCCCCCCCCCCCAGCCACGCCCTCTTGCCTGGTTGCCAACGAAGGTCTGCAAAGTGCGACGGCAACATCACCGTTTAGTGTAAAAGGTGACTCGGTCGCTCATAACGATATTTCTGTAGCGCTAATGTCCGATCCTGGCGAACGCCTCTGGAAGACACGCCCCCTGGCCGACAGGAGGGAGGAGACGGCGCTTTGGTCCTGAACTGTCCAGCCGGCCCCCCCGATTCTCTATTGCTGTAGCATAGCGACAAGAGCAAGGGCCATCTCAGCGTTGGGGCTAGGTTGCTGTAACCGACATGAGGAGGTTCACTGTGAATCCATTTAGCTCGAGCCTGCTGGGAAATCTAAAGCTAACAGGCTAAAATCACGTAAACCCAAGAGGGCTCCTGGCGAGTAATTCCTTGTAAGCGTGATACGTGGGCTCCATCAGCGGACGTCTCCTTTGTTCATTACAGTACCTCCTGCGGATGCTATTAGCATATTAGCGCGCTGTTCCACACTAAACGTTGGCAACTCCTCATGTAATGTAATTTAGAGGAGCGAGGGAGCTAGCGTCCCTCTCACAGCACCCGTCTCCCCTGGGTCAAGGGGGAGGGGCTTTCCAACCGCTCAGCTGGGAGAAGCCGCAAATGCTTCTGCTCTTTCCGCATAAGCAAATGCTAGTTAGCATCTGAATCTGGAGTGTAAAGCGATCAGGGCCTATTTTTGTTCTTTTAATCGTCCGCCGTTCAGCTGAGGGGGAAAAGCAGGAAGTAAATCTGATAAACGGCGCCCAAGCCTCCGTTCGCTGGATCAATGGAACACATTTAACCTTTGACCTTGGCACTTGGACAGATGAGGTGTTTGACCCGCCCCTCTTTAATCTCACACTCAGGGAGAGCGCTCAATTCAGCAATGTCTCCACAAGGACGTCCAGAAGGCTAATGTTAGCATTTCCCGTCGCTTCTGCTTTCATCCTCTTTGCTAGCCAAACTCGTAGCTTACCTAGCGCACACGCTTGTGTGTTTGTGCTGCTCCACATTCACTTTACAGCGTCATTACATCATACAAATGCTAACATCAAGTAGCGGCGACTGGACCTTTTCGGATCGCCCAAGGCCGTTTAGCCGTACGGGAAGGGCGGAGGAGGCGACGTAGTCCAGCTAACAAGGCAATAAATAACAACAATTAGGCAGATGGTGTCATTTTCCTGCAGCTATCACGTTGCGTGTGTTAGCTTCACGCCGCAGACTCGTGCGCTCCTGTCTCGGGGTGGAGCGCGAGGTGCACGTGTGTGCGTCCGGGTATTTTTAGCCCTGGAAAAATCACGCAAACCCGCGTACGCTACATTAGCAATAGTCTGAGCCCTTAATGAGCGTCTTCGGGTCTCCATGAGGAATCTCCGTCCGTGGTGATAGCATTCGCACGCCGCTGCAATCTGGGCTAAACGGCGCGGGCGGTTCGTGGCCCCGACTCCTGTCTTTTGTGTTCCGTTTGGAAGGTTCAGTCTCTGCCAGTCCTCCGGTCGCTATCGACTCAGTCATCACGCATCGAGTTCCTGCGGGTGAATCGCGGATAAATGTGGGAATCGACCGGTCAGCTAGCTGCCGGACACACGCGCGCGAGCGTGCACGTGCCTGTTTGGGGAGCAGGCGGAGCCACAGCCGAAGCGCATTAAGGCGAGTCTGCTGAGGTCAGCGGTGGCGAAACAAATTCCAAGACTTCGGTTTTTAATGGTGCCGGATGCACGCTCGGATTGTCGGAGCCGCTGCAGCTTTTTTTTTTTTTTCCTCCTGCGCTCATCACACTCCCAACACTGCTAGCAACAAAATGCACGCTAGCTAGGTAGCCAAGAAATGGTGCTCAGACCTTGACGATAGTCCAGCTTTTAGTTAACTGCTACATAGCTGTGCAGAATAGCGCGACACCCCACTCGGTGACCTGAGCAGACCCCAGGACGGCAGCAGCTGTCTGGGGGGGGGGGGGGGGGTCTCCAGCCAACGCTAGCTCCTCAGACTCCAGCAGGGGAAGCCTCCGATGCTACGACGCCTCTTTTAATATAATTGCAAATGAGTGAAGGGAGTCCGCACGAGTGTGGAGGAGGAGAATGACTCACGGGTGCCTTACTAGCGTGTTGCTATTAGCCTTCTGACTTGGAGACGCTCTCTCCGTGTCTCTTCTCCACATAATTACGGATTCATTTAGGCAGCGCGGGCCTGCGTGACGCTAACATCAGCGGAAACCAGCAAACTGGAGGATGTAGAGAATGCGGCGCTAACGTGTGCTAATGCCCAGAAGGTCAGGGAGATCTAGTCCACCTGGTTCTGGGTAGGGTCTCCTCGCTAACCTGGTAACCCGCTACACAGGTCAGGGTTCTACCAGACCGGCCGAGGGTCCAGTTGTTGTCCAGTTTTGTTCCGACGAGGCAGACGGGTCAGGGCTGCCCCTGATACCTGCACCTTGTTGGGGGGACCCTGAGACCAGGAGGTCGGTATCCAGACCACGTTCTGGGTATCCAGTGAAGACCCTGCGGTTCCCCTGGAGCCTGACTCGTGCATTTCAAACTCTTTCTAAAGTTTTTTTTTTTTTCTTTAAAAAAGCCCCTGGTGATAATCAGCCCCCTCCCGGGCTCTGGAACGTCCCCCCCCGCCCCCCCCCCCCCATTCTCCCAACCCAAGCTCTATTTTAGCCCCATGAATTGCAAAATGGGTTTCTGGGACCTGAGACCACGCGGGTGGAATCTTAATGCTCGCCTGTCGGGTTTCTCAACGTTCCCACAGCAGCAGGTTCCACTTCGGGACCAAACTGGAGAAAATCCTCAGTGTTCTCATTCAGAACGTTCAGAATTATTCTGGCTTCATTAAAAGAGACCCGGGCTCATTTGTTAGCCCATCAAATCGCTGATGAGGCTATTAGCGGTGCCGAGGAACCGGCGTGCGGCGGCCTCCTCATTGTGCATGCTGTGTGTGCTCCTGCGTCCCACACAGCGCCTGCAATGTGGAGGCCGAGGCACGCTCAGACGCCTCCCGACCCACCAGAAATGGCTAACTGGCTAACGGGAACACCAGAAACACCAGCTAACTCTTTACGCCGCGGTTCTGCAGACGAGGAACATCCCAGGAAACATTTGGGCCTGACTGAAAACCCACTGCTGTCTTAGTTCCACTTCGCTCAGCGCTGCCCTGTTCAATCAGGTACATGCTAATTAGCTTAGTGTGGGGCTAGGCAGTCCCACAGGGAGAGCTGCTGGGTAATTAGCTTGTGGCTAATGGGCACAGCAGTGGCACCAGGGAGACTGGGTGGAACCTGCAGTCGCATCCAGACAGCTGTTTGCCCCTGATGATTCTGGCAGCGATGCTGTTAGCAAATGTGTATATATAGCGTAGCTTCACCGCTAACTGGATCATCCGGGGGCGTTTACATCCACCCTCTTCCTGTTAACTGCTCCACAATCCTGGAGCTAATCCCTGTGGTCACCGGTTCATCGCAGCTGGGGCCAATTTATAGCCTCCAGTCGGGCTAGCATGCCAGCGCGAGCTCCTGAGCTGGAACAGAACCCTCAACCACAGAACCATCCCCGGAACTTTAGGCAGCTTTGGAACATTTAGCTTATTTGTATGTTTTTGAATGAAGCATCTCTGGTGGTGCGTAGCTTCGTCGCTGTTGTCTGTCGGTTGTTTTGACAACAGTAGGAGGAAATGAGAGAAAGATGAGAGGAAAGAGTCGCTTTAGCATCGCGCAAGTCCACTTTTAGTCCCAACAGACGGAGGCACGCACATCCTTCGCCCACGCTAGCAAGCAGCATGTGCAAATCTGTCAGGGCCTGGCCGATCCGAATTATTCGTTTACTCACTTATGGCGGCTGGCTCTGGTCGCTAGCTTCCAGCCCACGCTTCCTTTAACAAATTTGAATGAGTCTTTGTGGCACACGGGCGTGGGCGCTAACCTCTTCAACGGGGGCGTGGACAGCGACAAGAAAAGGAATTAGCTCCTAAAACGCGTTAGCTGTCAATCTCCTCTCTTCAACGTTCGCTCTCTTAACTGCACTCTTTTGTGTAGAACTTCCTAAATATAGCGGTAGCATAAAACTAGCACGAAAGAGGCGGGGCTTGCACAGTTGTAACCCAACACCAGTTCTGCTGCCGCAGATGTAGCATTAGCATAACTCCAGTTGGCGCGGCCTCTTCCCCTCAGCTCTGACTCCATGATCGTTTGTCTGCGAATAAATGGACGATATCGGGAACGACGGGGGCGGGGCTTATTGATCTGCCCCCAGAACCAAAGGGCTGTAGTCAGCTTTGCATCCTAAACTCGATTTGTCCTTAACGATAAAATCAGACTCGGTGAAAGCATTTTTTTTTATTAGCTCGGGCGTATTTGTCCGCCCCATCTGCCACCCACAGGGATCCACAGGATCACCTCATCCATCCAGACTCCTCTCCCTCGGATCCATAAACAAGTTCGCCAGCGTTTCATCTGGACCCGAACGCTCCCGGAACGGTCCCTCGCTGAGTTTTGTCCTCGAAAGCACTTTGTTCCATAATAAAAGGCAGAAACCGTGTTAATCGGGATCCAGTGGCGTTCAGGAAGTCTTTTTTTTCCGTTTCCTGAAGTCTCATCAGGATTCAGCGCTCGCGTTGAACCTTCAAGCTACGTTTGAAATGAAACAATTAAACGGATGAGAAGTTTAGCCGAACCGGCCATGTGAAACCTCATGCCTCTCATTATGCTAGCTAACTGTCTTCTGATTGGAGATTTCTGCTAGCATGCTAACAGATATAGCAGCGGCTATGATTAAAGGAACCTGCTGGAGCTCTTCTGATACATTAAAAATAACGGAGTGGCCGAGGGAGCCACCAACCCCTCACCGGAGCAGCCGAGCGACCGACCGGGTCCTGGAGCGGTTCCTGGCCTTTTCTCTGTGGAGTCTGTAGTTCTACCCCGGCTACTGAAGCTAATGCTTCGAGATTATGGGCTGTCAGTCCCGATGGCTGCTTTCACAGAGCACCACATCCCATCAATGATTCATCAAAGCACCAAAAGAATTCATAGAATTGACCTCCCGATGACCTCTGCCTTGATTACCGCCCCTCTGCCGGACCCACGAAAAATGTTGCTACCTGTGAGCCTTGATCTCTTCTTTCTGAGCCCAGCTGGTGTCACCACCTCCATGAACTCCCTCTCTCCCTCCCCCCTCCCTCCCTCTCCCTCTCTCCCTCTCTCTCTCTCCCTCCGCCTCTCCCTCTCTCCCTCCCCCTCTCCCTCCCTCTCTCCCTCTCTCTCCACTTCTGTCGTTCCTTCCTGCCCCTCCATGTCTCCCTCTCAGCCCCTCATTTGATTTAAAGGAGCTAATGAAAAACAAACAGGATGAGAAACACCTCTCCTCTCCTCTCCTCTCCTCTCCTCTCCTCTCCTCTCCTCTCCTCTCCTCTCCTCTCCTCTCCCCTCCTCTCCCCTCCACTCCTCTCCTCTCTCCTCCTCTCCTCTCCTCCTTTCCTCCTCTCCTCTCCTCTCCTCTCCCCTCCTCTCCTCTCCTTTCCTCTCATCTCCTTTCCTCTCCTCCCCTCCCCGTCCAGAACCAGTTCCAGTTCTAGTTCTAGTTCCAGTTCCAGTTCTAGTTCTGGGTTCCTGCCAGTGTTAGTGGACCCTATAAATGGGTCCGTGCTCCCGTTCAGGTCTCTAGCAGGTTTGGATCACTGACCAGCACCAGTGACTGACTACAACTGTTAATTAACTTCCAGCTCTGTGAGTTGGGTCAGGATGGTGGTCGGGTGAACCATGGAAGCAGACTAGTGAATCTTAACCAGCGTGTCTCCAGGACGTTTCTATTCCCCCTCCCCTCATATACCCCCCCCCCCCCCCTTTCCCCCCCTCCATCTCTCATCGCCTGTTTCCCATCTCAGTTGGTGGCGACGGACGGCGAATCAGACAGCCGGTGCGTGGGGTCACTGACAACACACACACACACACACTGACAACACACACACACACACACACACACACACAGACCTCATGAAGCGCAGACATATGCCTGCGCAGGAAAACACTCTCAGCCTCACACGCGTGTGCGATTTTTACACTGATAAATTCTGACGGTGTAATTTTCTTTGTCAGTATCTGAAGAAGTCGAGTCTCAAAAGGTTCCGCAAACAGAGTGATGTGGGAGGGGCTATGGGAGGGGCTGGGTGATGTGGGACGGGGCTGGGGGCGGAGTGGGAGGGGCTTGGCGATTTGGGAAGGGATGGGTGGTGTGGGAGTGGCTATGGCAGGGTGGGAGGGGCTAGGGGCGGGGTGTTGGGGGATAACGGGAATATGCTCACGAACTTGAAAGTAAAACACAAACGTGACATGTTTTTGCTGCTGCTTCTCTTGGTAATTTGTCATTTCCTACTGTCATGACGTCTTCAGACTCCTCTTCTTCCTTCTCCGTATCTCCTTTCATTTTCCTAATTATCTTCGTGATTAACAGAAACTCTGTGTGATAACGTGATCTTTCACCGAGTGCTAGCAGAGTAAACATTCTCCAACTCATCCACGCTAACGTTCAGACACACATGAAGCGTGCGGTTGTTCCTTCTCCCGTGTTGGCAACACCGAAATGTGGCAGCCTCTCAAAGCTAACAGAACAGGTTATTCCATAGTAGCACACCGCTAATTAGCACATCTGCTAATTTAAGCACACGAGCCGACATATTTTGTTTTCCCCTCCATTTCCTGTTTTTCCTCAGCTACGCTTCAGTCTCCAGTCAACCTAAATGTTCACGGTATGCTAACAGAGGCCATCGGAACAGACACGCAGAAAATGTGAGCTAATCTGGTTAGCATGTGGTAGATGACCATGACATTTACCCGCTCTGATGTAATCATTGTTGGCCTCCAGAAAAAAAAAATCACTTTGAAGAAGTGGCTAAGTCACCGCTAACACAACAGATCGATACTTGATGTGAGATTAGCACGGAGGCTGTGAGTAGATGATAAGAAGAGTGGAATAACTCAAATCTTTGACCCTCCGTCATTTACTCTCCGAATCAGCAGACTTCTTTGGGTCGAGCGCGGCCTCGAGCCCGGGCAAGGTGACGCGGAGCAGCCGTGGTGACGAACGTGAAGCGACAGGCGATGCGGCGGAGCAATACCGAGACATTTTAGGAAGGCTGAGGGTGTAACGAGACGGTCCAGACCGAGGACACGATGGAGATTTAAGGACGAGGTCAGCGGAGGAAAAGCGGCTGCCTTGAAAGGACGGCAGGATGGAGGAGGGAGCTCAGATATGAGCCTCACGGCAGCAGCTGGTGGCGTGGTCCTGGATGCTACGGAGGGTGGCTCCCTGGAGCCGTGCAAGACCGAAGGAAGGAGGGAACAGAAGAATCGTCTGTCCTGAAGAGAACGTAGAACGACGGGTTAAGCTGATCCTTCCAAAACACTCCTCAAAAGCAGCAACTTTCCTTTCATCTTCAGATCTCCTGCTTTGATCTTTGACTCTGCCTTTAGCCAGGTCCTTGCTTTCTGAAAACATGCTAGCTCGGCCTAGAAACTTTACTCCCACTGAACCTAAGGGCTAATGCTAACTGATCCGAGCAGAGGACTGTCTGTCATTAAAGAAAATCTCTGATAGTCTTTGCTCTTCAAAGAAAACTCAGGGGTTGTAAAGGGGGAGCTAGCGGGAAGTTCATCATCAAACAACGCTAAGTACAAAAGCCTGATTATCAAAGCTAATATTATGCTAGCACAGCAAATACCTTTAAGCATTTCAGTCCGTGACTATGCGAGTAATTCCACTGGGCTCTTTCCTGGTGTCTGATACCAGTGAGGCTGAAACCCCGAGCTTGTCTCCTGAGATACGGGACAAACTCCCTTTGAACAGGAAGAAACCTTAAGTAGGACCCTTTATAAGGTGACCCTCTTACTGATGGGTAAAAGAGGAGGAGAAGGAGGGGAGATGGGGGTGTTTATAGAAGATTATCCCCCTTTCCTCATTATTTACTCATTGTGAACTTGCAGTCAGCGTTCCCGTCGTCCGAGCCGATGTTTCCTGACTGCTAGCGCAGGCTTTCTCCGCTCCAGCGCACTCGCTGCTGTCACAAAGCGCCCTCGCAGGCCCCCGGCTGCCTCATTATGCAGATTGACTCGCACGGTCGCGGTCCGATTAAAGATGTGCAAAAGAGTGTCGGAGATAATGTTATCGACTCCGGACAAGGCCGCAGACGCCGCTACAATAGCTGCTCTGAACGAGCGTTATCTTCCGCGGAGCGACTTGAAACACGCGCTAGCAGAGCTTCACCGCTAATGGGATGTGTTTTTTCATTAAGAGCCAGTTGTGGAGTCAATTACACGGAGCCGCCCGGGATTTTAATGGAGAAATAATAAACTCTGAGAGAGTCGGCGAAGGGCGAGAATAACTGCTAACGTGGAGTGGCGGCGTGCTGCACGCCAAAAGAGCACTCGACTATTCCGATCGACTCCGATCTGCGCAGTTTGACACAAAACCAAACTGATTTGTGGCATTTTTTGGGTAGCTACAAATGCTAAAACATTCATGCTGGTTCAGAAAGAGGAAGTATAAACAACACTGTCACCAGTGGGTATCGTTGGTGGTGAAACGTCCCCGTACGTTTGGATTTAGCTCACGCCGCGGTTCAGTGGCCCAGGAGGTCAGAGGTCATTAGCGTGTTCACTAAAGAGGCGCTTCTTATTTTGCTGTTGTTTCCTCCGTTTTCACGCCTAAACCGGTCATTCAGGGTGAAATTATGGCGGGAAGAGGGTCATTTTAGGATATTCAAGGTCAGCGCGGATCATCTGTGTTTAAATTTGGCCGCGTAAACAACCCGCGGGCTAATTCAACGACGCTTTTAACGCTGCGTCTCAGATATTTTCGGCGGCTGTAGCTAAAGCGGATCATTTTCTGCCTTCCTCTCATGTTTGGCGTGCGTGCTAACGATTGATCCCGCATTGACGACTTAAGCAGTTTAAGGAAAAACAATCCCAAATGAGAGGCCAACGCAATCAGCTGAAATGCCCCCGGGCGGCGGAGTCGCTGTGAGTCAAGCGTGATCGGAATGTCGATCGCGTGTCAGTCGCTCCGCTCGGGTCCCGTCTGGTTCTCATCTCCGTGTTCAACAGTTGGTCGCTCTTGACAACAATCGATCCCCTTTGACACCTGGTGTTGTGTCGCATCGTGACGGAGACGTCCCCGCTAGCGTGGACAAATGCTGCCCTTTGTGATTTTAAACATCTCCTAAAGCCTTGCTAACATCTTTACGGGGAGGGTTTTGACTTGGCTTTGCTAAGCAACCTTTTCTTTTGACCGGATTCCAATCAATTTCTGTGAGCTAGCGCTCTCCAATCCGCTAACCTTGGACAAGTGCACTTTATTGCTTGTTGCTGATTAGCCCTGTAGGCAAACCCAATTAAGACTTGAGCATCAAAAGATGCTACTTTAATTGCCTGAATGCTCAGGCAGCAGCTTATGACGAATGCATCGGGAGTGACCCCGTATGAGCTAAACACGTGCACGACGCAACAAGTTATGAACGAATCTCTGTTCCTGCTCAGTGAGCGCTAATCTGACCGCTAATCTCTGCTGTGCACTCATCAGTCAACATTTTGTAAAAGTAAATTCTGTTGTAAATTCTGCCGCGTTAGCATCTATAGTGGATCTAATTGGAGTGATAGTCGATGGGTTGGCGAGTTATTTTACGCGTTTCTTTCTCTCCGTATCGGCTTCCACAGTTAGCAGCAACAAGAGACGAGAGCTGACAAAGCGGAGAAAATCAATGGCGTTGCGGTCCGGGTCGATATCGGTCCGAGCGGACACACGCGACGGCGCAGGCGAATCTGAAGACGATCAATCGGTTTAGCACTGCCTCACAGTCATGCTAACGCAAATGATTGGTTGAGAATGAGAATTTTGGTGATATTTTCCATGAAAATGTCGAGTAACGGGCATTTTAATTGGCCTGGCAGAGGCAATTTTAGTTCAGCCCTGATTAGCTTCTACCGATCAGCTGTTTGCATTGATCACATGTAAGCATGCTAATGCTTAAAGTGTTCGTTTTCTGTGCGTTTAAGCATGTAGCCGTGTGCTTCCATCCCAAATAAAGGGCTGCCTTGAACCTGACACTGTTGGTTCCCCCTGGTGGTGGGCTGCAGTAGGGTGAGTTTAACCCCTCCTCGTTAGGTATGCAGACGTGCATCAGTCCATTAATCAAGGCACCAGCTAATTAGAAACCAAACTGAACTGTGGCTCCAGAATCTGCCCACAAATCACCTCGGCAGGACGTCGCCTGCTGCCAACGACGCGTCATCCATCTTAATTTATGTCACAGTTGTGACTCCGGAGCACCGCTAGTAAGGCGGCCACCTTAGCTTTGTTAGGTATGCACGATGCTAACCGTGCCACATAAATTATTTATGGTCTTATAAGTTGCTGATTTATAGATTATACAGAGGATCCATCACTGACAGCAGACGTCATCTAACTTCCTGTCAGAACTTGGTTAAAAGTGATTTCCGTGCCCTCTTCATGACGTAGCCTTGACGGAGCGTTCACGGAAAATCGTAACGAGCCGATAAAGTCTGGGATGCAACTGTTGAGAAGGAGGAAGTAATAAAGTAATAAACTGTGGCCAAAAAAACAGAAAAACATAAAAATACGCACACAAAAGCGGAAACTAACGACATCGGCGTCAGCAAATACCTCAAACTACAGACAATTTTAAACGCTAATGATAATTAGCTGCTTCTGCAATAGAGTCAAATGTTCTTGAATTTCCAACCTCTGCTAACGCTAAGTCTCCGAACATTGACGTTGGATCGGATGACTAGATGCTGAAATGACACTTTAAAATTTACACTCAGATTTTTTTCCTCTCGTCCATATTTATCAGGTATTGATAAATTGTTGCTAGCTTTAAAGCTACACCAGTGGTAGGCTGAGCTTTTAATGTAGCTACACTTCTTTTCGCACCCAGACAGGAAAGAAAAAGATGTTCGTTGTGTAACGATACTGGTATCGCCGTGGTTGCCCAGATATTTAGCGATTAATATTCCTTTGCTAAGTCGGATTAGAGGCCTCGAATCAGGAAGAGAGCGAAAAAATGAGGAGCGCCACGTAAACACGGCATCAAACTTTAATGAGCGGCTCGTGGAGACGAGCGCACAGACGCTCCACTGGAGCACCTCCGGCTTCCGAGGGGAGAAGCTGCAGCCCCGTGAAGTGCTGCTTTCAGACAGCTAGCATCAGCGTTCTGTTGCCGCCATGTGTCCCCGGGCAGGAAAACACCTACGCCCCCCCCCCCCAACTAATTACCTCCTTTCAGCAGCTACACGTCGTCTCCTCGCTTCCTTTAGCTTCCTCACCTGCCCTGCCGCCACGTTAGCATGCGCTAGTTTCAGGAGCCCTTGGGGGTGTTACAGGTTCCCACCAACTTCATGCTAGTCCGGGGCCCAAATGTGTCATCAACAACCGGGTTAGGGACCGTAAGTGGTTCGCTGTTTCCCAGGGGGCTAAAATAGCGCCACCTGGTGGTGACCAACCTGCCGCTTCTGGGCCAATTAGGGAAAACCGTCAGGTACCGACCGGGCGGTCACATGTGATATTTACAACATAATTAAGGACAGACTCTTGGACGTGGCGAGCAAATATGGCGTTGCCATGGAGATAAACGCCTGTCTTTGAGGACGACTTTGGTGGTTTTGGTAGAACAACTCCGCCCCCCCCACAGGGACCAGTCGGGTGCTGAGACCTCTGAGCGATGAGGCGAGGGAATGATGTCAAATTAGAAGTGTGTGATGTCATCAAACACACACACACACACACACACGCGCACACACACACACACACACACACACCGGCTGTAACGTTATGATTCTGGTGCCTCCAGCAAAGATGAGGCACGATGATGCTGGATCCATCTGGCTGACGACGTCCTTGTACTGACTGGAAACACACACGCACACACACACACACACACACACACACACACACACACACACACACACAAAGGTCACGTCTCTGGAGTTAATTAGCCTCTCGTTGCTTCAGGTCGGGAGGAACATTTGGCTCTCGGACGAGCTCTGATAACTTCTGAACACTCCTGGTTGCATCACGCCCGCTCAGCTCGCCGGACCACGGAAGTGGGCCGGCCTTATCTGTGATCCCCAGGCACGATCGATCCCTGTTTGTGGAGCTCCGGAGACTCCGGAGAGCTGCGCGCTTTAATTACTGGTCCGCCGTTGCCGGAGGGTCCGGCCGTAATGAAGTGAGGATGTGTGTAATTACAGGTGTGTGTGTGTGTGTGTGTGTGTGTGTGTGGCGGGGGGGCGGTCTCCACCACCGCCGCGGTTTTGGATATTTATTTGACTTTTAGTTTAATGTTGTTGGAGGAGCTCATCTTTCAGGGGTGTAGAGGTTCCAGGACCCCCCCAGGACAGTGAGGTCTGCAGAAGTTCCGGGGTTATTCTGGTCTGGCCAAACGATGAGTCAGAGGCTAAAAATACGCCAGAAAAATTAGGTTTTTAATTGTGCAATTAAGAAAAAAGGCAGAAGAACGTCTCATCGGTGGACGTCCTTCCCGACTTCAGAGGACGGGAATCGTCGTTCAAGGTCCAATCGTTGTTCAAGGATCTTTCCAGGTGGGGGGGATAGAGCCGCGTGGAAGCGGTGACGGCGCAGAATTGATGATTTGTGGATTATATATGATATAATCTGTCTATTCACCCCTAATTATCATTTTAATTAAGAGAAACTTTACAGTCAACTCTGTCGCTAACGGTTGCTAAGTGAGTGTTCATTGCTCTCAGGAACACATTAATAGCAAAATAACATTATAGCATGTTAGCATAGCATAGATAGCTTAGCATAGCGAACTTTCATAATTAAGCAAATGACGGTTGTTCCCGTCTCGGCGGGAATTTACAATTCAGGTCGGTGTTTGGCAACAAGGTCGGTTTTGTCTTTGAAATCTGAACGCGTCCCGATGTTGACATTGTGCTACGGATTTAGCGCCCCAGCAGCATCATCGCCTGGATGTTTGTACGCTAAATTAACTCCGCTCGCACCGACGACATCCGCCTGCTATCGCTAAGAACGTCCTAAACCAAGGCTAGCAGTGCTAGCCCTCGGAAAACAACATCTCCTGCTATTTCTCTGCTTTGGGAGTGTTTGCTTCAGCAATAATACAGATTCTTTAGCGACTGCCGCTAGTCTATTTCAACATTAAGTCGAGACGCCCACGTCTCAGGCGTGAAAGCTTCAGCTTCGGGGGCCAGAGGAGAGAGAGGAATCGTCGGGTTTTCCGGGTATTTCCTAGCGTGGTCATTCAGAGTAGATCTTTTTAAAGACTTGATGGATGGAGCTACGTTTGCCGCCGCTACGTCTGATTTCCTACCGCTATGCGGACAAGACTCGGCTAAATGGAGCGAAACTCCTCCTCCTCCCCTTCGCTCCGGCGCTCCTCCCCGGGGAGACGAGGCCCCGGAGGTGTTTTGTCAGCTTTGCTCAGTTTAATTATTTTTTTTGGTTTTTTTTTTAAAGAAACACATCAAGACAGAGTCAGGCAAGTGTGCGTTATTGAGTGTGTCTTTCTGTTTAATCCACAATAACGCTGTCAGAGCGGCGGCTAAAAGTCCCCCGAGGGGTTCCGACACAAGCTACCGTGTAATATAAGCACATTTTCTTCTTTGCTGCGAAGCAAAAAAAGGTCCAAATATTCAAGTAATTCGGCGCCACGGACAAGAGGGAGGAGGAAGAGAGCGAGCCAGAGAGGGATAAAGGGCTTTAACGTCTCCCCGCCATTAGCATAAATTATCGAGCGCATCTTCTCTGTTTGACTGATCGATCCAAACAGCAAATTAGCCACTCAACACCGCTGGTTAAGTATGAGCACGCCGCTCTGGGAGACGGGAGAGGAGGCGGACTCGTGGCCGGCGTCCCAACGACACCTTCACGGAGACAGAACCGGGCAGAAAACGGTGGGAAGATGGTGGCGGACTCCTCTGGCCCTGGACAACATTGCTCACAAATGAAGGAATTCCGAACTTCCCGTCGCACACGTCGGTTGTCGAGGAGCAGCGAGTGGCTCCGTTATCACGTACAGCGCAGAAAAAAAGTTGCAAAAGTTGTCGCTTTTTGTAGAATTCTGCCCCAAGGTTTGAAGCTACGGGGTCGCTGGAAGCCCGGCTCCATGATCCCGATGAACGGCTCCATGATCCCGATGAACGGCTCCCAAGAAGCTCCGGAACGCTCCGTCAGCCCCTTTGATGCCGGTTCAGACTTTAAAGTCTCAAGAAGTCCCCGACCTCCGTAAAGAGTTCCCGAACCTGGCCCGGGGTCTAACCTTGTGATCTCCCATTCAGCTTCTTCTTCTACATATTAAGCGTTAAATTTTTAACGACACCCCCCCCCCCCCCCCGTTAACTTTAAGCTGTCTCATCTCCTCCGGAACCGTCGGGACTTCGGAATCAAAGGATGGTCGAACTGAAAGATTGACGACTTTCCCGACTGAACTTTGGGGAACTCGAAGGACTGAAAACAAACGTACGAACGCTGATTTCCCGAGATTGGGAAGGGCTCTCCGTTAGCTTGAAGCCCGTCCGGCTGCATTGCTTTGCCAGTTGGATCACATCCGGGCGCGGGTTCTGAACCACCAGTCCACAGATACGCAGCTTCGGAGGCAACGTCGGGCTGATCCTGATCCTCTCTGGCAGAGCAGCCGTCCTGGATCTTAAGATGTGCTGCTAAAACACGACAGAAGATCTGAGCGATGCCTCCAGCATGTGGAGACAAAGCTAGCAATCTGCAGCTAGCATATGTGCAAAGGAAGGGATTAGCTTAAACTGGCAGCTAGCTCCTGGCGTACGCAGGGAGTTCTGAGGGGTCCGTCGGTGCCGTTAGGCGCCTTTCTCACTGCCGACCACGAGGAGCTACTCTAGGGTCGGGGCAGTTAGGGGCAATCACATGGGTCCGGAGGGGTCAACGACCCGGCGGAGCCTAATTAGAGAGCCAGAGTGAGGGATGATGGAAGGAGGGTAAAGATGGGGGGGGGGGGGGGGGGGTAGAGGGAGTGAGATTATTACCAAGAAAGAAAAATGGAAGAGGAAGAGGGAGACGTGTAAACAGGGAAAAGGGGAGAAGGGAATTATTAGGCATTTATGCTGAGAGCCGGATGGGAAGAAGGCAGAGAAGAGGCTTGTAGCTACGCTAACGCTCAAGCGTTTGGCAAAATTGATGGCGTCATCTAGCGGATGCTGAACAGGAAGTCGTTACCATCGTGAATCTCGGCTTCCACAAATTTCCAGTATGGGTCGTGGAGCAATAGCTCGTTGGGGTCGGAGACCCGGAGCCCTGACGCGGGAGCGCTGCCCTGCTGTTGTCTGAAGATCCTCAATAACGGCAAAATGGATTTCTGTCAGTGGGAGTAATGGCTGCGTTTGCCGGAACGCCGAGCAGACGGCTCGGCGGGAGAGTGATGGAGTGAGGCGGCCCCATCGTTAACGATCATCATCTCGTTAGGCGGTTCTGCCGGGAAAACCGGCACACGAATGCTAACGACGGAGTCGGCAGGACTGGATCAGGCGTGACCTTGTGAGGACCGGAAGAAGGTGGTTCCTGATGAGGTCACCACCAGTCAGGACGTGTCCCAGAAGGTCCGTGGAGGGGACGTGCAGGGAGGACACGAGACAGTCCGAGAGGTCCGTCTGCAGACAGGCGGCACCGGGAACGAGCGGAAAATCCCAACAAGGTGTTTGTTCACACTTTAGAGAGCTCGCCGCGCTGGTTCTGGAATCAAGCCTGAACCCGTTCGGCGCCAAGAACATTTGGTTCTGGTACTCCAAATGGCCGAGCACCTTTTAAACCGGATATTTGAAAAATAAAAGAATCTGTGTTGCTTCCAAAGTAGAGAGGACGCCTCTCAACGACCCACAATGCAACGGTCTCCACCAGATGGACACTTGACTCGTGATGTTAGCATCCCAGTTAGCGACGGGAATACCGTCAGGGAAAATGCTGTTTGACAGCAGCCGTTGAAGGACTCAACGTGCCGTGGGGGAGGGGGTCCGACTCCCTCCAGGGTCCGTGGCTCAGACCCGAGAGTCCCGGGGATGGACGGGAAGGAAGCGAGAGTGTCGGAGGAGCACCTTGGCGGTGGTTCAGGCAGGAAGTCGCTTCGGTCCCGGATTCTTTGGTCTTTCTGTCAGTTCTGGCTGGTTCTCCTCCTTCCTTTGCTCCAACTTTTCCCTAAAAAATACAATTTTTGCACCCAGTTGCTGTTTTCCTGAAGGCCCAGTTGGATTTACAAGGTCTTGGGGATAAAACCCTCATGAAGGATTCTTAGATTTACTGTTTCGACCCCTAACGGTGCTGAGGCTGACTCCAGGTCGGTTTCAGCCTGACGTAAAAGTGTCCGAGTGCGTCAAACAAGAGGCTAATCTGTGACTAAGGCTAATCGTAGATCCCGGCACCTTCTGGAACAAGTCGTTTGGAAGGCGGTGGACACTGAAGGCAACACGGAGATTTTGGTATTTTGCTGCGATGCTACATTTTGCCGCGATCATTCCGAGCGGTTTTCATCGTCTCCAGTGCGCTTTGCATTCACGCGGAAAATTCCAATATTCGATTTGTCCGTCGGCGCCTTATTGGACCTCTGGCCGCGGCGTCTGATAGCATCGACGCCGGCGTCTGATAGCATCGACGCCGCGGCTACGCCTGTGGGCCAGTCGCCCATCAGCAGAGGGAGAAACGGCGATTCGCCGCTGTATCGCGATACCAGGAAATTCCAAATGTTGTTCTCAGATCGGAGTTTTCTCAAGTTTGGAATTCAGCGCGTTTATTCCGACGTGCGTTGCCAAAGAAACCGAAGAAAAAAACAAAGCAGTTTGCACAGATGTGAGAGAGGAGAGGTGAAGGGAGGCACAGAGGTGAACGACAAGAGGATTTATGGCTGACTGAGAGGCTTACGCTAATAAAACCACCTCTGACACTCGCAGCTATCAAGTGTAAGCCGATGCTATCGGACTTCCACACGGCCACACACGCACAGCGGGTCGTAAACGTCGCCGATCCGGGAGGGAACTTTCAGCAACTCTGTTAAAACCCCGATAACGACCAGGAAAGAGATTTGAAACGTAGCCGCTAACAGGAAGCAAAGAAGCTAGCGCTAACGAACAGCGTTGGATTCATCTCGCAGGTCGACTCAACCAATCAGATTGCTCTGTAATCCTCGAGCGGACGCCGTCTGGCAGAGACGTGGAAGAAAAGTGGGGATTTTTGGGAGTCGTGGTTAAATTTGGATTGTTTGGAAATATCCGTAGAATCAGAACGGGCTCATTTAGCGGTTGCTAAACAGGAGTGAGTTCAAGCAACAACCTGATATATTCAAGCAGCCGTTTCCTGTTTTTATACGCCGCCGTTGACATTAGCACACGCTAACAGGAAGGTGTCGACTTCGCCGGGTTGCTAATCGCTATATGTCTAACAGAATTGCAACATAAACTTTCCACATATCCCAGATGTCAAAATGAAGCTCTGACAACAACATTTTTAGCTAACTCACCATCAGTTTGTTGGGTTTCTGGTGAAATCAGAGGAGATTTCTCTCTTCATTTCTCCGTGTTTGCCCCAATATTACAGCCTCAATAAAGCACCGCTTTGTTTAAACACTGTCTGAGTGTGTGCTAGCTTATTGCCTAGAAGCAGAAGTTGGGCTAAATTCTTGGAAAAACAAACTTTAGTGCCATTACAGACGATATTTTCTCCTTTGAAGAGCGGCTAGATGCTAACCTGAACAGGAAAACACGGAAGAATGAGGGTTTGCAGCCTGTCTTGAAAGACTAATTTTATCCAAGACACCAGACGTAATTGCTAACGCTAGCAGCTGTGAATGTGCCACAGTTGAAGGATGGGCGACATTCCTCAGTTTCATGCCGAGGAGACGGGAATTGTCTGTAGTTAAAGCCGAACAGCCCATAAATCCCAGAGGGAAGCCATTTCTAAAAACTCTTCTTTTGAGGCGACACGTTTCTGTCCGCCCGCTCGCCTCTTCGGCGGCGGCGACGGCACGTGTGGAGCGCCGTCCAATGTTGCACTCTCACGTTGTTACTGTTGACACAGTGAGCGGCGCTTTAATGGAATTTCTGACAGCAGCGGGGATGGGAATATGGACACACACACACACACACACACACACACACACACACACGCACACAGCCGTTTGAAGGAGCCGCTCTCTTCGGGGCTCGAGTGTCGTAACTTTTAATCAAAGGCAAAATAAAAGTCCGTGTTGGCCGCCGCTGATGGAGAGAATGTGCTAAAAAACAAAAATATCACACACACGTTAGAACACGGAGGCGTTCTCTGGGGGTTACCTCTGATTGGCTACTCGCCTCTGTTAGCACGAAAGCTAAAACTGACTGACAACTGAGTTCAGGGTATAAATCCGACTCAGATTTGTAAAATAAGAGCCTCAAATAGCTTTAATGCTAAAAAGGATCCCTCATTAGCATGTTAACGCTAGTGGAGATGAACTTTTACCGTCCTGTTTCGCCTCCTTGTTAGTTAGTCGTGTCAGTGCTCATTTGCGCTAATGAAGAGGATATCAAGTTTGTACAGATGAAAGACAGCACACTAAAGGTCAGGGGTCAACGCCCGATGCACATTCAGACCTGAGGTCAGCGTGAGATCGTAGCTTTTAGCCTGGGAGCCGGCGGGAGAGCAGAGAGAAGCGAACAAAACATCGCAGCGAGATGTCAAAGATGACACTTCCAACAGTCTAAAAACAGTCATCATCCTCCACTGCGCTCTCTCTCACACACACACACACACACACACACACACACACACACACGCGCGCGCGCGCGCACAGATGGAGGTATTATGTGCGTTATACATTAGCGCCGCTGCTCTGTGTTAATGGCCTTTGTATGATCCACCAGGGAATAAACCTTTGACTCTTTTACCACATTTAGCCTGCAACGTCGTGCACGTTAGCCATTAAACGACGACACAAGAAATGACTTCGAATAAAGCCACATTTAATCTGGGGGCTGTGTAGCGCATAGCATTAACGCGCTATCTGGTTTAGGGGCGGGGCGCGGCGAGGGAGCTCTTTTTCTATCCCAGGTCCCTCCGCACGCCACCCCCTCAGAGCAAAACAATGCTAACCGCACTGCTGCGCCGTCCCGATTAGCATATCTGTGGTGATTCATGACGGGAAAACACAATCCTTCCTCCTCCCGTGGTGCTGGCGCGCTGGAAATGATGCAAACATTCCCGACGCGGTAGTGGGAAAGGTTATGACCCGGCAGCTGGGCTCACAGGCCCCTGGGGGGTCACCGTAAATCCACACGCCCTCCGTCCGTCCGTCCGTGCGTCCTGTTAATCCCAGTCAGGCAGGGGGGTCGGTCCATCACACACACCAGTCACTCACTCAACCTAACGCGCATGTTGGAACGCTCCTATTGGGTCTAAAGATACATTGATGAGGCTCCGCCCCCTCCCGTGCACCTGGTTGGTGTTGTTAGCTGCTCCGGCGGCTCAGTGGTCACCCCGGCGACAGGGACCCTGGGACCGGGTCAGCCTTCACCCAACAAAGATGTTTGCTGTGAGAAGGCGGCGAGATCCTCCGCGCATCCTGATCTTTGATGTCGGCGGCGGTGGCGACATCAAAGATCTCCTCTTGTTCACCCTTTCTCTCTTTCCCTCCCTCTGAAGGCAGATGGACGAGTGCGATCTCTCTCTCCAGAGTGACGGACGACCCGGCAGAAGATAAACAGCAGGGCACCGGCGGAGCGGGCCGCCGCCGGCAGTGATGGAACGCAGCGGCCCAGTTCAGCAGCATCAATCGGAGGACGAGAAGTAAGCGATTTTTTTCTCTTTGGGACGCTAACGGCTACGTTTTTACGTCGGAAACATCCGGAAAATAAACAGCAATTTATCCATGCGGGAGAGTAAAAATTTACAGGAGGGATCGAGAATTCTTTTGGTAGCTATTTCGGCCAGGTGTGTGGCCACGCCCCCTTTTCAAGCGATATCATTTTGATTGGATGCTAGCGCCGAGACGGTCAAGTTCCGACATTTTTCTAGTCTGGGTCCGAGGGTCAGAACACCACAAAGCTCAAAAGCAGCAATCACATAAAGCAATTATTATTAGCACGTCTTTAGCATTGGACTAATAACAGGTGTCGTTTTGACCTAGCATAAAAACAGCTTAGACAGTAAAGTGAACACAGCGGTGGGAATTAAAACCCAACACACTGCGACCACCGGGAGGCCCGGCAGAACTCAGACATGGTTTATGCTAGGCTAACAGCTCACGCTCCACCGCAGGCGTCCTTTGTATTCTTCCAATCTGCGCTGCAACTTTATCAGGCCCGTTAAACGCCCCCCCGCAGCTTTGTTGGGCTTCCCGCGAGCTGTGTTGTTACACTGCCCGGGGGGGGGGGGACGAGGTGGGGGGGGTGGAGGTCTGTTTCAAACATCATAATCACCCATCATTTGTTCAGCTCAGCCCCGATTTTCAAAGCTCAGAGCTCATTAGCGCATTCGTTTAAAAGGCACGACGACTTTATTGACTCTGCTGTTGCCCAAGTGCCGTTTGTTTCTTCCCGTTATGGACTCAATACTTCCTGTTTCGTTACTCAGCGGAAAACGCAGATCCGTAAATCCTTTCGCTTCGATTTCTGATGATTTCTGATTTGTTTGTAGTCACACTTGGGGCAGCCGTTAAAAACCGAGCTAGCTAGACCCGCCAGCGGTGACCCATAATTCCACATTTCCATCCAAATGGCGTCGATCCGTTCCGAAAGAGTCCGGACACGCCGAGGAGAGCTTTCCGGCTGCTGCCTCGGCACGGTTGGACGCTAGGCGCCACAAGCTACTTCAAGGAAGCAGCTCCTCTCACCGGGGTTGTTGACCAGGCTAATCCTCAACCCGCGACCGTGTAATCTGAATTGTTTCCTGGCGCCGCGTCGCCCCGATAATTACCGCACGTATGCGTAATCAGCCAGAAGATGGAGGGGAAACAAACGCTTGAACCCACACGCAAGCAACACCAGCTACGTTAGCTTGGGAGGCGCAGATGAAGCTGCTTTATTGTATTTATTGTCCTCCCTGGGTTGTTGATCCAATTGTGACCCCCCCTCCCCCCCATCCTCCCCCCAACAGGCCCATCGAACCATCTCAGCCGGAGGCTCCGCGTCTGTCTGGAGTCACGCCGACTTTTAGTCTCAGGAGGACGCTAACGCGCTAACGATCTCAATCCGATCTCACTCTTAAATACACGCGCGCTTCTCTGAAGAAAAAAAGAGCGCCCTCTCGTTCGCCGCCGCCGTGTTACATCAAAGAAAGACATCAGGCTTTCTTCCTTTTTTCGCGCCCTCGTACGTGCACGCCCCTCCGACTCCTCCGCGCATCCTTGAACACATTTATGAGGCGCTAAATCACTGAGCTGTCTGAGTGCTAAGGGTAAGCAGGGAGGACAGCCAGTACTTTTGAGAACACTCACGGGCTCGCGGAGGTCTAAACATCAAAGCTGTGGCTGCATTTTATCTCCTTTAGTTTATGCTAACCAGCTCTAGCGAGCAAGGCGGCTAGTCGCTTTCTCTCCCGCAATTTTGCAGGGCGCACAGACGAGGCTATAAATTAGTCTGGTGGAGTTAAGAGTTTCTGTGGGGGAACAAAAGAGATAATAAGAGAGGCTGCTGTGATTTATGAGCAGGGGAGGAAGCAGCGGCGCCGCGGCGCGAGCGGTGAAACGCGGGACACAGGAAGCAGCGAAGCAACGATGCTTTTAAAATGCAGGATCAATACCTGCATTGACGTCGCTAAGAAGCTTAGGAGGATGCAGCTGAGGGTTTGATTGATCGCACTGATGACTAGCGTCACGCTACATGCAAATTCTGAAAAAAAAGTCCCCCCCCAAATAATAAATTGACGCCTCTGTGGGTTTCTTCGCACAGGTCCGCCTGAGTGGCAGCCGTGACCAGGAGGAAGACTTGCCGATGTGTCGGATGTGTCTGATCGCTCAGGCCCCCGTGGGAAACCACGAGTGAGCCCGTCTCGTCCCGCGCTGGCGGTCTCAGCCAGAGCCTGGAACTAGCGGTTAGCAGACATCTCGCCTCCGTGAACAATGAATGATTGGCAGGAAACTTTGGGGAACATTGTGAGACTCTTTCCAGCTAGCGGGATTAGTAGCTTGTGTTCCTGCAGCTAGCTCCTCTCTGCCCCCCCCCCCCACCACAACATTCTAGGTTTCCGTCTCAGTTCTGATGAGATTTTATGTCGCGACATATTCAAACGAGCCTCCCGGACCTTCTGTGAATTAGGTGATTAAAAAGCCGTGCTAGCGTCTTTGGTATGGGCACCCCGGCGAGGACTCTTCTGGGAGGGTTCAGCACGACCGCCTCCTCCTTAGAGGATGGAGGTCAGGTGGCCTGGCCGAGCAGCAATCCCCTGGACCTCAACCAAACTCTACCGTGGGGGGTCGGAGCCGCAGGCGGCGGTGAGGCGGCCGCCATGAGCGCTGGGGTGGACAATTTCACCCAGGAGTCCACCGTCACCCGCACGGTGATGAAAGAGAAGAACTGGCCGGCGCTGCTCATCCTGGTCATCATCGCGCTGACGGTGGGAGGGAACATCCTCGTCATCCTGGCGGTGTCGCTGGAGAAGAAGCTCCAGAACGCCACCAACTTCTTCCTGAGGTCGCTAGCCGTGGCAGACATGCTGGTCGGGATCCTGGTCATGCCGATCTCCCTCATCAACATCCTCTACGGTGAGACGCCTTATTTTGACACGTGTTGTTGATGCTCTTCTCGCTGCTTCGGGCTCACGTTTGGGCCTCTTTGAGCCCCTCTTTGGGGCTGCTATCGTATAGCTAGCGTGTCTGTACGCGCCGCATATCTGCTATTCCCTGTGAAGATGCTCTGACATCACTTTCAGGATTATTTAAGCAACTAACACCTCAATTTGGCGTCTCTTGTGGCGGCAGAAACGAGCCGGTTTGACCACTGCAACGTTAGCGCAGCCACCACATCTCCTCCCGATTCCGATGTTCTCGGCTGGCTTCCGTGCGGACGCCCACGGCGAGTTGACGGGTACGTTTGGGTCTCAGTTGGGACTTTTATTTGCTGTGTTTGGTGAGAACGTCGGGACGAAGACGCCCCGAGTGCCTGAAGGAAAATATCTGTTGGTTTTACCCGGCGCCTTTAAACCCGCCGAACAGATGATTCTTTTATTATCGGGGACGTTCTGAAGGAGGCGGTTGACAGTGACTCTGATATATGAAGGTTTTCCTTTATCAGCCGGTGTCACATGGCGGTGATTCCGCATCCCGGTGGGGGAAAAAACAACTTTTTTTTTGATAAATTGAGTTTGTTTGCAAACGCTGGCGGCGCAGGAATCAAAGAGACCCAGCCAGAACGTAAACTGGCGGCAGCGGGAATATCAGCCCCTGACAAGGGATGTGATCTAGGAACGCCGTCGCGATCGCTTTTTTCCTTAGTGCACTTTCCGTTTCTGAAGAACTCGGCTGCCGGCGGGCTGGCGAGGCACAGATCAAAGCGGCGCTTGTTCCTTTGATGGGACGCCCCCGCCACGAGACCGGAGGAGGGGACGAGACTTAAGGAGAGGAGGCGGACTGAAGGGGTCGAGTGTGGCTCAGGGAGGGGTCACGGGGGTCAGCTACCGACCTGAGGTCCGGAAAATGTGGCGGATTATCTTGGATTTGTGGGAGATTATTTGCGTTAGAAGGGGCAGGGGATGAAATATTACGCTTGTGTGTGCTAGTGCTAGCAGCATAAACCGTTCCGAGCATCTGGTCTCCCCCAGGAATCCCCCCAGGACTTCCAGCCACTCAACTCACTTATGTGGGGACGGAAGCTGCTCCCTCTGGTCATTGTACAGCAGCTAATGGGGTAACAGGAACACCCAGTACCTGAAGCACCGGTGGCTTCTGGAGCACCAGAATTAGCATCTGAGAGCTAAACAAGAGCCAGACTGTTTTAGATATCAACCTGTCTTTGTGACCTTAGCTAGAGCCGCTGTCCTGATCTTGGCTTTGTTCCCGATGGTATCGGACTACGCTAGTTTGGTCACCTCTTCTTCGTTCACGGGACCCGTCCTGATCTCTTTAGCAGTTTGAGCACAGCTGGTCCCGTCTCCACCCTTTCGTTATCAGAAATATGAATATTTATGTATCTATTGAACCGGATCACACCTGACGCGTTCCTCCGCTCCCGCTCCGTCTTCTAAAAGGGTCGTTTCAGGCCGAGGCGTTCCAACGCAGGTGCTGCTAATTTACCGGCAACAGTCGGAATCATCCACCCATTACCGAACCCTGAGTAGCTCAAGCGGTTCCATAAATCAAGTTCCCTGAAGTGTCGGACTTTGGAAAAGCCGACGAGTGCGCGTGGATCTATAGCTAGCGCCTCATCCATCAGACATGCCCGCATCGATCCCGGAGAACAAGGGATTATTCTCTGTCTGCTACTCACCACGGTCGGAGGCTCCGATGGCGCTGATGATGATGGTAATTTCGCACCACAAACGTGCGCGAGGACGGTCGTGTTTCCATTATTTTCCAGGAGATTATTGAGATTAAAGCCCGTCTGATGCTCAGAGACTCTCTGAGGAGACCATTACAACGAGGCGTTTGTGCCCTGAAATACACAACGAGGGTTCGAAGAGTTCAACGCAGAGCTCAGCGATACTTTTACCTCTGAAAAAATGAACATTTTGTCTGCTTGACGCGTGTTTGTGTTGGTATCTGTCAGATTTGGCGTATGGAGACATACTGTTAGCATTCTATGGAAATATTAGCGAAGCCCCCCCCCGCCCATAGAAGAACCCATTTTCTTGGGTATCGGATTTTCGGGAGGTGGATCGTGTTGTGTTATATTGGTAAATATTCCCGGAATCGAAGTGCTTGCAGCAAAAAAAAAAAAAAAGGAAAAAGAGAGAGAGAGAGAGAAGGAAGTGTGCGATGTTTTCAACCCTTTTGTGTTTTTGCCAAGTACGGGATGAGCCTTTTTCGCTCGCTCCGGTTTCATTTCCCACCTCTCAGATCGATAGCCGCGATACCTCCGGATACGTTTCTAACTTTTTTTTGTCACAGTTCGGAGGCATCAAAGGAAATATGTGTGTTAGCACAGACAGTTGTTTTTTCTTCTTTGGTCCGTTACTTTATATCCAATCGTCCTTTCGCTTGTGGACTCGGAACTCTTTGATGAATAAATCGGGCATCTATAACTATAACGCTTTTTTTGTTAACGTCGTATCTAATGGGGCTATTTTTGCTTTCATCCGCCTAACTTCCTCTCTCCGTTTTCCTTGTAAACTTAAGCTATGCTGAAAGATTCCCGATGTTGGGAAATTGATTTTGGCATCATTCCAGAGGAGGCCTGAGGTGCGCATGCTAACAAATCCAGTACGGGTGTTTACAGAAACGAGGCGTTGTAAAATCAGATTGGACCAGAGCCTGGTGCACGACAGCGGAGCGATAAAGAAAATGAGAATGAGCAGAAGCAGCGGGGGGCCAGATGAGATCTCATGGACTCAATTATGACACAATCGGTCCACGAAATGACGCCCGCCTGAACTTAATTAAAGTTACAGCCCGAAGGCGTAATCACGGACAGAGGAAGCGGGAACCGTCAGTCAAACCTTATCTGACCATTTAAAGTCGCTGGAGCTAAGATCAGTTCTAGCAAACATGCTGCACCACCCAGGTTTTAGCAGCAACACGGTCCTGTGTAGCATGTTCAGGGTTAGCTCTACCCCGGGAAATGGACCGACAACCCCTCTGCATACGTAGAGAACTCATTTTACAAAGTAAATGTCTTTATTCGGTCGTTTAGGAACGTTTGGGCTCTCCAGACTTGTATTGCGAGTGTATTATTGGCGTCGCCCCCGCACAAGGTGACACGCGGTGCGTCCTTGCTAAGCGCCTGACCTCGGAAACAAGCCGCCCCCCTCTCAGGCGAGCGCGTGAATCACTTCACGGAGATGGAGCTTAAGAGTGCGTACGGCCTGACCTTCTCAGGGGCCCGTGGTGCTCGCAAGACCGGGTCTAATGTGACAACACGTCATTCGTAAAAAATCACCATTAGGCTAATGGAAGCGGGAGTAACGTCCTAGCAAGGACTCTTCATTCTCCACAAACAGAGTGCTGCTATTTCCCGTTAGCATCCCCTGTTCCCAGCCCCTTTGCCGAAGATCTTTCTCCTCCCTGAGTGAAGCGTGATCCGGACTTGTCAGCGACGCTGGCATCATTACTGACGCGACCCTCTCGCACCCCCTCCCGAGGCAGAAAACACAAGAAAGCTTTCAGCCTCTGGGATCAACAAAGTATGACAGCAAAGGAAGGGCGCCGCGTTCGTAGCTGGGTGCCTCGACGTCTGACAAACCAGACTCGGGTTTCAACCCTCATGTCGTACATTAATTGACGGCTAATTAGCTTAGCGCAGCCACGTGTAAATTTGAATGCCGGCAGCAGGTTATCTCGTGTCAATCTCGCGAGGCCCCAAACACTCACGCAAATATCTAATGATGCTAATTACAATAATCAGGGTGCAACCGGCAAACAATCAGACTTCAGCTTCACCTGAGTCCTCGTGGGAAGCGGGCGAGTTCCGAGCTGCGTGAACTGAGCTTTCATGCTAATTAAAGTTCAGTCGGTCTCCGCTTGCTGCGTTTTTGAAGCCGTCATACTCGACCGAACCTCGACCGTTCGCTGAGCCGGCCCCTCGGAGCAGACAGAACACAACCAGCGTCTCCAGACTCGAGGTTCAAATGGTCGTTGTTATCTAATCACACATTTACGGACAAAAAGAAACCCCCTCCTTGGTCCTCTGTCTCTTCCCAGACTACGCCTGGCCTCTCCCCAACGCGCTCTGCCCCATCTGGATCTACCTGGACGTGCTCTTCTCCACCGCCTCCATCATGCACCTGTGCGCCATCTCTCTGGACCGCTATGTCGCCATCCGTAACCCCATCGAGCACAGCCGCTTCAACTCCAGAACCAAAGCAATGATGAAGATCGCCGCTGTCTGGACCATCTCTATAGGTGAGCGCCTGTTTTCGCCCGAATTCGCCGTTTACTCAGAAAGATGTTGGCTGTTTCCATTTATCACCACCGGATGTTTTATATTTAGTCATAGTTGCCCTTTTATACACAGATAGCTCATCTCTATGGCGACGGTGTGGCAATAACAATCGTTCCCCGCTGCCGTTATGTGGCAGATGCTAAAGTGCTACTCTGAAACTCCCGTTGCCTCTGTAGTTTGGGGCCATTTCGGCTCTGGGTCTCGGAGATGCAAACAGCCCTAAACTGCTTTTAAACGTCCTCTTTCCGGTCGCATTTTGTTGTTATTTCACTTCTGGGTATCGACTCTGCTCGACGGGAGAGCGATGGGCCCGACCACATGAGCCCTCGGAGGGAGAGGTGAAGCAAAAGTCGCCCCAGTTAAAAAATACAACGTGATTGAGCAAAGAATGGGAAATCCCTCAGTTTGACCTTGTGGCCGGCCACCAGGTGGCTTTACCTTAATCTTTAAATGGACTCAGCAGGTCTCTTCATCCACTTTTATAATATTTAAACCAGATGCTCCTTAACCACTTCTGGAACACATCATCATCAATCAAAGCAATGGAGAAATAAAAGAAAGAAGCTTTGATTGCTTTGATGTGGATGTGACCTTGTGCTGCTCCTGCTCGTCCGTTCCAAACTCACCAGACTGATGACGGCCGTTAAATTCATCGTCTTTAACTTTAAAGACTTTATTCGTCCCGGCTTTTCCAGCCATTAGAACAAAAGCACTAATGTGCACATAAAGGAATTACGCAATCCCAGAAGTGATGGCTGCTGTCGTTAGCTTCAGCCAGGAGGCCTCATCAGATACCACCTGACTGATGCCGCTCGGAGTTTAGGGACGGCTTTTCTAGGACGTGAGGATGTCCGTGTTGGTAGGTTGACGTCTTTGTTAGGTTGACGTCTTTGTTGGTAGGTTGAGGTCTTTGTTGGTAGGTTGACGTCTTTGTTAGGTTGACGTCTTTGTTGGTAGGTTGACGTCTTTGTTAGGTTGACGTCTTTGTTGGTAGGTTGACGTCTTTGTTGGTAGGTTGGCGTCTTTGTTGGTAGGTTGGCGTCTTTGTTAGGTTGACGTCTTTGTTGGTAGGTTGGCGTCTTTGTTAGGTTGACGTCTTTGTTGGGTTGACGTCTTTGTTGGTAGGTTGGCGTCTTTGTTAGGTTGACGTCTTTGTTGGGTTGATGTCTTTGTTGGTAGGTTGGCGTCTTTGTTGGTAGGTTGGCGTCTTTGTTAGGTTGACGTCTTTGTTAGGTTGACGTCTTTGTTGGGTTGATGTCTTTGTTGGTAGGTTGGCGTCTTTGTTGGTAGGTTGACGTCTTTGTTGGTAGGTTGACGTCTTTGTTAGGTTGACGTCTTTGTTGGTAGGTTGGTGTCTTTGTTAGGTTGAGGTCTTTGTTGGGTTGACGTCTTTGTTGGTAGGTTGACGTCTTTGTTAGGTTGACGTCTTTGTTAGGTTGACGTCTTTGTTGGTAGGTTGACGTCTTTGTTGGTAGGTTGATGTCTTTGTTAGGTTGACGTCTTTGTTGGTAGGTTGGGATCTTTGTTGGTAGGTTGGCGTCTTGTTGTCCTGCTAAATCAAATGTCGCCACTGTTGGAAAACAGCCAAAATGCGACTCGATTCTCTCTCAGGCGGTTTGAGGTAATGAAAACCGTGTTTCTCCTTGATGTTCTGCACAAGATGTCCTGGACGGGTTACAATGAACGGAGCTGCAGATAAGATCGTTTTTAATTATTCCGGCAATGGGGGAAGATTAGCACTACGTCGAGGATTAGCGGGAGAGACGAGAGTAGACAGGAGTCGAGCATTTTTGTTGAGATTTTCCGCCTCTTGAACATTTTAGCTTGAACATTCCTCTTTAGAACACTGAGACCCGAGGCTCAATTACACCCGAGTAACGGTCCTCTGTGGTAATATAGCAACAGTTGTTAGCATATTAGCATTAGTTGCACTTGAGTTTGGCTAAGTTCAAGTCCCGTGTTCCCCATAAAAACTGGCTGGGGAACAATAGTCATTCCTTCCATCCGTAGATTATCTAAAAACGATGGTAGCACTCCCAATCTATGCAAGACTTGGTACGTTCCACGGTGGCCCCCACTTCACAGGACGGATCATTCCGTCCGCCGGCTTCGGTTCCTCGGTAACGAATGCTTCACCGGCTTCTCACAGGTCTGAGACGAGTCGGTAGTTGTTCCCTCAAGTCCAGCTGTCAGAACGCATGTGGAAAATACCCATAACGTGATGCTGGAAAATAAAACCCCAATTTAGCTGCCTTTTCCTCACACGTTCACACCTTCCCTTCACGGTTGGAGGGATTTTTCAGGGCCAAATCTGTGAAGTGGATCCGCGCCGCGCCGTGTTCACCCGGCTGCTCCAAAACAGCAAAACAACAGATGGGCGGAATCTTTCATTTGCTTTGTGCTTTGCATTTTAAAACTTCCGCTCTTCCTTGAGAGGAGCTGCCGACACACATTTGTTAATTCGTAATCTTTTACGCCGTAAAAACTGTTGTTCCCCGACTGTGACGCCGCCCGTTTGTTGCTATTCCTGCCACCTGTTGCGTAACGCAAAGGTTCCAGGAACCAGAAAGTACCTTTGATCTGATCCCAGCTGTTTATTATTGGCTGCTCTGAGCCGTGACATTCGTGTTGCTTAAATTAGCTTAGCGAGTTAGCGATTAGCTTCGCTTTTCGCCCAACCTTTACGGAGCTCCACTCTGCTGATGCTGAGTGAGGCTCTTTGATGGTTCTGCTTTCAGGCTGTGCTTGCTAAATCGACTAGCGTGTTATTGTGGAGGCTTCATTCTCCCACTGCTGGACATTTTTTACGTGTCGTTAATATTTAATTTTGATTGAAACAATGCAACACTCACTTTTTAAGCACCGGTACTTATCCGGGCTTTTGTAACTCCGGGCAAATTGAAAGAATCTTCTTCTAAAACGGCTGCTAGCATTTCCTCTCTTCTCTTTCACGTACCGCTGCTTTTAACATAAATCCCCGGTCTTTCCCTCCCCACCGGCCCCCCCGGACCCTGTCCTCAAGGATTCTACATTGCCACATGTTGCTGCGACTGAGGCCTGAGAGAGCTTATGGCGATCGATGCTGGAGGATTAGCAGGAAAATATCTGACGCAAGAACTTGCGAGCTGTCGGGGGGGGCGAGAACCTTCTCTTCTGCTGATAAGGGCAGGAGAAGCTGTCGGATTTTCAGTTTATTCCACCCAGCGTGACGAGCAAGCGACGCATGGCTGCCAAAAGTTCCGCTGTAACTATCGTCTAAGTCCCCGGCTGTTACCCACAATGCACTGTTTCACCTCATAGGGACGGTCCAGAACCTCAGACATCTCCATTCAGAGCCTTTGGCTCTTGGTTTGAAAAAATGTTTGGTCGCTATTTTTAGCGTTTGGTCCACGAATCTTCAGTTATTTGAAGTCCAGGTAGAAGGTTAAAAGACGTTTACTGTGATTGGAGCTACTTCCTCCTGTTGCGTCGGTCGTGCCAGTCGTTGCAGCTGATCCACTTCAGGTTTTCACAAGCTTGGGGTTCTTTTCCGAGGCAGAACCACGGACGTCGGCACCTCAGCCAGCGCTATTATCCCAGGTAACAAAAAGGAAATGTGCTCGACAGAGAGTCGCCTTTATCAGCGCCGAGGCAGCTATTGTAGCATCACGAGCATCCATTAGCGCTGGCAGAGATTAGCATCGTTGCTGAGCGTGAGTGTGTGCAGGCAGGAGGGATTAAGTCACACCTTCTACTCCATGAACTGATGTGACAGCCATCCTGGTTTCCACACTGCTCGTCCTTTCTGAGGTGATCCGTGGCGTGCCCCTGGGCTCTGTGCTGGTACCTCTCCTTTTTCCCATCTACCCCTCTGCAGTATTTTTTTTTGCTACCAAAACGCTTTGTTATTGTTGTAACTGTGTCCGTGGGACTTTTGGAACGTGTCTTTAAATGAATCGTACGACCCCCGTCTGCTTTTAGGGGTCTCGATGCCGATCCCGGTAATCGGTCTTCACAACGAGGACAAGGTCTTCGTCAATGGCAGCTGTGTCCTCAACGAGGAGCGCTTCATGCTAATCGGTTCCTTTGTGGCCTTCTTCATCCCGCTGGTCATCATGGTGGTGACCTACTGCCTCACCATACAGGTAACGGTGCCCATGGGGGCTTTATCATACCAATACTTCCCTTTTTCTTAGTTACTCTGGGTTTTTTCCTCTTCCACAGGTACTCCAGAGGCAGGCCACTGTCTTCCTGTACGAGGCAAAGACTTCCTCCCAGCAGCCTTTGCAAACACCAGCACTGACAAACACGTTACAGCCCCCCAGCGCCACTTTCTCTGTCCCTCAGATCAACACTATTGCCCCCTCAGATTCCCAAGGTAGGTTTCGTACGTGTTCTCTGGACATTTGACCCCTCGGAAACCAAAAAAAGCGACCTTTGCGCCTAAAATCGTGCCCAATATGAGGGCAAAACTGTTGCCCCGGAGACCCAAGACAAACTGAAGTGTCCAGAAGACGAGTGTCTCCTGGACACTTGACTGTTCGCTCATCCTTTCCTTTGAAAAGGAAAAGGAAAACCTCAACTTCTGAAGCTTTAGCAGCCAGACTCTTGCTATAAATTGACAGCAGCAGCAGCAGAACAGTGTTCCTCCGCGTTACGCCTCACAAACCTTGTCTCCCCCCCCCCCCACAGAGATGAAGCCGCCGACACCTCAGAGCAGACGGAACACGTTGAGCTGTCTGAAAGGCGCCGAGCCGGGCATGCTGCTCAGCGTGTCGACGCCGGACAGCCTCAGCATCATCCCGGGCTCGGAGGTGGGGTCCCAGCTGAGCTCGCCGGCCACGGGGACGTCGAGGAGCGACGCGTCGGGCTGCCATGGCCGCAGGGGGATGATGCAGGCCATAAAGAACGAGAGACGGGCTTCCAAAGTGAGAAGGGGGACGAGCGTCTGACGGACGGGGTCATTTTAATCTCTCCCTTTTGGATTCTATCTCTTTAATCCCTAACTTCTCCTCTGTCGGTCTTCAGGTGTTGGGGATCGTCTTCTTCCTCTTCCTCATCATGTGGTGTCCCTTCTTCATCACCAACGTCACCTCTGTCCTGTGCCGGGGCTCCTGCAACGAGTCGCTGCTCCACGACCTCCTGAACGTGTTCGTGTGGGTGGGCTACATCTCCTCGGGGGTCAACCCGCTGGTCTACACCCTCTTCAATAAGACCTACAGGAGGGCCTTCTCCAGCTACATCAGGTGTCGCTACGGCGCGGGGGCCAACGCCGCCGGGCAGAGCTGCAAACCCCTCTTGGTCCCCCCGCAGTGCCCGTCGCACGCCGTGACCCCTCTCCTGGCGGGCGGTCACGGCAAAGCGGGCGTGGACCGGAACAGTAACTGTCGCAACGGCAGCAGGGGGGACCACGGGAGGCTGGCGGTCGACCCCGAGGACACGACGGACGACGAGACCCAAATCGCCATCGTCTCGCACGGCCTCTCCGAGTGCCACGCGACCGGGGCGCTCTCAGAGAACGACCCGGAAACGGAGGCGGAGCCAGATCTGTCGCTCATCAGCTACAGCCCCGCCTCCGTAGAGCGCACTAGCAGCGTGTGACGGGGCGGCTCCGTGTTTGCGTCACGCCTCTTTTGTACCCAGCAGGCGCTAACCGGGCCTGGCTGCGGCGCCCCGGGAGAACCGATTCCTCTGGAAGGTGTTGGAATGAAAGCCAGTATTCCAGATGGTGGCTTTCAGACCATAAAGCAGACACGGCGCCGCATGTGTGAGCACCGCGGGGAGTTTTGGAAAGGGATACGATGAATGATCACCACGGCGAGGAGACGAGGGGCCGAGGGGTCAAGGTCCGGTCGAGCCCGGTCGAGCCTCCGCGTGATATGCAGCCCGAGCTGGTTTCCGGACCCTCTTCACGCAAGGCTAAGCTAATCAAATCTACATCTGTGGCGCTGAACTTCAGGGAGCAGCTGCATGCGGGATGAGACGCAGAGGAGCAACATGAAGGGATGTCCTCTGGTGGACTCACAGCGCCACCTGCTGGCCTCCCCGACTCAGATCCTGGGATCATGCAGGGAGTAAAGAGCTAATAGTGTCAGAAAATAGTCATCCCAACAAAAGAACGCTCTCGCTTTAGTCCACAACCATGTTGGAACGTGTTCCGTAGGTTTTCACTGTGAATGTGAAGAAAAGGGAATCTTTTAAAAAGATGAGTGCACAAAAGGTTCCCAAGATGTCATCCATAGAGGGTTCAGCCCGTTTAGGTTCTAGCTGCCTCTCGTCATCCTCCTTAGCTCCGCCCCCTAGAAGCCCCAGAGAGACGGATTCCACCGCCGGTAAACACATAAACAGCTGTAAATTCCAAACATGCTTCCTGACGTTCGATCCGGCGATGTCCACCGTGGCAAAATAAAAATAAAAAAGATCACCAGCATCTCAGACCAAAACAAACGTGCGTTTCAGTTCAAGTAGTCGACCTGCAGCTAGCGAACGAAGCTAACGCATAACCTCCATCTGTTGTTGTAATATGAGACTTTTTCATGGTCCCTGATGTTGAAAATCAAAATAAAAGGAAAACCAGGACGGATGACTGGTCCTTTACTGCAAGTCTCTTTTTTTTGTGTTATTGTTTGGAACAGGAACGGTGGGCGGCCTCGGGAGACGGGCGACGTTCCGAAGGTCACCCGCGAACACTCACTTTTGATGAAAGCTTTAATTTGCTGCTTCGCAACCCTGACGCATCCGGAAGTTCCAGCCTCAAACGTTTCAGAGGACGGGAACGTCGATGCGGAACAAACAGAGCGACGGGTCGGCGGCCTCGGCGGCTCCTCCGCTCTCTTTTCACCGACGTTTGAAGATCGTGACTCGCTTCTCCGTCAGGTTACTCGCTGCGTGGGTTTTTAAAAGCAAACAGGTCGCCATGGTAACAAATACACCTTTTGTGCGGAGGAAAGGCATTTAGGGAGCTGTAGCTTGTGCCAGAACACCTGAACAGAAGGTCTCACCCGGTCAGGAGGAAGATCCCGGTAACTACGGGCAACAGAGGGACTCAACCTGGGCCCAGGTTGTTTCTGAAGTCCGGAGACGAGGATCTGGACCAGAACTGCCCCGGGAAATTATGTCATTTTCCAAATGGTCTTGGTGGGAAACGGGCTTTTGATGCCAGGAGTTAAAAGGACACACTAAATGAAAATGTAGTCATTATCTTCTGGCGCTACGCTAATGGACAGTCGGGCCTTTTAAGGTCCGAGACTCCCGTTAAAGAGAGATCTGAGTGCAAAAGATGATATTCTGAGCGCCGATGCTACATTAGGTAGCAGTCCATCAGAACACATGTTGCCACCCTCGCTCTGGCCGGCTCCATTGTTAGCTGAGCCCACAGTTTGCCAGGGAATATTTAAAGAGAATCTACACTGACGTGTCCCCTTTGTGTGCGTTAAAGAAGTGGATTAGCTCAGCACAAAGAAAGCGGACGAGGAATCACTCGGCCCGAATGCACCTATTAAAGCAAATTAAGCAAATGTATTAGCTTTGGGGTTTATGGACAACTTTGTGTTTTGGCTGGGAAATAAGCATCTAAATGCACAATTTAAGACACCTTTATGTGCACTTATGTTAATGCGCCCCTGTAAGCTATGCTAGCATTACAGCAACAGTCCACCACTGACATCTTCAGCTCATTTGGGGAGTTTTCACCATGTGTCTCTAGCGCTACACCACATAGTCGACACCACCACACCATTGGCGTTGCTGGTTCGATAAATTTTGTACATGATTTTGGCCATGTGACTTGTAGGATGTTTTGTAGCAGCCGAGCCTTTCAACTCAATTCAATCCTCAATGTTTGGCCGTCGCTGCCTTGAAATGGAAGCAGATGCAGCACTTTTTTTATGTGATTAACACATGAAGTGGCCTGAAAAAATAATGGTAGTTGATTCCAATAAAGTGTTTCAGGAAGTTCCAGTGGAAAAAATAAAATAAAATGACAGGCTAGTTTTGGGGTTTTGGGAGTCATGGTTTTACTTTTCTAAATCTGTTGTCAGAAGAGTGAGTCCAGATAAGATAATTTTGGTATAAATCACTATAAAAATGCATCGACAGATGATTGATTGGTCGGGATGAGGGCGCGTGTTCCAGTCTTTGAGAAGCCAGATCAGCACCTTGGACAGAGACTCTTCTAACACGCTACATCAGCGCCCCCTTGTGGTCAAGCTGCAGCATTGCTGCAACCCTCCGGGCAGTAAACAGAGATTTGAGCAAAGATAACAGCGTTTTTGTACCTCTGTGGGTATTAAAAACCCCACATCACGCTGGTTTACTAAGGTCGACTTCAGAACACGCAGAGTGGATTTGTTATCCCTTTTAGATTATTTAAATACACAAATATTTCATTCTGTGATCTGTCCTCCATTCACCCGCAGCGACCCATCAGCGAGTTTCAACATTATTAACCGTGTTCTGTCGTGTGTTGCATCCCTCAGGTCCACGGCCTGGTTCTCCGTGGAGTGGGTGGTGCTCTCGGCAATCATCGGCTAAAGTCGGAGGACGTCGGGCGCGCACGCGCCGCCCAGTCGCTGCAGCTCACCGGTTGTAGCTTCGTCAAGCTAACAGGAGGTTTTACCAGTCGGACGTTCAGAATAAAGTCTTTTTTTAAAGTTCAGGGTTTCTATTTCACGGCCTGTATTATGGGATGGTATAGTTACCCACATAAGGACCCTAAATTGATTGGAAAAGGTTCCTACGACGCGGGCGCTTTGAAGAGTTAGCAAACATTTCAGCTTTAAAAAAAGCGGACAGCTGAAAAGAAAAACAGGTATTTAAATTAACAATTGAACTAACTTAATCGCTTTTATTGAACTGTATATAATATTTCATCGTCTACTTAGTATCAGTTTTACTGAGAACTGAGATGTTAAAGAAAACACGGGACAGACTCGAAAGTTTTTGGGGGTTTTTTTGTCTTTAAAGGTATTTAAAGACAAAGAGATCAGACAAAACGGGCGGCGTCACAGTCGGGGGAGATGTTTGAACAATCTTCTGACGTTTTTATATTATTTAACTGCGCCATTGATATTCACTGACGCGTTGCATTCAGCACACCTGCGGGTCCCCTGCTTGATTATATTGGCCAGGTTTGAATAATTATACGTTTTAATACACGTTCCGAAACAAAACTCCCCAAAAGGGGCCGCGCTCTGCTGGCAACAATTGCCCACGACGAGGTTTTTAAACTCGCGGTGAAATAAAACTTTAACTTTAAAGACTAAAAAAGGTGCCGCCGCTGATGACTTTTATTCTGAAGCTCCGACCGGAAGCTCCCCTCCTGCGCGGCGGCGCGCCAACCTGACGTCCCCTCGGGTCGACGGCGCTGCCTTGGAAACGCCACAAATCCCATCCACGCAGCTGGGTTGCGAGCTGGGACCCAGATTTCCTCACTTCAAAGGCTTCTGCCCTCCTCCTCTTCCTCATCATCTTCATCACCATCTTCATCCTCCCGTCGAGCGGCGACCTGGACTGAGCCGCGCAGCGGAGGAATGAGACGCATGCGATAACCGTGCGTGAAGGCGGAGAGCGCAGTCAGGTAAATCCTACCTTTCAAAAAAAAATATCCCTTCGAAGCCACGCGCACGCGCCTCCGGGGCAGCTTACAGCCGTTCCGCCGCGCTCGCGCGCAGAAAACGCGACGCGTCTGAGCGGAGGGACGTGCCGCGTGCGTTTCGCATTCCGCCCTCGCGTTGATGCTCCTGCCGCGGCCGCGCGGCTTCTGTCAGGTGTGTCCGCGAGGGAGGAGGGAGACGGGGAAAATGTCACATTTGGAGGCGAACGTGTCCACGAGAGAAGACAGCAACTGTGCACGCTCGGGGGGCGTGCACGGGATTAGTGTGCGCCTGCTAAACCCGCACGTTTTTTCCTCCAGGGTCGGATACTACTGCGAATAAACGGGCTCGGGTGTCGCTTTACGCGTGCACAGCGGGGCGTTTTCATGCATCCGCGGCCGCGGATCGACAGCAAATGGCTGGTTTCAGGTGCTGGCAGGATTTTGGTGGCCCTGCCGCTGATTCCCTGCACGTCCGCGGCTCGTGCGCGTCCGCGGCCGCTGTGGCCCGCAACAACCCGCGGCTCGATTCGTGCGGGACGCACACGAGGCGAGAGGATTCCGATCACGGTGCTGTGACAGATCACAGCATTAGTGCCAGTTTAGGCGAGCAGGCAGGGGAAAATGACTCGGGTGATTAAAAAAGAAGGGAAAAATCCTCTGTTCTGATTGGCTGAGACGGTCTCTCCCCTCACGTGACGCCCATCAGGCTAAAGTGCGTTAGCATGAATGAAGTCAGGGAAGGTTACATGAGAGGAAACCAAAAATGGACTTAAAATGTAAGGCGCTGTGCTCGTTTCAGCCTTCTGAGTCTGGCTGCCTCACATTTCGTTTGCTAATTGGTCTCTAAGCAACATTCTTGAATCCAAAATTCATTACATTATAAATGATTACCCAGTATCATCAGAGGCCCATTTAAACTGGATTTAATGCGACAAAATGAAGTGTTTTAGCCTGCGCGGGTCTAAAGCTAATGAAGGCGCCTTTAGGGAACCCAGAGGACCCAACAGGTGGGATGTAAATAAATGTAAATAAATGTAAAGCTGCATCTTCAGAGGGTGTTTATGTTTATAAGTCTCAGTCCAGTCACACAGCAACAGACGTTTCATGTCTAGACCCCAGCATGGGTGCATACTGATTAGATAATAGGTGTGTGTGTGTGTGTGTGTGTGTGTGTGTGTGTGTGTGTGTGTGTGTGTGTGTGTGTGTGTTACAGTACAGACTTTTGTTCATCGGGGACCTCAGCTGAGTTCTTACATAAGCAGAAGAAAAGACAGCAGATCGCTAACCGCTTAAAACTGGGCTGTTAGCGTACCTGAAGCAGCCGTTCATATTAATTCCTCTCAATACCCCCCCCCCCCCCCCCCCCCACTAAAGACGAGCAGGTCTTTAAATAAGCCCCTGTCATCTTAAGCACATGTTCGGGGCTAGCTGCGGCTAATGGTTGAGTTAATGAGAGGACGCGGCGTCTTCAGGGTGCACTCAGACTGAGCGATGTGGTTTCCCGGGTCCTCTCTGGACCCATTCTGGACGGCTGAAAGACCGTTTGACCCTCTGAATAGGATCCGTCTCTCCGCGTCCTCTACCGCAGAGACGCTAAAGCCTAAATGGGGTTTTGCTAACGCGCTACGTGGTAAATTTGGTTTTGGCGCTTTCAGGGCACAGCAAAGGTGCAAGACAAAACCTCACGCTTGTGCTAACGTTAAAGCCAGGTCATGCTAGCGTAGCATTAGCTTGCCCAGCTAACCGTTGGGATGTATGGATGATATATATTAGCATATAGCAGAGCTAATATATGCTAACTGGCTCTGCTTCGCCCTCTTCTCTGTTCCCATCCACATTCCAGTTTAGACTGGGAGCAGAGAAACTGGGGCAGTGTGACACGTCTCATCACAGCTTCACCGTGACCCCCCCCCCCCCACACACACACACGCACGCACACACGCACGCACACACGCGCGCGCGCACGCATGTCGGTGCACATCGGGTCACACGGTCCTGCCGGATGACTTGTTGCAATCGCGCTGATGCCCACACATTTGATTGTGAGAGACGGGGGTCGCGGAGGGGGCTGTGGGGGGGCTGTGGGGGGGGGCATTGCTTCCATTCTGTGGCTGACCTGTTTACCAGCCACGTTAGCAGCTCCTGGAATGAGCTGCTCTCAGAGGGGATTCGCATAACCACCAACCTCTGACGTCCAGTCAAGAGATTTACTTCATTTTACCTTAAAAACTAAACCCCCCCCCCCCCCCATTGCTCACTGCTACGTGCTTTAGCCACTAGCCTAGCAGCATCTACAGTGCAGGTCAGCCAAGCTGGGCTCCGGTCGATTGACAGGCCCAACACGGGAAATACCGACGTTGGCGACCTGGTTGCCACAGCAACCAGCTGTAATCCTGCTGGCTAACTCCTTTGATCCCCCCCCCCCGTAAACCGCTGACGTCTTCCCCACGATAGGGCCTCGCCCCGACGCTGGAGCGGGACCCAACGAGGGACCCGAGAGTTGGAGGAGGGAGAATCAGATGAGGTTTGATTAAAGATGCAGCTGGAAACGGCTGGAATCTGAAGTCCCGCTGTCAAAGATCAAAGCAACGCTTCAACTTCAAAGGGACGTACGGGCCTAATTTATCAGAACCACGGGCCGACTGGGGCCTGAGTCCGTGGACACGTGAGCCTCTGCGCTACGACGCCAGTTAGCAGCCACGTTAAGCGCAGCGTAATCCCTCAGGCATTACATCATCTAATTATGTCATAGTAAATAATTAGCTCTCGACGCCCGAACGCTGATTAGCTGTGATTATATAGCTCCCTCCGATGCCGCCGGAGGCCGGGGGGGTAAATGGGGGGGGGTGCTAACCTCTCTGTGCGAGTGCAGCCAGCCAGACGGCGCCGTAATAGCATTAGGGGATGCTAGCTGAGCGCCCCGCAGCCATGACTCGTTTGGTTAAGGACAGTAATTAATGCTGCCTCCCACCATCGCTACAGTATTTAAATGGTTACGGACAGGCGGTCAGGAGGGGGGGGGGCATCAGCGTGGTCTGGGGGGGTCTGTAATCCTCAGCACCTCCTCACAGATTCTGGCTGCTTCCGATCAGAGGGATCATGTGACGACACCCTGAGCCATCAAAGGCCATCAGACGGGAGGGGGCGTGGCCATAATCTGACCCCCCCCCCCTTATTAGACTATTTTTGGGGAAAGCAGCAAGCTCATGGGTTTGTTTTTTTGAGCAGCAGAGCTAATTTCTTGGTGTGTTGCCGTGACAACCGTCCCAAGGCTCTGCGGCGCAGCTGTGAGCTTTTGCTCGTCCAGACGGCAGAAAGTCGCAGATCGAGAGCGAAGCGCTGCGTCGCCCATCTGCACCGCAAAGGCTGGTGCTGCCCCCCCCCCCACGCCGCCAGAACACGCTAGCATGACCTGAGCACGCTAGCGTAGCCGCACGACAGGTAGCGTAGCAGCACGACAGGTAGCGTAGCAGCACGACAGGTAGCGTTCCTTGGCGTGGAGCAGCAGATTAGCATTGTTAGCACACTGTTGTAGCAGACCGGGAGGGGGGGCGGGGTTGGTCATTTCCTGTCCTGCACACCCAGGTCATGGGGGGGGGGGGGTCAGCTTCATCCTTTATGATATATTTATATAAAGATGGTGATGAATCCAGGGGCAGCAGTCAGACGGAGGAGTGTTGATGCATATTTAAACTGTGTTGGATTATTTACAGCATCGGGGGGGGGGGGCGACTCAGGCGCCGTCAGAGGGTTGAGACAGGACGACCTTATTAAAGGGGGGGGCGCACGCCTCAGTCTGGGCTAACAAATTAGCCAGCGCGTGAATACGTGCCTGGAGTTTGGAGACGCCTTAAGAACGTTCCCAAGGCGCCGCCCCGGGGGGGGGGGAACGCCGCCCCCCCCCACCAAGAGAGCAGCTAGCGTCACGCCCCCCAGTGGACGTGACACCTCCCTGTCCATCACCTGTCTCCTCCTGTGTCCAGCTTTAGAGCAGCATGCCGTTGGTGAAGAGGAACATCGAGCCCCGGCACCTGTGCCGCGGGGCGCTGCCGGACGGGGTGACCAGCGAGCTGGAGTGCGTCACCAACAGCACGCTGGCGGCCATCATCAAACAGCTGGGCGGCCTCAGTGAGTACCGCGCCTCCGCCAGCGCGCGCCCTGCCGCGGCCCGCTAACCCCACACACCTGTGCGTCCGTCCAGGTCGCCACGCCGAGGACATTTTCGGCGAGCTGTTCAACGAGGCCAACAGCTTCTACCTACGGATGAGCAGCCTGCAGGAGAGGGTGGACCAGCTGGCGGTGAAGGTCACGCAGCTCGACTCCACCGTGGAGGAAGGTGGGTCCTTCAGACGCTGACGCTAATGCTAACGTTAACGCTAGCGCTGCAGCGGCACAATCACCCGCTCGTTAATGGTTGATACCAAATGCCTGCTGCTGGGAGTGGACGAGTCTCACACACACACACACACACACACACACACACACCCTTCTTGGTTTATACGTCCCCTCTCTGCCCCCCCCCCATCTGTATCACCCCTTGTATTCGTTACTGTCTTCTCTGTTGTCCCTTCTGTGTCCTGATTCCAGTCCCTCCTGGACTTTGATGACATTTTGAGCAGCGTTTGTTTTGCCTCACATCACACTTTCCTGGTTCTCCCACCATCAACCCCCCATCATCCCCGCCTGGTTCTGCAGCGTCATTCTGCAGTAGCCCGCAAAGATGAAGCTGCCTGGAATGAAAAATAAGCTCAGCAGGCTTCTGACCTCCTCATTATCTCATTATCCCCCCACTCCCCCCCCGTGCGTCTTGATTACATTTTATCTGGTAAATATGAAAACTCCCCCCCGATCATCATCTTGAACCACTCGCCGGAGCTACTTCACATGAACCCTTTCAATAATTCATGCCGTGTTTTAATTGCATATGTTCAGTGAACCCCCCCCCCCCCCCCCCCCCCCCCCCCCGGGAACGTGCATGGGAGCCCCCGCGCCTGCACGTGCAAGAGGAGGAACGTGCACCCGCTGGGTCTCTTTGAAGATGCGTCTGAATGAAAGTTGCATTAGAAGCTAATTTTGTGGATTATTCATTCGACTGCAGGGACCGAGGTTTAGGGGGGGGGGGGGTGATCAAAAGGGGTGTGTGTGTGTGTGTGTGTGTGTGTGTGTGTGTGTGTGTATGCGTGCGTGTGTGTGTGTGTGTGTGTGTGTCTAATGGCCAAACACACTTTCTTTTTCGAGGAACGAGCCTTTGAGACACATGCTGTTGACACCAATCACCGTCAGGAACATATGTCGCGCCGACATGCTTTAACCTCATTAACACCGTGCTGATGACTTGGTGCACGTGTGTGTGTGTGTGTGTGTGTGTGTGTGTGTGCGTGTGCGTGTGTGTCTCCAGCCGGCCAGATGGTGGATCCTGGACAGTTGCAGTGCTGTAGTGTTAAATCTCCTCTGGGTCTGTGGGATTGACACACATACATGTGGCAGCTTCTGTCTCTCTCCTGCTGTAACCCTGTGATACTTGCAACCAGTTTGGGGGGGGGGGGGGGGGGGATACTGTCCTGCTCAAGGACACCCTGACATTGAACCAGCAACCCTTGAGTTCTGTTCTGTCCCGGATTCATAAATCAATGGAGCAAGAAGCCTGCACTGCTAGCTTGAGCCGCTAACCTGTCACAGGGAGACGTAGAGCGTCTGTTTTCAGGGTTAATCTGGTCACATGATGCCACAGATGTAAGCATCTATCATACAGACTGACGCAGGCCTCTGGATGTTGCCCCCCCCCCCCCAGTCTCCCTGCAGGATATCAACATGAGGAAGGCCTTCAAGAGCAGTACCACCCAGGACCAGCAGGTGGTGTCGCGGACGTCCGTCCCCAACCCCGTGGTGGAGATGTACCACCGCTGTGACAAGCCCCCTCCGCTGAACATCCTCAGCCCCTACAGGTGAGGCCCCGCCCACACCCCGCGGCCCGCCTCCACCCCCTTGTCCTCATCGCCCCCCCCCCTCCTTCCTCACGCAGGGACGACAAGAAAGATGCTCTGAAGTTCTACACCGACCCGTCGTACTTCTTCAACCTGTGGAAGGAGAAGATGCTGCAGGCCACCGAGGACAAGCGCAAGGAGAAGCGGCGGCAGAAGGTACCCCCCCCCCCCCCCCCCCCCCCCCCCCCCCCCACCCCCCGTGCTCCCGTGTTTGGGTGCGAGTTGGCGGCGTTTTGTCTGCTCCACATTCCAAGAGAACATCAAACCCTCCATCCTCTGCTTTATTTGCTGCTCTTAATTTCCTGCTGTTTACGTTTAATTCATGCGCTCTTATCTGCCCGTGCTCGCCGTTTAGCTGCCTTGTTGTCTAACGGGTTCCTGATACAGCAGCAGATGGGCGGGCTCCTCCCCCAGAGGCGGATCAACAGCCCGACGGGAATACCAGCACTCAAACGGGCTGAAACTGGAGCGATTCCGCTCCCAAAAGTGGGAATGTTTCAGTCGTAGCCTCCGAACAGCTGCTGCTGTAGCCGTCCGTCTTCAACTCGATGCTGCTCACCTTGTTTCTGTTGCCCCCCTCCCAACAACCAAAAAACCTGAATAAATGCCTGTGGTGGGGGGGGGGGGGGTCCTCTCTCCCTCTTAGCGCCCCCCCCTCCTCTCTCCTCTTCCGAGTTAAACGCACCAGCTTGTCTCTTTCCCGTGTTTCCATAGGGCTGTCCGGCCCACCCCGACAGGCCCCACTCCAGACAGGCCCCACCCAGGAGCCCCTTGCCCATCTCTGTAAGAAACCCCTGATCTGCCCTCTGAGTCCTCACCCCCCCCCCCCCCCACACACACACACACACACACCCAGTAAACACACACACACACTCTCATAGCGGACGGACGCCTTCAGGTAAAAGACGCACGAAGCGCTTGTTGTTGACACTGATACACCACCACCCCCCCCCCCCCCTGTTTTTGTCTGTCCTGCATTGGCTTCCCACCCCCCCGACCTGCTGTGTTTGGGCTCCAGTGGTCTCTGTCTGTCAGTTGTGGTGATTATCATCTTTGTCGTGGTGGTGTGTGTGTGACGTGTGTGTGACGTGTCCGCCTGAGGTGGCCCTTCAGTCGGGTCCCTGGGGGTGGGGTTGTGCCCCCCCCCCCCCCCCCCCCCGGCCCCAGACACACCAGTCCTGGGCCTCACTACCACTTCCTTTTGTCCGTTAGGAGCAGCAGAAGCAGGTCGAGGACCCCGGCAGAGAGGTGAAGAAGGTGAGTCCCTGTGAACCCCCCCGCCCCCCACCAGAACCCCCCCCCACCCCCCACCCCCCCCCAGCCCCATGCTGCCCTGGTCCTGAAGTGTTTGATTTCCTCAAAGGTGCGCAAGGCCCGTAACAGACGGCAGGAGTGGAACGTTCTGGCCTACGATAAGGAGTTCCGACCAGATGCCCGCCTGGCCCCCTCCCCCTACCACGGCATGTCCTCAGAGGGGTCCCTGTCCCCCGACAGCAGGTGAACACTCACCTGCCAGCTGTCTTTGTTGACACTGGCTGATGAGGATCTGCTTACATGTTTACAGGCAGATTCAGAGTAAACCTGTTTATTGATTTGAGGCTGTGCTGCCCCCTTGTGGACACCCACGAGAACGCACGACATATTTACGTTTTCTCCCCCTCCGACAGGTCGATGGCATCCGACTCGTACCCGGCGAGCCCCAACCACCCCTCCACTCAGGCGCCCGCCACCGCCCACCCAACCGACCCCCATGCCAGGGACCACCTCAGCGCCACTGCCCAGACCCAGTCCCTGGACCGGGTCCTGAGGCCGACCAACCAGCCCTCAGGCGGGCCTGCGGCTGCAGGGCGACACGTGGCGTCCCTGGGGAGGACCCCGTCAGGACACGGGGGCCCGGGTGGTGGAGATCCTACGGTTAACGGGCCGAGACAGCAGTCGGTTAAGGAGTACCGAGCCGGGCACGGGTAAGTTGGCTCATGTTGAAACCATGTCCAGGACCGCTACAACCGCTACTTAGCCACTAGCACGTTAGCTTCGCGGTGGAACCTGAGCCCATTTTTCCCACATTAGTTTCAAATCTTTCAAGCATTCTTTTCCTCTCCTGCCCTCTAGTGGCCAGCCCACCACCATCCAGGAATACTACATCCCACCAGCCCCTCCCCCTCCCCCACCAGCCATCCCCTCTGCCCAGACAGCCTTCGACTCCGCCATGGCCCCGCCGGTCCCCTCTGGCGTCCCCCCCACCTCCTCCGCCCTCTCCCGCCCCTACTCCCCCTCCCCTCCTCCCCCACCAGCCAACTACGTGCCCTCCCCGGCCCACCCGCCCTCGGGGGCGCCCCCGGCCGCCCCGCCGCCCCCTCCCCCAGGAGCACCCGCGAACATGCAGGCCCACCCGTCGCCGCAGCACCCTGCCGTCGGACACTCTGCCGTGGACGCGGCGTCCAGGAAGTCCACCATGCTGGGGATGATCCCCATGAGCGACGCCCGCTCCGACCTGCTGGCGGCCATACGTAGAGGTGAGTTAGCGCTGAAGTTAGCCAGTTAGCGCCACCTAGTGGTGCTGAACCAGCACACACACGACACCAATTCCTGAGGTGTTACTAGAACAAATGAGAAACTGATCAGCTCAGATGACACCTGACCGGCGAGCTTAGTCACAGCCCTGCTCCCCCCCTCCCTCCCTCCCCCGTCCTCCACCCCCCCTCCCTCCCTCCCCCGTCCTCCACCCCCCCCCCCCCCCATCTCCTCTCCAGGCATCCAGCTGAGGAAGGTGCAGGAGCAGAGGGAGCAGGAGGCAAAGAGGGAGCCCGTGGGCAACGACGTGGCCACGATCCTGTCTCGCCGCATCGCTGTGGAGTACAGCGAATCGGACGACGACTCCGAGCTCGACGAGAACGAGTGGTCCGACTGAAAAAAGGGGGGGAGAGAAAGGGATGGGGGGGGCGGGGTGGTGGTGAAAAAGCATTGATGTTTATCTGTGGGAAAATAATCTGTAAAATCCATACGCTCGTACTGTATTTACGTCCATTTATCGCGGTGGTTCGGTCATTCCGGTTTCCACGGTTGCCCCTGACAACATTCTCAAGCCGACACCCCCGGAGCATCACCTCCCAGGGGGTGCGGCATAATTACCCACGCTTGTCACACCACTTCAGCGCCCTCCCGCCTCCTCCTGCTCATTTTTATCCGCAACACTCGCCTGCGAAAAACAAACGCTCTCAAACTGTTAGCCCACCGGGGGGTGTGTGGGGGGGTGACATGTGCGAAACGCAGAATAGCACAAGACGATAATAAGAGTGAAATCTTAACTTATTTGCCAAATGTTGAGAATTTATGAAAAAAAAACACGCAGGTGAAATCAGGGATGCAGGGACGCGCCTGTTGCCAAAACAAGCGCGCCCCCTGAAGACGCTACACTGTCCTTGTGAGAGTTGAGCTGAGCTGGAGCACAACAGTCACGTCTGCAAGAAAATCTCATTATGGGATGCTGTGACATGTGGGGTGGGGGGGGGGCGAGTCCACACAACCTTGACGATCATCCACCTGGGAAAAAGAAACGCTTCAGTTTTTAACGCAAAAGCCAAACTCCCACAAAACCAGTGTAGCGGCGAGGTTATACCGGCGTGGTTATATCGTCGTCATGACGACAGGAGGTGGCTCCCCCGTCGACGGGGTGGTGTCACGCTTCGATCTTTGAGGAAGCGCACCACCCACCCAGGATACCCTGGTGTGGGGGAAACAAGCGCTACACCCCTGCTACGGTTTAGCTCACCATTGTTTTTAATTCCTTTATTTCAATTGAAGCTTAACATTTCCGCCGGTCAACACGTGTCGTGATTTTGGTCTTTTCTCACTTCGCCACGCCGGGGGCGGCGCTCGCAACGCTCGGCCCGGGGTCAAAGGTCACAGGTCCAGCCGAGCCTTTGACCTGGTCCGTTGCTGTGCGAGGCGACGGCCCGCGATAACTACCAGTGTAAGATAGTTGCAGCAGTAATTAGCAGCATATTCTCTGTTCCTCGCTAGCTTGGCTAATCTTCATGAGCTGGTCGGACTGTGGCGTGTTTATAGCGTGTGTTTGCTGTTCCTTTGAAACGTGCTGCAGTGAGGTGTCGGCTTTATTTTAGGGGGTTCCATTCAGGGCCAGGATCAAGGACCGAGTAGGGACAGATTCTCTTGAGTTAGCATCTGATGCTGTGCTGTAGTGAAACCTGAAATATTGACTTTTATTGCTCTTTCCTGGCCAAACGTGCACTCGGGACAGGTGAGAAACTGCCCGCGGTCCATTTCCGACTGTTGGCATCCAAACAGATGAGCTAGGTTTGCCGTTTAAGCTAGGTCGTATGTAACCGTGATATCTATCGATCCGTGTAAAAGAAGCAAAAAAAAAATCAAACTTCCATTCATTTTTAGCACATCTAGATGGTTTTAACCTGCAAATGTGACCAAATCTGTGTTTACGGGGCGACTCTCCTGGATGAGGAGGTCCCGGGAGGGTTTGAGCCGCGGCGCTGTTGCACAGGTTTCACCTCTTTAGCGCTAACGACCACCGCCGCCACCAGATGGAGCTAACAGCTTTAGCTGCACATTAAGACATTAAGATCGTCCCGGGTCGTCCACGGGTCGTCCACGGGTGGATGACGGTGTGTTGCGTTGAAGGGAACCTGGGAAAAGCGAGCGCTCTGGGATGGTAACCAGTTAAAGCGGGGTGGGGGGGTCATTCACACGTATCTTGTATATCTGTGGCTGCCGGCTTGTGAGATTACATCATCATGTGTTGGAAAATGTGGAAAAGGAATTTTGTTGTATAGAACTAAGGTCAGGCTGGCGACCGTAACCATAGGCAACCAACAATCAACTGTGTCACACTAAACCTGTAAGCAAGTATGCATGTGACTATAGACAATAAATGGTTCCAAACAGAAGACTCTCCTGTCCTGTCCTCTCCTGTCTTGTCCTCTCCTGTCCTGTCCTGTCTTGTCCTCTCCTGTTCTGTCCTCTCCTGTCCTGTCCTGTCTTGTCCTCTCCTGTTCTGTCCTCTCCTGTCCTGTCCTGTTCTGTCTTGTCCTCTCCTGTTCTGTCTTGTCCTCTCCTGTCCTGTCCTGTCTTGTCCTCTCCTCTCCTGTTCTGTCTTGTCCTCTCCTGTTCTGTCCTCTCCTCTCCTGTCCTGTTCTGTCTTGTCCTCTCCTCTCCTGTTCTGTCTTGTCCTCTCCTCTCCTGTTCTGTCTTGTCCTCTCCTGTTCTGTCCTCTCCTCTCCTGTCCTGTTCTGTCTTGTCCTCTCCTGTCCTGTCCTGTCTTGTCCTCTCCTGTTCTGTCCTGTCCTCTCCTCTCCTGTCCTGTCCTGTCTTGTCCTCTCCTGTTCTGTCCTCTCCTCTCCTCTCCTGTCTCTTCTGCCGTCCCTCCGTCCTCTCGCACCCGCCTGTGCTGGCGTGGGTCCTTCCAGCGCTGCGTTGGCGTCCGATGGGGGACACAGATGGTCGCACAGCGGAGCTGGAGAGGACGGTGGAAAACGGCCCCACGCGTCCGCCCGGATCCTGGAGCTGCCTGGAAACGCGAGTCCGGAATTCTCAAATCATTAAAATTTTAGCGTGCGTGCCGATGCCGCCGTCTCCTGAGTCACGTTGAGGGGAGGGGCAGCTGCTGCGATGACGTAAAAGACGCGTCCTCGCGTGGGCAGATGCTGCAGCCCCCCCGTGCGCTGTCCACATCTGGCCACACGGGGGAGCTCCTCCCCTCCGTGTGGGGCCGATGCTGCGGAATTTGCGCAGTTGTGGCTGATTTAAGGCGGAATTGTCTCCCTCGCCTCACTTGCGTCACATCTGCAGTCGCTGGTTGGAGACGCCTCATGCTTCTCCTGCCCCCCCCCCCCACACACACACACACACACACACACACACCCCTTTAAATGTTTTCCTCCTCACGCTGTTTCAGTTACATAAACAGGGAGGGGTTTAATAATTCAGCACCTCTCTCAGCGGCTTTAACACCCCACTGACCCTCCGTTCTGACTCACACACACTCCAGCACCCACACACACACTCCAGCACCCACACACACACTCCAGCAGCACCCTCACACACACACACACTCCAGCAGCACCCTCACACACACACACACTCCAGCAGCACCCTCATACACACTCCAGCAGCACCCTCACACACACACACACTCCAGCTGCACCCTCACACACACACACTCCAGCAGCACCCTCACACACACACACTCCAGCAGCACCCTCACACACACTCCAGCAGCACACACACACACACTCCAGCAGCACCCTCACACACACTCCACCAGCACACACACACACACTCCAGCTGCACCCTCACACACACACACTCCAGCAGCACCCACACACACACACACTCCAGCAGCACCCACACACACACTCCACCCTCACACACACTCCAGCAGCACCCACACACACACTCCACCAGCACCCTCACACACACTCCACCCTCACACACACTCCACCAGCACCCACACACACACTCCAGCAGCACCCTCACACACACTCCACCCTCACACACACTCCAGCAGCACCCACACACACACTCCACCCTCACACACACTCCAGCAGCACCCTCACACACACTCCAGCAGCACCCTCACACACACTCCACCCTCACACACACTCCAGCAGCACCCTCACACACACTCCACCCTCACACACACTCCAGCAGCACCCTCACACACACCTCCACCCTCACACACACTCCACCCTCACACACACTCCAGCAGCACCCTTACACACACTCCAGCAGCACCCTCACACACACTCCACCCTCACACACACTCCAGCAGCACCCTCACACACACTCCACCCTCACACACACTCCAGCAGCACCCTCACACACACTCCACCCTCACACACACTCCACCCTCACACACACTCCAGCAGCACCCTTACACACACTCCAGCAGCACCCTCACACACACTCCACCCTCACACACACTCCAGCAGCACCCTCACACACACTCCAGCAGCACCCTCACACACACTCCAGCAGCACCCTCACACACACTCCACCCTCACACACACTCCAGCAGCACCCTCACACACACTCCACCCTCACACACACTCCAGCAGCACCCTCACACACACTCCACCCTCACACACACTCCACCCTCACACACACTCCAGCAGCACCCTCACACACACTCCACCCCTCACACACACTCCAGCAGCACCCTCACACACACTCCACCCTCACACACACTCCAGCAGCACCCTCACACACACTCCACCCTCACACACACTCCAGCAGCACCCTCACACACACTCCACCCTCACACACACTCCAGCAGCACCCTCACACACACTCCACCCTCACACACACTCCAGCAGCACCCTCACACACACTCCAGCAGCACCCTCACACACACTCCACCCTCACACACACTCCAGCAGCACCCTTACACACACTCCAGCAGCACCCACACACACACTCCAGCAGCACCCACACACACACACACTCCACCCTCACACACACTCCAGCAGCACCCACACACACACTCCACCAGCACCCACACACACACACACTCCACCAGCACCCACACACACACTCCACCCTCACACACACTCCAGCAGCACCCACACACACACACACACACACACACGCCGACTCAGGAAAAAACACCTTTTTTTTAGCTCTTCTGGGTTTTATTTGACAAACATTTGTCCATTTTTTCCCTCACGTATTTACAATAACAAAAATAAATCTTTTGCCTTCGAGGTTTTACATTCGACATCTACGAGTGCAACGTGTAACATGTCCGTCTCATTTAAAGTGCATTTTTGTACTTTTTGATCACGACGCGGTCGGGAGGGGGGGGGGGTGAGTGGAGGGACGTGATTGGAGGACACAGGTGTGACATCACAGCGGTGCGTAACACCACGCTCTCACCAAGGCCATAAACGGTCCGTTTAAAGCGAAATGAGCTCAGTCATGGTGGGGGGGCGACGCCTCCGCCTGCTGACGTGCCTTTTCTTTTATCTTTTTAAACCTGCTTTGAACACGCTGATAAAAGACAAGAATGAATGAAAAGGTCTGAAAATAGATAAAAGTGAAGTGATGTGGCTCAGAAGGGGGGGGGGGGGGGGTTCTTCTTACATCTTTACCGTCCCTCCATCTGCTTTCCAGGGGACTATTTTTAGACGGCGGACGAAGACGTTAGTGGTCGTAGTAAAACGTTACGGGGGGGGCGGGAGGAAGGGGGGGAGGATGAGTGAGGCGGGGAGGAGGGGGGTGTCTTTGAAACGACCCTCAGACGCGACGACGTCGCCGGAGACCTGACTGGGCCACGTGGGACGCCCCCCCCCCACCCAAAAAAAGTTGAGTAGGTTTGCAGAATCGCTACAAACGTACAAAAACAATGAAGACACCAGAACGTAACACTTCCATGACGCCGCACGTCTTCTTCACGCCCCCCCGCCCCCCCCACAGGGAAAAGATGCACACGAGGAGGGTGTCTGCTAACGCGCCCTGACGAACATAGAAAAATATACTTTTCTGTACAGCCTTGCATAAGAAAAATAACCCTGCTGTTCCCCTCCAGCCGTCCCGCTAGAGCCGCGTCTGATGGATCGTTCCAACTCCCCCCCCCCCCCCCCCACACACACACACTCGCACACACACACACACACACAGCGAGGGGGGTCGCTCCAGGAATGATTGGAGTGGTGACATATTCACAGATGAGCGCTATTGTTAAGACGGGGGGGAGGGGGGTGCCAGACGGTACCGTTAAAAACAGCTGTTTGGATCGTACCCACAGAAAAATGCTGATTCATGTGGCGGCTCTTGGTTTCCTCTGTCAGGTCTTAAAAACTTAGCATAGCGCTGATGGTGCTAACGGGCTAACAAAGCTTTTTGGTCGTCCCCCCCCCCCCCCCCCCCCCCCCCCCCCCTCCCCACAGTGTGGTCTGTGATGCTCTTTTCTTCACAATTCCCACCATTTTTCCGTATGGAGCTCTGTTAGCATTAGCCAAGCCAGCATGAGCCTGTCGGGAGACGTTAGGTCCGATTTGCCGCTAAGCTCGGCTAACCTGCTCTGTCCCAGCTAGCATCTCCGAACAACGGACCCATGGTCTTTGCTGGTTTTGGCACATTTCAACATGGGCTTCAGAATCGAGGCCCGGTTCTGCTGTCTCCAGATTCGGCTTCGTCCCACGGTAACCGCTGTGGCTTTTTGTCCAGAAGAAAACGGCTAAAATTATTGCGAAGGAGGCTCCAAAAACAAAGACACGCTAGGTTCTTTTCTTTTTGTTGCCAACAACTGATTGTTTGCTGCAGCAAAAATAACATAAAAATCAAGTTTTAATTGACACAACTGAGGGAAAATAAGACCGTCTCAATCACAGAGAGATTTGTCCCAATTGGACGGTTTATTTCAGGGTTTTTGGACGACCGGTCTCATTTTCCCAAAGCCAGTTAACCTCTCGCTCGGATATTAGCGCCTCACCGGTGCCGCGGTCACGTGACGCCTCTCCGAGGCCAAAACCGTCGGCGCCGCGGGTCCCTGAAGTACAGACGGGTGAGGCGTGAGTCGGCTCTGTGCGCTCGCTACATCCGCTGTGCGTCAGGACAATTCCCACCGTTCATTACGGCGTCGTTATCAACATTAGCCGCGTTTAGCTAACGCGCCGTCCTCTCCTGACTGGGGGCCCGAGGTCGCGCTGAAGCGCCTCTCGCTCGCCGTTTCTGTTTCACGCCGCGTCACCTCGACTTTCTTGCTTCTCATTAACCCGCCGAGCCTTTCGGAGGAGCCCCGGGGGGGGGGCAGAGCAGCACGGCTCCGCGCACGTGCGCGTGCTCGTGGAGCTTCTGCTGACAGGCTGCGAGTCGGGGGGTGAAAATAGAAGGCGGAGAAATTCGGAACACGTGACGCTCTGGTTTTTGCCGATCTTGGCAGTATATTCTGAGGCTGGGGGGGGGGGGGACACAGGCCCTGTCCCGCCGCCCCCCCCCCGATCAGCCTGTCCACCCTGCCATACCTCCACTCCCATCAAGATGGTGAAGGGAACAGCGTAGCCTACTTTAGTGCCCCCCCCCCCCAGAGTGTTCCCAGGGTAGCGGCGCTGCAGTGCTGCTGTCCTTGGTGCTGAATTCAGCTTCTGCTTCACAGCCACGAGCCCAGAAACGCCCCCCCCCCCCTTTACCGTCCCCCCCCCCACGATACACGGGCGACTCTTGCCATCCCTCCCCAGGACTGGCGGCCCAGCGGGGGGTCAACCACGCGTCCTCGCGGCTTGTTGTCGACTTGCCAAAGTAACGTCAACCTCCAGCTACGGTGACGCTGGCCTGCCCCCCCCCCCCCCCCCCCCCCCCGAGGACACTCAAGGTCGTCTGTTGTGTCTCTTTAGCTCATTTTTCTCCACGTGGAAACGTGTTCTGGTCATTGAAGCCCGTTGTATAAGGGGGGGGGGGGGGGTTCAGGACCACCGGGGCTACTGTGGAGAAGCCCCCCCCCCCCCCCCCGAAAGACTTAAGAAAGTACCTTTATCAGGTGTTTGCAGTTGGTTTCGCACCCCAACATGATGGTTGATTAGCTCTTTCCTTTCGCTCCTCCTTGTGCCGCCGCCTGCCGGACCTGAAGGGTGGGGGAGCGACCCCGCCCGCGACCCCGTGACCCCGTGACCCCCCCCCCCGGCCTCCGGCGCTACACGTCGCTGGAGGCTCTGGGTCTGAGGGACAGGTTGGGCGGGACGCAGCCGCAGCACGCCATCCACAGCGACTTCTGGATGTCCGGGTTCCGGAAGGCGTAGATGATGGGATTGATGACGGAGCAGCAGGCGGCCGGGAGCACGGTGGCGTAGGTGTATATTATGGGATAGCTGGAGTCGGCCACGATGGAGTACATGGCGAACGGCAGCCAGCACGCCCCGAAGGCACACAAGATGGCCGACAGCGTGGACACGCCCTTGGTGGTGGAGGTGGCCAGGAACTGGTGCTGCACGGCGATCTGCTGCGCGTGGCGGAAGGCGATCTTGCAGATCTGCAGGTAGAGCTGCATCATCAGGGCGAAGACCAGCAGGAAGGCGACCGCCAGCGCCACGGCGTTGTTCTTGGTGACGGGCCGGCACACGCTGCAGGCCGACTCCGCCCCCAGGCAGTTCCAGCCCAGCGCCGGCAGCAGGCCCAGCGCCAGGCACGCCCCCCAGATGAGCAGCACCATCAGGTAGGTGCAGGTGACGGTCCGCTCCGTGTGGTAGGTCAGGGCGTTGTAGAGCGACAGGTACCGGTCCACCGTGATGGCGAGGACGTTGAGGACGGACGCCGAGAAGGCGGCGATGAGCAGCCCCGCCGACAGCAGCGACAGCAGCTGCGCCGACGGGTCCACCAGGTAGACCAGGACGAAGTTCAGGATGAGGCCCAGGCCCGCCAGGAGGTCCGCCAGGGCCAGCGAGCCGATCAGGACGAACATGGGGGCGCGGAGCGATGGCGTGTAGAACAGCACGGCGATGACCAGCGCGTTCTCGCAGGAGACCAGCGTCCCCGTCACGCAGAGCGCCACGTCCCAGGGGCTGAGCTCCTGGGGGGGCGCCGCCGTGCTCGCCGGGGGCGCCTCCGGGAGGAGGCTGCGCGTGGCCGGCTCCGAGGAGGAGTTGGACGGGTCCTCGTCCAGGCTCCAGGACCTGGACGGGTCCAGCGGGTCCAGGGGGTACGAGGAGTTCAGGCCGCCGCCGCCGCTCAGGGCCGCCGCCGCCGCCGCCAGGGTGAGGATCATTGCTGGGGGGGGGGCGAGACGGGAGGGGTGAGAGAGGCAGAAGGTGGGGGGGGGCAGAAAGGTGAGATAACAGAGGTGAGAGAGGCAGGTGGGGGGGGGCAGAAAGGTGAGATAACAGAGGGGTGAGAGAGGCAGAAGGTGGGGGGGGCAGAAAGGTGAGATAACGGGTGAGAGAGGCAGGTGGGGGGGGGCAGAAAGGTGAGATAACAGAGGGGTGAGATAACAGGGGTGAGGGGGGGCAGAAAGGTGAGATAACAGAGGGGTGAGATAACAGAGGGGTGAGAGAGGCAGAAGGTGAGGGGGGGCAGAAAGGTGAGATAACGGGGGGCAGAAAGGTGAGATAACAGAGGGGGGGACAGAAAGGTGAGATAACGGGGGGCAGAAAGGTGAGATAACGGGGGCAGAAAGGTGAGATAACAGAGGGGGGGGGGCAGAAAGGTGAGATAACGGGGGCAGAAAGGTGAGATAACAGAGGCAGAAAGGTGAGATAACAGAGGGGGGGGCAGAAAGGTGAGATAACAGAGGGGGGGGACAGAAAGGTGAGATAACGGGGGGCAGAAAGGTGAGATAACGGGGCAGAAAGGTGAGATAACAGAGGGGGGGGCATCCCATTCATAAAGACCAATCATCCATCATCCATTTACGGAGGAACAACCAGACCCTGGACCCGAAGCTGGACCGGACCAGTAGCTCCACATGGGCTCAAAGAAAGTAGGTGAGGGGGGGTAGAAGGGGGGGGCTGCAGAAATGGCGCTAACGTGCCGCCTTCCATTTTGGCTTTAGAGCAACGTGACACACATGCACGCGGGAAATGAACGCATCATCCAACTGCGGTAGCGACGCCGAACCTACCGAGAGGCCGCCGCGTGGCGCCGCGTGGCGCCGAGGTCCGAGTCCCTCCCGGTCCAAACCGCCACGGGACCAGTTCTATTTATAGAGCGCCGCTAAAAATGGTGCATGACGTCCCGGGCCGAGGCGCGTCCTGGTCCCCGGTGGCCCGCGAGCGCGTGCGTGTCCAGGCGCCGGGGTGCGTGTTGCGTTCTCCGACTTCCCTTAATTCGGATCCCGATTCACGCGCGCCGATACAGAGATGGTTGGAGGGGGGGGGGGGGGGGGCGTGTGGGAAAAAATCTGGCACGAGGCTAATTTTAGCTCAGGTAGGGTGCGCGCGCGTCAAAAGGATGTGGAGCTCCATTCACAAAAATGTCTCTCCCACCTCGAGTCCTCTAGCCCCCCCCCCCCGCCCCCTCATTCTTAGTCTCTCCCCTTCCCTCTCAGGCGCGGACACGCAACCACGCACGCGTACGAAGTCAACGACAGTGAACGGCCGAGGAAGGTCACCACCGTTCGTGCGCGTGGCGGCGGCGTGGGGGGGGGGTTGCTTACATCCCCACGGTAACGGGAGCTCGCGCCGCTTTGCAGCACGGCGGCAGCGCGTCACGAGCCCTCGAACCCGCCGCGATCGAGCGTCTCATCCGGAAGATGCACGAGACACCTGGAACAGGTTCATTCGGCTGCAGCAGTGCGGTCCACGAGCCAGCGCGAGCGTGCGATCGAGCGGAGGAGGGGGTCCACGCGACAGACGGAGAATAAGAGACATTTACCAGCGCGTCTTCTTGTCCTGCACAAAGGTTCCTGTCCTCCGCCGCCGGATGTCGTGTCCCCCGCGTCCTCTGCAGTGTTGTCCCCCCCGGTGTGTGTCCCTCCCCAGTCAGGAGCGCTGGCCGTGCTCCTCGGTTGGCATGGCGCTCGAGTCTTCTGTGGGAAGCGCCGTCCTCGCGCTGCACATCCTTGGCCCCACATTGGACGCGCCTCTCATTCTCCTCCTCTGACGTCAGAAGGCTCCGCTCATCCAGTCACCGTCATCACGCGTCTGAATCACGGAGCTATACCTCACGCCCCCCCCCCCCCCCGTCATGTCTCCATTATCGCTACTCTTATCGTTATTGACCGCAGCGCGCGGCACACATTCATCTTTCTTAACCCCCCCCCCCCCCCCCCACCAGGTGCGACCATTTGCGGCTCGATTGCGCAATCACAGCGCGATTTATCCATTTCCTGTTTGTTTGTTTTTTCCCCCTAAAATGATTTAAAACAGAAAATAATCAGGTGAAAAGTCCAGGTCTCAGCAGTCTATGAGCCCCCCCTGCAGTCTTTGCCCCCCCCCCCAGCAGTCTTTGCCCCCCCAGCAGTCTTTGAGCGCCCCCCATGTGTAGAATCCAGA